>NC_133391.1:148334905-148959905 GCF_047511655.1 Castor canadensis | reverse complement strand
TTTTTATTGTTGTGCTGGGTAGGGGTATACTGTGACATTTACAAAAGTTATTACAATATATAAAATATATGATACTTGAATTTACTCGATCATTTTCCTTTACCCCTTCCTCCCACCATTCCTGGAAGAGGCTCAACAGGTACCATAATTCCATTTACATACACGTGTACACAATATTTGTACTACATTCACCTTCCCATGCCCTTTCTCCACCTCCTCCCCCATCCCATTCCCCTCCAAGGTAGGATCTGTTCCACCTTCCTGTTCTCCGGTTTTGTAAGAGAAAAACAGAATATTTTTGTTTAAGATAGCTACACAGGGAGTTTCCTTGTGACATTTCTATATGTGTATATATATAAAATACAGCCTGAATTGGTTCATCTCCTACTTTTCTTCTATCTTAGTCCCCTTTTTATGGTGGCTTCAACAAGTTTAAAAATTCTATAGCCATTCTTATTCCTTGATTCTGCAAGGTTTTTTTTTTTTTTGGTGAGGTAGTGGGGCTTGAACTTGGGGCCTTCACCTTGAGCCACTCCATCAGTCCCTATTTTTTGTGAAGGGTTTTTTGAGATAAGGTCTTGCAGAATTATTGCCCAGGCTGGCTTTGAACCGTGATCCTCCTAATCTTTGCCTCCTGAGTAGTTAGAATTACAGGCGTGAGCCACCCGCACCCGGCCCATATTCACCTTCTTTCTTTTACACTCCCCTTCAAATAGGATTTTTAAAATTTTGTGATATTGGGGCTTGAACCCAGGGCCTCATGCTTGCTAGGCAGGCGCTCTACCACTTGAGCCACTCTGCAAGCCTAACAACTGCCTTCCTATGATTCAAATTTTGAGAAAAGAACAGGAAAAAAACGGCATATGCTGCAATTCTACATTTTAAAATAAATTAGCAAAATGGCTTCATGCCCAATACAAGACTATAAACCTAAAAAGAAAAAGTAGAAAAATAGTTTCATCAGTTTGTACAATTAAGCAAAAAACTCAACACTGAAACTCAAGCCAAAATTTTAAAGGCTGGCTGATGTTTAAAAAGAAGCACAGTTAGTACTGCCAAAAACTTTTGAACCAGATGAGAGGTAAATTTAACATTTCCACAATACTTACAGCAAGTTGTTTGGGTAGATTTTCTGCAATACGACTTAATAATGTCTTTGAAGGTTTTTCTGAGCACAGCAAAACAAGGTTGACATTTCTATCTCCTCTGAGAAGTAATCCTTTTGCCAATACTCCTACTCGCAATACTCCTTTCAAAGCTCTGTAGCAAAACCAACTTATATTATAATATGACATTTCTTTTCTCAAACAGAGCTATAATATTCTTTAAACCCACAACAGTAAATGAAATGTAAAATTTTCACTGACTACACTAGAAAAATATACAGTATTTTAAGCTACACTTCATCTAGATAAGCAACATGGATTAAGAATAAGTAAGGACACCAATGTGTCTACTATTTACTTACTTTTATTTATTTATTTGTGAGACAAGGTCTCACTACGTAGCTCAGGCTATTATCAATGATCATCCATGATCCTCCTACCTCTGCCTCTTGAGTGCTAGGATTATAGGGGTGCAACATTACATCCAGCCCCCTGTATTTATTTTGTAAGTAAGAATAGTAAAAGCCATATTTAATATAATTAAAATATTTCCAAATGGCAAAGAGAAAGTTAAAAGTTACAAATCAATACAAACTTGATATGAAAGATGTTGCTAAAGCTCAGTTATTCATGAGCTTTGTGGTCACTGCTATAAGAAAACAGTTATTAAAACAAAGACTGAAGGGAAGACAGATGTAACAAATAAAACAGAAAAAAGTAGCTGAATGCAAGTAGAAAACCGTAAGGGCTGCTTTGAAGCAAATTCAACATATTTTTATATAAACTTAAATGAGTAAAATTATAAGATTTGAAACTGTTGGTAGAACTGCATTATTTCTCATTTTAGCAAAAAGCAGCTGAATACCTTCAAAATCTAACACAAGGCTAGTTAAGACATGTAGACTTACACCAGAGTTACCAGTCTTTGTAATCTTTATTTCAAATGTAAGAAGTCCATGTAAGGAAAACCAAAAATACATAAAGAACTTTGAAAACACACCTGTCTTTACCTCCCTCTTTCTTATCATCTCCCTCTTTGCTCTTGCTCTTCTCATGTTCAGACAAACTGTCTGAAACCAGTTTTAAAGCACGTTCAGTGATAGAAACAATTTTCTGAACTGCCTGCAACTCTTCTTCAGTCGGATAAATGGTTGCATGTTTTGTCATTACATAACGGTCATCAGATGAGTCAGGACGACGTAAGGGCTAGAAAGAAAAGTTATTATTTCATTTAAAAAAATGTTTTCTGAACTATTATTTTCAACTGTACAAATATTTGCCATATGTTTACAAGTCAATTACATAAGATGTGCATTTAAAACAATCTTTTTTTTATTTCAGGGAAAAAAAAGGTGTAAACTATGGAAAAGTTATACCATCCACACAACATATGCTTGGATGGATATATATACACTTTGCCTCAAAACAAGAAAATTACAATATATATAATCTAAAGCTATGAAAACACTTTAGAATATTTTGTGGTGCTAGGGAAAGAACCCAGGGACTTACACATGTTAAGTAAGCATTCTACCACTGAGCTACATCCTCAGCCCTTTAAATGCTTTTCAATAATTCAAATTTTACAACTGCCAAGACACTGTGATGACAAATGAGAAAGAAAATAGGTTGTTAGCCAGGTGACTCATGCCTGCAATCCTAGCTACTCAGGAGGCAGATATGAGAAGAATCGAGGTTCGAGGTCAGCCCAGACAAATAGTTCATGGGGGCCTATTTCAAAAAACCCCATCTCTCTTCTCTCTCTCTCTCTCTCTCTCTCTCACACACACACACACACACACAGGGCTGATAGAATGGCTCAAGGTGTAGGCCTGAGTTTTACTGCAAAAAAAGGAAAAAGAAAAAAAAAAAAAGCTTTCTCTTTTCTTGTGATTGCTCTCAAGAAAAAAAAAATGTACTTTCTTTTCGGTAGTCTGAACTTGTATGAGATGTTCCTTGTAACTCTTTTACCCAGTTGTAAGAACAAATTCTCAAGGGCAGATCTTTCCCATCTTCCTCACACATTAATTCTGGCACTTATCTTAAATCATTTGTCTTCTTATCTTTTACTCAACTTAGCAGATTTTAAATGATCACAATTTGAAGAAACAGATTCTAAACTACAAGTAATGGGAAGACAAGAACATGCATTTGATATATTGTAAGAACTTTTATATCCATCCATCCATCCAGGGTTTTGCTATGTAGCCCAGTAAATCCAGCCTTGAACTCAAGGATCCTACTGCCTCAAATTCGAGTGTTGGGATTATAGGTGTGTACTAGCATTCACAGCCAATTTTTGTTTTTATGCACAAGTTAAAAAACAGACTGGAGGCTGCAGGCATGGCTAAAGGGGTAGAGTGCCTGCCTAGCCAAGTGCAAGATCTTGAGTTCAAAACCCAGTACCACTAAAAAAAGGAAAGAAAGAAAAAAGTGAATGTGAAGACAAAGCGATTGCCTCTAAAATAACTATTCTTTCTGATATAGCGATTACCTCTAAAATAACTATTCTTTCTGATATAAAGAACTAAGGCAACAGTCAATTATGTGAAAGAATTAGCAAAAGAAGCTCTGCTTTCAGAATTTAGCAAATATTAAAAATAAGGAAGAGTAGGGCTAGCAGAGTGGCTGAAGTGGAAGACCATTTGTTGAGCAAGTGTCAGGACCTGTGTTCAAACTCCAGTAACACAAAAAAAAAAAAAATAGAGTAATGAAAACTTTGAAATTCTTATGCACATAAACATTAGGATACATAACTTGTAATGTAATGAAAGGAGGGAAAAATCTAAGTCAGATGAAATTCATTTCAGATCAGATTAAGTCTAAAAAATAAGCCTAAACTCTCACCCCTTATATAAACAAAGATGACACTCACTGCAGGACCCTGCGGTTGAGGAGGCATGCCTGGTCGGACCCCCAGGAGACCTAATGGGCCCGGAGGACCATGAGGATACCCTCCATCAGGCATTCGGCGGCGATCATCCCAATGATGCTGTTCTTCCTCCATTCTTCTCCAGTACATGTCCTCTTCATAACGTCTGGAACACAAGCGATATTTATGAGCACACGAGGCAAAATATAACCCTAACACTACCATCGATAATGACTTAAAAAGCAATTAAAAAAAAAAAAAAAACCCACCTAAAGCAGCTTAGTAGCACTGTTCTTCTTCCCTGCTTTATCTGACTTCCCTTATTTGCTTTTCATGGAAGTAAAAGGAGAACTTGAAAGAGCAAAGAAAATTACAGAAAGGACAAGCACTAGAAACAACAGAGTTCCTTCCAACCTCTCTCCTTTTAAGGTAGGGATTGTAAACCCAAATACCTATATCTAAGGGGGTCAAACCAATAATATATGTGAAAAATCCAATGTGCATATAGCACAGTTCAGCATTTTTCTCATGTCTTCAAATAAATGAACTCCCTCCTATATTTTTCCATAGAACCTCTTGTAATATCTTAAATTTCCCATGCAAGCAGAAAAAAAATATTTCCTGATTATGAGGAAAAGAAACAATAGTGCCAGATAGTGATAAATGGCCAACTCACGATTTTACTCTAGGGAAAATACTAAGGGTGACAAGGACTATGGTAAAGTAGAAAGCAAATGCTCTGGGCTAGAGATAATAGTTAGACTTGGCTTCTAAAAATTGTTACCAAAAGGGAATAGTCTGTATTACCAAAGTCATAAGATTTTTGTGACACCTAAGTGCTGTTAGTTCAGATTAAAAATTACCAAATAAGATACTCATGAGATGAATTTGGAAAGTGGGTATATAGTGTACAGCCCCTGCTTTACTGATCAACATTTCCAGAATCCATTCGACTATCTTTTTCACTGAAAAGTCCTCTCGATCTCAGTTCTATCTTTACTTTCAACCTCAAACTGAGATACCACTATCTCTTTAGGAAAGCACATGTCAAACAAATTTTGGTAAGAATAAGGTTTGAATAACAAAATCTGTTAAAAAGAAAATGTTAAGAAAGGAATATGATTTTTAGCCACCATAAAAACTATCACTTTCTCCAGGTGTGCTCAAAGGCTGGCCTTGCATAAAAAAAAGTACAAGACCCAATCTGAAAAATAACTAAAGCAGAAAAGGGCAGGAGGCATGGCCTCAAATTAGGTCATTTAACTAAGGACTGACAGGTGATGCCTTTTTTTTCATTTAGGCCTTTAGAAAAAAGAATAAAAGCAGCTTAAAGGTTCTGGAAAATCATGTTCAATTCAGGTTTGAATTTTTTTTTTTTAGTGGAACTATGGTTTGAACTCAGGACTTCATGTGTGCTAGATAGGCACTATACCACTTGAGCCACTTCACCAGCCAGGTATGAATGTTTTGTTATGGTTAAATGAGGGCAGGGACTTTTTTAACCACTGTTTGCCAACTCACCCTCTGCACACAACACACTGACTAGCACTTATTAATACTTATTAATAAGTTACTTATTAATTACTACTTAATAATGTATTAATAATCAAGGAAAATTTTTATGTTATACATATAAAAGTAAAAACTGGTATATATCTAATAGCAAAGACCAAGGTGAATAAATATAAGTATGGACAACACGTAATAAAAAAACCCTGAAAAACAGTCAGACCTGGTGGTACACAGCTGTAGTCCCAGCTATGTGAAAAATGTAGGAAGGAAGAGCATGGTCTGAGAACATCCCTGGGCAAAAAAGTGTGAGAACCTATTTGAAAAATAACTAAAGCAGAAAAGGGCTAGGAGTGTGGCAGTTACTAGTGAGTGCAAGGTCCTGAGTTCAATAAGTAAATAAATGAAAAAGAAAAACAAAGGCCAAATGTTGTGGCACATGCTTATAATCCCAGCACTTGGGAGGCTGAAGCAGAAGGATCTCAAGTTCCAGGCCAGCCTGGAATATAGGACACCAACATGCCAGTGGCCAGGCATGAAAATAATCCAAACTGAAACAAAAATGGCTATCATGTTTAACAATATCTCATTGGTAGAGATTTTAAGTAAACGATAGCAAGCATTTTCAAAGTGTGATAAAGACACTCCTGGTGGTCCCTAGGACCCTTTTGGGAAATCCATGAGGTCAAAACTATTTTCATAAAGCATTAAGACATTTGCCCTTTCCATTTTATTCTTGAAAATATAGTGGATTTATGAGAAGCAACATACAGCACTATGTTATAATGAACATAAAAGCAGGTATAAGAACCTTCCTGCCTTCCCTTAAGACAAATAAAAAGAGATGTGCAAAAATCTCTATATTTACAGTGTAAAACAATGTAATTCTTTCCAACATTATAGGGAAGAGATAGTTATTTTCTAGCTAATTTCTTATAATATATTTAATCTAAAACAAAACATTTTAAAATAAATTAGTAAGTATTTATACTTCACAGTTTTAATTTCTATTATAGTAACCTTGACAGATATAACCCCCATGAACAACAGCTCTTTGGAATTTTCAATAGTTAACTGAAAATAAAGGGTCCTGAAACCAAAAAAATTTGAGATCCACTAAGTTATACTATCCAGCACAGGCAGATATATATTTTGTAACCAAACATTTCTATTAGCAACTGATCATGATATAAGTATTAATAAAGCCACAAGGAAGGTCAATGTAATAATCGTAGTAGAGAAACAAATTTAGAAGGGACTGGATATAAAGAATTTTCTATCTGAACAAAAGATTACTATACTGGCATGAAAAATAAGACAAAATAATACTAACTTTAAAACTGAAGACTTGTAAATGAAAGTATGTTATGTATCAGTATGTTTCTGTTTCTATTTTTAAATTGTATTTTAAAACTTGTTCACAATACACATAGCAGAAGTATTCATAATAGCCTATCATGGAAACAACTTCGATACCCATTTATTGATGAAGGGATAAAAAACTGCAATACACTGATAGAACCAAGTATGATTCTGCCATAAAAAGGAATGAAAAGCCAGGCACTGGTTGTTTACACCTGCAATCTTAGCTTCTGGGGAGGCTGAGCCCATGGTTTGAGGCCAGCCCGGACAAACAGTTTGCAAAATCCCATCCCTGAAATAACCAAAACAAAATGGACTTAAGGGATGGCTCAAGTGGTAGAGTGCCTGGTTTTCAAGTATGAAAACCTGAGTTCAAACCCCAGTCCCATCAAAAAACCAAAAACAAAACAAGGAATGAAATACTGATACAAGCTATGACATGGATGAACCTTGAAAACATTATGAAAAATGAAAGAAGCCAGACACAAAGATATATTACATTATTCCATTTATACGACATCTCCAAATCGAATAGATCTATAAAGACAAAAAGTAGACTAGTGGTTGCAAGGAGCTATGGTGGGAAGGGGATTACAGGGCACAAACTGGGTTTGTGGTTTCTTAAGGGGTGATGATTGTGATGATGTAACTTTTGCACAACTCTGTGAAGATATTAAAAGATCCACTGAATTGTATAAAGATGAGATTCTGCTAGTTTTAAACAGAGGCACTTACCTAATATGAAACAATTGTTTCATATTTGATATATGTAAGATACAATTTACCAAAAAATTCCTAATATCAAGGCCATAGTCAAATGTGAGTATGACCATTAACTGAATTTTAATGCATACCTTTCTTAGACTTAGGATCACACTGAACACTGAAAAGTATATTAGATAGTCAGGTTTGGTAATGCACACATAAATCCCAGCTACTTAAGAGGCTTCAGAGAGAGGAGGATCTTCATGATTTCACACTTACAAAGCAGGCGCTTTATCACTTGAGTCATACTTTCAGTCCACTTTAGACTGGTTATTTTTAAAAATTTTATTATTATTTCTTTTGGCAGCCCTGGGGTTTGAACTCAGGGCCTCATGCTCACAAGGCAGGCACTCTTACCGCTTGAGCCACTCTATCAGCTAGACTTGTTATTTTAGATATGGGGTCATGAACTATTTGCCTGGCCAGGCTGGAAGGAGTATCCTGACTTTGAGGCCAACCTGGGCAAAGGTAGCAAGACCTGTTTCCAAAGCAAAATAAAACCGAAGGGGCTTAAGGCATACCTCAAGTGGTAAAGTGCTTGTTTGGGCAGCATATGGGAAGCCCTCAGTTCAATGCCTAGTTCTGTAAAAGGTACATTAAATAAAACTAGATTGCTCTGAATGGGAGTCACATATACACAATAGCTAAGTTTGTTAGACAGGAAGAACCACTTACTATCATGCTAATAAACGTTAGAGCCATTACCTCATTTCCATTCTCCAGCGTTCCTCTTCTTCCCGTCTTCGCCAGTATTCTTCCTTCTGCATTTGCTTCCTCATTTTCTCTTCTTGAATCTTTCTTGCTCGAATACTGGGCTTCACTTCTACTTGCAAATCTGGATTTACTTTTTTCTGTTAACATAGAAAAGACATTTTAAAAAACATCAGCCCATTCCAACAAGCTACATGTATTTTTAATTATACGATTCCAGATATTCTTATACCAGAGACTTTTAGTTGTAAATTTCCTATTCTATATAACCACATATAACGTTATTGCGGGTGTAGATGATGTTGCCAATCGTTTTCTACTCCATGTAAATATCTGATTTGGTTCCAAATTGGTGAATTTGTTATTGCTAAGTTATATTCCCAGGCCAGGGATAAGAAATGACACATCAACCATTCAACTACCCAGGCCTCACAGAACATTGAGAATAAGTCAACTAAAGGACTTCAGGTGATTAAAAACTCCAACTAACATCTTTACTCTGTTGATATCTCAATGTAGAAACAAGAAATAAGAAGAAACAAGGCAACATGACACCCTAAAAAGTCAGTAACCACACAATAAAGGATTTAAATAGTAGCAGAGAGGATGAAATCTCAAATATTAAACTCGAAAGAATGGTATGAATGAGCAACAAAATTAAAGAGGACAGGTATAAATGTCCCAATGAATTTTAACAGAATAGAAATAAACAACTAAATGAAAATAAGGAAGAAATGCAAGATATGGAGAAGTTTAATAAAAATATACTGAAAAAATATCAAATTGAAATTCTGCAAATAAAAGTTCTATAAAGTCAAACATACTCAATAAGGTAGTAACAGAAATCATGAGAAAGAGGTGGCCATTCAGGTATAGGCTTTGAAGACTTCAAATAGACAAGACCAGACAGAATAGAACTTTGTCATGTCTATTACAGTTAAAACATTAAGTGTGCAGAACAAGGAAAGAATACTGAAAGCTGCAAAAGAGAAGTGCCAAGTCACCTAAAAAGGCAAACTCGTAAGAATGACAGTAGATTTCTCAACAGAATCTTTAAAACCAAGAAGGGCCAGGCACTGGTGGCTCACGCTTACAATCCTAGCTACTCAGGAGGCAGAGATCAGGAGGGTTACGATTTGAAGCCAGCACCAGCAAACAGTTCCTTGAGACCCTATCTCAAAAAAAAAAAAAAAAAAAAAAAAACTTCACAAAAAAGGACTGGGGGAGTGGCTCAAGGTGTAGGCCCTGAGTTCAAGCCCTAGTACTGCAGAAAAAAAAAAAGAAGAGCTTGAAATTATGTATTTCAAGCCATGAAAAAAAAAATTGCCAACTCTATCCACCAGTTATTTTCATAATTGAAAGAGAAACAAAAATGTTCCATGATAAACAAAACTAAAGCAATTCATAACCACTAAACAAGCAACACAGAATCCTCTGTACAGAAATGAAAATATAGGGAAAAGGACAGGGGGATGGTTCAAGTTGTAGAGTACTTGCCTGAGACAATGAGTCCAACCCTCTGCACCACCAAAATAAGTAAACAAGTAAATAAATTTCATCACATGAATAGACAAGCAAATGAGCAGGGAAGAATGAGAGACTGAAAGCGACAGGATGGAAAAAGATTTAAAGTGTAAACACAGCATAAAAGCAAGCAATAAATGCAGACTTTAAACCAAAATTAGAAGACACAGTCACTTCATATTGATAAAGGAACAATTCATCAGGAGTATATAACAATTGTAAAGACATATGTACCAAATGTTGGTGTACTCAATTTCATGAAAGCACTAATGGACATAAAAGTACAGACAGACACCAACACAATAATAGTGAGTGCCTTTAATAACCCACTCTTACCAACAGGCGATTCAGACCAAAAAAAAAAAAAAAAAAAACCAACCAAGCTTCAGAATTAAACATTAATACTGTAATAGACCAAATGGACTTAACAAACATCTACATAATAATTCCATCCAAAAGCTGCAGAATACATATTCTTTTCAGCAGCCCATGAACTTTCTCCAAAATAGGTCGTATTTAGCTGGACGCTGGTGGCTCAGGTCTATAATCCTAGCTACTAAGGAGAATCAAAGCCAGCTGGGGCAAACAATTCATGAGACCCTACCTTGAAATATCCAATTCAAAAATGGGCTGGTGGAGTGGCCTAAGTGTAACTGTGCCTAGCTAGCGTGAGGCCTACATTCAAAGCCCAGTACCTCCAAAACAAATAAACACCACCTCAAAATAGGTCATATTTTAGGACAGAAAGCAAGTGTTAACAAATACAAGAAAACTGAAATATCCTGTGTTTTATTAGACCACAATGAAATAAAACTACAAATCAATAACAAGAGAAACTACAGAAAATATTCATACACATAAAGACTGCACAATTTACTTTAGAATGATTGGAAATAAGGTGGGGGTCAAAATAAAAAAAATTCATAGACTCGAATAAAATGAAAACACAACTTACCAGAACCTTTGGGACACAACAAAGAGGAATGTTTATAGCTATGCATGCCTACATTAAAAAATCAAGAGAAACTGGATACTAGTGGCTCATCCCTATAATCCTAGCTACGTAGGAGGCAGATATCAGGAGAATCACAGTTTGAAATCATTCTGGGCAAATACTTCTTGAGACCCTATCTGGAAAAATATTTAACACAAAAAAACAGGGCTGGCAGAGTAGCTCAACCTAGCAAGTGTCAGGCCCTGAGCTCAAATCCTCTGCCAAAAAAAAAAAAAAAAAAAAAAAAAATCAGTGAAATCCCTAATATTTTAATGATGCACCTCAAACTCATAGAAAAACAAGAGCAAGCCAAACCCAACAACAGTGGATAGAAAGAATAAAGGTCAGGACAGAAATTAAGGAAATGGAGACTAAACAACACAAAGAATTAATGAAACAAAAAGTTGGTTCTTTGAAAAGAAAAACAAGATTGTCGAACACTTACCCAAACTAACCAAAAGAAAGGAGAAGACCCAAAGTAATAAAGTTAGAGAGGAAAAAGAGGATACCCCCACAAAAATAACAATGAAATTCAGAAGATTGTTAAGTAATATTTTAAAAACCTATATTCTAATAGATGCATATGACCAAAATTAAGTCAAGAGGATACTTAACAGATCTATAACAAGCAATGAAAAGAAACTGAAGCTCTCACTGGATGGACTCACTGGATGGATTCACTGATGAATTCTACTTGAGCTTTAAAAAAAACTAACACCAACACTCCACAAAATATTCTATAAAACAGAGAGGGAAGGAACCCTACCAAATTCATTTTATGAACATAGTATTACCCTTATGCCAAAACCTGAGAAGGGCACAACAAAAAAAGAATTACAGACCAATTTTCCTTAATGAACATAGACACAAAAACTCTCAATAAAAATACTTGCAAACTGAGTTCAACAACACATTAGAACTTGTACAACATGATCAAGCTGGTTTCATTCAAGGAATGAAAATCCAGAATATTTTAATATCCAGAATATATAAAGCACTCCAAAAATGAAACATCAAAAGAACAAACAATATAATTAATAAAAGGGCAAATGAACTGACGGACAGTTCTCTAAAGACAAAGTACAAATGGCCAGTAAATACACAAAGAAATGTTCAGCATCCTTAGCCATAAAGGAGATGCAAATCAAAACGACACTGAGAACTGGGTGCCTGTGGCTGACACCTGTAATTCTAGCTACTTGGGAGGCTGAGATCAGGAAGATTACGGTTCAAACTCAGCCCAGACAAAAGTTTGTGAGACCCCCATCTCCAAAAATAACCAGAGCAAAATGGTTTGGTGGCTCAAGTGGTAGAAAACCTGCTTTGCAAGCACAAAGCTCTGTTTCAAACCTCAGTCCAACCTAAATAAATAAATAGACAGACAGACAGACACAGAGATTCCATCTCACCTCAGCCACAATAGCTATCAAGAAAACAGACAATACGACTGGAGGCCTGCTTTGCAAGTACAAACCTTGAGTTCAAACCCCAGTACTGCCAAAATGAAAACAAATGCTGGCAAGGATGGGGCGGTAGGGGCTTAATACGCTGTTGTTGAGAATGCAAATTAGTGTAGACACAGGAAATCAGTATGTAAGCTTCCTTTAAAAAAAAAAAAAAAAGTTCCAGCTATACCACTCCTGGGCATATATTTGAGGGAATGTAAGTCAGCATACAATTGAGATACCTGCACATCCATTTTTATATAGCACTACTCGCAATCACCGAAATATGGAATGAGCCAGATGCCAGGCTTAAGTGGTAGAGTGCCTGCCTAGCAAACATGAAGCCCTGAGTTCAAACCACAGTGCAGCCAAAAAAAAAGTGGTATACATACACAATGGAATATTATTCAGCCATAAAGAATGAAATCATTTCATTTGCAGGAAAATTGATGGAACTAGAGATCATCATGTTAAGTGAAATAACCCAGACAGATAACAATAAATATTGCATGTTCTCTCATATGCAGAATCTAAAACTTAAAAAAACAAAAAAAAGAATGACAGAAGTGTAACATGAGACATGTTTGAGGATAGAAACCAGCAGGAGGACAAAAATGGTTTAAAGGCAGCGGTGAATATGATAAAGATCTTTATACCCAGGCATGAGAACAATGACGCTTGTTACCATTGTTACAGGGTGGGGTAGGGTGGGGTGGGGTGGGGGGCAGGTGGGAGTTAAGGAAGTAACAAATGGTGTGAATCTGACCGAACTATATTATGGAAGTATCACAATGAAACCTCTGTACAATTAATATGCACTAATAAAAAACTACAAGAAAGTAAAATCAGTATAATTAAGTCACATCAAAGAAAAGATTAAGAATGTTAACTAAAATGCTTCATTACTCAAATTTAAAATGGCTTAGTATGTAAAACATATGCAACTTAATGCTGACCAACAGAAAGCCACACAAAATCCTTATGAGGACTATTTATAAACACATGATCCTATATGTCTGTTTTGGGGTGTTTTTTTGCTTTTGGTGGGACTTGGGTTGGGCTTTACGCTTGCAAAGCAGGTGCTCTACTGCTTGAGCTACACTTCTAGTCCATTTTGCTCTGGAGACGGAGGTCTCACAAACTATTTGCCTAGGCTGGCCTCAAACTGTGATCCTTTGCTCTTAGCCTCCCAAGTAGCTAGGATTACAGATGTCAGCCACCAGTGCCTGGCTGCCTTGAGGTTTAAAGATTTTTTTTTAAATATATAGAAGTATTGCCCCTCAATACTTTTTTTTTTTTTTAAATTACCCCTGTGCTCATTTATATATCTCGTAAGGAAATGTTCTCAGTTTTTAAGACAAAACATTCACCTTATATATTAGTCCAGTCTAGTTAAAAACTTTTAATATTTAAGCCAGACGCAGTGGTTAATATAATCCCAGTAACTACTAGGGAGGCAAAGACTGGGAAAATTGTGGTCCAGGCTGGCCCAGGCATAAACCTGAAGCTCTATTAGAAAAATAACTACAGAAAAAAAAAAAAAAACCCCAAAACACAAAAAACCCACAAAAATTTCAATATTTAGATTTATCTTAATCCTTATAATGCATTCAATGAAGAATTCCCAGGGTAAGTTAAGAGAAGGGTTTTTCCAATACATCAACTCACTTCAAAATTCATTTACTGGGAATTCTACCACGATAAAGGAGGTAGGTGAGGAGCTAATGCTTTTTTTCAAACACTTTATGTTAAGCAATTGTTTTGCAGGACTACTTGATGCAAGCAACATAGTAGTTTCATTTTGCTGCTTACTAAAATGGTAAGTATAACTAATAAAAAAACAAACATCTGACTATCTAAGTGTGTTTACCAAGAGGATAAGAAAACTTAGCACTGTAGTGTCTGGACTAAGTGAGTTGTGTTTTGATGCTTTGTTATGCACAGTTGTTTATAAAAAACAAAAAATACAGACAAAAGTTAAAATTTACTTACTTTATATTGAAGTCTGTGTCTTCGTCCTTTTAAGTGCATCTCTTTAGCATTGGGATCATTAAAGCTGCATTCACATAATTTACAGTGGAACCTAATTACTTTTCCTTCATCATTTCGTACCTTGGTATGGAAAAACAGGAATGCTACAGTTTTCAGATTTCATCCATAAACCCTAACAGGGCTGGGGGCATAGTTCAAGCGGCAGAGTGCTTGCCTACCATGCAGGAAGCCTTAAGTTCAAGCTCTAGTATTATAAAACCATGAGCAAAGTGGAGGAAAAATAAGTGGCAATGTCTGTAATTTTTTTAAAAGGATAGAAACTGACTAAAAGCTAAGATTTTTAACTCTTGCAAGATGCTAGCATCTTTCACTTTAATATTTTTTCCATATGTAAACATTTGATTTAAATATAGCTAGGTGTGGTACATTCTCTAATAGTTACTAAATACCTGCTGCTGGCTAAGTATTGTTCACATATATGGATAAAGATGATTTAAAGTATTTGGATATGTAAAATTCTCAAAGCTCAAAATTTTATGCATGTAACTTTACTTAAACCCAAGATTCTTTTTTTTTTTTCTAACTGCACAATCTGTTAGATAAGTAGACTGGAATGCTACTATGAAGTCTAAACTATACACTAAATTCAACTTCTACAAGTGTTAAGACTGGCTCTGAATGCAATTCTCTGAAGTTTAAGATTATATAACTCAAACCATTAGAAATGAGAGTATTTAGGTTGAGAGCATTTTTAAAAAAGATAATCAAATCTTAATTACAGTAAGACATATAACTGAGAATTGTTCATGAACAGTTACACAAATTATATAACCCAGTTGTCTACCTTATAAAGCACTCAATATAATACATACGTGTATTTTTTGGTGCTACTGGGATTGAACCCAGGGCCTGGAGCACGGTAGGCAAGGGCTCTACCAATAGCCATGCCCTACTCTCTTTTGTTTGTATTTTGTTTCTGATATAGTGTCTTAACTTTGCCCAGGCTTCCCTTAAACTTGAGATCCTCCTGCTTCTGCCTCTTAAGTAGGTGTGCAATCACTATGCTTGACTATGCAATCTTTTTTAATAGGGAAAACAGGTAAAGAAACTAACAGCTATCAAAAACCTATTATACATGAGGCACCATGCTAGGTACTTGATTTAATCTAACCATCACAACTTTGTTGAGAGAATATTCCAATTTTATAGATGTGGACAATGAAGCTCAGAAAACTTATACATGCACTACAATGAAGTGAAAGCAAACTGTAGTGTCTCTGATTTTCCCTTGTTCCTCCGTTTACTGAACTTATTTGACTTACAAAACAGGAACTGATTTCTAACCAGCCTGAGAAACCAAATAAATGGCATCTGTTGAATCAGCAATCTTAATTTTACACATTAGGTGACTTCAAAAAGAGATACTACTGTCTCTCTTCATTGACATTTTTTGCTGCTTGGGACTTTTAATCTTTTAATGTTTTATGACAGTTAAAGGATACATTGTAAGAATGACTGCCACATAAATGGAAAGTTATATACCACAGTGACAGTGTTAATAAAGTAAAGAATTTAAAATTAAAAACAGTCAAACTGAAAGGGCACAATTTCTTTTTGGGGGGGGAAGAGGCAATACTGGGGTTTGAACTCAGGGCCTCATACTTGCTGGGCAAACATTCTACCACTTGAGCCACAACCCAGTACCAGTTTTTTTTTTTTTTAAATAAATATGTATTTTTAATATTTCTTCATAAGTAAGCTAAAGATAAAACAGAATTAACTACAGTTTGATTTTACATATAAAACATGCTTTCAACAAAGTGACATACTTCTCCCCTTATCCAATTTCATAGCAACGGTATTCTTAAATCAATACCTCCTCCACATAATCATGGCCCACTGGCTGTACATCACTCTGCAAGGCAGCAAGAGATGCAGGTGTGACTGGTTCTGACACTGTGTCTGGCTTTACTTCTGGAATCTGCACAGCAGAAGTGACAGGAGTACTTTTAACACATTCAGTCCCTTTTAAATCTTCTGTTTTATTTCCTGTTGACTGTAGCTTATTCCCACCTAGAAAAAACATCAAAGGATGATTTTTGTACAAATGTATAAACCTTATACAATGAAAACTTCAGATAAAATTCTTTTCTACCAATGAACTCCTGTTTATGTACAACAGATAAGAATTTTAAAGAACCATATAAACTATGAGACTTTTAAAATCCTATTAATGAAATACATTCTGAATTTTCCCTTTCTTCATCTTTCAACACTCACAATACCTCCAATTCTAATGTTGGCACTCTTAACATCCATTATCTAAAACTAAATAGCAAGTACTTGAAAAGGTAAGAGATTAAGCCTAATTCATGTTTGTATCCTGAGCTCCTTGCCACATGACTGAACAAGTAGTATTTTTTCCTTTTTAAAAAGGATAAGACCAGGCAAGGTGGCTCACGCCTTGGATCCATTACTTGGAAAGTGGAGATCAGGAGGTGGAGACCTAATCTCAGTCAACAAAAGCTGTGTGGTGATGCAGGACTGTTGTTCCAGCTATGTTCCAGGCTGTCCAGGGCAAAAAACTCAAGACCTTGAAAAATACCTAAAGCATAACGGGCTGGGGGATGTAGCTCAACTGGGAGAGTACCTGTCTAGCAAGCACAAGGCCTGAAGTTCAAAGCCCAGTACCAGCAACCAAAAAAAACCAAAACAAAACAAAAAAAGAGACAAGGTTAAGTTTAATGGTCAGTTATCATGGAAAACTTAGTTCAAATCAAGTTTTCCACTAAGAGGTGTGGGGGCGGGGTTTGGGGAAACCAATACAGGTTTTATCACCACCATTTTCTTCAGTATATAATCTGCTGAAATCAGACATGCACTCACACCAAGAGTTACTTACAATGTTTGATAATTGTTATACTAAATTGGAATTATGAGTAACCTTAAAAAGTAACCATAAATCTTGTTATTTTAATCAATTAAACTCAACACTTTACCCATCTTCAAGACAATGCCATATCAATTGTGACTTTTCTGCTTTTAAGCCTTTCAAAAATATTTTAAAGTACCTATAAAATGCTGGGCCAAGTCCTACATTTTGGGGGTATAGTTAAGAATAAGACCATGTAGTGTCCTACAATTTAAAGAAGATACACATAGCTGTAATAGCCGGGCAACAGAGGCTCATGCTTGTAATCCTAGCTAATCAGGAGGCAGAGATTTGGAGGACTGCAGTTTGAAGCTAGCCTGGGCAAATAATTTGAGAGACCCTATCTAAAAAAAACCCATCACAAAAAAGGTTTTTTTTGTAGGTCCTGGGGTGGGGAGGAATATATAAATATATATATGTATATAATCACTCTCACACACACACACACAAGCATGTGATGAGTACTGTAATAAGTAGGAAGTGAGTATTGTGGGAATACAAAGGAAAGGAGCCACACTACCCTTTAAGCTGGTAGTTAGCTTCACAAAGGGTATGATGAACCAGGCTTTGAAAAGGTGAGTAATGAGTATGAAATGGTCAGGAAAAAAGAAAATAATGTCTAAATTGAAAGAACAGCATATACAAAAATGTACAGCAATATGATATTAAAAAGACTGGTAAATTCAAGGCAGAGTTACTACTTCAACATCAGTGACTACCGATGTAGAGATGATGAGATGTGAGGTAGAAAAGTGGGTAGGGGTCAGATTATGAAGGATCTTATATGACCTTATAGAGAATTTATCCTATATGCAAGGGGAAGGGCAATGAGACTTTAAAGCAGACGGCTACCACAATTTGTATGTATTTTAGTAAAGATGACTGATGAGGGCATGGAGAATATGCTGAAGAGATTGGATGTAGTAAAAAACAGATGCAAGAAGACACCATAAAGACCTAAAAAACAAGAAAATGGCAATAAAAAAGATATTTCTTTTTTAATGATGGCTAAGCTTTCCATCTGAAAAATAAGAAACTTTGTAAAATTATTTTGTGGTATTCTTGTGATGGATTCGTGGGACAGAATCATTTGAGCATTTCTAGAACCATAAAGAGAATGACCAGTGAAAAACAAAGAAAAAGAGAAAAAGAAAAAAGTTCAATCCTGAAATGGAGAAGGAACACCACTTAGATTTGAGTTAGGAACACAGAAGCTTCAGTACTTGCCAACAAAGTTTATTTTGGGTGTAGATGTTTTCTTGGCAGCCATATTGGTAGGAACGGCTGACACTTTAGTATTGGATGTGCTATTAAGAGACGAGTTTCCTGTAGTTGTAAGACCTTTTACTGAAGAAGTTGCAATTGATGAAGTATTCACAGTACAATTGCTGGCTGCAATGCTTGAAGGAGAGGCAGTCGGTTTTGAAGCAGATACAGCTGTTGAAGAAGTAGCTTGGCTAACAACATTTGGTTCTGTTGAAGGAATAGGCTTACCAAGTTTTGTGTGTAATTTAACCACCTACAAAACAAAAGCACAGTATTTGTCAGAAAACTCTAAGTGCAGATTTTTAAGTTGGCCTAAATAACATTATAAATGAAAATCTCAACCATGTTTTTCTTTCCCACATTTTAAAAATTACTTTTTTGAACCCAAACCCATTACTTTTAACATAATTTCTGTGAAGCAGATGTGGATATATATTCCATCTACTAACCAGGTAAGGAAACAGGCAGAAACAGATGAAATGACTTGGCCACATGCAAATCAATCTATGATTAAGCAAGACAAAAGGATGAAAGTAATTACATAATATTCAAAGAGTGAAATAAGTGGTTTAATTCAGTTTAAAGAAGGCCACTAGCCTTTCCCCTTTTAAGCAGTATTTATTTGATATTGCCTTTATGTATGTTAACATATAAATTTCAAAATTTGAAGCCACCTTTTCTTTAACCCCCATTGAAGAAGTAAAAGAAAACAGTAAGGCATAAGACTGTGTGTGGAAAAAAAAAAAAAAAAAAACCACCTACTTTCTGATGCTTAGCACCACGAATGTGGGCAGCATATGCATCTGCTCCTGTACAAGACACATCGCAGAGCTCACAACGTAGTTGATTTTGAGTCCCACGAGTAGAGCTGTTGCTGCTGCTGGTATTTTGTGAGGCTTTCAATGCGGCTTCTTTTTTTTTATGTTTCTGGCCTTCTAAGTGTTCTTTATAAGTCTGTTTCAAACAAAAAGGGAAACTTTTCTTTCTGCATCATCTTATGCAGTTCTCAAATCTCTAACACTGATAGGCCTCACACCTGTAATCCTAGCTACTCAGTAGGCAGAGATTAAGAAGATTGTGGTTTGACCCTATCTTGAAAATACACAACACAAAACTGGGCTGGTGCAGTAGCTCAAGCAGTAGGGCACATGCCTAGCAAGCATGAGGCCCTGAGTTTAAACCCCAGCACCACCAAAACAAAACAAAAAACCTGTAATAACTTCATTAAAAATGAAAATTAGAAGTTTTAAAACAACTGAACAAGAGCACGAGGAATTCCCTACACGTGTGATTTATCTATGGTTGTCTGCACCCTGTTTGGGGGGAGGGAGGAGATGGTGCTGTGGACTGAATCCAGGGTATACACTAAGTATGCACTTTACCACTGAGCTACACCTCAACTCTCAAGAATACATTCAAAAGACTTACAAAGCATTTTATTTATATATAGCTATAATATAAAGCAACTGCTTTCAAAGTTTCAAGAATTTCTATCTTTTATTACTTAGGTATAATGTTGGACAGAGAATCTTAATGGATAGTGATCATTTCAACAAACAACTATTCAATTACAGAATTAACATGAGGTGGGGGAAATGTAACCACACCATTAGAAGGTTAAAAAAATGCTGGGCACATTGGAGCATGCCTGTAATCCCAATGACTTGGGAGGCGGAGATCAAGAGAATTAGGGTTCAAGGCCAGCCTGAGCCAAAGTTTAGTAAAGTCTCCCTCCCCTCATCTCAATAAATAAACTAAGAATGGTTGCACACACCTGTAATCTGTCATAACTGCTATGAAAGAGGTATAAAAAGGAGAACTGCAGTCTGAGGCTGACCCTGAGCAAAAATTCGAGTTCTATCCAGAAAATAACTACAGCAAAAAAAGGGCTGAGGGTGTGGCTCAAGTGATAGAGTACCTGCCTAGCAAGTGCGAGGCCAAGTTCAAACCCCAATACTGAAGGCAAACAACAAAACTAAACACTCTGAAATTTAGTATTAAAACTAGAATTTAAAAGAATGTACATTAATGAGGTAGAGGCAGAAGATGGAAATAACTTAAAACTAAGAGTCAAACTCTCATCTTTTCAAATAATATGCTTTTAACCTGCAAGATGCTTGTCAAATTTTTATACAAAAACTGGATACTTTTTTTGTTGGTTAATAGCTACGTAGCCCAGGTTGACCTCAAATTCGCCTTCTAAGTGCTGGTGGCACAGGAGCATGCCACCACATTTGGTTAAAACTGGTCACTTCCAGTAAAAACAAGTAAGGCTGGGAAGGGATTTATAAACAGATTCATACCTACACCAAAGATTTTATGGTTTGGCTAATACCATAATAAAACAAAACAAAAAAAATGCAAAAAACTTATGCTTCTTTAATCTTTTTGAAAAAGACATTTCCTTTTAACTTTCTTATTCCCAACATTCCTCCTCTCCACACAAAGGTTGCAGAAATAAGTTACATCTTAGAAGGCATGTATAAAGTTAGTCTCAGAAATGTGATCCTAAAATTTAGATTAATTTTAAATTTAATTTAAAACTATTAAACTAAATTTAAACTTTAAATAAAAAGCAAAGTAGCCTTCTGAAAAAAGCTCAATTTCATTTGTCATTTACATTCATAATCTTTCTATAATTTATATTGTTTTGTTTCAATATAAACACCTTTTAAAAATGACTTTAATGAAATACAACAATCATCCTCAGTGACAGCAGGGGGGTTGGTTTTGGTAACTATTTTTACTGAGGATGCTGAAGTCCTTTGTATAAAATGGCACAGTATTTGCATATAATCTATGCATTTCTTCCCATATACATTAAGTCATCTCTATTTGTAACACCTAGTGCCATATAAATGCAATGTAAATAAAGTGCAGGGAATAACAATAAGAAAAAAAGTCTATGTACTCAGCAAAAATGCAAGTTATTCCCCCATCCTCAAATACTTTCAATCTGTGGTTAGTTAAATCTGTGGATATGGAATACACAGATGCAGAGGGGCCAATTACATGTATGTTCTTTATAGGCAGAGTTCAAATGTCACCCATACTTTACCATAACCACTGATATTCATGGTAAACATACAACACAAGTACCTGTGGTCCAGCACAGCTGATCTTACAAACATCACAATAGTGAATCTGGGGTGGTTTGGGAGGCTGTTTTGGTTTCAGTTGCTTATTTTGGAATGGTGTTTTTTTAGTAAAGGTGGTCCCTGTCCAGGCAGCTGTTGCTGCAGCAGCAGCTGCTGCTGCTGCTGCTTGCTTCTGTTGCTGCTGTTGCTGTTGGTAGTAGGAAGACGCAGCTGAATACACTGCTGCTTCATAACCTGAATAAGACGTACCTTACAAATAAAAATCAAACAAAGATTATGTTATATAGTTTAAAAGAATAAGTTAAATGTCAGTTATAAATTTTAATTCAATAAATCTTGCCAAAAAAGGAAGATTTATATTTGCATATCTACAATAATGTATATCTTTTGGAACCCAGAAAAATATTTATCTTCCTTCTACATAAATCAACCAACAAGTATTTATTTGACACATCAGGTTTATAGAGGTATAAAGAAAGTATAAGATTTGGTCCCAGCCTTAAGAAGCCTATAGTTCAATCAGATGATGGATGTGATACTGTTTTGATAAATTTATGTTGTTTAGGACCTGTTGATATTTCCCCAAACAAAAATCCACCCAATACAATTTGAGAAGCATTAGATTTCAGGAAGATCTCAAGTAGGATATGACATAGGAAAAAAGCCTAAAAAACTTGACAAAGTTGGTGGCTAAGAAGTTAAAAAGAGACAAAGAAGAAAAAATATAAAGGTAACACCAATATTTTGAGCCCCAGTGATTGATGGGTTGTACAACTGATAAAAGCAACATGCTAACAGAAGCTAGTTTGAGGGGGCAAGGTAAAATAAAACTTAGCACAAGTGTCTGACATGGAGTTAGAATTCAGATGAAAACACACGACAACAGTTAAAAGACCTATCTTCCAAAAGATGAAAAAGCACTGTGTCTTCTGGTTAAGTGTATATGGATTCTCCTCATTTCCATTGCTTAAGCTATTTAATTAAAACATTATGCTAGCTATTGATACATAAAATACATGTTTATGTTCAATGAGTTCAGATTTTAAGATACGTAAAAGTTTTAAATTTGATAAGCTAGCTGATTTTAAATATAAGCCTACCTGAAAACTGGAAAACTTACCACGTCTAAAACAAGATGTGTGGAAATTTGGTGCATTCCCTACTCACCATATTCTAATTAGGCTCTTTTATATTTCCTTAAATGGTAATAGTTGGCAAGGAATGAGGCTCAGGCAACAGATTCCGAGTTTCCAGGACAGCACAGAATAACTACTTAAGAGAATACAACTTTTTGATCTCTTGAATGCAGCCTGCTATCCTGAGAAGACTTATGACCCAGTGATTACAATACATCTCATACATACAAGGGAAGAAAACATGACCTGGATGGATGACAGCTACGATGTATGGGAAACCAGAATCATCAGGAAACTGAAAATGGACATTATGCAGGAGAGAAAAAAAAAGGCCAAATTTTGAAAAAAGACTGACTTTTATGTCAGTCTGTAATACTATTACAAATGCTTATGAATTTTTAAGTGGTAATAGAGAAGAAAACACCTAAAATGAAAATTGCAGAAGGTAGGTAGACTTGTATCAGTGATAAGCACATGATCATAAATAATTAATATGAATGACTAAAAGAAAAACCCTATAGGTCAACAAACTCTTTATTAGGTAGTTCTGCTTATGTCCTCTGGTATCTAAGAGCATGATAAAAGAACATATACATAGCCAATTACATTCAAATTTATAGGCAAAAACATATACAGCTTCAATTTCACTATAAAGAAATACAACAAAATTGTCTAATTAAAATTTTAAAAATGTAGCCTATCTTCTATCCCAGCTACTTAGGAGAATAAGGGCTGAGGCAAGCTAACTTGAGCCCAGGAGTTCAAGGTAAGACTGGGTGACATGGCGAGAACGCATTAAAAATTTAAAAATAAATAAAGCTGTTTTAAGATTACTACTAATTAAGACAATGATTTTTAAAAAAAATATAATCTTTTTTCTTTTGATACCAGAAATTGAACCAAGGCCTGACACATGCTAGGCAGGCTCTCTATCACTAAGGAACATCTTTATAATAAACACTTTCTAAATGACTTTAGTCTTTCTACATAGAAACTATAAAGTGCTACTTAATTATAATTTTAGGAATTATGTATAAAAAAACAAAAGTAAGAGCAACAGATGCCAACTGTGCTAGATGACCAGGTCTTCCAGGGCTTTTGTTTTTAAATTTAAGCATCTGCAATATAGGAAGCAGTGTGCCAGCCACAGCACAGTTTCAGAAGAGATATGTAAGGCAGCTATCACTATCTTTTCTTTATAGATGAGAAAACAGGCTGAGAGAAAGTGAGTTTCTTTAACACTGAGTTATTTTAATGACAAAAATATAATATTTATAAAGTAATTTGTACACATATAGTCTAAAACTAACAAAGGCAAATTTAATTATAACTTAATACTTTTTTTTTTTTTAAAGTCAAAGTCTATATTGAAAGGTGGGTTGGATTTTTTGGAACTCTGTTAAACATTTTAATTTCTCCCCTATCTACTACCAAACAAATATACATTTTCTATAAAAAAAAAAAAAAACCACCGTGGGAAAACAAATATAAACCTGTCTATAAATTATTTAAAAGTTAAAATTTTGAACACTAAAATAGTTTCACTTACAATGCATTCTTACAAAAAATGCTTATTAACTAGTAAGCTATAACAACGGAAATATAATTTTAAATGCATAATGTTAGAAACAAAAATTGTATAAAATTCAGTAGATTCTTCATGTTACAAATCATCATTCAGTAGGTGATATTCTAGAATTCCTCACTTTAATGAGATAAAAAGAATAGCTGACCTAAGTTACAACTGTCCCAAACTACAGATACAGAACTCAGAACAAGTCCTTACAATGGCTTCTGGATGGCAATTTCACAACATGTATCACATATTCTAAAAAAGTACATACTCTTTGTAGTACAAGTCCCATGTCTAGAATTTATCGTAAAGGAAACAAGCAGGCAAATGCACAAATATTTGCAGGTATTATTCTAGAGTTGTTTTTAGTTTTTCTGTAATAAAATTAAATGCCCTCAAGACTCCACGCAAAAAAAAAAAAGGTTAGAACTGATAAAACTCAGTAACTTTCTCGTAAGCCAGTAACAAAACTGCTGAGAGAGAAATCAAAAAGATAATCCCATTTCCAGTAACTACAAGAAACAAAAAGAACCAATAAAACTCCAGGAATAAACTTACATAAGGAAATAAGTATCTCTACAATGAAAATTATGAAACACTGATAAAATAAATTGAAGAGGACACAAAAAATAGAAAGATAGCCCATGTTATGGATTTGAAGACTTATGAAAATATCCCTAAGAACTCAGTGTTTTTTTTGTAGGTGCAATAGTTCTCATCTGTCATCCTAGCTACTTGGGATGCAGAGATTGGGAAGGATACTGGTGTAAGACCAGTTTGGGCAAAAAGTTCTTAAGACCCCATCTCAACCAGTAATAACTAGCGTGATGGTACATGCCTATTATATCAGCTACTCAGGAAGTGTGAGTAAGACTGTGGTCCAGGCTGGCTTGGGCATAAACACTGGGGGCATGGTTAAAGAGGTACAGCTCCTGCCTAACAGAAAGAGGCCCTGAGTTCAAACCCTAGTACTATCCCCAAAAATTATTTTTTGGAACTCCCACTGTGGAAACTAATTAGACATTTTTAAAAGCTCTAACACCTGTTACTCCGTGGGCAACAAGCCCACAGATTACTTCTTAATTACAAAGAGAAAAGATATCTTTACCATGGAGAGCTCTGGTAAATGCCACTTGGAACCAGGGATGGCGTTATCAACAGGTAATACATAAACATTACTTATTTTATGTTACTCATGTGATGAAATGGAAAGTACACTCAAGTAGTTTTCTAATCTAAAAAGCTGCTTTAATCTACAGAAATCAAGAGGTAAACCCAGACTGTGGAACTACTTTTCAAAAATGCCAGTATTATGAGAGATAAGACAATAGAAGACTGTTTTAGATTAAAAGAAACTAACAAGGTATGACAACCAAATTCTTGATTGGACCTGCATTTAAAGCACAAATATGAACACACCAAACATACATAAACCTCAGATATGAGAGATTTGTAAATTGGGAAAACTTACATATTTGATAGTATCCACATTAAATTTCTTTTAATAAACTGACACTGTGGCTATATAAAAGACTGTTCTTATTCTTAGGAAATACTTCCTGAAAAATTCAGGAGAAAGTATTATATTGCTTGAAACTTCTAAAATACATTGCTGAACCATATGAAAACAGGTTTTAAATGAAAGGAAAGCTAAGGCATATGTGACAAACTATTAGTAACCGGTGTTGTAAGTTAATGGTATATGGGTGTTCCTTGTACTTTTTTTTTTTTTTTAACTGTTCTACAGAATTAAAAGTTTTCCAAAGTAAGTTGAGGATAACCACTATCATGTCACTATACTTAGTGACATGAAAGGACAGTCACAATGAGAATAAAGCAGTTTACAAAATAGCATGTCTAAGACAAATTCAGACTGGAGGTGTGGCTAAAATTGTAGAGTTCAATCTCCAGTACTACCTCACCTCCCGACCCCTCCATAGACAAATTCATTTTTATACTATGTAAGATATACTCAAGCTACTGGAGAGAGTTCTTAATATTGTGGCAATGTAAAAGAAGAGCTTTATTCTTAGGAAATACTTTGTGAAGAATTCAGGGCAATGTACCAAGTTATGTGATTATACCTTATAGGAACAGATATAGGATGGAAAGAATGAATAGGAAAGGATACTCTGGTACTCCCTATTTTGTTGACTGCCAATGTAGACACTTAAAAAAACTATGTCCAATCACATTTCATTGCAGTAATCTTATTTACAACTGTAACTAATCAACCAAAGAGAGAAGCTGGAAACCTGTACCCGGGAAGTCTACTATGACAAGGAATAGTAAGTTAGTTTCTTATGATCTTAACAAGATTTTTTTTCCTAAATAAGAAATGTCCTGGACTATCTTGGATTACCTCTTTACTCTCAATAGATTATAAAATGCCTCACAATCCTAGCCCCCTTTGCCCAGGTCCTCATCATTTATCAGCTCAGCCAGTGCACTCAAAGACAATAATGTTTGTTCATTCCATTTCCTTTCCATGTGTTTGTCATACAGTCAACTTAACAAATCAATACCCATTGTTTCCTGCCAACAAGGTAAGACAGCCACCATGGGAGAGTATACAACACTTTTCTCACACACATTTTCGGTCTCATATCCTAATATTAACTCCACGTATCTCTATTCTGGGCACAATGAACTGCTGTTCTTAAGTACTACTTGCCTGCCTATTATATATCCAGTGTCCTACAGTCAGAGGTAAGAGATATGAAATTCTCCCTGGAACAAAATAGGGTATTAAATAAAATGTAAAACAACAGTACAAAGTTAGTGTCTACAAAAACACAGTATGTGATTTTAGTCACTGCAATACAATTACCTCAGCTAGAAATTAGCAGGAGTAGTGGATATGTAAGGTTTTAGCAATCATACTTCTCTAGGGAAAACTTATGATTATTTAAGAAAAATAAAGCTACTCCATCCTTCTGAGGTAGATACATTACCATCTTATGGCTATCCAGTATTTTTAAGATTACTTATTCCTGATAAGTATGAAATGGCTCTTTGAGGGTGAAAAGAAACAATATAATTAATTCCTCTATGGTATTCCCAAGTGTTAACCTTGAGTTTTCAAATTCATTTAGAAAAGTCAGAAAGGAAATGATCCTGTACAAGACAGTGTGCTACTTCCTCTAATTAGAATACCATACTCAAGGCTCATGATTAGCTTTCGAATTCCCAGAGAGTGCTTTTTATTCTGCTAAGATTTATTACTAAAAAACAGTAACAACAACAAACTACTTACACTATGGTCCTTTTGTCAGACTATGCACACTTTATTAACACCTATAGATTCATTCAATTTCTGCTATTGGGAATAAGGTAATTCCATAGAAAATCTGGGCAGTTTCTATTATTGTTTACTCATTTAAACACAGCTTATCAGTCTTACCAGAATAAGTAACTGCTGTGGTACTGTAAGTAGCACTCTGAGTATAGGACGGCACCACAGTAGCTGCAGCTGCTACTGGCTGTACGGTGGAGGACACAGGATAAATGGAGAAAGTAGTGGTAGCTGGACTTGGTGTCGCTGGTTTTATGGCTGTCACTTGTCGAGTTTGCTGGGCTTGAGTATACTGAGTTGCACCTTGGCTATAACCTGCTTTGGGAGCTAAAGTGAGAAGACATCAAAGAAGAGTGAGTCACTATAGTTATATAACAATATTAAAAACTAAAAAGAATAGATGCTAGCAGTGCAAGCAAGCAACTTCTTCTCGGCAAAAGAATATCACTAATGACCACAAATTAATCTACTGCTTTTTCCTAAGTGCTTTCTACGTATTTCTTTTGTTTTCCATATACGCATCCACTACATTATATTCCCCCAACTCTCTATCATCAGCCCTTCCCCATCCTTTTAAAAAATGTTTTGTTTTTACATTTTCTCACATGCATATACATTGTTTGGGCCACCTCCCCCACTCCACATATTTCTAACATGATATTTTGTCAAAAAATCTTACAAATGGCAGACTGTAAGATAAAGTATGTGTGGGGGAGAAGGGTGTGGGGAGGTTATTTGTGTGTATTAAGTTAGTCAAGTCTACTTGAGAGTTAGGCCTAATGCTGGGAATTGAATAGAGAGCCTGTAAGTATACATTTCACTTCACATTAGTTCAGTGTTTAATTCTATGAACCGGTTCATATACCACCCACTGTGTCTATTGACTTACCCGTAGTGAACTTCAATTTAATTCCAACTCACAAGGTGCTACTGACTTAATTCTTCAAATGTTAACAGCTTGAGTAAAGTTACTCTTAAATGGCTACCATTAATGTCTCCACTCAACTTTCTACTGTCTATGACTATAATCAAAATAAGTGACTACTTTGAAAGACTCTTATGAACCTGATTATCAATCACCAATCATTTATTAATAATCACTAAAACATACAAATTTTATTGCAGAGAAAGATCCAAATATCAGAAGGCCAAACTCATTTATGCTCAGTTAAGTAAAGATATGTTATAACTTTTATCCTTAACTACTTATGAAATTTGAGCCATACAACACACAGATGATTATTTTACAGAAAGAAAACTAATATCCAAGACTTAAATGACTTACAAAAATCACAGTCAATGTCAAAACATAGGCCTAAACCAAGATCTTCTGACTGTTAGATAATTCAGCACTCTAGCCTGATAATTATCTAGGAAGTTCATTAGAGATTATTATACATACAGATCAGAAGAGACCATAAAAATTAAGTCATTAATTATAATTCAATTTTATATATGTGTATGTACATATACATATATCTTTTTTTGGGGAGGAGGAGACAGTCTCATGAAGTAGCCTAGACTAGCCTCAAATTCATGATCCTCCCCTGCTTTAGAAGTGCTAAGATTACAAGCTAGTGGATGCCCAGCTTAAAATTATTTCTGAACCACTTTTAAGAGACACTATAAAATCACAAAACTAAGAAGGGACACTAGAAATCTTGGTCAACTACATTATTTATAGGTAACGTTTTCTTATTTAACAGAAAAAAAACATCACTTGGCCATGCTAATGGTAAAGCAAATGCTGGAAGCCAATTCTACTCTCCTTTAATCCAAGGCTCTACCCACATCTTTAGGTCCTTCAAAAATTAATAAAAAACAACAGGGGCTGGTGCCTCATGCCTTAATCCTAGATACTCAGGAAGTGGAGATCAGGAGGGTCATGGTTAGAAGTCAGCCCAGGCAAAAAGTTCCACAGACCCTTGAAAATACCAAATACAAAAAAGGCTGGCAGAGTGGCTCAAGTGGTAGAACACCTACCTAGCAATAAAAGCATGAGGCCCTGAGTTCAAACCCTAGTACTGCCAAAATAAATAAAAAAGACTTGCTCAATTTTCAGACATCAGAGAGCATTGTTTTAAAGTTTTCAATGAAGCCAATACAAAAAACCCCCAAGAATCCATCTTTTTTGGGGGAGAAGGGAGTGCAGGAATACTGGGGCTTGAACTCAGGGCCTTGTATTTGCTAGGTATGTACTCTCAAATCCCCCAGCCCCCTGCTTTTTGGGTTAGTTAATTTTCAGAGAGAGTCTCATGTTTTTTGCCTGGGCCAGTCTTGGATTGTGATACTCCTTCCTATGCCTCCTAATAGCTGAGACCACAGGCCCACACCTGTTATGGGGTCTCACCCGTTAACTTTTTGTGTGAGCTAGCCTTGAACTGAGATCCTCCTGATTTCCACATACTGAGGAGGTGGGATTATAGATGTCTGCCACCATATCTGGCCCAAATCCATGTTTTAAAAGTCTACAAATATGCAGGCTTCTACAAAACAAAATCACTTTCTTCATTCAAACCAGTATCTATACTATTTATATGTACAGTGGCTGATAACAGAACCAATTATCATTACAGATAAAGATATGGCCACATTAAAGAAGTCCTGTTGGTTACAAGGGCAATCAGCAATATAAAATGTTCTGGGCATTTCTCGCCAGAATGTGATAAGTTATTGACACAACTTCTTTTGTACAGTTTATTTCGGTAGGAAAGGAATTTTTATTTCCAGGAAAAAAGGGTATGTTTTATGAACTGCTTCTATAACCACCTCTTTCTCAAAGGTATTCCAGAAGTTGAAAACAAGGACATGGCTAGAATCTGTCTTTCAATCATTGTGCAAAAACACACTGATTTTAGATACACTTAGAAGTTTATCTTGGAAGGCGCTGGTGACTCACACCTGTTATCCTAGTTACTCAGGAGGCAGAAATCAGAGGTTAGTGGTTCAAAGCCAGCCTGGGCAAATAGTTCACAAGACCCTATCTCCAAACAACCCTTCACAAAAAAGGGCTGCTGGAGTGACAGCTGAAGATATAGGCCCTGAGTTCACACCCCTGTACTGCAAAAACAAAACAAAGAAGTTTATCTTCATTAAAAAATACCCCATTTTAATAGGTCATTTTTTTTCTCCTTGGTTTTTTGAACCAGGGGCTGGCTATATACCCCAGGCTGGCCTGGATCCTCTTGCTTCTTCCCTCTGAGTGCTGGGAACACAGGCATGTGCCACAAAGCCTAGCTTCACTAGTTTATAACAAAACTGTATATGTTAATAAAACCCACCTGTCTGATAGTAGGTTTCAGCAACAGAAGGCTGAGGCTGGGCAGCAGCAGCTACGGCAGCGGCAGTTGCTGTTGGCTGTTGGTAGTACTGCTTACTATCATAAGCTACAGCAGGAGCTGTGGATCTTACATATGAGTATGAGTCCTGAAGAGAAAGAATAAAAGGAAACCCTGCTATGGACAAGTGGCAGGAAAAATATACTTACTATATTAAAATATAAAGGAAAACAAACTAAATATGTAATTCTATGTTAGACCTAAATTTAAAAGAATCAAGTTTAATACAAAGAGGACTCATTTTAGACTTTATTAAATAAGATCAAGCAGCATGTTTAATTTCTACAATCAGAACAATCACTAAAATTCAAATAAAATACTTATTCAAATAAAAATTTCATTTAAAAATTCATGGTACTGAGTTGGTGGAATGGCTAAAGTGGTAGCTCACTTGGGCTGATAAGCATGTTAAGCATGCTTGGTAAGCATGAGGCCCTGAGTTCAAACCCCAGTGCCTCATGAAAAAAATCATGGCAATTCTCCCTTAAAGATGGAAACTATAGAATTAGAAAAGAACACTTCTGGGGCCTGGAAGGTATATAGCTCAGTGGTAGAACTTGTGCCCACCATGCATGGTATCACCCCTCTCTCCCAAAAACAACAAAAACATCTCTGTATTAATATCCTTTGTGATTACTCCCGCTTTTCTTTCACTTATGAATGTATGTATGTATTGCAGTACTGTCGTTTGAACTCAGGTTCTCATGCTTGCCAGGCAGGTGCTCTACTGCTTGAACTAATCCACCAATGACTCCTATATTCTTTTCACTTCCCCTGTTTTGACTCCCCCTGCTCCTCCCTTTTTTTTTTTAACAAGACAGATCAAGGTGAGTTACCAAGTGACAAAAGGGAACACATGCAGATGGAAAGGCAGAAACTAAGCTCAAAAGGCGCAGAAATTGATGGGTTTAACGAATTCTATTAAAGATAGCAAAATTTACTACACTCAGTATCTGGGTATAATGAAACAATGACACAAATCAAAAGGAATTAAAAACTTGCCAGAACTTAATAAAATACGAACATTGCTAATTTAAACTTCTTTTCATAGACATTTCACAGACATTTCTATGCTACAAAATGAATGTAGAAAAACTAAGTCCAGAAGGACCAAAGTTTAAAAGCAAATTTAAAAAATGGGTTAAAGAAATTAGGACCAAATTTAATTAAATAACCAAAGTGGTGATCTAGTAATGTTTCAAATATACTATAAAGAGAATTTAGAAGCCCCATAATAGTTAACAAGTAGCAACTAGATGTTGCTTCTTTGTGACTACAGTAAGATTAAAGAAGAAGCACCAAGATGAGAAAGAGCATGAAAAATTTGTTATATACTAAAAAAGAACATCTTGACAGCATTAACAGGCAACAAGACTTACTACTTTGATAAGTTCAAAGAAAAAAATATGTAGCATCTTTGTCTTACATAGTTTAGGTCCACAATCCTTAAAAAAAAGAGACTTACCTATGTTTTAAATGGATACACAATGTCATAGTACAAACAAGTGACATCTTTATTATGTTTTATTTTACTCAAATACTTAGGGCAAAATGAAAACACTTAGTAATTCATGTGCAACTTTTTAAGACAGGCAGAACAAAATACTGAGGCAGAATTATTAATATAAATTCATTGCAAGGAAACTTTTAATGCTTGAACCATATCCCAAAACATCTAGGAAAACCCTCCACTTTTCTCTATTATTACAAGTATATTTTGAAAAACTCAAGCCTGAGAAGCACTGGTTTGGGTATTATGTTATACACTAAGCCCACTAAACTTACATGTTGAGGCAACTGAGACAAGTAGTTTTCTTACCTGGTAGTTTTGTGTAGTAGCTGGGGGTGGTGGTGGTGGTGCTTCTTGTTGCCTCTGGGTGTAACCATAGTCAGTTGCTGTGTGTGCAGTAGGGTAGCCTCCATAAGCAGCAGCTGTTGCAGCAGCTGCCACAGCTACTGGAGCCGGCCTGGCAACTGCAACAGTAGCGGCTGCTGGTGCATAGGCAGCAGTAACTGTGTGAGCAGCTACTGGAGCTTGATGGACAGTGTAGCTAGCAACTGTAGTTGGATGAGAATAGGCTACACCCGAAGCTGGCTGCTGGCTATATTGTGAAGGAGAAGAATAAATATAATAAAATTTAATTTTAAAATCAAGGAATTAATCATCTTAAAAATTATCAGCTTAAATTAAAAAACACATTTCCAAGTAATTCAATCATGGACTACAAAGGCCAAGTATTTGAATTCAATAAACTTCCTACTTGATACTGTATTGGTTTCTGTTCTTTAATTTTCAGTCTTTAATTTTATTAATTATATATATATATTCACACATATTATGCTTCCAATCACAGATCATATAGCAAAGCAAGGATGACAAACTGGAATAAGAACCATTAGGAAAGAAGGAAAGAAAAATAGAACTTAAAAAGCATCTGTTGGACTGGGGATGAGGCTCAGTGGTAGAGCACTTCCCTAGCATGTGCAAGGAACTGGGTTTGATCCGTAGCACTGCAAAACAAAAACAAATAAACAAAAAAAGTATTTGTTGTATGTAAAGTTCTTTATCACATTCTACAGTTTTAAAAACCCAACCAAATCAAAATCTTATAAAAAATTTAAGGCAGTGCTAGGGCATGGCTCAAATAATGAAGTGCCTGCCTAGCAAGTATGAGGTCTTGAATTTAAACTCCAGTACTGAAAAAAACAAAGTCATTAAAAAAATGACTTTACTATAACCACTGCACTTAAACACTTTTGTTGTTCTAGGGCAGCAGTTTTCAACTGGGGAAGATTTCTGCCTTGTCTCTATTTACTTTTTCATTTGGCGCTGGGAACTAAAAACACTGAGCTACATCCCCAGCCCTGGAGATATCTTTGACAACCAAACTGCAGAGGAGATAGTGGTGATGTATGCTAGGCATCTAGTGGGTAGAGGCCAGGGACACTGTTATACATCCTAAAATGTGAAGGACAGCACCCCTTACTACCACCACCAAGAATTATCAAAAGTATGTCAATAGTGCTGTGGCTGAGGAATTCTGCTCTGAGGTAGAAAACTTGCAATGGAATATTCTAGATAACTTTTCCAGCTTATAGGCAGCATTTCATTGCATAAATTAATTTTTCTCTTAAAAATGTAATAGGACACGTTGTGAAAGGAGCCCAAAGGTAGATGCTTTGCAATTGTTACCATTTAGGCCTCAAGAGTCAAAAATCTTTTCCAAAACAGTAATCAAATGAATATCAACTAAAATACTTTGAGAAATGTTATTTTAACTTTTAAATTTGAGAGCTAAAGGCCTAAGGTATCAGCATCTGAAAGTGTATTTTGTTGTTATGAGATTTTCTGAGTAATTTACTCCTAATTCCACCTGCTAAGGCAATTATTACCAATGCAGATACCTTCTTAAAAAAAAAAAAAAAGAACATCAATGGTTATTTAGCTGGCAAGTTTTAGATGACCCCAAGGTTTAATATGAGCCAACGGTTAAGAACGGCTAATAGAGAAAACAACCTAACATAAACTGAAGGTGCACTCATAAATTAATAGTATCAAATTCACTGGTTACATAGTATAGGATATTCTGCATTGGTGTGCATGGTACCATAGAAAACCAGTACAGAATTAAAATTTTAGGTCATCTTATTTCACCTGTATTATAGAAGAACATTGATAAACTAGGATGTACTCAAAGGGAATCAATATTAAGCTTATAGGCATGGGTTTTATTTCATATAAAAGTGGGAAGTTCGTATTAAAAAAAGGAAGTTCAGTCTAGAAAAGGTGATAGTTGCCTTCTAAAAGAAGACACTTACTCCATGCTGCTCCAGAGAACAGAACTAGAACCAACAGATGGAAGTTACAGGGTGGCAGATTTCAGTCCAATATGAAAAAGAAAACAAAAAATAAACAAAAACAGAAAACTTAGAGTCCAAAGAAACTCTTAAAATTTCTATCTGGATGAGGCTTCCATATTTTGATATAAAACTAGCCAACACTTTCTACATATATGCCAATTATAAAGCAGGAAAGGGAAAGTTTACATTTTACTAGTGGGGAAGTGGTCTGGAACTGATGTTTTCTATGGACAGTAAGAAAAAAATGCTAGTACTCCTTCAAAATTCCTAGACTTGAGAAATTATATTTAAAATATAAATACATCAAGTCTGTGAATTTCACGAATTCAGATTATATTACATTGGACTGATTTTGGTTATGCAAAAATTCATATAGCCTTAGATTATTACATAGTCATCTCATTGTATCTATAAGGGGTTAGTTCCAGGACTCCCAGGGCCTATTAAAACCCAATGATGCTTACTCAAATCCTTTATAACATACATATTCACCCATATATAAGTCATCTCCATATATTATTTAGGGAATGATCCCCCCAAAAAAGAGGTCTATACATGTTCATCAGTACAATCACAATCATCCTCCCCCACCCCCCATCAATATTTGCCACCCAAGGTGCAGAACCTGCAGCTATAGAGTCAACTGCCAAATGCATTGTTACTTTCATCCCACCTATCTGAGCACATTTCCCTCTCTCTTTTAAAAAGTTACTCATTTGTTCACATGTGCATACACTGTTTGGGTCATTTCTCCCCCTCTGCCCCCCTCCACCTCCTCCCCCCATCACTTCCAGGCAGAACCTGTTCTGCCCTATCTCTAATTTTGTTGAAGAAAAGACATCAGCATAATAAGGAAGACAAAGCATTTTTGCTAGTTAAGGATAGCTATACAGAAATATTCCTAGCATTGCTTTCGTGTACACATGTGTTACGACCCATGTTGATTCATCTCTAACTGATCTTTACACTGGTTACTCATCTCCTTCTCATGTTAACCTCTGTCACTTTAAGGTTTCTGTCCTGGGGAAATACCCAAAGGAATGCAACATAGGTACTCCAGAGGCACCTGCACACCCATGTTTATTGCGGCACTATTCACAATAGCCAAGTTATGGAAACAACCAAGATGCCCCACCACTGACGAATGGATCAAGAAAATGTGGTATTGCACACAATGGAATTTTACTCAGCCATGAAGAATGAAATCTTATCATTTGCAGGTAAATGGATGGAACTGGAGAACATCATTCTGAGCGAGGTTAGTCAGGCTCAGAAGACCAAAAATCATATGTTCTCCCTCATATGCGGACTTTAGATCTAGGGCAAATGCAGCAATGTGGTTGGACTTGGATCACATGACAAGGGGAGAGCACATACAAGAGATACAGGAATAGGCAGAAAACCCAAAACATGAAAGCATGTGTTGTCCCCATTCCAGAGGAACTAATACATTTCTTGATCATCAACACTTGTCAGACAAAAGGCAGGTAGGAATAGAGTCGAAAATTCAAATCAACTATGCAGGTAATTTGACACACATTGCACTTCTGATCCTAAACCTAAAAGTCCATGTGAGTCAGGAAGGAAGACCATTTGCTTTGGTTTACGCTGTCCCATTACAATTATCAATTGTATTTCCTATCACTCTCCTAAGTGTCTCAGTTTAATAACAAATTTTATAGTTATCTTTCCCCAGAGACCTTATAAAAAGATGTCTGTGAAGTCAGCAATTACTCTATATACATCCCTACAGCTGCTTAACCCAACTGTAGGCCACGTAGCCAGGTCCCTACTCATAATGCAGACTGGAATCCTAACTTTCACCAGAAGCATCAGGAAGAATGATTATTTCTGTTGGGCCAAGGAATAGGGCAGCAGACTGCTGTTCGGAATGAAGGTTCTCTGAATTATTATCCTAAACTCATCTAGAAAATTCTCTTTTGATTCCAAATATTCGAGAAATAATCTTTTATGATACAGATGACTACTCATACTAATTCAATTAAATATCCAGTGGCTAAGTAAATTTTTTTTTAACTTTAAAAAATTTAAGTGCAAGGTTCTGAGTTCAAACCCTAGTGCCACTGAAAAAAAAGTAAGTTTATGAAATTCAGGTCAAGGGCTTGAAGTAGGGCTCAGTGGTATACTACTATACCTGCCCAGTATGAGTGAGACCCTGGGCGTGGTCCTCAGCATGAGGAGGCGGAAAATAAAGTTCAGGTCAAATTGAGTTCAAATTAGTTTAAGCAAAATTAGTTGTAGGTCAATAGTTCAGTATTGAAAATAAAAGATGTTCAAGTGGGCATGGTGGTGCACCACTTGGAAGGTTGAGGCAGAAGGATCTAGTATTCAAGCCTGGACTATGTAGGAAGACCCTGTCTCAAATACGAAAACAAAAACAACAACAAAACAAAAAGACAGTAAGATAGGGCTAGTGGAGTGGCTGAACTGGTATAGCACCTGCCTTGCAAGTGTGAAGCAAGCTCCAAGTGCAAATCTCAATACCGCCAAAAAACAAAAACAAAAATTCTAGGCTAAAAGGTGTCAGTTATCTCCCTGCATAAGATGTAAAATTTAACTCTTTTAATTATTTCCTAAATAAAATAGGAAATGAAATAAATAAAAATCCAAGTTTTGTTCCATAAATATGCATTTGTGAAGCTTAATAAAAATCACTAAGCATCCACTACAGCAAAAGCTTCTATTTGAATAATCTTTTACTTAGTGAATGAATAAAATCAAATCAGCTTCTCTCAGTTTTAACAGAAACAAGTTAAATAACAAATCCTGAAACAAGCATATGTGTAAGAAAGATTAAAAAAATCCTTCCAGTCACACATAAGAGGTTACTTTCCTTGATGAAAAAAATGGAAAAGAAAGTATCTAGGGAATTACTAATGTCACCAACTCTTAATATTCTTGGATTTACCCTGGAAGATAATAATCAGTTCTCTACCTGCTTATCAAAAAAGTGATTCAGGGTTGGAGGCATGACTCAAGTGGCAGAGTACATGCTTAGGAAGTACAAAGCCTTGAGTTCAAACTCCAGTAAAGCCCCCCAAAAAGTGAGTCAGAGGACTTGAAACAGGACTCCCAGAATACTGTATTGGTTTTTTTTTTTTTTTTAATAAAAAAAGGACAATCCAAATCATCAGGCATTAGAAACCCTGCTATAAACTGTAAAACAAATAGAATGACCATGTAGGAAATACATGGTCAAATGTATTCCATGTAGGAAATTCTCAAAATAACAGAAGAAAAATTTCAAAAAATCTAATTTGCATCTATAAAACAAAAACTTCACACTGGCTGTAAGATAAAATTAAGGAATATAGACAAGAATACAAAAGAGAAAAGAGGGCCAACATCCAACTAGAAGGAATTATAGACATTAAAAAAAAAAAAAGCTGACAAAAGAAATTAAAACTTCCCCCTACTGAAGGGAAGCACGTTTTCAAATTCAATGGGCCTACAGGGTACAAAACAGAATGAAAGAACCAAGCTTGGAGACATAGTATTTTTCAACCTATCAACAGAAAAAAAAAAAGATCCATCAATCCTCAAGAAAAAATATGCAAAACAAAACAAAAACACCTGGTACTTTACAACTAACTAAAAATTAGAGTACTTACTGATAATACCACTGGCTAGTTATTAGACAATATGTCTTCCAAATTCAGAGAGAAGTGATTAATGTAGAATTTTATACCCAGCCTAACCCTACTTTACAACTAACTAAAAATTAGAGTACTTACTGATAATACCACTGGCTAGTTATTAGACAATATGTCTTCCAAATTCAGAGAGAAGTGATTAATGTAGAATTTTATACCCAGCCTAACTGTGAGGTGAGAATAAGGATTTAAAAAAAAAAAAAACCAAACATTCAAGAAGTGAAGTTTAGGGGCTGGGGTGTGGCTCAGTGGTAGAGCACTGTCCTGGCATGCTAGAGGCTCTGGGCTTGAGTTTCCAGCACTGTTTAAAAAAAAAAAAGTGAAGTTTGCCTCCTATATACCTTTTCTTAGGAAGTTACATGAAGGTATATTCAGGTTAAACAAAAAGCAAATGAAGAAAACATGGGATCCTGCAAACAGTGGAGAAAGATGAAAGCCTAGATCAGCAGCTGTGCTGCAGGCCCAGAGATCACTGGTTTAGATCAATGGTTTAGAGTAAGAGAAAGAATAGTCTCTGAGAGAAAGATGTCAGAAAGACAGGACTGGACACAACAGACAGGAAATCTAGAAAAATTAAGGTATTTCAAGGCACTGACAACAAGGTTTAAGGAAAAAAAAAAAAGGTAATGAAAAACTCCAGGAAATACGAAACTGCTTAAGAAGGGCATGATCCCAGTAGAAGACTTTATAGTTAGGCAATTAGCAAGTGTAAAAAAAGGAAAAATCAGGGTTAGAGGAATGGCTCAAGTGGTAAAGTGCCTGCCTAGTAAGTGTGAGGTCCTGAGTTCAAGTACTGCCAATAAAAAAAAGAAAATCCATTTAAACTTAAGGAAGATTTTTTTTTGTTAAGTGGTAGAGGATTGCAAAATTGAACATATTAAGAATTATAATTATAGAATGGTACTTGAGACCACAGTAAACACTATTTCCACTATCAGAATAACAAAACATTTTTTGCTTTAAAGTTTTAGAATAAACCTAAATTACAAAAGCTAGATTATGATTACAAAACACAGATATTGTCACCAGTAAAAACTATAGGATAAGTTTCAAGACAGTGTGTGGAAAGAGAAACTAAAGCAAAAGTGTTTCAAAATTCTTAAAAGTAGAGACTACTGAGATACTATTTATCTTTGATGAAACTAGAAACAGAATGCATTGTCTGAGAAAAAAAAATAACCTATCACTGAATTTGGAAAGAGAAATGAGAAGCAAGAGAGGGTAAGTACTAAGTCTTTTTTTTTTTTTTTTTTTGTTACTGGGGTTTGAATTTAGGGCTTCATGCTGGCTCTCCTCCACTTGAGCCCTCCACCAGCCCATAAGTACTATGTCTTAAAGTACAATTACAGGAAATAAACACAGAATTGCACAAAGCTGGCAAATTTACAAACTAGTAAAAGAAGCCTGTTATTTAGCTATATGGGAATTAATATCAAAAAAATAAAAGCAGAATGCATTAAGGGTAGAAGGTCTTCAAGAACACCAAGTCTTTAATATCTTGTTTTGTTTTGGTTTGTTTTTGAGACAGGGTCTCCTCCGGCCTCAGCCTCCAGTGCTGGAATTATAGGCATATGCCATCATGCTTGGCTATTTTTTTGAGACAGAGTCTTTCTATGCAGTCCACTATGGTTTGGAAATTGTAATCTTTCTCCCTCAGGCTCTTGAGTGCTGGGATTACAGACATGTGCCACAAAGCCTGGCTCTATTATTTCTATTTTAAATGGTTTAATAAAGTTTTAATTTCTTAATTTTAATTTGTAACATAGTAAACATTACTGTAATCCAAATCAACAAAAACTCCTGGGGTTCTCAATAATTAGAAGTGTCAGAGGGTTTCTAAAAATCGTAAAGTTTGAGAAGTGCAAACATATGATATAGTCCATTAACTTGGAAATCTGTAATCATTCAGCACTCATTTTTCTCCTGCTTTCTATTACCCCTTTGAGCAAAAATGTTCCTTCTATGATGCAACAGGGAAAAGGAACTAGTTTTTATTAATAAAAACTACCACTTAGACCAAAGTAAGGTTTATAATTAATAGAAACCTAGCAGAACATTACTTAAAAAACAGAGCCAAAGCCTGAATTTGAGCAATGTGGCCTTCGTGTGTGTACTCTGTCATCACATCCACTCTATATAATAGCTGTGTTCTTAAACAGTCTAAATTGTGGCAACAAATTCAACATACAAAATCAACCAATGGGGGAAAAAAAAAGACCAACCACTGCAATACACCAAATTAATAGAATGAAAAGATAAAAATTCATGCGGTAATTTCAACTGATAAGAAAAATTTCAAATTTGCAAAAAAAAAAAAAAAAAAAAAAGCCTGAAGATATTTCACAATAGTGTAAAGATACTTAATACTATTGAACTATATACTTTAAAATGATTAAGATGATAAATTTTAGGATGAATCTGAATAAAGCACTACCTTCACTCCAATTTAATTATTGCTACTTAAAACAATTTTTCAAAGTGGTAAAAACAAATGAATATTTAGCATTCAGCTAAATATAAGAGAACTAAAAAAAATTTTTTAAGACATCTAAAAATGAGGACACGGTATTTTTAAAAATTAATCTTTGTAGGACTGGGGGCCTGGCTCAAGCTCAAGTGGTAAAAGCTCTGAGTTGAAATCTAAGTACTGCTAAATAAATAAATAAAATAGCTTTGTTAAATGAATGAACAAGCTAACAGAAAAGAAAGAAAATTTTGAAGCTTAAAGTTATGAGTAGATGAGGCTATTCTGATGGTATCTGCTGATCCCTGGTCTTCAAACTATTGTTCTGTAAGGAAGTAAGAAAATTACACACAGAATGTCAATCAATGTACTGCTTCCTTGGAGAGAATTTTGCTACCAAAAAAAAAAAAAGTGAGAATTTAAAAAAAAGTGAGCAGTATTATTTGCATTCTCATACAAATATCTTTTATGGGCTAATAAAGTCACATAGCAGCACTTCTCTGGTCTAAAAGAGTAACCAGCCACCCACCACATGTGGGTGTTAGTTCTTAGGAAGACTGGGCAGTGCACGAATGCTCACAACCCCAAGCCTATGCCTGCAGCTTGCACAAATATCATTTTGTGTGTTAATACAGGCATAAAAGACTGGGAAGCAACAACTTAGAATTTTGGGGCTCTGAAAAGGAACCACCAAAGTGGGTGAGTTAGGAAAAAAAGCTCTCCTACATCTTTAAAGGAAAATATAAGGAAACATTTTTCCTGTCTCAGGTGTGACTCTTGAGTAAAGAGGAGAAAAATTTTTTTTTAAAACAAGACAGTCTCTCCTCTAGGTTTGGCTCTGGAATTCACATCTGTCCAGGATCTAAGTAAAAAAATTAGTTGAATATAACTACGCAGACAGTGCTTTCAGATGCCACAAAGTGAGTATTTCACTCCAAATACTGCGGAATATATTCCAAGAAACAAATCTCAAGATTAAACACACACACACACACACACACACACCCCAACAAATCCCATAAGAAAACAAGCTAAGGTGAAGGGTGCAGAATACAAATATATTTAAATAAGTAAAAGATACTATCAAAACTGAGATTAAGGAGCAAGATACATCAAAAATAATCAAAATAAGATGAGGACTTGGGGTGTGGCTCAAGCAGCAGAGCACCTGCCTGGCAAGCATGAGGCCATGAGTTCAAACCCCAGTATCATAAAAACAAAACCAAGAAAAATCATCAGGTACTTGTGGTGAGGCAGGCTAAGATTAGAAAAATTCAGGACTTTTAAAACATATATGGCTTAATACTGTATTTAGGTTAAACATTCTTCTCTTTCTCTAAGCCTTCTTTTCAACTGAAAAAACATCCAGATTATTCATACTCTGGCCCAGGGACAGCTCAAATCATTCCCATCTCAGCCCAGGGAACACCTGTGTTCCGCCCCCTCATCGAATATTGATGGTTGGGAATCATCAAGTTTTTCCCTTTGCATAGGTTTTAAAAGCACCTGGAAACAGGAAAAGGACCCCTTTTCTCTCTCTGCTTCAGTCTCAAACCTAGCCCATTATAGCTGTTTTTAACTTTCTCCATAATCTTTAATAAACTCTCTTACTACACCTGTGTATCCTGCCTGGATGCTACTCTGTGGGAATCTTCTGATCAGAGACTCCCCAAGCCTACAACACAGGCTCACGTCTGTAATCCTAGATACTTCGGGATGCTGAGATCAGGACCATGGTTTGAGGCCAGCCCAGTTAAATAGTGAGAGACCCCATCTCCAAATTAACCAGAACAAAATAGATTGGAGATGTGTCTCGAGTGAAATGAAACTTCACTTTCAGGGCTGCACTGCTTTTCAAGTGTGAAGCCCTGAGTGTACACACACACACAAGATGAACTTTTTTTTCTGGTGGGGATGGGGTGCTTGCACTTGAGTCATAACCACAGACCTCTCTTGCTTTAGTTTATTTTTCACATAGGGTCTCACACTTTTACCTGGGCCAGCTTCGGACTGCAACCGTCCAATCCCAGCTTCCTAAATAGTTGAGGATACGTAAGTGTATGTACCACCATGCTGGGCATGGTTTTTGAGACAGGATCTTGCTAACTTTTGTGCTAGTCTTGAACTGGGATCTTCCTATCTCTACCACCCAAGCAGCTAGGATTGCAGGCATACACCACCATGCCTGGCCCCTCAGATGGACTTTTAAAAACACGTGGAAGCAGCACTTCCAGAAATGAAGTACAATGTATAAAAATTTTAACCAGGAACTCAGAAAGGTATTACATGACTGATTAGACACAAATGGCAAAAAATTAGTAAACTGGAAAATATCTGTAAAAACTACCCAGAATGTATAAAGACAAAGATGAAGAACAAAACATTAAAGAGATTCAAATTCTGGAGAACAGAATAAAAACTGTTAACTGACAACCAGTTAATATTACAAGCGGAGGAGAACAGGAAAGAGGAAATAACCAAAAAGAATGTAAGAGATGTTTCAAAATTTATGAAAGATAACAATCTTCTGATTGAGGAACACTAACAATCCCCAAGGAGGAGTATATAGAACAGAATTCACACCAACACATATCTAAGTGGAACAATAAACATCAAAGACACAGAAACTCTTACAAGCAGCCAGAGGGAAAAACCGTCTATAGAGGCCAAGCGATGATTACTTAAGCATGAGGGTAAGTTAAAGATACTTTGGGGCTGGGGATACAGACTAGATGTATAATTCTTGCCTAACATGCACAAATCTCTGGGTTCAATTTTCAGGACTGCACCAATAATTAATTAAAAGCTTGAGATTATACAAGGGAGCGGAGAAACCTGTTACTGTTACACATACACTAAAGAAAATAGTACATTAAAAAAAATTTTTTTTAGGCAGAATGATCTGCGAATGAATGGCTATTAAACAAAAAGCCATAAATAAGGCCAACTTAAATAATCACTGACTATATAAAATCAGAATTGTTGTAATTTACAACCAACAATTGGTTGTAAAGTTAAAAAAAATCCACAATAGCTAGGTGTGGTGGCCTTTCTCTATGATCCTGGCTACTTGGGAGGTAAAGATTGGAAGGATCTCAGTTGAGGGCAGCCAATGCAAGAAAGGTTAGCAAGGACCCCATCTCAACAAATAAGCCAGGTGTGGTAGTACATAATTGTAATCCCAACTATGAAGGAAGTATAAATAGGAGGATCACAGTCTAAGGCTAGCCAAGGCAAAAGGTGAGACCCTATCTGTAAAGTAACTAGAGCAAAAAGGGCTGAATTTTAAAAACTTTAATTCTTCTAGAAAGAAAGAAGAAAAAGAAAAAAAATCTAATAGTATATTACTGCTCCAAAATCTGCAAATGAAGTCCTTGTAACTACATGTAAACAGTCAGACATGGTGGAGGGTGGGGAAGAAACTCACCAACTACTACCGGGGACACTAAAAGCTGATGGATGAATGCTGTACTCAAGAAAAGTATTTCATCATTTCTCGAACATTAACATTTCTTTAGGGAGTGATAAGAATATTCATAGATGGAAAAAAAGAACTAAAATTAGCCTGTGTCAACTCATTTTTTTTTTAAACCAAAGCACTAGGAATATTTTCAGTTGTTTATATTTTATAATGTGGGTGATTATAGACATCTACAAAAAAGCGCTAATAACCAGATATCCTGATAGTAACAAGCAGATGATTATTATGATTAACTTTCTATTTTTATAAAGACAATTTTGCTTACGGTAAAAAAAAAAAAACTAGTTTGGGTGAACAGAATTGGGGAAGTGAGAGAAGCTATGAAGTTATCTTCATAAATCACAACATCCTTTGCCCTCATCATCCAGTTATTGCTTAAAAAAGGCTTTATGATTGTTTTCTCACCAAAAAAGTACTATATTTCTCTAATTCCAATTTCAAGGACATTCTTTACCAGTATTTCTCTCTCTGGCTCTACACACATACTCCCCAAGTTTATAACCATACCCCTTTTACTTTCTCTATTTTTCTTTCATTAATTCAAAATGTGTTTACTAAAAGCCTGATACATGCCAGGCACTGTACTTTCTGTGGTTTCACTGTATTCACAACTTAACAGTGGATCACCACCATATGGTTCTTATACTATCAAATTTATACTACCAGCCCATCTCCCTTTTCTGAGTCCCATTTCCAAATACCTACTTGAACAGTGGCTAACATTGATATATCAGCTACTGTTCTGAGCACTTCACAAATAATAATGAATCCTAAAAGCAACACAATGGAAGAATGTAGATGCTTCCTGGGATGCTAATAATGTTTTATTAAAGTTGGGTGCAGGTTACACAGGTTTGCTTAGTTTATGACATTTCAAACTATCCTCTTATTGTATGTGCAGTTTTCTTTGTATAAATATCACACTTCAGTAAAAAATGTTTTTAAAAACCTCAAATCTATGAGGTAAGGGTATTATCTCTAATTCATAGGTAAAGAAACTAAAGTACAAAGAGAACTATTTGTTCAAGGTCACATGGCAGGTAGTAAAAGAAACCAGATACAGCTCAGGAGTCTGACTTCAGAGCCCATCCACTTCCAAACATGTAATTCAGCTAGTTGCAGTGATACACACCTGTAATTCCTGCTACTCAGGAGGCAGAGGCAGGAGGATCTCAAGTTTCAGGTCAGCCCAGGCAAAAGAAGGGAGGTGCTTGGGGGCCTGGCTCAAGTGGTAGAGCAACTGCCTAGCATGAGAGAGGCCCTGGGTTCAATTCCTAGTACCAAAAACACAACCAACTCACAAAAAACCCATGCAATTAACACATTCCTGCCTCAGTTCTACATAGTTCTTTATCTAAAATGTTATCTCGATTTTCAAAATGACAGACCATCACGTCTACTTCAAACTCTATGGTCGAATCCTCCAATTTCCCATTTTACATTTCATTAAAACTCTGTCAACACAGCATAGTTATTTGAAAGTGTATTTTGTTTTCACCCTCATGCTCCAGATGTGTAAACTGCTTGAGCAGAGACTCCGGTCTTTTAATATACAAAGTATACAAAACCGCAACACAAAAGCCCAATGTTTATTTTGTTCCACTGATCTTTACACGCTGCACATGGCTTTATGAAACAGCAAGAAATGCCATATTCAGAAAAATGACCCTAATTCTGTATCCTAATTAAGAGTGATATCAAGGACAATTCATAGTAAACACAATAGGTGACTACTCACTTTTAATCAGCTGATTAAAGATATAATCAGTACATTAAAGATTTATCTAAGTGATTCTAACATACTTAGTTAATTTCTACATTTCTAAGCCCAAGAACTGTCATCTGATTAACCTGATGGCATATTCTGAGTAATAATGTAGCTGGTTCTTTGTTTAAAACGAATATCCCTACTTAAGCAGCTATACATTCAAATCCAACTGTCTACATAACCATAGCTTTCTCTGGGATCTCTATTTTAACCCAATGCTCTATTTGTCTATCCCTGTACAATATCACTTTTTTATTAATAAAGTTTTGAAGCCAGGCACTGGTGGCTCACACCTATAAATCTAGCAACTCAGGAGACAGAGATCAGGAGGACTGCGGGTTGAAGCCAGCCCTGGCAAATAGTTTTCAAGACCCTATCGAAAATAACCATCCCCCTCTTCCTCTCCCTCTCTCCCTCTCTCTCTCCCTCCCTCTCTCTCTCTCTCTCTCTCTCTCTCTCTCTCTCACACACACACACACACACACAAAAGAGTTGGTGGACAGGCTCAAGCTGTAGGCCCTGAGTTCAAGCCCTGGTACTGCAAAAAACAATCAAATAAATAAATAAAAAATAAATAGTTTTGGTATCTGATATTCCAAGTCCTTTATCATTTCTTACTAGATTGTTATGACAATCTTGAAATAATATTCTCTTCATTACAAAACATAAAATACCTTTATCAAGTTACTACAAAGAGATTTTTTTGAAATCTCAAAAGATCAGTATTTAAATATACAGATTATTAGGATATGATCAGTAACTGATGGTACTGATTTTTTTTTTACTCTATGAATACAACCTGTCTGTTTTCTTTTTTGGGGGGAGGGGTCATTACTAGAAGTTGAACTCAGAGCACTGCACTTTCTAGGCAGGAACTACACCACTTGAGCCACTCTGCTGCCTCTTTTTGCATTGGCTATTTTTGAGATAAGGTCTCATTTTATGCCTATGCCATTTGGACAGTGATCCTATTTGTGCTTCCCTGTGTAGCTGGAATGACAGGCACCACCATGCCCAGCCACTGGTTGAAATGGGGTCTAGTGAACTTTTTAGGTGGCTCTGGCCTCAAACCTAGAACCCTATGATCTGTCTCCCAAGTACTAGAATTACAGATTTGGCCACCACGTCTGGCCCATTTTTCATTTATGGCTTTTCATTCTATTATTTTTCTCCTTAAAATGTTTTACACAGTTCATTAGTTTTATTCTTTTATGTGTGTGTGTGGGGGGGGGTGGTATAACTGGAGTTTGAACTCAGGGTTGTACTACTCTTGCAAAGCAAGCACTCCAAAATAACCAGAGCAAAATGGACTGGAGGTGTGGCTCAAACAGTAGAGTGCCTGCTTTGAGAGAGTGAAGCCCTGCGTTCAAACCTCAGTCCTGTCAAAATATATATATATTTTTTACTATGCTATTATGAAACTCTACATATGAAGTACAAGATAGTTCTCAAGTTCTTTTAAAATTCTTATAGTTCAAATTTCTATTTGTAGGGACATCCTACAGCACTGGTAGGAATGCTTACTGAAAACCAGGCTCTAATCTACAAGGTTTTATATTTAATCTGTATCTCAGGCAAGTTAGGTGAGGAAAACAAATCTCAGAGTTCAAGTGATTTAGCCAAGTGGCCAAAGAGATGGAGCTGGAATTCAAATCCAAGTCTGACTAGGTCCAAATTCATGTTCTTTTCAGTTTACAAAACCATACCCAAGCATACAACTCAGTATTCTATAAAAGTATATATTGGCTCATCCTAATCTTCATTAAAAAAAAAAAAAGTAATGCTAGGGATTGAACCCAGTGTCTTGGGCTTGCTAGGCAAACACTCCACCAACCAAACTATACACCAGCCCTTTTAACCTACTCCTAAGGTTATTAATAAGATACAGAAAATATTACAAATTTAATAGCAGCTATCCTTTTAGAAAGAAAATTTTCACTAATTTCAAACTCATTCATACAATATGCATTTTAGGGTTTATGACTCAACAATAGGAGAGTTCATGATTAGCAGTTGGAAAAAAATTTGTTTCAGTAGACCCAGTAAATTTCCATCACCACAGCTGGTTTCAAAGACCTGTTCACCTGTTTTTTTCACATTCTCAGTGATAAATTCTTTTTCTGCCTTCCTAGTGTTACCTTTATTCTTTCCTTCAAGGCACATTATTAACTCCATTCAAGTAAAAAAACATAAAAGTATAAAAGAACAAAGCTCACTGGTCAATCAGGATACCCAAGCTAATTGTTAGACTAATCAATAACAAGTTATGTTAGTGATATGAAGATACTTATTTAGGAGCACATGTCCCAAAATCATCCTTAAATCATTAGATGAAATGCCTGCCTTCTTTGGACTAGCAGAACCTTAATTTAAACATCCATTAATAGTAAAAATTCACTTCAACATTTATCGTTTAACATTTGCTAATAGCCTAAAAAGATGGGGCTAATTATTTTGCACATTTATGCAATCTTTAAATTCTCTAAATTCAATGAACACTAGATATAAGAATGGTAAAAAATGTTGCCAAATGATTATGTCCAATATCCAACTTTATCGAAAATAGAATAACATTCAAACATCAGTGACACCAAAAGTTATATATAGGACAAAGAAAACTAGTTTAAGCACAAGCTAAAGATTTAGGTTATCCAGGTAACAGACAAGTCTCCTGAATGAATAGGAAAATGACAAGAAATGTCCAAGGTTTTTCTAAAGAACAAGTGAAGGGAAAATGGCTGTTTGTAACTCTCAAAGAAATGGATCTTATTAATTGTAGAATACAATGGGGATTACCTTGTAACTGTCATTATGTGTATTTGTATATGCCACAAATTTCCTTCAAAAACTCAAGAATTACTATTAAAATTCTGCATCACTATCAATAAAGGAGTGGGGGAAAAAAGATTTTATTCATATGAAACAATCAGAAAGTATTTTTGCCATTAAGAATTATCTTTCATCAGATGCTGGTGGCTCATGATTTGATGTCAGTGTAGGTAAATAGTTCAGGAGACCTTATCTTGAAAAAACCCATCACAAAACAGGGCTGGAGATATGGCTCAAGGTGTAGGCCCTGAGTTCAAACCCCAGTATGGGGGGGGGGGGAAGACTTTCCTCATGTTCCTAATATACTTATTAACTATTAAAGTAATTCTTTTCCCAAGACCTTATTACAAAACAAAATTGTGTCTAAAAATACATCCTTTCAAACACAAAAGATACTCCATTTAAGTGGACTACCCACTCAAGTTCCCTTTTTTCCATGAAGCCACCTCTGGTTCAAGGACTGCCCAGGCAAAAAAACCAAAAAATAATGTCAACCAGTAAGCTGGGCACAGTGGTTCATACCTGTCATCCTAGCTACAGGGTACAGGCCAGCCCTGGCAATAACATGAGATCCTATCTGAGAATAGCTTAAAGCAAAAAAAGGCTGAGTGTGTGGCTCAAATGGTAGAGCACACACTAAATTCAAAGCCTAGTACCACCCCAAATAAATAACTTACAAAACAGGAAGAAAAACAAGACTTGTATTGTAGCACAGAGACTGAGTAAATGCCTAGCACAAAAATGTATAACAAAAAACCCTAAAAGTTTATTATATTATGAATACCAAAGCCCTACCTGAAGTAGGGGCTGGAAGTGTGCCTCAGTGGCAAAGCACTTGCTTAGCATGCATGGGGCCCTGGGTTCAATCTCAGCATTGTTTTTTAAAAAAAAAAAAAAAAATCCTAAAACAAACAATCATATCACATACATAGCTGTGACAAAAACAATTAAAAAACAGAATTAAATTTAGATTTAGACTGTTTACTTTCAGTTATCTATATTCAAGAATAGGCGAGGCAACTCATTCATTTCTTCCACATGTAAATACTTAAGGGATTTTCCTGAGCTGAGATCTTTCAAACTGAAAAGAAATTTTTTTTTTTTTTGCAAACTAAGCTTTGTTCTTTTGCCTCTAAAAGTTCCACTGTAACTATTTCCAGCCAGAAGGATAATTAGCAACATCACTGGAGATTTTTGTATATACTTACTATTAATGTTACTTATTCATCCTCTTTAAATAAAGTTAAGATTTGCTCTTAGATGCAAATAATTTTCATGCACATTTATGTAAAGGACAGAGAGTCTTTAATAGTTTTAGTGATGTATGCATAGATGAGTAATATCAAAAACTATTTTCTCATAAAACATGCACATTAACAATCAATTCAGTAATTTGGATTGTTGTTAAAGTTTCCGAAATTGAATCTCAAGACCCTCAAAATACTTACTGAATACAGAAATTCAGCAATAGATAAAACACACACATAAATACTTTAATCCAAAAAATTAAGTGTTTTTAAATTTTTCCTTCCTCCCTCCCGTAGTACTGGGGTTTGAATTCAGTGCCTCAGGCTTGCTAGGCAGGTGATGTACTGCTTGAGTCACACCCCCAGTTCTCTTCCCTTATTTCGATCTGTAGGTTTGCATCTAGAAAAAACATTAAGGACTGGGACATGGCTCAAGTAACAGGCCTACACCATAAGGCATGGAGTTCATCACCAGTACCACCAAAAACAAAAAAACAAAAAAAAAAGTATTTCAAAACTGCAACAAACTACAACTTCTCAACGAGCTAGCACTTAATCTATCACTTAGTGTATACTAAGAAAACAGAAAAAAACCCATGTAAAACAAAGCAATTTTTGATGGCTACATTCGGCTTTTCATAGAACACATGGTACTTGCCAGCAGATTTATGACACAGATGCCAATAGTCTTGTTTCCCAGAAAAAGAAAATGGTTTTTGATTTTTTTTTCCTCCACAAAATGCTCCAAACAGTTTTACCAAAGTAACCGAAACTTTTGCTGTTTAGTATCACAACTTGATTTGTTAATATCCGAAAAATTCCAATATTTTCTGTAACAACGTCACCTCAGTCCTTTTTCTCAGTACAGGCCTCAAGATAAAAGACTTGTAAAATGTCACCTAAGATCAAGGCATTGAATAATCAGTAAAATAGCAATTTCATCAATATAATGCACATTTATACATCTTAACAGCTCTTAAAAAAAATCAATGAGGTCTTAAGCATTATGTTTTATTTTAATTGACTGGGATTTTTTTCAGTAATACATAAAACCGCAGTACTACAATAAGTGGTTATGTGAGAACACCCTAAAATAGGGCAACTTTTTTTTCTCCTTGGAATCACAAGTTTCATCCCCAAAACATAGTCCAGTATCTTATTTTACAGATGAGGAAAATGAAAACTCAAAACATAAAATGTCCTCAACATCCTAAAATCAAGAACAAAACAGACTTGTTGAAACTCAACTCTTCTGACTCCCAATGACGCCCTTTCCACTACACAATCTGCCTCCTGGAGACAGAAAAGAAAAAAACAAAAAACAAAAACTATCTGGGTTAAAGCAATTGCCAATAAAAATGATATATACAGATAGGCTTATTACTCAGGAGCCCAGTGCGCTTGTGGTCTCTACCAAGAAACTGACTCAAAAGTAGCAACAATAAAACATTCAGTCAGGTGCGTCTTTGTCTTTTTCTTTGCTAAGATGTATACAGAATTACAGACAATTCTGATTGACAGTTTGCCTTAAGGTAGAGATTTCATCGCGTGCATTACAATGACTCCGTATAACCTAGCTCGCATATTCTTTTCCCCAAGAGAGTAAAAGACCCCCAACGAGAATGACTAGTCTACCTCGGGCCTAAAGTCTATGGCTAAGACAAGACTGAGCCCTCATTTCCAGCACTGAAAACTTTTGCACGTCTTTGCCAGCCTAGCTACACAATTCACAGGTGGTTGGTATATTAACATCTCCCCGTGCAGGGGAAACGGGGCGGAGGGGGGGAGAGGGGACAAGGTAAATGCGGCGACACGAGTAGATGGTTTGCGGGACCCGCGGGGGAGGCCAGGGCTCAGGACAGGGAAGACGGCAGTAAGACGACGGCACGTTATCTGGGATCTGGGGGCTGGGACGGAGCGAGGCGTCGCGAGAGGGCCGGGGCTCGCCTTCTCCATCCTCAGGCCGGAGGAGGAGAGCGGTGGAGGCTGGACCGGCCGAGGCGCGAAGGGGGGCAAGCCGGGAGGTGGAGGGCAACTAGGCTCCGCTCCAAGGCCGCGGGAGGCCATTTTACCTCCGGGGCCGCCGAAGGCCCGGGCGGTCCTCCACGTCCCCAGACCTCGGCCTTCTCCCCCTCCCCGCCCCCCAGGGGCCGCTCCCCGCCGCGGCCGGAGCCGGAGCCGGAGCCGGGGCGGGGCTCGGCTGCAGAGGCCGGGGGCCCGGCCTGGGCTGGGGGCCACCGGGTGAAAGCTGGCGCGGGGGCGGCCTCGGGGGCGTCGCGTCGGCGGGATCCCGGCCGGGGGTGGGGGGGACGAGGACAGGGAGAGGAAGACAGTGGGGAGCCGTTACCTATACTGGGCCGCAGCCGCCGCCGCCGCCGCCCCGCTGTGGGTGAATCCAAAGTAGTTGCCGGTCGCCATTTTGGCATCTTCCCCCAGCCGGCTGGGCACTGCGGCGGGCACAGAGAGTCGGGTCCCATGGCGGGAGGAGAGACACGGAGTGGTCGGGATACCGAGAGAGGGTAAGGGAGAGAAAGAGGGCCGTGAGAAGCCGCCCTGGCCGCCCGGCCGCGGCCGCGCCGCCGTCCGCCTCCCGCCCCGCACTCCCTCACTCACTCACGCCCGGGTGGCCGCCGCCGCCTCCTCCCCGGAGCCAGCCCCAACCCCCGCTCTCCCCCGCCGCCCCGGGGTCGGGGAAGAGAAGGGCAGAGGCCTCCCGGGCCACATTAGACTCACCATAGGTGAAGGAAACTACAGGGCATATGGGAATCATGGGCTCGGGCTGCTGCTGCTGAACTCTGAACTCTCACCCGCTGCCTCCCTCCTCTGCCCCGCTCCTCCTCAGCGGAGAACAGACCGCCGCCGCCGCCCTCACTGCGCAGGCGCGCAGGCGCGCGGCATCCTGGGGGCTGTAGTCACCGCCGCCCCCACGGGCGCGCGCCGGATCTCCTCAGAGCGCGCGACCCGGGAGAGTGACGTAGTTAGCCTTTTCGCCTTGCTTCTACTAGTTCCTTTGGCTTTTCCGAGTGCGTAGGTTCTCTGTGTTTCAGTCCTGCTCGCTCGTTCACTTCTCATCCGAATTTGAGCTGAGCTTTTTAGGATTCTGCCCCATTCTCTGTATTCCCTGCTGTGGCTCCTCGGCCTTTGAAGTGGGGAGGGAGAGAAGAGGCGAGGAAGAGGAAAAGAATGACAATTGTGCTGGACTGCAAGCTTACCCGAGCGCCCCTGCCAGACCTCTGCCCCGCCCACTCCAAGTTACCCCGCGAACGCTGACCCCCACGAGGGGTCAGGCGCTGATAGAACTGCGGGAGACACGGCAGTGAGCAAAACAGTCCCCGTTCGCGTGCAATTTACCGTCTCGGAGGGGTTTATGAGAGAGGCCACAGCCAAAACACATTACGTCTGTTGGATGATGATGGGAGCTTTAAGAATACAGCAGGGCAAAGAAGAAAAAGGGGAGCTGCTGTTTTATGGCGGGTGCAGTTAGGACACCCTCTCTCGAGTAGAGACCTGAAGGAAGTGAGGAAAGCTGCCTGATAGATACCCGGGGGAAGGGCAGCAAGTGGAAGGGTCCTAACTCAAGAAAGTTCAAGAGCAACAAGGAAGGTCAGGCTGGCTGGAACCGAGTGAGAGAGACATCAGTTCAAAACGTGCTAGATAAGAGTGCTACATCTCTAGTCGTCAGGATGGAATAGTACTGGTCCCTGTGTAACCATTTTTCATGCTTCCTCACTGGTTTCCCTTTACTTCCCTAGTTAATTTGCAACCATTTCCTTTCTTCTGATGGGCTGTTTTCTGCTGCATTAACTCTTTTCCTGCCTTCCATCAAGGCATAGTGCTCCATTTCACTTCTTACCTGCTCCCTGCCCATCCTTCAGCCCCTACTACTTATCTCTCCTCAGTGTTGGATGTGAACATTAAAAAGAAATTCAGAGTGAATCAGAACTCACCCATGAATTCAGGGCTTTATCTCACATTGTTTCAGAGCAGAAACAATGCCTCAGTTCTTATTTGTGCCAACCCTGCTCCCCCACACCTCCTACAGAAGTACAGGTTCTGAGAACCTGTCTGATTTGTCCTCTTACTCATTTCAAAAGAGAAAATGTAGGAACATTTGAGAAAAATCAGTGTCATTGTTTTGGAGATTACTGATGTTTTCCAGGGCAAAGTTATTTGTGATCCTAGCGTGTTGCTAGGAAAAAGTATCTCCTGCATGTAGACTATTAGAACTGCATTTTAAAGGTGATTTGCCTGGAACTTCATTGAGCAATTGAGCTTCAAGACATGTAACTGCTCTTGTAAACTTCACTATAACTAGCCCATTTGAAAAAAACTGGGAGAGAAAAACACAGGTGTTAGTCACCTATCCCCAAAATTCTGTGTAGGCCAATTTTATGATTGGCTGGTTGGCAGGCCTTTAGAGGTTTGTGTGTTGTTGGCACACTCCAGTGAGTAAGCATGTAAATAGAGAGAGGAAAAATTGCTTCTTCCCTTTGGTGACTGTTCTTAGGAGTCAGACTAGGTGTGGCAGTGGTGAAAATTGTTTACATCGGTACTCTCAAAGATGCAGCCTGTAGGAAGAGTCTTAACTTGCCCCTAACGTTGGGCATGTTTAAGAAAGTCTTAGAGAGGACTGGAATGAAAAGTGAATAGTGGAATGGCCTGAATACAATATTTAACCTTTTGAACCTGTATGGAATAACAGCATCATCTCCCTCAAAGGACTGGGGGAATTTGGGGGGTGCTCAATGAGGTAATTTTATATAGAACAGTACCAAAGCTTTTTGTTTTAAAAAGAATGATGTTTGTCTAAAGCAGATACCTTAAAAGCAACTGAGGCCAATAGGAAAAGGGGACCAGGAACTAGAGAAAAGGTGAGATCAAAAAGAATTAACCTAGAAGGTAACACACACGCACAGGAAATCAATGTGAGTCAACTCCCTGTATAGCTATCCTTATCTCAACCAGCAAAAACCCTTGTTCCTTCCTATTATTGCTTATACTGTCTCTACAACAAAATTAGAAATAAGGGCAAAATAGTTTCTGCTGGGTATTGGGGGTTGGGGGGGAGAGGGAGGGGGCAGAGTGGATGGTAAGGGAGGGGGTGGGGGCAGGGGGGAGAAATGACCCAAGCCTTGTATGCACATATGAATAAAAAAAAAAAAAAAAGAATGATGTTTGTAAGTCTGGTGCCAGTGGCTCACACTGTAATCCTAGCTACTCAGGAGGCAGTTATCCAGAAGATCGTGGTTTGAAGCCAGCCTGGGCAAATAGTTCCGGGAGACCCTAACTCGAAAAAACCCTTCACAAATAAGGACTGGTGGAGTGGCTTAAGCTGTAGGCCCTGAGTTCAAGCTCCAGTACCACACACACACAAAAATGATGTTTGTGAATCTTTTTCAAATCAACTTTCTAGTAATTCACTGTATAGGTCACTCACCTACATCCAAAAAAAAGATGTGTATGTCCCAGGGTACCCAGTCCAGGATACACAGCAGCATACAAACCTTTGTGCCAACAACAGAAAATGAGACTTCACTGGAGGCAACCAGTTATAATATCTGGCGTTCTTCATATCCAGAAATGGTTCAAAATGCAAATCTGCTTAAACCTTTCTGTGTCTCCCATACCTCACAGGACGAAACAAACAGTTCCACATGGCCCACGATACTTTTTATGTCTGGCCGCCTGAACCTTCTTTCTTATTCTCTACATTCCAACTACTTTGGCCTCCTATTTCCCACAGGGATTCACGTGTTCTCCTTGTCTAGAATGTTCCCTTTATCTGCTTAATCTTGGAGATCTCAACTCAGTCAACCTTTCCTAATTCTTCTGTGACCTCCTCAATAGGTCAGACCTTTATTATGCTCTCAGAGTACCAGATATATCTCATTAGCTGCTTTGTTACAGCTGCAATTTTATACTTATTGTATGATAGATTGATTGATATATATTTCTCCCCTCAAACTACAGTTTTTATAAAGGCAGAGCACCAGTATTGAGTGCCTTTTGATAGGTACTCAGTCTGTACTTGTGGAATGAGAAAACCAGATGGTGCACAACTTAATTTTTCTTTGATGATTCAGAAGGCAGTTTAAGAACCTGTAATGCCTCAGGGTCATAATTATGAACCTAATTAGCATATGAAGGCAAATGAGAAAATGTTAATTGGCAGTCCTGTAGCCACAAGGTGGCACTAACTTAAGAAAGTCAGCCCCTAGAGTCATCGAAAATAACTGTATGTAGCTTCACCTTCAGTCATGCCTTTGAGTCAAGACCTGGTGTCCTGAAAGGCCATGTTAAAATACAGATATATTAGCCAGAATAGATGTTATTTTAGCTACTTTATGCCAAAAAGAATATAGCAAGATGAATAAGAGCAAGGACTCTGAAGCTGATGCCAGCTGGCTTCACATCCCACCCTATCATTCACTGCTGTGTGACCTCAGCCACAACCTCTCTGTGCCTCATTTTTCCTCCTCTGTAAATCAAGATGTAGAAGCTGTATCTGGTGGGTTGTTGGTAGGGTGTAACTTCTTCCTAGATGTAAAGCTGTAGATAACTGTCTGGCTCGTTGTATGCACCATGTGATTGTGGGCTTTTACTCTACCACCATTCTTCTCACATTCATAAAGTGGGTCAAAGGACAGGAAGGTCATTTCTATGATATTGAACAGGCCTAGAAAGCAGTTTTCAAGTTTTTTAGGAAGTGCATATTGGGAGTTTGTGTTGAAAGGAAAACCAGTCAGTGTTTGCTGGGCACCTGGTCCATCAGTATACATTTGCTCTTTTAAGTATCAGTGAGTGTACTCAATAGACCTTCTGAGGTAGCTGTTTGCCCTTATACTTACTATCTTACAACCAGGACTATGAAATTACCCTGTCAGTAAGGTAGGAAACTATGGGAGAGTAAGTCATAGAATGATAGGCTCCCTGAGAAGTGCAGCACTGTGCAAGGTCGGAGGCATCAGTGTGTGGTCTAAGAGATGTACTGTGGTAGATGAATAGTCTTCATTAGTTTTTGACCAATGGATGGTGGACAGTAGACAAATGAAGGACTTTGAATGAATTAAAGAACAAAATGAGAACCATGGTCCAAGGTCAGACACTAGGGAAGTCCATGGAGATAAAATGCTTTCTTGATAAACCAGTTACAGCCACTGGTTAAAAAGGGAGGGGGGGAAGGTTGTACAGAAGATGACTCAAGTCATTTCAGTAAGAGACTTGGCGACATAGTGGTTTCTTCCAGGGCCAGATTTTATAGGTTCAAATCCTTCCTGCACTACTTTGTGGACCTAGGGTAAATCATAACCTCTCTTGAGTCTTAGTTTCTTGTGGAAATAATGACATCTCCTCCATATGGTTGTTGTGAGAGTTAAGTAACTTAAGGTTCTTGGAACATGGCTTACATATAAGAAGTCCTCGAAAAGTATTACTTGTTATTAGTATTGTTGTTATGTTTTTGTTATGTTATCATCCTCAAGATCATGGCTGTAGAAGGGACAGGCTTTTCATGAAAACACATTGTGAAATCCTGGGTGATAGTTTCCCTGAGGCATTCCAGGGTAATATTTGAGCAATACAGCCTTCTGGTTCTTTTTTTTTTTTTTTTTTTTTTTTTTGTGATACTGGGGCTTGAACTCAGCCTTCACCTTGAGCCACTATACCAGCCCTACTTTTGTGAAGGATTTTTTGAGATAGGGTCTCCTGAACTCTTTGCCCTGGCTGGCTTTGAACCCCGATCCTCCTTATCTCTGCCTCCTGTGTAGCTAGGATAACAGGTGTGAGCCACTGGTGTCCGGCATAGCCTTTTGGTTCTTTCTGTGGTGGTCTTGGTATATATCATGGATGATTGTGTATAGAGGATATCAGACTGAAAGAGAACCCTCTAGAAATTTTTGGGCCATGTTCAGTCCTCTGAACTCTGGGGACCTGCTGAGACACTTTATCTCAGAGGTATAAATCTCTGTGTGGACTTACCCCAGCAGCTGGTTATTTTAGTAAAGCAGTCCCGTCTTCCCCTACTGTGCTATTGACTTTACTGCTATCTGTGATTATTTGTTGATTGCTTGCTACTACCAAGACAGAATAGATAGCAGCAATATCTTTGAGAGTAAAGGCTCTTTTACATAGAGAGGCTCTGGTCTCTGTCACTGTTATAGCTACTTTTTTCAATTAAATTTTTATTAATAAATAAATAATTCACATAAGACTCACTCTTTAAAGTGTTCAAGTCAGTGGTTTTTAGTATGCTCCCAAAGTTGTGCAACTGTCACCACAATCTAATTTCAGATCATTTTCATCACCCCAATAATAAATCCTATATCCATTAGCATCACTCCTCATTTTCACCTCCCTAACCCCTGGCAACCATGAAATTACTCTGTTTATAAATGCAATTATACAATATGTGGCTTTTTGTGACTGGCTTAAATCCCTAGTATAATGTTTTGCAGTTTCATTGTCCATTGTTTAGACATACCACATTTTCATTATTCATTCATATGTTTAAGGGCGTTTAGGTTATTTCCATTATTTGACTATTATGAATAATGCTTCTATGTACATTGATAGACAAGGTTTTGGTTTGAGGGTTTTTTTTTTTTTTTATTTTGTTTTGTGGAGAGAGTATTGGGGTTTGAACTCAGGGTCTCACACTTGTTAGGCAAGCACTTTACCACTTAAGGCACTTCCCCAGCCCTTTTTGCTTTAGCTATTTTTCTATTGGGGTCTTGCATTTTTGCCCTAGGTGGCCTAGATTGTAATCCTCCTATTTACATTTCCCAAGTAGTTGGAATGACAGATGCCAAGCTTTATTGGTTGAGATGGAGTCTTGATAACTTTGTTTTGCCCAGGCTGGCCTTGAAATGTGATCCTCCTCATCTCCACCTCAGAGTTGGGTTATAGGCATGAACCATGGTACCTGGCCTTGATTTTGTTTTTGAGACAGGGTTTTGCTATGTACTCTAGGCTGACCTCACACTCAAGGTCTTCCTGCCTCAGTTTCCCAAGTGCTGGGATTACAGGTATGTACCACCATACTTGCCTGATAATACAAGTATTTGTGTGGACATCTGTTTTCAGTTCTTCTTATACATAGCTAGGAGTGGAATTGCTGATATATCTTTTGTTTTGAACTTTATAAATGTCTAAAACTCTATTATCTACAGCCACCACCATAGTTCATTTCTTGCCCAAGGCTACTCCAACCACCTACTGGTCTCTTTCTAAGGATCTAATGCTTTTAAACCTATCTCTAAGTTTGATGGTTGGAATATAATGCTGCAATCATAATTATTACACTAAAATATTGCAATGAAAATATTTTTAAAAACCCATCTCTACGCATCTATAAAAGTATCTAAGATTTTTAAAAACAGTAGTAATATGTTAGGAATAAAGTCAGTGGTGGCCCATTTTCAAGGCATTTAACCCTAGCACCTTACTATGTATCAGCTTACAGATGTTGGGGAAGGAGCAACTGATAAGGGAACTTAAACTGCATGGGCTAAATCACAATAGAGTGAGGGAATGGGTTACGTTCCAGAAAGCACATATCACATAGAGACCTTCCTGTCACAAAGGCAAATAACCACCGAAAGTCCTACCTCTAAAATTTGACCAATCCCAAGAGGTATATTTTTTAAATAACCTAATAGGAATAAGGCGATGTCTGTGAAGAGAATGTAAACCCCATTGTACCCAGCCAATGAGGAACTAGGGTAGGGACATGCACACAAGACAATATAATGCTTTTTGTAACAGCTTCCAAGGTCTCTGCTCACCAGGCACCCAACCTTGCAAGGTTGCCATTAAAGTCTCACTTTCACTGTACTCTGTGTATCTCTGAGTCCATTGAGTTTGGGCAGGTAAGTATGTTTCTCATGTAATATAAAAAACTTGTACATTATGATGCATTATCTCACCTATTTGTTATAAAACCCTATGAGGTCAGTACTACTATGACCATCTCACTTAGAAATGATAAAACTGAGTTCACAAAGCTAATCCATGGCAGAGTCCAGATTTAAAGTAGGCCTACCTGACTCCAGAATGCCAAAACTCTATGGCTGTCTTGCTGGGACACATCTGACCAACATGTCACAACCCTCCAGAAAACTTTGCAAAGATTACTACTTGTCTAAAGTAGGAACATGTCCTATTAATGGTGAGTCACTTGTAGTGTTTGGAAATACCTTTGTGTTTTCAGTTTTAGTGCACGTGACCATTTCTCATTTATGTAAACTTGAGCACTTGTATTATTGTTTCTCTAATTATTTGGCATCACAACACTCATTAAACCTGATATTTCTTGCTTAATGTCTCTCTTTCTCTCAGGAAAAAACATAAGCTTTACAAGGTCAGGAACTATGTCTGTTCAAATGCTGAGGACTATTTAAGTAGAAACTTAAATATTGGTGGGATGAATGAAATTCATTGTGTCTCTTTCTTGAGGGCAATGGTTTTATGACATACATCTTTGATATCTTCCTCTCCCCTCCTCCAACTGCCACCTGACATGGTAATAGGCACATAAGCAAATGCCAGCCTATTTTAGTCCTCCCAGCTCCCTTGACATTCTAGCACATGGTGTTTGCTGCCAAGTCCCAACACCCAACACCAATGTAATAAGGGTTTCATTGTGCCAGTGATACATTCTTAAGAATCTGAAGAACCTGCAGGATTCAAGGCAGCCACAATGAATAACTAAAGGTTTGGAGGGGTAGAGGTATAATCCAGTGATAGATACTTGCCTAGCATGATCAAGGCCTTGGGTTCAAGCCCACTGCTTAATAAATGCATAAATAAAATAAAAAATAAGTAAAGCTTGGAGAAGAGTTTCTGCCATCCTGTAACCTGATATAGAGCTCGATAATCATATCAATGAGAGCTACCAAAGGGCACATTGGTTTAGAGCCCACACGCAGAGCAACACCATCCAATAGAATTTTCTCCTAACATAGATCTGTTCTCTATCTGCGAATATGACAATCACTAGCCACATGTGGCTATTGGGGACTTGAAATGTGGTTAATGTAACAGAAACTAAATTAATTTAAATGTAAATGCCGTAGTGGCTAACATTGAATAGTACAGTCCTAGAGTCTGATGACTGACGTTCAAATCCCAGCTCCACTACTTGCTAACACTATGACTTTGGCTAAATGACTGAACCTGCTTGTATCTTGTTTTCCCCATGTATAGAATAGGAAAAGTACTACTACTCTCATCATAATTTTCTTTTGGCAGCACTGGGGTTTGAACTCAGTACTCTTACTGTTTGAACCACTCCATGAACCCTTTTTGGTGATGGTTTTTCTTCAAGATAGGGTCTGGCTTCGAACCACAATCTTCCTGATCTCTGCCTCCTGAGTAGCTAGGATTACAGGTGTGAGCCACTGGTGCCTGGCATCTCATCATAAATTTGATGTGAGGATTAAATGTAGTTTAGAAGTCTTACTGTGCTAACATCAGATGGTTTACAGGGCTACATTCCTTCTGCCTTATGGGGAATTCCTTATGGTCAAACAACTCTTTCATTAGGCATGGCCCCTTCCTCCCTCTTTAAAGCTAGCAGCATAGCATCTTCAGATGTGTCTCTGACTCCAACATGCCTGTCTTCCTCTCTGTGTTTATCTAAATAATCCATGATAATCCCTTCTTTAAAAATCCTTAATTTAATCACATCTGCAAATTTCCTTTTGCCATAAGACATGACATATTTTTAAGTTTTGGGGTCTAATATACATGAGACACAAATATGTTCATATTCTGTGATCTTTCTTAAAAGTATATTTATATTTTTCTCCCTCAAACCTTTTTTTTTTTTCCCCAGACTGTCTTACAATTTACTAGCTTTGCTTATTCCCAGTTCCTGTTTAGCTGGTCAGGCCACCAGCCAGTGTAATTTATAAGTATAGATCCATATTGTGTTTATCTTTATTTCCCATGAAGTAGACAATAAGGTGTACTCTCTCAAACCTGCCCTTTAACCCTATATCTCGAAACTTCCCTGAGTGGGACAGCAGGGCAGTAGTTGAACAATTTTAGCTCATAACAGTGTGCCCTGCAGATCAACTAATGATTCAGATCTTTGATTCTTCGTTGTTTGCTTCTTTCATTATTAACTGGTCATAGGGAACTCCCCGGGAGGCTTAATAAGGACAGCTAGAAGACTAGAGTATAAGGTAAGAGGAACAGGTGCCATGGGATTCTGGACCATCTGTTTGTAGTAGTTTTTGATTGCTTCTGGACTGCTCCAATGTGTGTGTGTGTGTGTGTGTGTGTGTGTTTCACTTCTGTTTTGGAATGCTACTGTGCACATTTAATTTTATCATTTGCTATATCAAAAAATATCCAGTTGATAATGAGCAGTTCTCGTGTCTATGAGAACATAGAGTCTACTATGGTTTGGATATGTCTTAAGTGTATCTCCCAGACCAAACTGGGCAGCTGGGTAAGCTAGGGGGTCCTCTAGGAATGAATGAACATTCAGAATATATTTGGAAGATTGGAAAGTGTTACATTAACATACAAATGCCAGGCATTGTTACAAAGTTATTCAGAGCACTGGTCTGGTGTTTAATTGTATCAAATGTGTTATAGATTCTAAAGGCAACCAAGAAGAAAAATTCTGCCAATAAAGTTGTCATTGATTATAAGATACATCTCAAGTTCAGAAATACTAAAATGTGAAAACGAAAACCATGCATCTTAGAATCAGTGAAATAAAGTACTACCTAATCTACCCTCCATCTTATGCAAAGGGTATAAGAAGGCCTAGAGATACGACTTGTTCAAGGTCATGCAACTCCTTAGTGGCATTGTCCATCCAGCTACATCTCCTGATTTCTAGTTCAAAGTCACTTTCGTCATATAGATTTGTTATTGAGGATTAGTATGAATAATAAAAAGCAACTTTGCAAAATAAACTTACATTAAATGCCCTTATTCCTCTTTATTTCAGTAATACTAGGAAAAATAGAGGTTGGTTCTGGGTCTACATCTTCCCTCTGCCAAACACTACCAAAACCAAGTAAAAATACAAGCATCTCTCATTAATTTATTGTGAAATTAGTTCAGAGGCACGTGTGTGTGCACAACCACCCAGCCATGTCAGGAAGGGTCCTGCAGAACATACAATCCAGGCAGAGCAACTAACTAACGCATCTTGTTTGCATTACTTGAGAGATCCTTCAGTGGTAAGAAGTCCTTTTAGAGGGGACTATGTCTCTAGTCTTGAGTTCTAGATCTTTGCCTGGGTCATGTTATTCACTCAAGTTGTGATTTCAGCTAAAGTCTGGTCATGCCCTTTCTCTTGGGAAGTCTTTCATCTGTCTTTTGGTGTCCATAGCCATTGCCAGGCACTTCCTGGCTTTACAAAAGTCCCATATATTTCCCTTGCCACTGAGCCAGGCTCTCTGCTCTTAACTGAACTGTTCAGAAAAGATGCTCCTCTCTAACTTTTTTTTGGTGGTACCAGGGTTTGAACTCAGGGCCTTACACTTGCTAGGTACGTGCTCTACCATTTGAGTCACACCCCCAGCCCTAAGATGGTCCTGTCTGTGAATCCATATTGTTGAAATAATTCCGTTACACATGGAAAAGCAACGAGGCCAAGGAGAGTGGTCAGAATTCACCAGCGTTACTGATAAAGAGCCCAGATGATAATTTTTGACAATTTTAATGTGCTGCCACAGAACATTTTCCTTCTTTCTTCATGACTCAGAAACTTCATATCTCTACAAAGTAATATCACATTAGGATTCCGAAAAGACAGAATAGTCTAAGTACTTGAAAATTTTTAAATGTTGGAGACTCTAAATCCAGTGTTTCCCCAACTTCCTGATGATAGGAATCACCCGTGAGTTCTACCAATTATAAAAATTTCTAAATTCTACTGCAGTCTCCCTAAGTCAGAATCCCAGGGCCTCTGGTTTGGGAGGCATATGTTGAACAAGTTCCCTCAAGTCATTTTTATTTTCTGGCAATACTGGGGTTTGAACTCAGGGCCTCACAATTCCTAGGCAAGTGCTTGAGCTATACACTCAACACTTTTTGCTTAGTTATTTTCCAGCTAGAGTCTTGTGCATTTGCCCAGGCCTTGGAGTGCACTCCTCCTACCTCTACCTCTTATGTAGCTGGGATTGCAATTGTGCACTCCTGCAGCTGAAAGTGACTCCTAATGGCAAAGAAATTTGAGAAATACTGTGCTCAAGCCTCGCTGTTCTAAGCATGAGGATGCTGAAGCCCACTGATAGGTTAAACGTTTTTGTCCCTGCAAAATTCATGTATTGGAAACTTAATCCCTGCAGTAACAGTGGGGCCTAATGGGAATTAAGTCATGAATGGATTAGTCACTGCTATAGTTTGGGTCTCAAATGTCTTCCAAAGGTTCATGTGTTAAAGGTTTGGATCCTCAGCTTGACACTATTTAGATGTGGTAGAAACTTTTAAGAGGTTGGGTGTAGTGGACTATCTTAGGTCATCAGGGGTATGTTCTCAAAGGGGATTGGACACTGGTCCTTTCTTTCTCTTTTGCTTCCTGGCCTTCAAGAGTTGAGCAGTTTCCTCTGTTATGCTCCCGCCATGATGTACTGCCTTGACATGGGCCAAAGCAAGGGGGCCAATTATGAACTTAATCCTTGAACCTATAACACAAAGTAAACCTTTCCTCTTTTTAAGTTGATCATTTCATGTATTTTGTTACACTAATGGCAAGCAGTATGAGAAGGAATTGCAAAAGTCGGTTTTCTGCCCCTTTTCTGCCATATGAGGACAGAATTCTTTTTGACCTCCACCTTCCATCATGGGATGACATAGCAGGAAGACTCTCACCAGATGCTGGCACCTTGACCTTGGACTTCCCAGCTCCAGAACTGTGAGCCAATATACTTGTGCTCATTATAAATTTCCAAGTCAGTTGTATTCTGTTTTAGCAGCACAAAAGCAGACTAAGACAATCAGAGAAGTGGAATAATTTATGGAAGATACATGTGTGTATCTTGTATAAGCACAAGCTGTTTCCAGAGGGATGGTGCCTTTTGGGGGGGAAGGAATCTAAGAGGCAAAGGGGGCCTTGCTTTTTCAATTATTAGTCCTTTTCATGGTGACTATAAAAAAGACTTTTCCACATATAATGAATTAATTTTTTAAATTTAAATCGAGTATTTGTATGCATCTTAGAAATACAGTAATTTGTACCCTGGCTCCCCTCACTCCCACCTACCTTGAATCTGCTTTCTGGCTGTCAGCCCCCTCATTTCCCTTTCCTCTGCCTACTCGACTCTTCCACCTGTGCACAGTCAGCCACCCCCACATGGCCCACCATCCCTTCTTCCTGCAGTCCTGGCTGAGTTGGAGGCCAGGAGCACTTGAATAACCCCTTCTCTCTGCCTAGAATGAGTCATCCATCCCTGAGACAGAGTGTGGGTCCCACAGCTGAATTTCTCACAGGACTTATCCACAATGCCTCTGAGCAGTGCCCAACCTTGAGTACATTCAGAGGGGCCAAGGGCAACACTGGTCTGGGGTGGCACTTTCCTGGTTTTGTGCATCAAATCTCAAAATCACTTAGACAAGATTCCCTGTAATGTGGGATTAGAAGAAAACATTTAAATATCTAAATAAAAAGAGAGTGTGGCAAATGGAACTGTCATAACTGTGGTGGAAGTGCCAATTCCCCTACTTTGGAAAACTGTTTAGCAAAATCTAATTATTAAAGTTCAATGATGCATATTTATGATTCAGCAATTCTACACCCAGTCCTACCTCAGAAATGAATTAATTTGTTTATTAAAGGAGATCTACAAGAATATTCACAGAAGCAACAATTCAAATGACTCCAAAATTAGAAACCACCCAAGTGTTTATGAGTAGTCAAATGGATAAATAAATTCTATTCTCTCATGCAATATTATCAGTAACAAGAATGAATGAACTATTGTTAAATGGATGATTCTTGCAAATATGTAGAGCAGAAAAACCAGACACAGTGAGTACAAATGGTATGTGGTAATTTATGTGAGGTTTGAAAGATGAGCAAAATGAATCTCTGTAGTTGTAAGTCAGAATAGTTAGTGGGAAGTGAGTGGGAGGGGTCAGTTATTTTCTAGTTCATCTGAGGAGATGGGTACCTTATAAAAATTTAATCTATAAATGTAGAAACTGGGTAAAAAATGGGTGATTTATAAAAATTAATGAAATCTATTAGTTAATTCCTGATTTGTATATTTTTTTGGTATGTATGCTACTTCAACATGAAATTTACTTTAAAAACTAGCCCCAGGGAGCATGGGTTCTCCACTTTATTAAACTCAAACATCCTTCTTTGTTTTGTTTTGTTTTTTTGCAGTACTGGAGTTTGAAGTCAGGATCTCATGTTTGCTAGGCAGGTGCTCTACCACTTGAACCATGCCCCTTTTTGCTTTAGTTATTTTTTTGGAGAGAATCTCACATTTTTTGGCTGGTATCATCCTCAGACCACTATCCTCCTACTTATGCCTCCAGATAGCTGGGATTATAGATGCTTCCTACCACACCTGAATTGTTGGTTGAGATGGAGACTCACTAACTTTTTGCCTGGGCTGGCCTCAAACTTTATCCTCCTGATCTGTGCCTCTCAAGTACCTGGGACTGTAGGCATGCACCAGCACACCTGGCTCAAACATCCTCTTTCCAATATCCTGTTCATTCTCTCTCTCTCTCTCTCTCTCTGTCTCTTTGTCAAATATTAATTATATAAGGAATTTCATTATATATGCATATAATGTGCTTCGAAAATCTTTACCTCCTCTGTTATTCTTTCTTATCCTCCCTTTTAACAATTTTTAAATAGGTTGTATTATTCTATCTTTATACATGCATATAATATACTTCAATATATTCACCTCCCCCATCACTCTCTCCTTTCACCCTCCTACCTCCCACTTATCCCCTCCCAACAGTCCCCCTTTTATAATCATGTGACTTTTTTTAGGTCTAGATTCCAATTGTGAGGGAAAACATACAAGAATTTGTCTTTCTGAATCTGGATTATTATGCTTAACCTGATGACCTCCAGTTTCATCCATTTTTCTACAAACAACATAGTTTTACTCTTCTTTACAACTGAATAATACTGCATTATATATGCATACCTCATTTTCTTTATCTGCTCATCATTTGATGGGTATATAACTGATGGGTATCTAGACCGATTCCATCGCCTTGGCTGTTGTAGATAGTGCTGCTATAAACATGGGTGTACAGGTATCTCTGTTGTATGCAGACTTACATTTCTTCTGCAATATACCCAGGGGTGATATACCCAAATCATATGGATCATGTGGTAGGACTATTTTTAGTTTTTTTGAGGACACTCCATACTGATTTTTATAATGGTTACACTAACTTACATTCCTACCAAGCATGAATATGGGCTCCTTTTTGCCCACATCCTTGCCGTTGTTTTTTTTTTTTTTTTTTTTTTTTTTGATGTTAGCTGTTCTGGCAAGGATGAGATGGATGGAATCTCAATGTTTTCTTTATTTTCATTTCCTTTATGGCTAAGGGTGATGGACACTTCTTTGAGAACTATATGGTCAACTCGTTTGCCCTTTTATGAACTGGATTATTTGGTATTTTTTGGTGTTTAAAATTTTTTTTTCTTTTTTGTTGGTACCGGGGTTTAAACTCAGGGCCTCATGCTTGCTAGGTAGGCATTCTACCATCTGAGCCATCCCACCAGTTCTTTATTGTGCTAAGTATTTTTGAGATAGGCTTTTGTGAACTATTTGCCTGGCTTCAAACTGCAATCTTCCTGATCTCTGTCTCCTAAGTAGCTAGGATTACAGGCGTGAGCCACCGATTCCTAGCTTGGTGTTTTTTGGAGCTCTTCATATATTCTGGAAATTAATCTCTTGTCCAATGAATAGCTGGCAAAGATTTTATCCCATTCTGTGAATGGTATCTTGATTCTGGAAATTATTTCCTCCCATGTATAGAAGCTTTTTGATTTGATGCAATTCCGTTTGTCAATTCTTGCTATTTTCTAAGCTATTGAAGTCTTACTCAGAAAGTCATTGCCTATGCCTACATCTGTAATTGTATTCCCATAGAAGTTTCAAAATTTCAGGTCTTATGTTAAGGTCTTTGACCCATTTTGAACTGATTTTTTTATACAGGGTGAGATATAGGGGTCTAGCTTCAGTCTTCTGCATGTAGATAATCACTTTTCCCAGCACCATTTGTTGAAGAGGCTGTCTACTCTCCAATGTATGTTTTTGAGACCTTTGTCAAAAATCAGATTTTTTTTTGTTTGTTTGTGTCCTTATCTGGTTTTGGCATCAAGGCAATTCTGAATTTAAGAATGAGTTTAGCAGCATGCCTTCCCTTTATTTATGGGATACTTTAAAGTACATTGGTGTAAGTTCTCCCTTAAAAGTCTGGTAGAATTTAGCAGTGAATCTACTGGTCCTTGGTTTTTCTTTGTTGGGAGTCTATTATTTTTTAAATTTCATTGCTTGTTATAGATATGTTAGGTGGTTTATATCCTCTTGATCCAGTTTTAGCAGATCATATTTATCTAGAAACTTATCTATTTTTTCTAGATTTTCCAGTTTATTAGAAATAAGTTTTATTTTTTTTTATTTTTTCATTTTTCTTTTATTATACACATGTGCATACAAGGCTTGGTTCATTTCTCCCCCCTGCCCCCACCCCCTCCCTTACCACCCACTCCACCCCCTCCTGCTCTCCCCCCTCAATACCCAGCAGAAACTATTTTGCCCTTATCTCTAATTTTGTTGTAGAGAGAGTATAAGCAATGTGGGCTTCATTGGGTCCTTTGGCATAGTTTATCTTCATTTTGTTGGAGTCTGGATCTGCGTTTCTGTTCTCTTCATTCCCCTCTGGTTCCTGTACTAATTTTTTGCTGTGGGGAAACTGGTTTCCCTGTTTTTTCTGTCTTCCCGTCATTGTCCTTGGTGTTGTTACTGTCCCTGTACTGTGTGTAATTAAGTATTTTCTAGCTTGTAATAATAACAATGGTAATATTGAGAATGGAAGAGTGAGCTGAGATGGAAAGCAAGAAGTTAAAGAAAAGGGGAAAACAAATATACAGACAAGAGGGAGAAAGCAGAACAAGGTATCAGACAAGAGAGTTTCAAAGGTATAAACAGGGAGTGTTAGTGTACTAATCGACAGTAAGCTGAACAGACAATAGAGAGACAGAGAGAGGATTGAAAATCAAAGATAAAAAAATAAAAAATAAGTATATGAAAGTAATATCTCTATATAAAAATGAATTAAAATAAAATGGAAAATAGAAAATTAAAAAAAAAAAAACCAAAAAACTTCCAAGTTTATATGCAATGCAATTTCAGTCTTAATAATTTGGATGTCCGTCTCAATCTCCAGTCCTGGAGTTGGTGCCTCAGATGTTGTTCTGTAGTTGTCTCATCAAAGGGGATGCATAAAGTAGAACAAAACTACACTCACACACACACACACAAGAAAAAAAAAAAAAGCCCCACCAAGTGTCCCCAGTTCAAATGCAATACAGTTTCAGTAAGTTTTTCGGCTTGCAGGTGTAATTCGGTTGTTCTCTCATCAAAGGTAGGGAGAAAAAGAAAAAAAAGCGTCTGGAGGCAGTTCTGAGAGTGGTATCTGCAACTGTGGCTTGCCTGCCTGCTGCTCTCAGCCTGTAGCTGGCGGCGTTATTTATGCAGATCTCTGGGGTGAGCTAGCACTCACCTGGTCCCACAGGCTTTGTTTGCTCAGAGTTCTCCTGTGCGGGAGCCTCTGCTACAGGCTTTCCCCTTTCCAAGCACTGGGAAAGGTGACACTGCCCCGCATTGTCAGGCCTGTGTGTTTATTTACAGTTCACGTGTGAAGTGGGTCTTCCCTCTTCTCACAAGCTTCCCCGCTCCTGGTTGCTGGGCGCGCCCGGCTCCCGCCAGAGCCTCTCCGGCCCGCCTGGCTCGTTTATTTACAGTCTCGGGAAGGATTCCCTTCCCCAAATCTTCAGCGCTCAGGGCGCCCCACCCTCTTTCCAGCGTGTCTTAACTGTTCTTATTGCTTAGTACTCAGTTTCTCTTTTTTTCCCGGGTGGAGGTCAGTCTGTCCAGGGGGCTATGCTGCTCTGGCCCAGGCTTGTCTGTGGGGCTACCGCGGTACCGCAAAGCTCACCTGGTCCGCGTCTTCCCACGCCGTATGGGCGCCGGCCACTGGCGGCCCGGGGGCCCTCCTCGGTTCTCCGTTTAACGTGAAGTGGAGATTCTCTGCACCGGCTGGAGATGTGGAGGGGTCAAAGTTATGCCTTTTCTCGGTGATTATGCCTGCAAAGTGTGTCTCCAGCGTCTCTCCAAGATTTCACTATAGGAGGGTCGCTTTCTGCTTCCTACCTCTAGCCGCCATCTTGGAATTCCTCTAGAAATAAGTTTTTGAAGGTTCCCTAGTTATCCTCTAAATTGCATTGATTTTTTTGTGTGAGATCCCTTTTTCATCTCTAATTTTATTAATTTGGGTCTTTTCCATCTTTCTTTTGGTTAGTTTGACTGAAAACTTGTCAATCTTGTTTATCTTTTCAAAGAACCAACAGTTTCTTTCACTGATTCTTTGTATTATTCTTTTATTCTACATTTCATTAATTTCTCCCATCCAAGTACTAACCAGGCCTGACTTTGCTTAGCTTCTGAGATCATACAAGATCAGGTGTATTCAGGGTGGCATGGCCACAGACCATTTCATTAATTTCTTCCTTGATCTTTATTCTTTCTTTCTTTCTACTGATTTTAGGTTTGTCTTGTTCTTGTTTTTCTAAGATCTTGAGGTGTGTGATTTGAGATCTCTCTGATTTTTTAATGTTGGCACCCATAACTATAAACTTATTTAGCACTGCCTTTTCTATGTCTCAAAGGTTCTGATAAGTTTTGTTTTCATTTTCATTTGATTCTAAGACTTATCCAAATCCAATCAGAATCTACTCTTTTGTCTTTGATGACCCACTGATCATTCAAGAGTGTATTGTTCAGTTTCCATATGTTTGTATATTTTTTGTAGTTTCTCTTGACATTGATTTCTAGTTTTATTCCACTGTGGTCTGATAAGATAGAGTAAGTTATTTTAATTTTTTTGTACTTGTTAAGACTTATGCTACGTCCTAAACTATGATCTAATTTTGTTCTGCTAGGCAGGCACTCTTGCCACTACCAGCTGTTGTATACTCTTGATGGATTGTTCTTTTATCCATATGAAGTGACATTTTTGGAGCTACAGGTTTGGTTCATGTGTTAGAGTGCCTGTCTCAAAAGTGTGAAGCCCTGATTTCAAACTCCAGTACCACCAAAAACCAAAAAACAGGAGTGTCCTTTTTTGTCTCTTTTTGACTAACTTTGATTTAAAGTCTGCTTTGTCAGATATGAGTGTACTTTCTCCTGCTTGCTTTCATGCTCCATTTGTTTGAATATCTTTTTCAATCCATTCATTTTAAGCCTGTGTTTGTCTTTGCCAGTGAGGTGCATTTTTTGCAGGCAACAAATGAGCTGGTTTCATTTTTTAATTCAAGTTGCTGGTCTGTGTCCTTCGATCAGAAAATTGAGACTATTAATATTCAGAGTTATTATTAAAAGGTCTGTAGTAATTTCTCTCATTTTGTTGTTTTCGTAGTGTTTGATTCTTCTCCAATCCTCGTTGTCTAGTGAGATTTATTCTTTCCTGTGTTTTTTATGGTTACATTTATCTTTCTCTTCTGTGTACAAAATTCCTTTAAGTATCTTCTGTAGTTCTGGTTTAGTGGTCATAAATTCCCTTAGTTTTTGTTTATCATGAAATATTTTTATTTCTCTTTCAATTTATGAAGGATAGCTTTGTTGGATACAGTAATCTAGGTTGTCAGTTATTTTCTTTCAGGGTTTGAAGGACAGCATTCCATGCCCTCTTTCCTTTTAAAGTTTCTGTTGAGACTGCTATTATTCATATTGCTTTTGTATGTATCTTAGTGCTTCCCTCTTGAAGGCTTCAATATTCTTTCCTTTTTCTATATACTTAATGTTTTAATTACATCTTTTCTGGTCTTGTCCTGTATTCAAAAATCTCCTGTACTTGGGTGGGGATTTATTTCTCAAGGCTTGGGAAGTTTTCTGCTATTATTTTGTCGATTATTTCCTATGCCTTTAGCTTGCACGTCTTCTTCTGTGCCCATGATTATGGATTTAATCTTTCAATGGTGTTCCAGAAGCCTTGTTTGTTCCATTCATACTTTCTCATTTAGTCCCTTATTATTTTCTGAATATTCTAATTCATCTATCTTGCCTTCAAACCCTGATAGTCTGCCTTCAACCCAATCCAATCTATTGATGAATATTTCAACTGAATTTTTTATTTGACTTATTGAGCCCTTCATTTCTAAAATTTCAATTTGATTTTTTCAGGATTTCTATGTCTTTATTGAATTCCTCTTTTATATTCTTCATTGTCTCATTTCATTCAGTTGTTTATTTACATTTCCTTTGAGTTCCTTCAGATGTTTATTTGTGTCCTCTTTAAATTCATTGATCATATCTATAATCATTCTTTTGAATTCTTTGAGATTCTTTCACTTTACTATCATTAGAGTCTGTTATTGTTGACTTTTAGAGGAGTCATGTTGCCTCGTTTAGTTTTTCAAGTATATTTCTTATGTTTCTGCATTTGTATATGTGCATCTGAGCCAAGTAATTGGTTGAATGTTTTAGTCACCTGTAGTCTTTCAGGTGAAATAGTCTCAATGTTCAGGAAGTATTGGATAGTGGCAGAGTTGATACGCAGTTTCTCACCACTGGACTAGGGGTATACAGTAGCCAAACTTTTACTTATGTGCTCGGGTCACTGGGCCTAATCCCTAGCACTAGTCAGAGAGAAGAAAACTAGCTAGAGTATCTTGGAGTTCCTAGTGTACAAACTGGTTCTCTATGTGGACTGAGGGTGGGACTGGTCAAGGGTCAGTTGACTGCTTTAGGGCTGCTTTTACTTTGAAAGCTTTCCTTCTTTGCATTCCGGGACCTTCTGCTTGTTACAAGGAGCTTTGCAGCCTGTGTACTGAGCAGGTTCCTATTTACTCCACAGTCTCCAGGGGCAAGCACACAGAGAACTCAGTTCTGGACTGGAGGAGAACTGAGGGAACAAGTCTCAGTGCTTTCAGACACCACATAGCAGTTAACCACCCTGTGGGAGGGCAGAGGCTGAGAAAATTGCATGGATCCTGGGACCTGGGCTCCAGAACGCTGAGTCCCATGCAGTAACAACCCCCATGCAGGAGGGAGGTGAAGGCTGAGCACCCCATCAAGCTCAGAGTTCTATTTTCACAATAATCCTTAAATGATAGAGCTTGCTCCTCTCCAGAAAGGGCAGGACCACCAACCACCTCACCTATCACTGCCCCAGCTCCCCACTGCTTAAACTTTTCAGTGAGTCCATGTCAGTTCTTCCACTTTCAATACCATTTTGTGGCACTCTGCCACCCACACACCCTGAGTCATGATTTTTCCTTGTTTTCAGGTCCCTGGAGTGTCTCAGTCTCAAACAATAGGTCAAGAGGACACCTGGCTGTAGCATTCCAAGATATGGGGGGGTGACAAAATGTCTTTCTTCTCCAATTCTAGCCTACCACAAAGGAGTAGTCACTGCCACACCTAATCCCTGAACTGGGCTTAAGACTTGCAGGAAACACAAACTTGTCCAGTAACTAGGTCTGCTAGTCTGACACCAGGGCTGCCTGGTTTATCTTGTGGTTGTGGCTGTGTCCCCACTCCCATTCCAGGCAGGGATGGAGGTGCAGATTGTTTCCTACTTTTCTCTGTCACTTTTCTTTTTCTGTGCCTTTCATCTGCCCTGTCCCTCTTTCATGGTTCCTGATGCTCTTCCTTTCTTTGTCGCTCAGATTATAGTCTCCTTTGTTACTCTGACTCTTCTCATTCACAAAACCAAATGGTGGAAGCTTCTGATCAACAAGCTTGCCCTACCTCTCTCCTGTCTCTTCTGGAAGTTATAGATAATTATTACATTTATATTTTTCATTTTTTTTCTTTTTGTTTCTTTCTTTCAAGATAGGGTGTTGGTATTAGTTCAGGCAGGCCTCAAACTCATGATCCTCCTGTCCCAACCTCCAGAGTGCTGGAATTACAAGCATGTACCACTATGCCTGGTTTAAAATTTTTCTTTTTAAAATAAAATTTATTCAGTGTATGGGAGGCTGAGTTAGGAAGATTGGGAGTTTGAGGCCAACTTAAGCTACATAGCAAGAGCATGACCCTATCTCAAAAACCTCCAAATAAATAAATAAAATAAAATTTCAATTTTTTTAACAACTTTTTTTTTGGTGGTACTGGGGTTTTCAGGGCCTCATGCTTGCTAGGCAGGTACTCTACCACTTGAGCCAGTCTACCAGCCAAATAAAAATTTTAATCTTACAATTAAAAATCAATATAGAGCCTTGGAATAAAGAAACAATGAGAGGGGAAAACTAATAAAATTATGTGTCTTTCTGTATATTACTGTTTGGCAGTAACTTCTCTGGAAGATACTGAGCATTTCAGGTGCTTGCACCTTGGGTAAAAGTCTCCATGGATACAGCAGTTGCAAGTGCAGACGGAACCAGGTAACATACTAGCTAATTAAGGAGTCACTGGCAATGTAATTTTCTGAAATGATGAAACAATATGCTAAAGCACTAAATAGAACGCAGTGCAACCATCTATCTTTCTTCCCTTCCTTCTTTCCTTCTTTCCTTCCTTCCTTCCTTCCTTTCTTTCTTTCTTTCTCTTTCTTTTTGTGGGACTGGGGTTTGAATTCAGGGTTTCATTCTTGTGAAGCAGGTGCTCTATTACTTGAGCCACCTCCAGTTCATTTTGCTCTGTTTTTGTTTTTGTTTTTGAACGTGGGGTCTCTCAAACTATTTGCTGAGCTGGGCTTGAACCATGATCCTCTCGATCTCAGCTTCACAAGTAGCTAGGATTTCAGACATGAGCCACCATCACCCAGCCTACAACCATCTTTCCATTTACACAATCATGACATTCCTTTAGAGTCTAGAGCATGTTAAAAGTGGGTAAAATGCTTTGTGTTTATATGTCAAAGCTGATCTAACTGACTCATTTATTTCTCACAACCATACAACGTAGATACTATTTTGGTGCTGGGGATTGAGCCCAGAGCCTCATGCAGGTGTCTACTGTTCCTTGTTACCTGCCCCCCTCCCCGGCCCCAGCACTGGCATTTGAACTCAGGGCCTCACACTTGTTAGGTAGGTTCTCCACCAGATGAACCATGCTCCCAGTCTTTTTTGCTTTGGTTATTTTTGAGATAGGGTCTCATGTTTATGTTTCTTGTGTAGTTGGGATGACAGGCACAGGCCATCAACCCAGTTTTTTATTGGTTAAAGTGGTGGTCTCCCTAACTTTTTTCCTATGCTAGCCTGGAACTGCAATCCTTCCAATCTCTGCCTCCCAAATAGCTAGGATTAGAGCATGAGCCACCATATCCAGCTTATTCCTAGGTTTTGATGGAGAAGCCACAGCACAGAGAAGCTCGTTGACATTTCCAGGGCCACATAATTAATAAGCTGAGGACCCAGAATTTGACTCCAGTTACCTGATTTCAAAGCTGGAGCTTTTATCCATGATGACATTCTGCTTCCCATAGGGGAGAACAGTCTTTTGCTAAGCACCTGTATACTGTGCACAGAGAAACCATATAGTCACCCACTGGCTAAATGTCTTTTGGCATTCAGCCTACATGGGGGAGAAGTCTGGTGGCCTCCTGCATCTGTAAGATTGCATTCAGCTGTGTTCACAAAGTATGCCCTTGATTATCTCAGCCATTATGAGATATTGCTTCTGTCTTAATACAACTTGGTTTACTCTAAATAGTCTAGAATCTATGAATATGTACAGGAGCCTATTGGCAAATTCTTGAATGCCACAGTTGTACAACCTTTGTCTGCTGTGCCCAATATCTTCTCCAAAAACTTCACAGCTGTGTTGTCCAATTTCTAGCACAGGCCTGGAGATGAGCATCTCTAGTCTTCTACATAGCAGAAGTAAATAGGCTAAATTTACACCAGTAATAATCTGTGTACTTCTTCCTTTGATACCCCAATAAGTCTTTGTTTCTGTCACCTTCACCCCTGATACCTAGATCTGAGCCATCTACTTTTCTCAGGGTGTAAAAATTAGGAATCTTTGATTGCAAGGAATAGAAACCAACTCTGGATGATGTGATGAGAAGGGGGTAGGGAAGATACCATCAAGAACCCACGCATTCAGTAGGAAGGGTGAATTGCATAGGATCAAAGCCTCCTCTGGAGGGTAAGGAAGAAGGAAGTAGAGCTGCAGGAACAGCTTGGACAGATCCAATAAATAGACGCTAACCATTTTCAGTTCAATTTTTTGAAGAACATTGGAATCCGAGACAGGGTCAATTTCAGATGGGTTGTAGATTGAAATGTGAAATTAACATCAATGAAGTCTTTAGAGAGTAACAGAGGAGAACCCTTTTGGGCCAGAGAGGACAGGGCAGCATGTCAAACCCAAGCCAGATGTGTGGAGGGGAGAATTCCAATCCATAAAAGGGAATGGAAAGGGAAGGAGAGATAAGAGGCTGACACATGCCTATGGTTAGGGGCATGAGAATTCAACCACAGCAGACTGTAAGGCCCATGGCAGCATGACTGATTCTAGATCTCTTCTATCATGGTTGAGATGTCTACATGTATCATTGGTCTGAGTCAACTCAACCTACAGAGAAAGGGCCTCAGCACCACAGCTGAGCAGAAAACAGGCAAAAGCTCATGCATCATTTTTCCCAAGAAAGGCACCCAACTAGGTGGGTACAGTAGATAAGGAACCATCCTGGGGAACCTGTGACATACACAGCCACAAGATCCTGAAGCCAAAATTCAGGGTCATGAGTGACTTCAACAGCTCTGCAAGGTATAGAGCAGTAGAAGAAGAGATCTCTTGTTTTGCATCTGTTATATGATGATGATGATGCTAAAGTACTAATATTGTAGTAAGTCTTTACATATGCCATTTTATTTAATCTATGATGTGACTCACTGAGACTTTCCCCATTTAACAAATGATGTAACTGAAGCACAGATAGTTAAGACACTTGCTCTAAATCACATGGCTATTGAAAAAGACAGAGCTAGGATTTAAATGTTGACAATATGACTCCAGAAATATTTAAACATGGCACCCAATGAAGGATATAAGGCTCTCTTGTAAGCTTTAATGGATAAACACAGATTTTGAAGCTGACTCTTTGAGCAAGGACTGGCATCCAAAACACATCCTGTGGCATTCCAAGTATGAAAATGAGAAATCCAAAAGGAGTGAAGAGTAGGAGGGTGTGTCAAGGAGGCAGGGTGTCAGTGTGTGAGTATATGGAGGCCCAATTTCTGACTTTTGTTTCCCTTCAGTCTTCCTTTTGAAGGACATCAAATGTGGTTCTGGATGCCATGTGGCATTTCTGATACCAGATTTACAATGAGACTGAACAGCTCCTTCAGAATGAGTTTGTCCAGAAAATCCTTCTACTTTTCTTTCTTTCTTTCTTCTTTTTTTTTGGAGGTACTGGGATTTGAACTCAGGGCCTCATGTTTGCTAGGCAAGTGCTCTACCACTTGAGCCACTCCAGCAGTGCCTGCTACTTTTTAAAAAATAACTTTCATTTTATTGTACTAAGAATATTTAACATGAAATATGCTCTCAAGAAAAAAAATTTTTTATGGAGATGGGGTATCACTGTGTTGCCCAGGCTGACCTCTAATTTCTGGGTTAAGCAATCTCTCCTGCCTCAAACTCCTGAGTAGCAGTGGCATAGGTGCTCCCCCCCAACTTGATGCATTTTTCACTGTACAATGCAGTTAACTACAAGGACGATGTACACAGCCCTCTAGAACTTATTCTTGATTAGCTAAAACTTTATGCCTGTTTATTATCAACTCTCCATTGTTCTCTTTCCCTAGTCCTTGGCAACCAGCATTCCACTCTCTGTTTCTACAGATTCAACTATTTTAAGGTACCTCAAGTCTGTGGCACCATGAGTATTCATTCTGTGATTGGCTTATTTCATATAGCATAATGTTTTAAAGATTCCAGCCTGTTGCATATTGCAGGATTTTCTTCTTTCTTTAAAGCAGAATAATATTCCATTGTGTATATGTACCACATTTTCCTTATTCATTCATCCATTGATGGACATTTAGGTTGTTTCCATGTCTTAGCTATTGTGCACAGTGATGTAACCACAAATCATTTTGCAGATACATCTAACGTCAACAACACCATACCTTTGGTCTTGCTAAAAGTGGTCAAGGATTTGTTTTGTCCAAAGGACTGTGTACATATTCCTTATCATGGCCTCGAAAACCTTCATAACTCAATAACCCTAAGTCTCAGCTACAGTCTGCCCACTCTCTCTACTGAGTCCCACATAATAGATTTCACTCAAGGCTCTTCCACTTTGCTTTTCTGGTAGACCCTTTCACTTGTCTCTACCCATTTATGTGTTACCTATCTTTCCAGATGCAGCTTAAGTCCCATCCCCTCCACTTAGCCTACTGTGTTAGTCAGGGGTCTTCAGAGAACCCATCCAATAGAATATCTCTATCTCTCTACATCTGTCTTACTATCCATCCAGCCATCCATCCATTATCTCTCTGTATTTGCAGGTTTCATTTTCATGAATTCGTCCAGCCACAGACTGAAAATATGGCCCTCACCAAATTGTCTATACGAAATATGTACAGACAATTGTTTCTTGTCAATATAGTTTAGCAACCACTTCCATGGCATTTACATTGTATTGGGTATTATAAGCAATCAAGAAATGATTTAAAGTATACACATATGCAAATACTACATCATTTTATAAAGGAACTTGAGCATCCATGAATTTTGGGGGTCCTAGAACCAATCCTGCATGGACTCTGAAGGACAACTCTAATCCTGCATGGACTCTGAAGGACAACTCTGTGTGTGTGTGTGTGTAATTGGTTTATGTGATTATGGAGGCTGAGAACTCCCAAGATCTGCAGTTAGCAAGTTGGAGACTTAGGAAAGTCAATATGACCTCCTAGTTAGGACTGATGGTGTAAATTTCATCCTGAAAACTGGAAGAAGATCCAAAAAGATGTTTATTTGGCTTGAGTTTGAAGACTAGAAAAAGACCAATGTCCCTGCTCAAGTAGTCAGACTGAAAAGATTCCCACTTACGGGCAAAAGGGCCAGCCTTTTTTGCTATATTTGGTTCTTCAACCTATTAGATGAAGCCCACCCACATTAGGGAGAGTAATCTGCTTTACTAGTTTTACCAATTGAAATATGAATCCCATCAAAAACACTCATAGATACTCCAGAATAATGTTTCATCAGATGTCTGTGTATATCATGGGCCAGTCAAATTAACACATAAAATTAATCATCACACTTTCCTTTATTTAAAAAATGAGCTACTTTCTCCAAGGTCCAAGTTGTGGTAACTCTTGGAGAGTAGAATTCTAGGAGGTGAGGAGAGTGTTTTCTGTTTTGGTCTGTACTGCTCTCTTTACATCTCTTTGTCTATATAGCCTTTGTAATATCTTTTAAAACAAACCTGTAAATATAAACACCTGTCTTCCTGAGTTCTGTGACCGACATATAGTCAGTTGGTCACAGCACAGGTAAAAAGAGCCCAGGGTTTGCAACTGGCATCTAAATTGGAGTGGGGGCCAAGTGCCAGTGGCTCATGCCTGTAATCCTAGCTATTTGAGAGGCTGAGATCGAGAAGATAGTGGTTTGAAGCCATCCTTGGAAAATAGTTCACAGACCTCATCTCTGAAATAACCAGAGCAAAATGGACTGGAGGTATGGATCAAGTGGTAGAGTGCCTGATTTGCAAGAACAAAACCCTGAATTCAAACTCTGGTCCCATCAATCAATCAATCAATCAATCAATCAATCAAGTGGAGTGGGGAATAGTCTGGGGACTCGAACCTGTAGGACCTAGTGCTAGCTCTAAGTAGATAGTGTGACAACTGAATTGAATTAGGGGACACCCACCTGGTGTCCACTGCTGCAGCACTGCTTGCTTGCTGGCTGGTAGGCAGAAAGCCCTACATCTTTTGAGGTCACAGAAACCTGTGTTGATTGTTGTGGTATGAGAGCAGTGGAAAAACAAGCACTGTCTTTTTTTCTTTAACAAACAATACATGATAATAACTTGCTTTCTTCAACAGAAAAAGAAGTGGAGGGAGAATTTAGGATTAAAAGATATTTAGCTGGGCATGGTAGTTTATGCCTGTAATCTCAGCATTTGGAAGGTTGGGCAGGAGGATCACAAGTTCAAGGCTAGCTGGGCAACATAGCAAGACCCTGTCTGAAAGAGAGAGAGAGAGAGAAAGAGAGAGAGAGATTTAAAGTGATGTTAGTAACCATTTGCAATGTGTTTGTATCCCATTTTTAAAATGAATGAAAGAAAGAAAATGGAAGAAAAGAAAGGAAAGAAAGAAAGAAGAAAGGAAACATTTGTAGCATTCATTATACAATTAGAAATTTAAATACTGGCAAGACAATCAACACTTGTAGATTTTTTGGTATAATAATTGTATGTAGCTTGAGCATGTGTGTGTGTGTGTGTGTGTGTGTGTGTGTGTGTGTGTGTGTGTGTGGTGTGTATGTAGCTGGGGATCAAATCCAGGGCCTTGAACATGCTAGACAAGCATTATACAACTGAGCTATATCCCCAGTCCTGTGCTTATGTTTTAAAAACATATCTTTTAGAGAAGCATACTCAAATATTTATGGATGAAATTATGTCCTGTCTGATACTTGCTTCAAAATAACTTGGGAGGAGAGGAGGGAGTGAGGGCGTGGATGGGGCAGGGTTAAAGAGCATTGGTTTGGGAGGTTAGGTGATGGATACATGGGAAGCACATTATACTATTTGCTTTACTTTTGTGTTGCTAGAAATTCTCCATAAATAAAACAATTAAAAACTATGATAGAGCCAACACAATTTGCTTGCTGGTGATCATTTTTACCTTAGCAACTGTGATTTATTTTTAAAATGTAAATGTTCACTCAAGAGAGAACTGAAAATGTGAAATGCTAAGAAATACTCATCCCCATTTTCTTCCTCCCACACAGCATAATTGACGTCCTGGCCACAGAGCTTGGGTGAAATCATGCACAGCATGGAGTAAATTGTCAGCTCTCACTGGGTCTCTGGCTACAACTCAGCCATGATTTGGCTTCTTCAGGTTCAGAGCTACAGCCCCAGCTGAGACTTCCTGCTAGAAATAGGGGCCACATGCCAGCACCTCTGCAAAAACTGGAGGGGACACCAAGATGCTGGAGACCTCTGTCCTCATGAACTTGGGCCCCACAGTTCACAATTTATTTTATATTTTATAAAGAGCCAAAAGAGATGCTTCCTAAGCAAAGAAATGATAAATATTTAAGGAGAGGCAAATACTAATTACTCTGATTAGTCACTGTCCATTGTAGATATGTTTCAGAGTATCACACTGCGCCCCTTAGATACATGCATTATGTGTCTGTTAAACATTAAAACTGTATTCAATGCACAGTTCTCCCATTCTTCATAAATTTCATATCTCTCAATCACAGTAAATCACTTCAGTTAGATTCTTGGAAGCTTTGGAATATTTCTGACCTCTGCCATAGTTGAACAAGTTATTTTTTGGATGAATTAATGAATAACTTTTCCAGGACTAGTCTGACAGGCTAGAGAATGGAAAATTTCTCAAGAGTGAACTTACCAGTCACTTACCATAGGTAGAGTCCCAGAGCGTAGGCTTACGTTATGGAGCTCATGTGAATCTCCACATGCAGCTCCAAGTTTTCTTCTTTCAAAAAGGCCTGGTGCTTAGTGCACAAAGATTGTCAGCTGTTCCCTAGAGATGTGACCCACATTCAATTGAAAAACAGTGACCTTACCTTAACCTTCACAGTAGTATTCTAGAACAAAGCAACGCAACCCAGCACTTATGCTTAATCTGTAGGCCCTATTTGGGTTGGTGAGGAGATAAGGTTTGGTTGTGGCCCCGTGAGAGTCTCAAATAATCTTTAGACCCAACTGCCTTGTATCAGTCTTCTGGGGAGAGGGGCCTATAATGTGATAAAAAAAAAAAAAAGCCAAGCTTAAGAGCGATACATGACAGCACAGAGTGGCTCCATTTTTATGGCCTCATAGAGTTTAACTCAGATTGGAAGAAAGTGCTTCACCAGCAATGGAGGGCCTCTGGACCTTGCCTCTGACTCTAGAGATAGGGAAGATGGTACTGGGATGACAGAAGGGGACACCAGTCACAGCAGGGAGGTGGGTATCTGTGCAGCAAGAGTCACAGTGCATGTCTGGTGATGAGTGACTATTGGAATGACATGGGAGCTGCATGGTAAAAACACTGAGGATAAGCCCACCAAAGGAGGCTGGATCAGTCAAGTTTTACTGCAGTGAAAACTGTCTATGTACAAAGCACATCAAAACTCAGTAGCTTACAACAATATCAATACCACATTTATGTATCCCTCCTCTAGGTGTTCAGGTCAGCTGTTGTAGTTCTGCTTCAGGCTGTGGGTCTCATTCAAGTATGCCCCACAAATTTCTCATGTCAGGACTAATAGCTTCTCTAAGCGGATGGCAGAGATTCAAGAAGCAAAGCCAAACCATACAAGCACATTAAAAACCTCTGCTCAGGTGACATCCATTAATCTTCCATTGACAAACAAATGACATAGTCAAGCCCAATATCAATGGGTCATGAAAATGTACTCTGCCTACTCTAGTGGGAGACCTTGAAAAATCACATGACAAAGCCTGTGGATGCTTAATTCTATTGCAGGGATGAAATGAAGAATTGGGAGCAGTAATCCAATCTCCCACAGAGCCCATGGTGGCTGTTTGGAGGCACGAGTGAGTTACCATGGAGACATCTTGAATGAGAAGAGAGAAACTGAACCATAAGGGCATGAAGCTGGAAGATTATCCCTTTGTTACTGTCACTTTGATGCACATTCCGTGATTTTCACCCTCCAGGCTAAAATTTGAACCACCTTGATTTTTACCTCCAGGCTAAATTTGAGTCTAGGGAAGCTCAAATTACAGGACCATGAACATCTATCTCTGGCAGGAAGCAACAAGGCCGAGAACTTGAGCACATAGAGGTTGAAGCTTGTAACTTTAACCGAAGGGCAGTATGGCAGTGTAGTGAAATGCAGCAACAGCCCTAGCATAAGAAAAGAAAGCACGAGTGTGTTTCACATTTGTATAAAATTACAGATCAAGTTAGCTCTTTGCAATGGTTTGATGTGGTTTCAATGTGCTCCCAGGGATCTATGTATTGCGATTTTGGTCCCAGCATAGCCATGTTAAGAGGCATCAGGATCTTTAGGAGCTGGATCCTACTAGGGAGTCACGGGGGCATTGCCCGCAGAAGAAACTGATGTAGTTTTCATGGAGCTCTGGTTAGTTCCTGAAAGAACTGTTATGGAAGAGCAAGCCTGGCTCCTCCCTGGTCTCTCCGGCTTGCTGTCTTGCCATGATGATGTTGGACACAGGGACTTCTGGCCTGAGACAATAGAAATGAAACCAGAAAAGAAGGATGAATGGGGAAGGAGTTTTAGGTACAGAGAGTCAGGCTACTTCTGAAGAAAGGCTTTCATTGGGTTGCTGGGGTGGGCAAGGGGCTGGTGGTTTTCCACTGGTCATGAGTTTGGTGTTTTTTTTTTTTTTTTTTTTAGTGGTAGTGGAGTTTGAACTCAGGGCCTTGCACATGCTAGCTAGGTGCTGTACAACTAGAGCCATACCTCCAGCCCCAGTATAATTTTTTTTTTTTGCCATACTGGGTCTTGAACTCAGGGCCTGCACCTTGAACCACTCCACTAGCCCTATTTTTGTGAAGGGATTTTCAAGATAGGGTCTCATGGAACTATTTGCCCTGCCTAGCTTGGAACTGCAATCCAATCCTGAGCTCTGCCTCCTGAGTAGCTAGGATTACGGGCGTGAGCCAGTGGTGCCTGGCCCCAGTGTTTTTTTTAAAGAGGTTTTTTTTTAACTTGAAGACATTACGTAACCACCCTTGTCATTAGGGTGAATCTGATTGATCTGGTCCCTGCTCTGAGTAGGAAGATAGGGAAAAACCACATACTACTCATTGTTGAGAGAGTGGGAGGGTAGGGAAGGACACCCACTGTATTTTTACTGGGTAACAGGGTGAAGGCCTCAGAGTTTATCTGTCCTTTGTTCATGTGGTGGCTTGACCCACTCGATGGGATCTATTCCTGTTACAGGTACTCCCATTATGATCCCACCACCATGTTGTGATGCAGCTGTTTGGACTTTCGCTCCTTAAAACCATGAGATTAAACAAACCTCTTTTTATTTTTTAAACACATTACCTAGCTTTGGGCATTTTTACAACAGAAAACTGATAAATACACTCTTCCTTGCTCTTCCTTGGTTCTGCAGTGACTTCAGGTCTCAGAATCATAGCGAAACTTAGTTTATCCAACATTGTGGGGGAATGAGGGTTTGATGTAACCGGTATTTTCATGTAATGGAAACTTGCTCCTCCAAGTGCCAAAACAGCATATACTTCAACCCCTTAAAAAATCTAAGTTGCTCTAAAATATGTAATTTATTACCAGTATTACAAATCACAGGGTTCTAAACATAACCCAATCTTTCCTTTTTCGTTCTTGTTTTTGAGACAGGATCTCCTTGTGTAGCCTGGGTTGGCCTCCAACTCTTGATCCTCTACCTCACAACTGTCAGGATTACAGCCGTGTTCTACCATGCCTGGCTGCAATCTTAGAGGTTCAGAATATTTATCTATGCCTGTTACTGTGCAGCACAACAATTCCCTTTCTCCTTTGTGTCTGTGTTCCTTGTTCACAAAAATCATCTTTAAAGAGATTAGAAAAGGGAATTGGTTTAGTAGTACTAGATCAGGTGGGATTCAGGACAGTGTAATCTGATTTACAAAGGTAAACTTTCACTAGATTAAGGTGACTCCTAGGAAAAACCAGGTTTAGGACACTATTGAGAAAGGCATTCTTTACTCTTTAGATGGAGAATTCATAACAATCACATATGAAGAGTGGGAAAGATTGAGAAGATCAAGATGGAATTTTATTAAACCTTGGAAAGGAAGACAATTCTGACACAGGCTATGACATGGATGAACTTTGAAGAAATTAAGCCAGGTGAAAGAAGCCAGACACAGAAGGACAAATACTGTATGACTCCACTTATATGAGGTTCTTAAACTAGCCAAACTCTAAGTTTGACAGAAAAGTAGAATGGCCACTGACAGGATTGGGGGAAGAAAAGTGGGAGTTATTATTTAGTGGTTATGGAGCTTCCATTGGGAAGATGAAAAAATTTCTGGAGATGGTAGTGATGACTGCATAGAGTGATGGTTAATTTTTTTTGGTGGTGGTGGTACTGGGGGTTGAACTTAAGGATTCGTGCTTGTTAGGCAGGTGTTCTACCACTGGAGTCAGGCCTCCAGCCCTTTTGCTCTGGTTATTTTGGAGACAGAGTCTCACTTTTTGCTCAGGCCAGCCTGGACCATGGTCCTCCTATTTTATGTTCTGGCTATAGATGGTATGACAGGCATGCCCCACCAAGCACAGTTTTGGCTGAAATAGGGACTCTTGAGCTTTTTTGCCCAGGCTGGCCTCAAACCAAGATCCTCTTTATCTTAGCCTCCTGAGTGGCTAGCTAGGATTATAGGCAGGAGACACCAGCACTTGACTTGTGATGGTTAATTTTATGTGAATACTTGTCTAAAGGATTCCAAGATAGCTGATAGAATATTATATTTCTAGGTATGTCTGTGAGATTATGTCTAGAAAAGATTAGCATTTGAACTGGTGAATTGGGTAAAGCTGATGGCACTTCCCAGTGTGAGTAGGCATCATCCAATCAGTTGAGGTACTGAAGGGATCAAAAATGTGGAGGAAAGACGAATCTATTCTTTGCTTGGGCTGAGGCATCCATCTTCTCCTGCCCTTGGACATCAGTGCACTTGCTCTCAGGAATTCAGAATCCTGGATTTAGGCCACCCCCCCCCCCCACACACACACTATTTTAAGGCCCTTTTTCTTGGACTGAATTGTTTCACCAACTTTCCTGGTTCTCCAGCTTGCAGATGGCAGATGATGGGACTTTGGTCTCCTTAACCATGTGAACAAATTCTTATAATAAATAAATATCCTATTGGTTTTGTTTCTTTGGAAAATCCTAATACGTATCAATGTGAAGGTATGTAATGTCACTAAACTGTACCCTCAAAATGGTAAATTTTATGCTATCCACAACATAGAGATTTGAATACATTCTCCCTCCTATCACTCCTATCTCAGAGAAAAATAAAAGTATGAAAAAATCCCCTAATCCTTATAAAATTTGAAGCAATTAAGGTAAAAAATGCTTATGTAAAATAAAAAATTCTTTCTCTCTGATTTCTTCCTATGTTTAGTTTCTGCCGGAAGACTCTCAGACAGTGACTGGTAGAGTCAAAATTACTTCTGCAAAATGCCTTCTTGCTGTCACAAGACAGCGAGTCACAAGACTGCCATAGCACCAGTTCCATACCTATCACATGTGGAAACACATTTCCATTCTACCCAACTCTACTCCATGATGTTTCTAAATCCACAAAGCTTAATCTAGAAATTTATGATTACCAAAGACCAAAACTATGGGATATCAGAGGGGAACAACAGAAAAAGACATCCCTTTGTTTCTAGCCCTGTCAGGGCCCATGTCTGCTATCCAGATTCCATAACTTCATCAAGAGAGGAATTAGAGAGCTATGCACTTCAAATATCTAGAAGGTTGGGATTAGAGACATTCCTACCCTCTTGCAGTCACTGTGTTTTGGGGTTATTTTCTTAGCTATCCAGCTGATTTCAAACTTCTTAATTTTCCCTTGTGTTCCTGGCCAGTTGGTTCTCTTTCCAGTGACACAGCCTCCACGCTTCTGAACAGGCATTTTTAGTCCTATGCTCCTCTTACAAGAGAATCAGTAGAAATGTTCAGGCTCTAGAGCTGAGATTCAGCAGCAATGCCAGGAAAAGCTATTCCGATTGTTCACCACCAGCTTCTATTGAAGTTGCCCCTGGGCCTTGGAAATCTGCCTGTTCCCTCCAGTCTGCAGTTATTTCATCTGGAATCACTCTCAGCAGACTCAATGGATGCGTCTCTTGATGACTGTACTTCTGCCATCTGCTCATCCTCAAATCCTCGGCTTTCTTCAGCTTCTCACATTGATCATATCCTGTGTTTGATTTTCTTCTGCCATGTTCTTCTCGCATGGGATATGCCTCTGGAGCTCCCTGTAGTTTCCATACTCCCCTAGGAAGGATTTGGGTAGTTTAGTCAGCTACCTAATCAGTTCACTTTTCCTCTAACTAGTACTGTTCACTGCACCTGAGTGTCTTTACCTCTACGCATTTTTTAATTTCTGACCTACATTTTTTCCTGGGGTGGGGCCAGAATTCAGGGTCTCACACATGCTAGGCAAACACTTTATCCCTGAGTTGGTTTTTCTAGCATAATCCACTGCAATTTATTTTGTGGGATCCCAGAGACAGAAACATTAATCAGTTTTCTGAGAGTAACCTACCTACTTCCTTCCTTCCTTCCTTTTCTTTAGACAGGGTCTTACTATGTAGTCTAGGCTGGACTCAAACTCACTGTGTAGCCATGGCCTCAAATTCATGATCCTTCTGCCTCAGCCTCCTAAGTACTAGTATTAAAGGCATGCACCACTACGCCCAGTTCTGAAAGCATTTTCAAACAAATAGCAACAAATTCTAATATCTCTTCCTGCAACCTGATAATTCCATTCTGGGATTGTATTAGTCTATTTTCTGTTGCTATACAAAGATGCCTGAGGCTGGGTACTTTACAAAGAGACTAATTTAGCTCAGAGTTTTGGAGTCTCAGGAGCATGGTGCTGGCATTGGCTTAGCTCTGGTCAGGGCCTCTTGGCGGATGGAATCCAGTGTCAAGAGCACATACAGAAGCGATCAGGTGGAGAGACAGAAAACCAAAGAGAGATTCAGGGACCAGGCTCGTTCTGTTTACAATAACTCACACCATGGGAACTAGCCAGGATCCCATGAGAACTACATCAATCTGTTCTGAGGATGATGCCCCAGGCGACCTAGTTTACCTCCCACTAGGCCCCACCTCTTACAGGTTCCACTGTTTCTCAACACCACCACACTGGGACTCAAAGTATAGCCAACCCATAGTGAGTATTCTCTACTCAAGCCTGACTTGACTTAACTGTTTTTTTCTGGCTCATCCTTAGTGATTCCTCCCTAGTCTTCCCTTGGAGGGTACTTTAGTTTGAATGTCTCTCCCAAAGCTCGGGTGGGGAAACTTGATCCCCAGTGCGGAAGTACTGGGAGGTGGAGTCTTTGAGAGGCTCTGCCTTTGTGAATGGATTCATGCCATTATCCTAGGAGTGGGTTCCTTATAAGGAACTTTTATTAGGTGCCCCCCATCCTGCCCTCTTTTGCCCTTTTGTCTTCTGCAAATCTGCTCTTCTGGAATCGCAGAGCAAGAAGGCCCTCAATCTTTAACATCCCTGCCTCCAGAACGAGAAACCGATACATTTCTGTTCCTTTTTAATTATCCAGTCTGTTATTCTTTTATGGTGGCACAAAACAGACTGAGACAGAGACCAAATTCTATACATCTATCAGGCTTGTTCCTTCAGGCCAGGTGGTACCCATGTCCCTCCTGTCACGAATGACATTTGCCCAATAATGTTCTGGCCATGTGAAGGTGTATTTTTATGATTTCTATTATGATGAAGTATGTAGAACATAAAATGTATTATTTTAACCATTGTCGGTAGCATTAAGTGCATTCATAGTATTGTGTAACCATCACCACCAAACATCTCTAGAATTTTTTATCATTCCAAACTGAAACTTGTGCTATTAAACAGTAACTGCCCATTTCCTCTTCCTCCTCCCAGCCTGTCATCCACTGTGTCACTTTCTAACTCAATGAATTTGCCTAGCCTAGGTTCCTCATGTAAGTGGAATCCTACAGTTTTTGTCCTTTTGTGACTGGCTTCTTTTATTTAGCACAATGTCAAGGCTCATCCATGCTGTAGCATGTGTCAGCATTTCCTCCCTTTTAGACTAATATTCCATTGTGTATATGAAGCTCATTTTGCACAGCCATTCATCTGTTGATAAGCTTTAGGGTTGTTTCTACATGTCGGCTGTTGTGAACATGGGTGTACAAAGATCTGTTCTTTTAATTCTTTTGGGCCTATGTCCAGACATGACATTACTATATTATATGGTCATTCAGTTTTCATTTTTGAGGCACCCCATACTATTTTTCCTAGAGGTTGCACCATTTTATGTTCCCACCATTAATGCACAAGGATTTCAGTTTCTCTACAGAAATGATTCTCTCTGGGACCAAAATAGAGGAAAAGAGTGTGACAAAAGTCTGGACAAGTGGATTGAGAGACTTCAGTCTTTCTTCCTAAAATATGATTTAGTTAGTAAAACCTCAAGGAAGGGACTAGAGGTAATTGTTTCTCTGTTGTTGAGTTGGTACTTTGGGCAGATAGAGAACTTTGGAGGAAGCTTCTCCCTCTGCTTGGGGAGGGAGAAGCAAGACAAGGTTAGGGGAACCTTGATTCTGAACCTGCTTTTAAGGCCTTTTAACTTCCTTTAGCTCAAATTGCTCAGTGTGTCAAAAGTGCATGTTTTTAGAGTAGAGTTCTTTGAAACTTAATAGGCTAAAAGAGCATTATTATGGGTTTCTTAACACCATGGAGTAGTAGGTGTGTGTGTGTGGTGGGGTGAGGGGGTCTGCAGCATCTTCCTAAAGGTCCAAAGAAGTAATCCTTCAAAGTACGAATGGCCCATAAATACATGAAGAAATACGCAAATCCTTAGCCATAAAGGAAATGCAAATCCAAACACTGAGAGTCTGTCTCACCCCAGTCAGAATGGCTACCATGAAGCAAACAAACAAATGTTGGTGAGAATGGGGGAGGAATGGGTGTAGCCCCTACAATACTGTAGGTGCCTGGGCATATAGCTGAAGGACTGTAAGTCAACATACAGTAGATACATCAGCACGCCCATGTTTATTACAGCACTATTCTCAACCACCAAGCTATGGAATCAGCCTAGGTACCCAACAACAGATGAATGGATAAAGAAAATGTGTACATGTACACAATAGAGTATTATTCAGCCATAAAAGGAATGAAATTATGTTGTTTGTAGGAAAATGGATGGAACTAGCGATCATATGCTGAATGAGATAAGCCAAGCTCAAAGACAAATATTACATGTTTCATATGTAGAATCTAGACTGAAAAAAACCCCAATAATAATATGACATGATTGCAAAAGGGGCATTGTCTCTGTAGGGGGGACTAATGGGAGGGGGAGGGAGGAGTGAATATGATCTAAGTACATTATATATACATATGTATGAAAATATCATGATGAAACCCACTAAAACTTTTTAAAAAGGGGGATGAAGATGGAGGATAAGAAGAGTAATAGAGCCGGGTGCCATTGGCTCATGCCTGTAATCCTAGCTACTGAGGAGGCAGAGATCAAGAGGATCGTGGTTTGAGGCCAGCCTGGGCAAATAGTTCTCAAGACCCTATCTTGAAAAAAAAACCATCACAAAAAAGGGCTGGTGGAGTGGCTCAAGGGTGAAGGCCCTGAGTTCAAGCCCCAGAACTTAAAAAAAAGAAAAGAGTAATAGAGGGGGGTGAATTTGATTAAAGTACATTACATATATGTATGGAAATATCACAATGAAACCTCTTTGTACAATTAATTTACTTTAAAAAATAAATAAAAACCAAAAGAGAGCTATAAAAAAGAAATTAACTCTTCAATTGGCCAGGTGGATTGTGTCTTTATGAGTTTTGGTGCTGCCTATGTCCGTTGGTTGTAAACTAGGTTTATAAAGACACCACAGTAACAAATTGCACAATTCGAATGCAATTGCACAATTACATTCTTCCCCACCCTCAGGCTACCCATAAATTGCATTCATAGTTAAAAAGAACTAAGTTAATCCATATGTATGCACATGGAAAAGTTTGTTGCTTAAAGCTTATCATTAATTTTTTAAAAAATCAAGCTGCCAAAGAAAGAGAGGGATAACATAGCTTTATGGTAAAAAAATAAAGTTCCATGAACTCACAATAAATCTATGTACATTTATGTATGTATGTGAATACAATAGAATGTTCTGGAAGGACTTGCTGGTTGTATTTGAAATTTTAGAACAATAGAATGTGCCTGTGTAATTTATAGTTAAACATTTAAAAATCTTGTTTGTGAATAGAGTACATCTGGCTAGTGACCAGCCCCTTTGAAGGCTGAGAAGAGCTGTGCTTTTCTAGGAAAGCTAAATGTCTGCATTATGTAGCATCAAAATACCCAAATAATATTTGAAGTGTGGGGATGCCACCAGAGCTGTGGCATCTTACTTGTCAAATTGTCCTCTGTAGCTTAAGGAGGGCTCTGTACCTCAGATCTGTCCCTGAAAAGCTCTGTGTGGGCGCTGAGTAGCAGAGTGGTGAAATCAGAAATATAAAAACCTCATGATTTTCTTCTCCGTTGTGGTGATTTGTAGTTCACCTCCAAACCACCAGGGGGTGCGTGGATTTTGGTTAGAGACTCAGGCTGAGCAAGAGCCAGGCTGAGATAATTATTTCCAGGTGTAGGGGGGGCTCTGCTGCTTCTTCCTGGAGGCCATAGAAATTAACCCTTCAATCGGCCAAATGGATTATGTCTTTGTGGCTTGGGCTAAACCGGGTCTATAAAGATTCTTCATTAACAAATTGCACTTAGCTTTTGAGTATCCTAGCTTTCATTTGAGGATTCTTTTGAGCAAGTTGCTGCTTCTTCCTTCAGTGTTTCCTTTCAGGCAGTGTAATTGGTCCTCTGCAAATATAGCAAAAACTAAGTGGGAGAGGAGACTACCATGTGTCCTCAATTTTGGCATCAAAGACTACATCAAAAAAAGTCAAGAGCCCCTTGTAAACAGAAAGGAAAGAAGCCAAATGGCATAGAAATCCCTAGAAGCAACATTCCAATTTTTATTTGTCGCTTTTGTTTATTTTGTTTTAAGGTTGTGACCAGATGGCTCAGCTACATCAATTACAAATGAGGTCTGAGCTGATGAGGAAAGAGCTGGTGATCCAGGAGGGTGGGCTGTGCTAATACCCCTCCCCATCTCTCTAGGATACCATTCTTCCAAATGTAATCTGCCTCTCACCTGCACCCGACCACCTTGGGGGAGAGAGTTTGTAAAGGTGCAGCCTTCTGGGCTGCATCCCAGCCCAGTGAATCAGCATCTGGACCTCAAGCCTGCCTTTTCGATGAGCTCCCCAGTTGATTTCTTCTGGACAGACATTACCTGTGGGATTAGAGGTAAGCAACCTGGGGTGACATAAGAGGTATGACACCCAGAGGTAATAATTTTGCATCAGGCTTCAAGGACCTTGCTCCTACACAAAGGTCCCAGGTGAAAAACAAAGTGACCAGTAGCTAGGCCTGCAGACTGACTGGAAAGGCTGTGAGGAAGTACAAGCTGGACGCTGGGCAACATCAGGAACCATCTGGAAGGACAAATGGTGACTCTGGGAGAAAAACTGAGTATTCTCTGTTTTGTGCCTCCCAGAAGTGCCCAGAATCCCCAAACACAATATCCAACGTTGGTTTTAGCTGCAGAACACCTATGGAAAATTCTCCTTGCCCCAGAATATCTCCCATACTGCAAGCAAGCGCCTCTCCTAAGGATGCTTCACTTTTGTTCGATTTTTGTTTTGTTTTTTAATCTTCTTTTCAAATGCAAATCCTCTTGAGAAAAGCTTCTGTTGAGTGTGGAGGGAATTTGTATATTACTTCTCATGACATAGTTGTGGTCTTTCATACTAAGAAGAAAATGAAACATTTTTATTGAATTGAGAGGAAGTGGTAAGTTCAGAACTGGTGGGGGGGTGGGAGCAAGGGAGTAGAAAATTGATTCTAGAGGCATTCTAAGGAGGACAGACTTGAAGAGCTTTTTCTGGTCTTGGAGGGGTTCAAGCCCTGGGATAATTCTGGCCTGTGGAAATGAGAAGTGGTGCGTGAGTACTTGTAAAAGGAATGAGTCAGTCTGCAAACTCCAGAATAGAAGATAGAGAACTTTGTTTCTATGTCACCCTAAGTTTTCTTCTGTGTTTCTTACTCACCTGTTCCCTAGGTTATGGTGCAACACCAACACCCCCAAAACTCTGTGGTTTAGAAGCAAAGGGCTATTACTTGTTTATGCTACCTGTTCACTGTGGGTCAGGAGAGGGATTGTCACTCAGGGATCCAAGCTGGAGGAGTCATCTCTGTACTTGCTCCCAAGGTCACTGTCGAAAGGGAAAAGAAAATGTGACAAATTGGGTGTAGGCTCTGTCTTAGGGTTCTCCAGAGAAACATAACACATAGAATAGAACCCATGTGGGCAAGCGTGTGTGTGGAGAGAGAAAGAGAGAGAGAAAGAGAGAGAGAGAAAGAGAGAGAGAAAGAGAGAGAGAGAGAGAGAGAGAGAGAGAGAGAGAGAGAGAGAGAGAGAGAGAGAGATACAGCCAGAGCCAGAGATTTTATTGGCTTACACAACAGTGAGGGATTGTGAGGGCTGGCAGTTGTGGAACTGCAGGGCAGGCTGGATATGCAGGGAAGAGCAAATGTTATAATGTGAATCTGAAGGTGCTCAGGAGGCAGTTTCTTCCTCAGAGGACCTGTGTTTTTCTCTTAAGATCTTCAGCTGGTTAACGAGACCCACTGTCATTATGGGGGATGAGCTGTTTTATTTATGATTTTAATATTAACATCATCTAAAGTACCTTTATGGCCGCATCTAGGATGATGTTTGACTACAGATTGGGTTCCCTGGCGTAGCCAATTTGACACATAAAATTAGCCATCACAGGTTCTTCCTGTTCAGCCCGGATAGGACCCATCTCACTTCTGCTCATATGTCATATATGGCCATATGTAACTCCAAGGAGACAGAAAAATGCAAGTCTTATCATCTACCCAGGAGGAGGACAGCCAAAATATTGGTAAACAGCCCTGATGACTGCTATAATCATTTTAGTAAGAAAATAAAAAAGTTTAGGTCAATTCAGAGTCCCTCCTTTCCTGGGTTCCATCTACAAGGAAGATGGTGGGTATGTATGTTATGACAGTAGGGAGCCCCTGGACCTCATTTGGCATGTGCTCAGGTTGGCATCTCTGGAGACACCCACATGGCCCTGGTTATTTGCCTCCCTCGATGTGCCTCATGAGAGCTGGAGGTTTTACAACCACACTTGTGCCTCTCTGGGGCAAGTGGGAAGTATTTTGCTTTTTCTGGTCATGCTAGGGCACAAGAAACTCCTGGAGGCTGGGGTGATGGACACCATTAGTGCCCTCCAGTGTCTGTTCTCTTCTATAGAAACTCAATTTTTACTTGGATAGATGTCCAGAGTAATGACTACATTTCTCAGACTTCTTTGCAGCTTGTTAAGAGTCATGAGACTAGAGTCTGGCCACTGGGATACTGACAGAAGTGAATATGTACAATGACTGTTAAGGGGCCTTATAAGGAGACAGTGTTCCCTTCTCCTTTATTTCTTCCGTCTTGCTGACTGGCATATGGATGAGATGGCTGGATTGTCATTTTGGAGAATGAGGAGACTTTGGAAATGGAGGTCATACACAGTGAAGCAAAGCTTGGAGTGTCATATAAACTGTTGAGGAGGAAATTAAATTTCTTCTCAATGCTTCTAAGCTTGTAGTTGGACCCTGTAATGAAAAACAGGTTAGTGGGGCGGGGAGGAGGTTGATGGGGAGAGAAAATGGGGGCAGTGTAACTAATGTACAATGTAAGTCTAATCAGAGCTGTCACTATGAATCGCCCCGTATAACAAATGTATCCTAATAAAAATGTATTTTAAAAAATAGATTAGCAAGAGAAAAAAAAGGGTTACTAATGCATATCATGCATATATCACCAGAGAAACCTCAATGAAAACTAATTAAAAGTAGCAGCTTTGCCCAGGCATGGTGGCTCACACCTTTAATCCCAGCTACTCAGGAGGCAGAGATCAGGAGAATCACAGTTTAAGGCCTGCCTGGGCAAAAAGTCAGTGAGACCCCCCTCCCAATCCATAAACCAGTTGTGGTGGTGTGTCGCTATAATCCCAGCTACAAGGGAGGCCTTAGGTAGGAGGATCACAGTCTGAAGCCAGCAGAAACAAAAGCCCCCACCTGAAACATAACTAAAGCAAAAAAGGCTGGGCATATGTAGCTCAAGGGGTAGACTGCTTGCCTAACAAGTGTGAGGCCCTGAGTTCAAAACCCCAGTAATGCCAAAACAAAAACAAAGCAATGGCTTCAAACTCTGGCTTAAATAGCATCTTCAACAAAGGGAAATAAGTTTTTTTGTTTTTTCTTTAACAAAGTGACAAGACAAAGGAAGGCAGTTCTAGGCTCTTATTTATTTTTATTTTTATAATCTTATTAGGAATAATTCCAAATGGATTAGGATGAAATCTTTTTTGAGTGTGATGAGATTTCCAAAAACTCTTAGTGGAGATATGGTCACTGACAAAATAAAACACCAGCAGAGCTATTATGTACTGGAATAAGACTCAGGCTGATACCCCAAGCAACATGCAACACAAAAAAGATTACAATATAAAGGATGACAGTCTGCTGAGTATAAAAACCATCTCAATATGAACTCTTTGCAGTCAGCACAGAATTAGCTAGCAAATCCAGATGACACCATGTAAAGTCTGGCTGATGAGCCAGGAGTCAATAATGGGGGAAAAAAATAAGCAATGGGCTGGAGGTATGACTCAAGTGGTAGAGTGCCTGCCTGCATAGCAAGTGTGAAGCCCTGAGTTCAAATCCTAGTGCCTCCAAAGTAACACTAATAATAATAATAATAATACTCATGGTGGTATATACCTCAGTGCAAGAAAATTGAGTAGGGTTTTGGAGCTCTTTCCTGGCTGGTAGAAGCAATATTAGGAAATCTTTTTTGGTAAGGGATCGAAATAAACACAAATGGTATGCTACATTTAAAAATCAGCATATTGTCTTAAGCATGATAAAGATATCTGTAAAGTAGTAAGGGGATAATTTTAAACCACTATTTGTTGTGGGCTCAAAAAAAGGGATTTATTTAAAGGTGTCTCAATAGTTCTGAGTCAGTTAGGCTTAAAGGAAGTAAAATGAAAAGAGGATAATTTTTTCCCCCGAGAAGAATTTCTTTAAGTATTGCTAAATAGCAGCATTGTACTTAGTAAACAATAATTGGTAACAAAGTAATTTTTAAACTATAATGTTCTCCCCAACAGTTTTTAGGCTTGCTAAGATGGGAGACTCTGAAGGTAACATTGGAAGGAACTGGAAGAGTTCAGTTTGTTTGCAGATTCCTCTGGGGTGGTCTCCAGCTGTCCTCAGTAATTAACTTCTGTCCTTTGTAGCAGAGAGGGGAGGGGAGACACTTTAAAAAATTTATGTCTTGCAAATGGGAAAAGAGCCGAGAGCTTGTCTGCATTTGCTTCTTTTTAATTGCCTTCAGGTCAACAATCCTTCATATTTTGGGGGGGATAGTGTAGTCTCCTTCACAAGCCTTGGCCCCCATCCTCTAGGTGGAAGACAGTTAACTTCCCACTTGTTTAAGCCAGGTTTCTGGTTTTCTGTCATTGGAAGAACATGAAACAATCAAAGCCCAGCAAGAATTTCCTTATGTGATTGGAGATGGATCCCTGAGCACTGATGAGGCCTCTCCCTCGGCCTGATGGTGTAAAAGGCAAGGAATTGTAGCTCCAGACCCCTCTCACCTGCAGGTTCCCAACCCAGGCCACTCTGTGGAATGGAGCTAAGGCGGCCTGCTCTCCCCTTCTCCAGTCCTCATCTGATGATGCCCTTGGCACTGTTTGCTAGCACTATGGAAGAGAAGGTAGCCCTGATCTGTATATACCTCAGAGTGCCACATCAACAAGGGAGGAAATGAAATTTCTCCCAACCCTCATGAGTCCATAGTTGGGGTAATAAAAGGTTCCTTGAGGCTGGGGATATAGCTCAGTGGTAGAGCACTTGCCTCTCCCATGTGTGGTGTTAGGTCGACGCTGATGAGAAGGCCAAATTGGAGCCAAATAACAAAGCAAGCAGGCTTTAAACAGGCTTTATTGAGAGCGCGCTCTCGGGCGAGGTTCACCATCCCCAAAGAGCAGGGCTGGAGAAGTCGCGCCAGAGAAATGGCAGCCCAGTTTTTATATCCTGGGTGAAGTTAAGAGCTTAAGGTATTATGGGGCATTGGGATAGGTCGAGGTTTGGTGGGGAGGAGCTCCGGGTAAGATGGATCTGTAGGATAAGTCAGGACCCATTGCCTGCCAGTAGGAGTTGCCATGGTAATGATGAAGGGAAGGAGGGGATGGAGTGGAAAGTGAGCAGAGAGTCCCTGGTCGCCATGGGGTGGCTGCCCACCGGCCAAACATGTGGGACTCTTGGTTCGAACCCCACCACTGCCAAAAAAAAAAAAAAAAGAAAAGATTAGAAGAGTGTCTTTAAAAAAATAGCCAAAACAACAACAACAAAAGATTCCTTGAACCTCCTGCTGGGGCTTTGATGAAATGACTTGCTGTCTTTCTCTAGGTTCAGTCAGAAGTATCCCGAAACAAGTGCAAATAATTTATTGAGGGGTTAGTTCCTGGAAACTCCACTAGGAGAATGGAGAAGTGAGATAAGGAGGCAGAGGAAGTCCATAAAGTTGTGTTAGCAGCCAGAGTTTCCTCCAGGAGCACCTGGAGCTCAGGGGAGGGGTGCTGGGAGCATGTCTCAGAATTACACCTGACATCCCTATTCTCGAGGGTCGAGGAATCTGAAATCCATGTCTGCCTACTTGTTGCTGGCCCAGATTTGCTTCTGGCGCATTTCCCCTCTGACATTTCCATATTGCTTCATTGTCAGGCCTGGGGTCAGCAAAGCATCTTCAGGAAGAGCTATGGGGGTCAGTGGTGATAGCCCAGGGCCTATGGGAGGCACTCATGCCAATCTGACTCCTGTCCAATCCTGTCCTCACTGTGAAATCAGAATAATTTGAGAAGGTGAAAAAAAGACTCTCTCCTTTGAAGAAAGGAGTTAGTTTTACTTTAAGCACAAACATGAAATAAGTACTTAGAACTTTGGTTTTCCACGTCCCGTGTAGTAGGTGCTTTCACCAGGACTTGCTACATCATTTGTGGGGCCCAGTGCAGAATGAAAATGCTTGGGCCCTTGTTCAAAAATAATTCAGAACTTGGAGATATTGGCAGCAGAACATGAACTAAGTGTGGGGTCCTCCTACACATGGGGACCCATGCAAGTATGTAGGTCACACATCCCTGAAGCCAGACAGCTTCCTGCTCTGGAGTTTACAATATCTTGTAACGTGTAGGGTTGCTTAGGAGATCTGATAGTCTAGACTCAAAGTTTCCAGCTCAGATTTTACTGTCCTCTATTCTGCTTGCTTTCAGGAATTTATATCCTGCCTTTAATTCCCGACACTGAGGATCAGGGAATTAAGGCCCCTTTGAAGGGCTCAGGGCCAGTCCTCCTGTTTTTGACATGAAACAGCCCTGTTCCTGGATTAACTTTGTGCTACATGAAGTCATACAACGTGACTAGAGTGGAAAAAGTTTTATTTCTTAGAGATTGGTCTGTAGGTCCCCAGGTCTGCTTTTCTTATCTCCCTGAGTCTTGTTCCCCCGAGTCTAGTGGTTGAGAAAAGTGTTTACATCAAGTCTATAGCAATTCTGGTCATGGGCTACGATGGAGTCCAAGTGAGAAATAATGGTGCCTGGCACCAGAGGAAGCTTTGTAGATAAGATCTGACTTATAAGAGAGATTGAAGCTGGTAGAATGGCTCACGTGGTAGAAGGCCTCCCTAGCAAGCATGAGGCCATGAGTTCAAACCCCAGTACTACCATTAAAAAAAAGAAATAGTGTGAAAATACTAAAATGATAGGATCAGATGGGTGACGGATTCAATAAGAGAAACAGGGCTATTGTGAAGGATTTCCAGCTTGACCAGAACAATGCTTCTCTGGTTCATGGACCAGATCAACATTTAATGAATTTCTCCAATGTGTCAGGCACTGTTAAGCCCTTCCAGATCTTGAACTCCTTCTTCCTCATTATTTTCTTTGGCAAAAGTCACAGTAACTCATTCCTTCTCCTCATGAAGCATCCAGACAAAACAAAGCACAAAAATAGAAACTTAAAAACGGCAGCAGTCCTTATCTACTTAACATGCTAGATATAGATGTACAAATTTAAGTGATAAAAGCTCACAGAACAGTACAGTAAAAGAATAAATCTTATTACATTGCATTATTTACCTTAATACCATTAAAAAAAAAAAAAACCCAAAATTCTAAGGCAGGACCTCTCGGTCTCAGAGCTATTGATCTTTTGGGCCAGATGATTCTGTTGGTTGGAGCTTCCTCCTTCTTATAGACCTAAAGTGGTAGGGGAGGGGAGAACTCAGGATTCTTAGACTGTCCATTTTGGAGTCATCATTTTACCCAAGTGTTAATGGTTTTTCTTTTTTATCTTGGATATTTATTTTAGTGTATAGAATAAATATGTACCTGATATAAGAAATTAAATGTGGAGCTGGTGGCCCATGTCTGCAATTCAGGCACTAGTTAGGCTGAGGCAACGGGATCATGAGTTGGAGGCTAGCCAGGGCTACATAATGAGTTCAGTGATGGCCAGATCTGACCATTTCAAAATAACACAAACACAACAAAAACAGCAAAAACAAATGTTAAGAACAGGAATAAATATTTAATATTGAAAACATGTATTATCAGTTGTAAATTGTCACCTTAAAAATGTAGGTGGGGTAATACTTATCTATTTGCCTTGTATTTTCTGGGATCTCTTTGGTACCCTCTCCCACATTCAGTTCAGCTTATTGTCTTGCTGATGTTCTGCAGTACTGGGGATTGAACCCAGGGCCTTGTGCATGCTAGGGAAGTGCTCTATCACTGAGCTACAACTCCTAGCCCTTTTTTATTTTATGTTGAGATAGGCTGGCCTTGGTCTTGCAATCTTTTTGCCTCAGCCTCCTGAGTATCTGGGATTATAGGTATGCATCACCATGCCTGGCTCAGCTCATCTTTTGAGTTTTACCAGTCTAGTACTGAAGAGCATTGGAAACACTAAAAAATAGTCTGATGTAAAAGCAGTGTGCTAGCCTCAGGAACTCCATGAAGAGTCCAACCCGAGTAAGTGGATGCAAGCATGCTGATGAGTCCTCGAGTAAGAGCATCCTGGGCTCAGCAAAGAAAACAAAACCCCTGGGGGCAGAGAGCACCCAGCTTTTCTTCCCAGGTACAGCTTCAGGGATGTGCTAAGATTCAGAGTCAAGAAAGCATTGCTCAGTGTGGACAGGCAGATAGCCTCGTCATTGCTGGGAGTTATGCTAGCTATTTTGCATTTGTGGCCGGGTGTGTACTCAGTGGTAGAGAGTAACTTCCGTGCATGAGGTCCTTGGTTCAACCCCTAGCACATATCCCAACAAAGATTAGGTTTGGCTGTGAGCGCCCAGAAATACAGAAACAGTTGAAACATGTTAGAATTCCTTTCACCTGATAGCCATCCCTGTCTCTATCTAGCTCTCATGACTTCCTTTACTATTATTTTTACTTCTTACACTTAACACAGTAAACAAAAGTGTATAAATAATTAATCAAGCTTTTCTCGCAATGAACTGTAATCTCCTTAAAGTCAGTGTCCCAATCTTTCACACTCTCCTTCATATCTGCATTGCTTACTACAAATTAAGCTGTCACAAAGCACACAGTGAATGAGTAAACAAATAAGATGGAAATTCTTCATTTGGATCTCAGGCATTTGGTTTAGCCAAATGTTTGATATACTAAACATCCTTAATTTTGGTGGATAGCCTTAAAGTCAGTGCTTTTAGAACTAGAAAGAAAAGTTAGATTGGTGAGTCATATCGGAAATAAAGGAAGAAGAAAAACAGCTTAAGAATTTTTTTGTTGTTAATTTGCAAAGGGTCTCACTATGTAGCCCAGACTGGCCTCAACCTTGTAACCTTATTGCCTCAGTCTTCCAAATGCTGGGATTATAGGTGTGTGCCACCATGCACAGCTAAGAATTTTTTTTTTCTGTGTTGGGAATTAAACCCAGGGCCTTACACATACTAGGCAAGTGCTTTACCACAGAGCTATACCATAGTCCTTTATCTCTAAAATTTGTTTAACTTAATAAACAAAGTGATACAGGTAAACAACTTATTTCTTTAAAAAAATTGAATTCTCCAGAAGTGTAAACTTATCCCTGGTCCAGACTGCTACCCAGAGGTAGCCACTGGGTTCTAGTTTTCAGGTACTTTCCTCTGCACGTCTAAATACTATGTGTGCACTGCTACTTCTTGGCTTGTCAACTGTAGACATTATCTCTTGACTTCCTCCTGTGGGAGATAAAGATTTAGCTGCTCACATTTCTCTCCCAGTAAAATGTACTGTTATTTATATTTTTTGGCAGTACTGGGTTGAACTCAAGCAGGTGCTCTATTACTTGAACCTTTTTTTTTTTCCTTTAGTTATTTTTTGGATAGTCCCATGTTTTTGTTCAGGGCCAATTTCAGACCATGATCTTTCTACCTCGACCTCCTGAGTAGCTGGGATTACAGGTGTGAACCACCATGCCAGGCCCTCTATACTATTATTTTTAGTTCCTGTACTGGTTATTCTTTTAACATTAAGTAATCCTCTTTTGTATTCCAATGATTTTAAGCGGTATTCTCTTGATTTCCCTCTTTATTAAAAGCAAACAACAACAACAGAAAGCCCCTGCCTTTCCTTAATCACTTCTCTCTAATTCTACTTTGGATCTTCTGACATCTGTAATTTTGCTTTCATTTTGTCAAGGCTGGTGAGGCTTACATTCTATTCTGTAACCATCAGTTGCTCTTCCATTCTGTATCTACCTGGCTTGATTTTAAAAGCTAAATGTTACCCAGGTAGGAAAGGAATGAGGACAGTAGTTTGGGGGTTCCCCTGAGAGGTGGCCTTACCTGAAGGGGCCACCTGGATAGGATGAAGGGCTTTAAAGGACTCTGTTCAAGGCCCTGGGATCTGAGCAGGAACTGAGTCATTGTCCGAAAAGGAGTGGTCTTCATGGTCAGAGCTCTGCTGGCTTCCATTGACATCTCTGAGTTCAGATTGTCTCTTCAACAGTAGCCCCTCTTCCAATGACAGCGCAACCTAGTCATTCCTGTCTGTCCCTGAACCTTCGCTTGTTTCCTATGTAACTTATCCTGTAAGGCTCACCCCCACTTCTTAACATCCTATGACATCAGTAACTCAAGAAAAGGAGGCTGTGCATATATGGAAATATCACAATGAAACCCCTTTGTACAATTAATATACGCTAATAAAAACAAATTTAAAAGGAAACGGAAGTTGTAACCTTAAAACTCAGCAGGTGACATCCCCCTAAACTGGTCCTCAAAGTCAAAGGGGTAGAAAAGTACCACCATCTTATGATTCTCCATCTTTCCACCCTGGGTTGGAGCAGTGGCTAGGCATTGCCCCTCCTACCCAAACCTGTATTTCACCCCTTATTTGCTATCTCACTTCCCCACCTGTCAGAGCGTCGGGAGGCCATTCTCTATGGTGTTTCTGCACATTTTGCAACAGCTTTTGTCCAATCTTTTCAAGGTTGCCAAGCAAACATCTTTGGAAAGTAGAAATATCATCTCCCCCAGGTCAGAGGACAGCTTTGTTTTCTGACTACTATAATGAAGATAGTGACTTCCTGTGGGGTAAAGGAAGTGCAGGCTTGCTAGTAGTTCCTTCTTAAGATTGGGGGTTTCACAGCTCAGCATTCCTGGGCAGTATTCAGCTGGTCAGTTTTGTATCACATCCTTGAGGCTTGAAGAACAGGTAGAACTGATGGGAATGTGTAGCTCACACTGCCTGCTGTGCTGAGTAATGAATTATGTACACCTACTTGGGTTGGTCTCATCTGTGACAGTGGGGAAAGTCAGCAGACTTGCAGCTGTGAGAACAGCTGATGTTTAGGGATGGCTTGACCACTTGACGTAGGTCTCTCTGCAGGGCTGTCTGCTTCCTCCTCTGGGTCAGACACTCTGTATTTTAAAGGCTGTGACTTCATCCACACTCAGGCTCTGAAGTCCTTGAACTGGTGATACCTCTCTTCCATTTTCTTCCTTTACTGTCATCTTGTTGAGTATCAGGTGTTGGGGGTGGTAATTACTAATTTATTATTAATTAATGTGTGTGCTCTGATGACCTAGTGGGAGTTCCACTTGTATTTCAGTATAGACTGAAGAAATAATACAGAGAGAACACTTTGAGATTTTTAGTAGCCTTGTACGTATAATGCAACCGTAACTACTAAATTGCAATGCATAACATGACAAAAAGGAATCTTTTTGTTGATTTCAGAATTGCTGTCTTCTGCAGAGCTCCTCAGATTGTCATCACAGTTATTGACAGAGCCTTTTAAAGATCAAAGGCTGAGTGGCTTTGCAGAGCAGCCAGGAAAGAAGAGCAGGGAGACGTGATGTGCTGCACTGCACATCTCAGGGCTGCCCCTGAGGATTGGTTTGCAGAACATCATTTCACAAATTCCTACACTCAGGGGTGGACCTCAGAGGCTTACCAGGCTTCTTTGTAGTTAGAGCTCCTCGTAGACTGTGGTCCTCATCCATTTTCTGTTGCTATAACTTGAATATCACCCACAATAATTTATAAAGAATAAAGGTGTATTTAGCTCACAGTTCTGAAGGCTGGAAAATTCAAGGCTGAAAGATCAGGCAGCTACTTTTGGTAAGGTCTTCTTGCTAGTGGGGACATTCTGCAGTCCCAAGACGGCATAGGGCATCACATGACAAGACAGCACTTGCAAGCCAGATAGAGCTCCCTTTTATAACAAAGCCACTCCTGAGATCACCCATTAATCAATCCACTAAACCATTAATCCATGAATGGATTAGTTCATTCATGAGCTCTCACCTCTCCACGGTCCCACCTTTTGATATTTCACAATGGGGAGTGTGTTAGTTAACTTTTCCTCATTGTAACAAAATATGTAGAAATATGCTAAAAGGAGGAAAGATTTGCTTTGGCTCATGGTTTCAGTCCATGACTGGCTGGGCTCCATTGCTTTTAGGCCTGTGGCAAAGCAGAAACAGCATGGCAGAAGGACATGGTAGAAGAAAGCTGCTTATCTTATTGCAACCAGGAAACAGAGAGACAAGGATGGGGGAGAGGGAACAGAGACACAATCTGTCCTTCAAACAAATGCCCACCAGTGGCCTACGTTCTCCAACTAGACTTCATTCAGCTACAAACTCACCAAGTGATCTAATTACCTCTCAACAGTGCCATTGGCAGGAGGCTATATGAGCTTGTGGGGGACATTTCATATCCAAACCACAACAAGGAGTAAATTTCAATATGAATTTTGATAAAGTTCAATATGAGTCCTTCCATTCCACCAGATCACTCACATGGAAGGAAGTCTATTTTAGGTGGAAATGAGACTTTGGCTAAGAGTGGAGCAATTGCATCTTCCAGAAAGCACCATGGTAGTGGTTTTAGGTTCTATGGAAACAGCTGTGGTAGTTTCTATTTTATCACATATGATGACATGCTTATTGCTAACTTTTATTGCATCTTTGTATTAACCTGAGCTGGGGTACAGCTTATTGGTAGAGTGCTTGCTAGCATGTAAAAGGCCCTGGGTTCAATCCTCAGCACTGTAAAAGAAAAAAGAAAAAAAAATGAAAGAAGGAAAATGCTAACTAATTCTTCCCAAAGCATTTTAATTCCATCTGTAAAAAAAAAAATCATCATTAGCATACTGATATATTAGAATAAGACACCATCTGCTGGAAATTGTAATAAATGAATCTAGAATGTCTACAATGTGACTTACACAACCTGGGGGGGAAAATCCTGGCCAGAGATGCTAGGTGGCATGCAGTGGCAATAGAGCCATTATTGTTAGAAGATTTTACTGGGGCGGTTTCCTAGTCCAAAGCTGGTTCCCTGGTACTTGGTGACCTAATATCCTTTAATTAACCTCTTGCTACTTAGCTTGAGCTACAGCTTAGATTCGTCCCCTAAAGGACCATGTGTTAAAGGTTCGGTCACCAGCTTGACCTCTTTGGAAGGTGGTAGAACTTTTAAGAGGTGGGCGTAGTCACAGGTCTTCAGGTCTTTCTGGCTATGAGGCACATAGGTTTTGCTCTGTCAAGTACTCTTGTCGTAATGTTGCTACCTTGTCACAGGCCCAAAACCAACGGGGCCACTTGATCATGGACTGGACTGTCCAAATAAATGAGTCAAAGTAAACTTCTCTTTATAAGTTGATTTACCTGAGGTATTTGTTATAATAACAGAAAACCAAATAATATAGAACGTTCCTGTTTTCTACTAACAATTGTGACAAAAAAGAGAAGGTAGTGAAGAGGGGAGGGGGAAAACCAAATGAGTCTTTCAGGTTTGTAGACAGAAGTGTCCTATAGGAAGATACCCAGAAATTGAGAAGTCGGCTTCCACAGAACCTCTAGGAGGACAGAGGGAGCTTCTTGAAAGGATTCATAATACCCACATGTAGAAGGGAATTACAAGTTCAGTAGAGGGGAAGAAATATATTTATTTGAGAAATGAATTCAGTAGAGATTTGAATTCAGCAAAAAAAAACTTTTCTGATGTTTTACAATTCACTAGTTGAATGCTTTAATAAATAAGTAGGACTAGAGGCATGGCTTAAGTGGGAGAGCATCTGCCTAGCAAGCATGAGGCCCTGAGTTCATACCTCAGTACTGCCTAAACAAGCAAACAGACAAACAAACATGCAATTGCAATGCTTTACCCTTGTGTTGGAAAGGAAGTAGTTGTTGGATCCAGGCCATCAATGGACTAGCCAATAAAGCACAGATACCAAGTGTGGAAGATTGTCTTTAGAGGCCCATAGGACAGTTGGAATTTAGGGGGTGGTCTCTTCACTCTATTTTACCACCTTCCTGCCTAGTTTCCTCCTTGGTGTGTAAAACTCAGTTTAGAACTGTTTAAGCCTGAATGCTTCTTCTTCCTTTGGTATTCACCTTGTTGTCATTTTATTAAAAGTTCTTGAACTTCTGGTGAAAGAACTTTAGGGGAAAGGGACTGTCCTTGATTTTGTCATCAAGTTAAAGATTATATCTTCTTATCTAGCTTGTATTGTCTTGCAGATGGAAACAAAATATAGGCCCCCAAAAAGAAGTCAGAGACATCTTGCCTTTTCTTTTTACTCCCTTGGATTTCTTGTCTCCTCTCCCTTTCTGCCATAGCTCTTCTTTTGTTTGTCCCCCCTTTCTCAGTCTGAATTAGCAGTTCTGTAGCTTTATATGGTTCTTTCCTGGATGGACCCACGGCTTTGAGCTAGGAGAGTGCTGGAAAGGCCTGCTCTGGGAAGTGACAGAAGGGATATTCAAACTTCCAACACTTCCCAGCTTAACAAATCTTCAGGTTACTATGCTAAGAAGCCTGTCTGCCTCATTGTATTATTTGAATCCATTTTGCATTCAACCCCAAAGGAAGAAGGGTAAAGGAAAAAAAAAAATTCTTCCTGCTACAAATAAAATACCGCAGATGTTAACTGTTGATTACAAAAGACAGTAAAGCAGGCCAAGAAACCACGGGAGGGAGGGGGTGTGGTTGAGCTGACTATTGAGTGAGGCAGATGCTCTGGAGGATTAAATTACACAGGGAGAGAGGTTGTGGGTGCCACCCCCAGTCCTGCTCTGGAGAGCTGGGAGCTATTTCCAAGTAAGTGGAAAATAGAATGAGCCTGTTCTTTCTGTCTTTAGGAGACAGTTTATTTTCTTCTTTGTTTTGGAAAATGATACCCAGCCCTGGACGCATATATGGGTGCCTTTTTTCATGGTGTTACTCAAGGATCCAAAATAAGGAACAGTAGGCACACAGACTGGTCATCTATGGATTTTAGCTCCTCAGCAGCTCTCTCTCCCTCCTCTGACAACAGCACTACGACTTAGGGGTTTTCGGGAGGCAACTTTCCTCACTCTTTGTGCATGTGGTTCTGGTGAGGCCTCCTGCCCCACCAGACCAATGCCTCTACTCCAAGCTAGGATGTCTGTTAACCTAAGCAGTTGTCTCTACTGGAATGTCCATGCGACTTGTTAGGACATAAAAGTCATCTCAGGACTTTTGCCCACCCTGTCGTGAAAGAGAGGCTTGCTTACTGCTGTAGGTACCAAGCAAATGGGATGTAAGCCTGGAGTTGCTCCTGGCTTTCTTTGTGAAAACTTACCAGAGAATGAAGCCAAATAGAAGAGACCCAATTGAGCAATGAAGAGAGACGGTTCTGGATGACTTGTCTGAGCGTCTGGATTCAGCTGTGGCTGAAACTGATACTACCTTATGCTTTGCTTTTTCAGTTCTATGTACCTATAGGTCCATCCCCCACCTCCGCCATTATTTTCACCACTTTGAATTTGTGTTTCTGTCACTTGCAACCCAAAGTGTCCTACCTAATACAAGTGACTTCAGATAGCCCAAGAGGCTTGTCCATGTCATTGTGTGGGCAGAATAAAATGAGTGTTGCTGCTACCTGTCATTCCCCCAATGCTGTTCTTGCTGATCACGAAGCCTGTGGGCTTATTTCCAGGTTGTGTTTGAGAGAGAGCCCAGCCAAGAGCTGGCAGCCAGAACTCAGCTCCACAACCAACATGGTCTGTTTTGTGCTATTGTGTAGCAGTTCTCCCTGAGGACACTCTTAAACAAAAATGTATGCACATAAAGGTCCAACAAGCCTTTAAAAAGACGGGGTCTCCAGTTGATCCTGTATGTCTGTTCTCCCTGGAAGAGACAGCTCTTGGCTGGCTTGCATGAGCCGATGTGAAAATGTTCTTTAAACAGAAAGCAGCAAGAAGCAGCTGTTAAGGGAATGGGCAGTTAGAAGGGAGAGGCCACTTTAATGTTTATACATTTGTTCTGCAAGAACTGATTGAGTGCATTCAGCTGTGCTAGGGATAGAACCAACTAGTAAAAAGACAAATTTTATGCTTTCAAAAAACATGCAGTTGAGTGAGGGTAAGCAAGAAAATCAAAGGGGAAATAATGCAATTAGTGATCATACAAATGAAAATATATAATAAGGGTGCTGTCTGCCCACAGGCATTCCCCTATCTTTCCTTAGTTTATAGAATCCTGATTTTATTCCAGGAGGCAAGGTGCTTAAGTAAAGATTCCCGCCCCTCCCACCTCCCCCAGGATCAGGGTGAGTCATGATTCTAAAGCAGTAATTCCAAATTTTAGCTTGCATCAGAATCTCATGGAGGACTTGTTCAAACCCAGAATCCCGGGCTGAGTTTCTGATTCAGCAGGTCTAGGGAGGCCTAAGAATGTGCATTTCTGACAAGTTCCAGGATGCTGCTACCGCTGCTGGCCTGGAAGTGCTGATTCAATCCAGCATGGCCACCTGACTGTCAGCAAGCACAGCCAGCCCTCCACATCTGTGGATTCAGCATCAATGGGTTCAGCCAACTATGGCTTGAAAATGTGTTAGGCCTAGGATGATTGTGCCTGCACACACTTCTTTCTGGTTATTATTCCCTAAAGAATACAGAACAATTATTTACCTCGTCATCTAAAGATGAATTAAAATATCCAAGAGGATGTGCATAGGTTATATGCAAATACTGTGCGAGACTTGAGCATCTGGGGATTTTGGTATCCCCTGGGAGTCCTGGAACAAATCCCCTTCAGATATGGGGGATAACTGTATTTAGTTTAGTGAAAGAACATGTTCAAGTTCTAGATGATTAAATGAAAGGAAAAGGAAATAGAGGAGTTCCAGGAAGACTTTTTTTTTTTTTTTTGGTGGTACTGGGGTTTGAACTCAGGGCCTCAGGCTTGCTTAAGCAGGTGCTGTACCACTTGAAGCACTCCACCAGCCCTGTTTTTAGGGCTTGTGTACTGTTTGGGGCTGGCTTTGAACCACAAGCCTCCTGATCTCTGCTTTCCGAGTAGCTAGGATTACAGGTGTAGCTTCTGGCACCTGGCTAAGACTTTTTCCTTCTTGGCAAAAAGTGAGATGGAAAGGAAGCCTACCCTTCCATCTCATTTGGTATGAGGCTATGTGAGGAGGTAGTGTTTAGAGCTGTTGTCGTCATGAAACCATGTGGATTTGGCTAAGAGACTTGCAAAAATCCTGACTCAGTTCCCCAATTGTTGAGAAGCTAAGCAAATTCTGGAGCACCCTCTTTAGACTATTTGCTTCTATTTTTTTTTTCTTCCAGTGCTGGGATTGACTCCAGGGCCTCACACATGCTACAGATCCTTTGTCATATAAAATAAATATTGTTATTCTTATTTTCTATTAGAGGTAGAATTATCCCAACTGATTCAGAAGGCTATTGAGACTCACTCCTTTCTTCAGCTCTTTAGGGAGAACAACTCCCATTTGTGCTTTGTTCAAATGAAAGTGATGACACTTTGTAGACTTATATGTAGAATAACTTTTGAATCAGCTAAACTAGGAATGTTAAATTTATGAATGCCAAGGGTTTATTTCAATAACTGTTTTGAAATGTGGAATCAGAAAGCCATAAATTCCCTGTGGTGAAGTCAAGGAAAAATTTGTAGATGAGGTGACATGTAGGCCAGGCCACCAGAGCTGATGGCAGAGAGAGGAAGAATTATACTAAAGCCTAACACAGTGCCTGGTGTGTACTATGTACCCATAGGTCTTGAGGGTTTATCTGATCTGAAAAACACATCGTCCAGAGGAAATGGCATAGACAAGAGCCCAATTATGGCAGTTTGATGTCTCTAGGTATAGGTACAAAGTTTGATATGGTGACCCAGAGGCAGTGTAGATTCAACTGAGCCATGATAAGAAAAAAGTTGGAAGCACTGGATTAAATTGGAAAGCAAAAATCAAAGATATCAATTAGGTCAGCAAAAAAAAAAAAAAAAAAAAGTTGAATATCCCAACATGAAAAGACTTCTGAAATGTAACCTTCTGAGCTTTCCCTGTCCCAAGAAGGGGTAGTTCATTTGCCCAAGGATGCAATCTTTCATTTGGTGTAGGAATTGCTTCATGTTCTGCCTCTCATTTTGCTTCATCAATAAATAAATTCAAAATACTGCATGCCCTGGGGTAGAATAGGGTGGGACAAATCGAGGTGTAAGATGAGCAAGGAAATGGCAATACAAAATGATTTTACAGCATTCTGGGTCAAACAGATGAGATTGCTTATGCCAGGAGTGGCCAGTCGGGTTCCATTCATCCAGCTCCCAATCACAACAACACACACCTGTAACCTATTGCTTATTGACATTTTTTAAAGCCCTCATTTGTTTCTAAGAATGGATTTTGAGGATGCTTAAACAAAGATGGTGGAATATAATTTTAGTTTGGGCTGAATTCAGTGATGTGGGTGTAGTTGTGTGCTGGTGCAGGCAGCAGGATCATTTCTCTTCATACATTGAAATAGCTTTCAAAATAACTTAAAACAATGTTCATTAATACAACTCTGTAAAGTATAAGAAATAAAATTAAAGTCACCTGAAATCTCACCGTGTGGATAACAGTTTAATAATATTTCAAGAGTTTGGGGAGTTTGTTGATGTAGCTCTGAATCTATTGCTGGCCCAATGGGGGTAATGAACAGAGAACAGCAATCCCTTGGCATGATAGAGAGAATGGAGCTCAAATCTGTCTGCATATTTAAGTCACCTGGGGGGAGTTTAAAACTCACTAGTGCCTGGGCAATTCAATCAGCATCTCTGGAAGCGTGGGGCATTAGTATTTTTAGGGTTTTAAATGATTCTAATATGCAACAATTGATCTAAGGAGAGGAATTCAAAGATGTTAGGAGAGAGCATTGCTTTTGGCAATTGGCTTTTCTTTTCTTTTCCAATACTGGGGATTGAATCCACTGTCTGGCCCATACTAGGCAAGTGCTCTACCACTTGAGTCTTGTCCCAGTCCTGGATTGGTTTTTGCAAGCATTTTGTATCCGTCAGGGTCCCAATTTCCAGCAGAAAGGGATTGAATGCAGGGAATTTGCTACAAAGGCATTGGATGAGCTGGAGGAGCAAAATGGAGACATGGGTTTACTTAAAGGTCATGAAGCTGCTACACTTGTGGCTTGGAGCCTTCCAACACATATGTACTGCTGAGATGTCCTAATTGACAAGTGGCTTGAGTAGGAACTTCCATGATTAGAACTACACTGCGCTGCAGCCCATTTGTCTGCAATAGTCTGCTTCTTCCAGAGCCAGGAGTAGACTGAGCCCTCTTCTTCCTACCTTCTATCTCTCTTCAGCAAAACTCGACCCAGTAACTGAGCTGATGAGGGAGTTTGGGAAATATTAGAGTAGCTCAAACAGAAAGGGTGTGGAAAGGGTGACATGGGGCCGAATATCAACCTACTAAATCTAATATACATTTCTTGCCTACCTACCCCCATGTCACCCTTTGCATATGACAATTTAAGAATGTTTTCTTTTTTCATGAAACTGAAAGACTACAAAGAATATTTTATTTTACTTGGAAAAATATTTTTTTCTAAGTTCAACAGTTTTGTAAAAGTTATTTTAAAATACAAGTTAGAAAAAAGAGATGGAAGAGAATCAACAAATAGGATATAGGAAGATATTGGGGATATAATTTTTGAAAAAAAAAGTTTAAGGAGAAAAATGCTTTTGGATGAGGATTTTGTAAAGAATTGTTCCAAAACAACAACCACGACAAAAACGACAAAGACAAACCTTCAGAAAACTGTTTAAAAAGTAGTATAAAATGCAGAGTAAGTCTTAAAAATATTTTTAAAAATGGAGCTTATAAAAACTGTGTGCGTGACTAAATTGATTATAATCTCAGAGCTACCACAAGATTTTTCTAAGGTCACACTCTAATGTACTCTTGCAAAATTAAAACCTAATATTCCATATCTATAATAACAAGGCTGTCTTAAAATAATGTTATGTTCTTGATAACATTTGCAAAAAAACTGGCTTAATGGAAAGGCTTTTGTTTTGTCAAGTTAACTGCCAGGGATTTTTTGGTGACACAGGTTGATAAAAGAGTTTACCAGTACAAGCAAGGAGGAAAAGCAAAAAGTTTATTAGGACACACAGAAGCAGTGGGCAGCTGAGCACAGGGAGTGCTGCTGTTCCAATATGAGGATTGGGACAAATTTATTTATGTAAGGCAAAGTTAAAGCAAAGTCAAAGTGCACTCTCCAGATGGGTGCTTAAAAAGGAGCACTGCACCTCAAACTTTTATTTGGGTCTATAGGGGTATAAATGGTTAGTCCTGAAAAACTGAGTTATGTGTTATTAACTGTCAGAGACTGGGCTCCACACCATCAATTCCTACCACATGCTGGGTAGAAGGGGTTTTAGGGTTGGATGCTCAGGCTAGAACTGCTATTTCTGGGGAACTCCAAGGACTGCAGGTCAGCAAGACCCTGCTGTATGTCACAAAGCATTCTGTTAGCAGCAGCAGTCTAGGATGTAATTTCTTATCAACATCTAAGCCATGGTTCTCAGCCACCAGTTTTCCTAACTTCATGCTTAGCCCTCATCACTCACTGTTTATGTTTTCTATTGATTTTTGTCAGGGTTTTGACTTTTGAGGAAACTGAGACCGAGTCAATTAACAGTTCTTTTATGTGTCATTTTATTTAATGAGTACTTTATAATCGTGGTTAAACAACTATTGTTTTAAGTGATTCTAATATAGTTAGTATATATATGTGTCTGTGACTAAAGGTATGTGGCACTATATATTTGAACTTCAAATTTTTTTTGTAGTGAAATTATAAAGTTTATTAGGAAAGGAATTTAGTATAACAGTATAAAAGTGGGGGAAAGAGAGAAACATTTCCTGCTCACCATGCAGAAAATGGGAGTAAAGACTCCTATCTAAACAGTGTGCAAATGTTTGCAGAGTCAAAAATGTGTAAGTTTACATATATAAAATGGCCAGTTGATGCTGTCTTTGATCTAAGATACATTGTATCTGAACCTCCTACATATAAAAATGGTCAATGCCGATGTCCATTGGCATTTCTGCTATCTATGGTCAGTGTTATTCAGCTGGGGAAGGCCTGTCATTTGGGCAGTCCTTGCTGTTTGGAACCTAGACTATATCTGTTTGTCTTGGCTGGGTAAATAGTTTTATATATATGAGATAAAGTTAAACATTAAAAAGTAGACTTATTTGGGCTTACTGACACTGTCCCCCTAACTGATGGGAAATCTAGAGTTTTGACTTTTGTCAACACTGTACACTTTTTATCTTACCTATAGAAAAATTTGAGGTTTTACTCCAAGGGTAATAACTAAATTAATATGTATGTATAATAAAATATCTGTAAAACTGTGATGCTAACTATTGCTGGCCTCTTTGTATGTTAAATGTGTTTGTATTCTCCAAGAATAAAAGCTTTCCAAAATGCAAAGTTTAGAAAAACCTTCTACTAAATTGATGTTCAACAAATTAAAATTAAGCTCCTTGCTGACCATGTAGATGTATTCCTAACTGTAACAAAGAGAAGATAATGGTGCTTAATGTGATGCTGTCAGTCATAATTATCATCTTGAACCACTGTAAACAATGGAACGAACTAGATTGTTCTGTTAGTTGCTATTTTTCAATTTTTTTTTTTTTGTGGTGCTGGGGTCTGAACTCAAGGCCTATACCCTGAGCTACTCCACCAGCTCCTCCCCCCACTTCTTTTGGTGTCTCAAACTATTTGCCCGGGCTGGCTTTGAACTGTGATCCTTCTGATCTCTGCCTCCTGAGCAGCTAGTGCTGGAATATTGAGAAACACTGGAATAATGCAAACATGGCTACATCTGATAAAAGAGCCAGAGAAAAACAACTTGTATGGCTGGCTGCCCAGCCCCAAAGACCTTCCTGAAAATGTCCAACACCTTCCCCCAATTCTCCTGTCACAGTCATTTTTGCTAATGCCCATCCTCTCCAACCTCCTTTTTCCCACCACAGGATGGTTAAAAACCCCAGCATGTAAGAGAGGCATGCCCTTGACCCTCTCTGAATGTTACTTTGATGGCCAAGTGTCCCTCTCAGGTCTCTTCTCCCTAATAAAGATCTGCTGCTTGTAGAAGTCACAGATTCTTTTTCAGTCTCTCTCTCTCTCCTTCATTTTCCTTTCATTTGGTGTCAAAACCCAGGAGAGTGTTTCGAGCAGAGGAAATGCCCTTTTTGGGTTACCACGATTCTGTGGCAGTCCTCATATGGTCAGTGGTGCACCCCCACGGGGTCATCGGTCCAGGCTTATATGGATGCACTAGGGCCAAGAGGTGCTTAAGCTCCCAAGAGGGAGGCTGCTGGTACCCACCTCCATCCCCAAACCTCCTGACCTTTCTCCAAATCTCTCTTTCTCTCCTTTCTTTCCCTCATCACTATCTTCTATATGAATCTATCACTATTATGCTTTCTGCTAAACCTCCCCATCACACTGACAGTTCTTTTGGGAATAGGGTTGGGGCAACTTCCCCTTCTGATTGGACTTGAGCCCAAAAGTTATTGTTAGTCAGCTTTTTCTACTTAATAGCCACGCTACTCTGGGGCTTGACCTGTTGGTCATATATAAGCCCCTAACTTTCTGTTCCTCTGCGACCTCCTGCAGGGCCCTTTGCTGATTCCACTCCGCACATTCAACACCAGTTCCAACATCTACAGGGACAGGTAAGACCTGGATGTGGCCTCTCCATCTGGCACTCCTGGTGCCACACAAATTTGGCCACAATATAGATAAGATAACTCCTCAAAATGGCCTGAATTTGGTGTTTTTGATCCCAATATTCTCCAAGATCTTGACAATTTTATTGTGAGAAATGGCAAATGGCAAGAGGCCCCATATCTTCAGACTTTCTTTCATCTCAAGTCCTGACCTTCCTTTTGTTCAAACTGCAGCCTTCTCCAAGTCCTTCTTCTTGATTCTCACCCCTCCCCCTGAGCTCCTGCTCCTAATCCCCTCCCATCAACTTTTGATCCAGATCCTGCTGATGACCCCCACCTTATCAGTTCCTCTCCCCAAACCCAACTCCTCCAAGCCCCCCTCCTCTCCAGAAGACTCTTCTCTTTCCCTAGAAAACCCTTCCTCAATCACAGCCCCTTCCCTTCCTTTGTCCCTTCCTCACACCTGATCCCAAGTGCACGTTCCCACACTCCTGCAATATCCACATCTACTCATCCCCCTCCAGGCTCCCATTCTCCCGCTATGAGAGGTGACAGGAGTGGAAGAAACACTCAGAGCCCATGTCCCTTTTTCTATGCTAGATGTCTCCCAAATTGAACAATGATTGGGCTCCTTTTCAGACAATCCAACAAGATGCCATAAGGAATTCCTCCATCTTACTCAAGCCTATGCCCTCACATGGAGTGACATTTATAACATTATTGACACCCTCATGGATGATGAAAAGGAGAGAATATGGAAGGCAGCAAAACAACACACTGACCAACTCCATGAACAGCATCCCAATAGACATCCCCCTACTGCTGAGGCAGTACCTAAGGCTGAGCCTCAATGGAACTATCAAGATGGGGTCTCAGGATCAAATTCCTGAGATCATATGATTTCCTGCCTACTGACAGGCATGGACAAAAATAGCCATAAACAAGTCAACTACGATAAGATCAAAGAAATCACACAAAATCCAGGTAAAAACCCCATCCTCTTTCTTAATTGCCTCATGGAGGCAATGATCAAATACACTAAACCCCGCCTTCCAAGAGGGCCATATTTTCTTTTCTTTCTTTTTTTTTTTTTTTTTTTACAGGGGAGAGCGTGAACACAGTCCCCCACTACCACAAATTATGCAGTCGTGTTTCCCACATTTGGGGAAATCGCAGGGGTCAGCACATCCGGAGTGCAATGGATAAGCCTCGCCCTGGGAAAACCACCTTCATGATCATGGTATCTCCCCTGCCAGGTAAGTATGGGCCATATTTTCTTACATCTCCACTTTATCAATCAGCTCCAGACATCCAAAAGAAGCTCCAAAACCTTGAAGAGGGCCCCCCAGGCCACCCCCAACAAATCTTAATAAATACAGCCTTTCAAGATTGTAACAATAGGGACGAGGAGGCCAAACAATTAAGGGACAAAAATACCTGCACAAAATGCCAAATTCTGGCCTCCAACTTCCAAAACCCAAACCAGACACCCCATACTGCCCCAAAAAACCCACCCAAGGGACCTGACAAACAGCCCTCTGAGGCCTGCTTCCAATGTGGAAACAAGGGACACTGGGCAAAATCTTGCCCTAATCCACGTTCACCACCAAGGCCTTGCCCACAATGTGGACAATGGGGACACTGGAGGATGGACTGTCTGCAGGGAAAACAGCTTTTTCCTCATGTACAGCCTCAAATTTCTAATAGCCCCCCAACCGAGGATCCAATACCAATGATTCTGGTAGGAGACTGACAAGACCCAGATCATAAATCCCCCACCACTGGCGAGTCTACTGATCTATGGGTAACTGGGATGGTATTGGGAAAACATTATTTCTTTCTTCCCCGATACTGGGGCATCCAGATCAGTTTTAACCAAATATGTGGGTCCCCTTAAAAAGTCCTCATTCCCTATTGTTGGAGTAGATGGCATACCAAACTCGCCCAAAATAACACCCCCTTCTCTGCTGTACTTTTGGATCTAAGTCCCTTACACACCTCTTCCTGGTTATTCCAGCTTGTCTCTTTTCAATATTAGGACAAGATATACTCCATATACTCAAAACCACCATTTTTATCCCATTCATTAATTCTGCCCAGCCCATATTTATTCTCCCTAAACAGGACCTTCCATAGCCCAAAACCTCTCCCCACCTCTTACAGGAAGTCAGTCTCCAAGTTTGGGATCCATCCCACCACTCCATAGCTTCACATCATACTCCCATTAAGATTACTCTACCCCAATTGTTGTCCCACAATATCCCTTGGTCAGGGAGGGACATATGGGATTAAACTTAATTATAGATCAACTAAAAACCTCTCATCTCTTAATCACTGTTAACTTCCCTTACAACACTCTCATCCTCCCAGTTAAAAAACCCAATGGCTCCTTTAGAAGAGTCCAAGACCTCAGAAGAGTCAGTACTGACGTTAACCCTCTTCATCACGTGGTTCTTAACCCATATGCTCTTCTCTGCCAGATTCCTCCCCAAACTTCTTTCTTTTCAGTCCTAGATCTCAAGGATGGCTTCTTTACAATCCCCTTACATCCTTCCTCCCAACCCTTATTTGCCTTCACATGGACAGACCCCATTACCCATCATACCCAACAATTAACCCGGACGGTCCTCCCGCAGGGATTCAGAGACTCCTCCCACCTTTTTGGCCAAGCCCTACAGCAGGATCTCAATTCCCTCAATCTTTTCCCAAGCAAGCTTATCCAATATGTAGATGACATTTTTCTATGTAGCCCCTCAAAATCCTTCTGTAAAACCCACACCATTATTCTCAATTCATTAGCACACTGGGGATATATTGGGTATCAAAAAGTAAGGCCCAACTTATCTCAACTGCAGTCTCATTTATGAGACTCATTTATGGGACTTTTATTAACTCTGGGATATCGTCAAATACCTCAAAACAGAAAAACCGCCATACTCCAAATTCCTTCCCCTAAGACAAAAAGGGACATCCTTTTTTTTCTAGGATTAACTGGGTATTTTAGAGTCTGGATTCCTAATTATTCAATAATAGCCAAACTACTATATGAGGCTGCTAGGAGGGACCCAGGTGAAACTTTACCTTGCCCCAGGGCCCTTCTGACCCCTTTTAATCTTCTCAAACAAGCTTTATCAAGGGCACCTGAACTCTCCATCCCAAACCCTAACAAATCATTCATCTATACCTATACTCAAACAAGGGCCAAGCTTTGGATCTGGTGGCCCAAAGTGCAGAAGATTCAATAACTCTTATAACCTACCTCTCAAAGCAACTAGACCCCATTTACCAGGGCTGGCCAGCCTGCCTAAAAGTATTGGCCACAGCAGCTCTCTTAATACCAGAAGCCCAAAAAATAACTTTCAGTTTACCTATGACAGTCTGGTCATCTCATAACATTCAAGACTTAATTAGTCACAAAGCTCTTAACTCCATCTCCCCATCTTGTGTTCAGATCTTATATTTCTTTCTCTTACAACATGATCTAACTTTCTGGCGATGTCAGCAACTAAACCCTGCTACCCTCTTACCCTCAAACATCTCACTAACCCAGAGCCCCCAGCTCATGACTGTATTGAGGTACTTGATGACTCACAACCTTTCACATCCTAGACATCCCCATACCCAATGCCCCAACCTGGTTTATAGACGGCAGCCGTACAAAGTCCTCCACTACCTCTTCAGCTAGAGCAGGATACACAATAGTTGAGGGACACCCAAATAATAATGCATATACCATAATAGAAACAAATAGCCTTCCTCCTACAACTACCTCCCAACAGACAGAACTGTATGCTCTTACAAGAGTATTACAAAGGGCAAATGACAGACAGTTAACATTTATACAGACTAAAAAATATACATACAATATCATCCATTCTAATAGTCAAATGTGAAAAGAACAGGGCTTCTTAACAACTAAGGATCCTCAATAACCAATGCAAAACATATTATGGCCCTTTTACATGCAACGACTCTCCTTCACAAAGCTGCCATCCTTCACTGTAAGGGACATCAAAAGGATAATACCTTCATGACTATTAGTCATAATTTGACAGACACCACAGCACACAGGCAGCCCAACAAATGTGCCCCCCCGCCATTCTACCAATTCACTATAGTTACACACAAAAAGAGATAAAACTATTAAAAACTCGGGGGGCTAGCCAGCACAAAGGATACTGGTTTCTTAAAAATACCTTGTTCTACCAGAATAACAAATTAAACCTATACTAACTGCCCTCCATCAAGTCTTCCACTCTAACCGTCTATCTTTACTCCATTTTACCAAAACCCATATCACTCCTAATCCTAACTTCCACAAAACACTAAAGGAAATCTCATCCTTTTACAACATATGCTCCAAAACTAACCCCCTATCAAACATCTGTGTCCCCCCACTTCCTACCCATCAGGCAAGAGGTCACTTACACGGGTCAGACTGGCAAGTGGATTTTACTAATATGCTCCCTGTTAGATATCTTCTAATTTTCATTGACACCCTAACAGGATGGATTGAAGTTTTTCCCACTACTAACAAGAGAGCCTCCACAGTGGCCAGCATACTTTTCAGGGAAATCATTCCCTGTTTTGGTCTCCCCACATCACTACAATCAGATAATGGGCCAGAGTTTACGTCTACTATTGTTCAACAATTGACCTTCTATATTGGGTCAAAATGCACTTCCATATCCCATACCATCCATAATCCTCTGGAAAAGTAGAAAAAACACCCTAAAAAACATACCCAACTTACTCAAGAACTTTAACTGGACTGAAGTATTACCTTTAGCTCTTCTCCATACCAGAGCCCTCCCTTAAAACCCTCCGCTAATCAGCCCTTTTGAGGCCATGTATCGCTATTCTCTAGTGATACCGGGTCTTCCTACCACACCCTCCAACATTCCGCCCTCTTCTGCTTTCTTCTTTACTACCCTACATGAGGACAACACTTTGGGCTCACCTAGACACCCACCTTCCAAAACCCACCTCTTTGTCTCCTGCAAACCCCGACCCAGTATAGATTGGAAAATGGGTTTATTACAACAGACCAATCCCCCCTCTTCCCTTACAGCTGCCTTAGAAGGGCCCCCTACAGGTTATCTTAACAACTCCTACTGCCATTAAACTACAGGGATATAAACCCTGGGTACATGTCTCTTCTATAAAACAAGCCTCTTGTTCCCCCCACCATTCACTCCCCCCTCTTCTGATCCAGGACTGGACCCACCAAGATACTTATCACCCATCTGGCCTCCATCCAGGAGACTGATGAATCTACTCCTCCAACTGTACCAGGCCTTCTTCCGGATACTCCAAAGTCAACTTAACAATTACTACCTACCACAAGAAAACCCTGCAGAGATCATCTCGGACCTTTGGCTACAAGGATATCTCACTGATATCATGCCAGGCCAAATACTCTTCTTTTCCTTTTGCCTTTTCTTTACCATCTGTTAGAAATGAAGTAGGCATGGAAGACGTAGAGAGATGGCTCAAACACCAACACAGGGGTTATTGTTCAGGCAGGAGCCCTGTGGAGGGTAACTCATCAAGAGAGCTGGAGCCCACTGCCACACACCGGCTTGGGCTAGATGTAGGAGGCTAGTGGAAAAGAACCAGAAAGGTCATAAAGGAATACTGTTGCTGGGCAACCAAGAAAGGTAAGTTGTAGTTAGGTTACTATCTGCTCAACTGTCCTTGGCACCCATCAGGGAGATAAAGGTTAACAACTGTCCCTTTGTTAATCTTTGGGGCCCGGTAGGGAGTTTCCAGTGAGCCACCTCCAAGGGGGAGGGGATCTGGTCCTAATGGCTGAACTTAATGTCAACCCCAACATTCCTGCCTTTTGAGAGGTTTATTCTCCCTGTTCTTTTCATCTGATGAATAATAAGCCTTATTTCTTTTTCCTCAAAAAACCAAAAATCACAAATAAGGAGATTATTTGTGAATTGGTATTAAGGTCAGAGGACCAGCTTTGCAGTAACATTCCTTCCTGCCTTTCTGAAGGGGACCAGAGACTATTACCCTGGTAACTGTGTCCTGGGGTGTGTGTAAAGGGAGAGACAAAACTTTTCAGGGAGTACAGAATAGCTCTGAGCTAATAGGAGATTCCTGGAAGTCCATAAATCTATTGCAGTCCTTGATTGGAGTGGATCTAATGGTCATCAGGTGATAAGTGGAGTTTTAACCTGGATCTATATTATAATGGGCTCATCAATAACTTCTTTAGTTCCTGAATAAAGCACAAGTTGGAATCAATTGCCCTAGCAATTGCCAGAATATTTTAAATCATTCACAATGGTTCTGGTTTGCATGAGAAATTATAATCAACCCCAACTATATAGGATTTGTGGGGAACAGGTAAAATTTATGTTTGTCATTTTTTTTAAGTGGTTCTAGGATTGACCCCAAGGCCTTGTATATACTAGGCAAGTTCTACTTTTGTTATTCTTTTCCCTTCATCCATCTGTCTCACAAAAAAGATTGAGTTGAAGAGCAAAACTTTTGGACATTTGAGAGAGAGAGAGAGAGAGAGAGAGAGAGAGAGAGAGAGAGGAGTTTTAGGAGAGAATGGTTTAATGTGCTATTCTTATAAGAGAATCACTTAAAAAACTTGACAAGTGTCCCCTGTCCTACTCTATTACTGTTTGAAAAATCTACAGGGGAAAGTTCACAGTTGGTGGTGCCTTTCAGCTGGCTTTCAAAAGAGGGCAAAGCGGGCATGGCTCGAGTTGTAGAGTGCCTGCTTAGCAAGCATGAAGCCCTGAGTTCAGACCCCAGTACCACCAAACAAAAACAAAAACACAAGAGGGCAAGTGATTCACATCTGTAATTCCAGAGCTCAGGAGGCTGCAGCAGGAGGATCATGAATTTGAGGCCAGTCTGGGCTACATAGCAAGATCCTGTCTCAAGAGAAAAAAAAAGCTGGGTGCTGGTGACTGTACTCTTAGTTACTTGGGAGACTGAGATGGGGAGGATCGTGGTTTGAAGTCAGTCTGAAGAAATAGTTTGCTATACCCCATCTCCAAAATAACCTGACCAAAATGGACTGGAGATGTGACTCAAGTGGTAGAGCACCTGCTTTGCACCCCAGTCCCAGCAAAAAAAAAAAAAAAAAAAAAGGCAAGGACCCAGAATGTATAAAGAACTCTCCACAGAATGATCAAAGTACAAGTAAGCCAATTTAAAAATGGGCAAAGGATTGAATAGACTTTCTCCAGAGAAGCTATGCAAATGGCCCATAATAAGTACCTGAAAATTTACTCAATACCATTAGTCATCGGAGAAATATATCAAAACCTCAGTAGGATACTACTTCATGCTCAGTAGGATGGCTAAAATAAAAATGACAGTCAATGGTAAGTGTTAACCAGGATGTGGCAAACTTAAAACTCTCATACATGGCTGATGGTAACTTAAATGGTGCAGCCACTTTGGAACAGATTGGCGGTTCCTCAAAAAGCTAAATATAGAGTCACCATATGACTCAGCGGTTCTAGTCCTAGGTATACATCCAAGAGAACTGAAAACATATGTCCATGAAAAAATGTGCGCATGAATGTTCATGGCATCATTATTCATAATAGCTAACAAGTGGAAACAATCAGTTATGTCCATCAACCCATGGATAAACTAAATGTATATTCAAGCAATGGACTATTTTCAGCCATCAAAAGGATCAAAGTAGTGATTCAAGCTATGGCATGGATAAGCCTTGAAAACATTATGCTAAATGAATAAAAAGAATCATAGAAATGGAAAGTAGATTAGTGGTTTCCAGAGGCTGGGAGATGTAGGGAATGAGGAGTGATTGCTAATGGGTTCAGGGTTTCTTTTTGTGGTGAAAATTACGAAATTAGAGAGGGGATGATTGCACAAACTTGTGTGAATATTCTAGAACCCACTGAATTGTACATTTTCAAAAGTGAATTTCATGTATGCATAATACAGTCATGCACTATCTAATGATGTTTTAGCTGACCATGGACCACATTCCTGGTGATCCCATAAGAGTATGTCACTAGCATCATCTTGAATCATTTATATGTTCAGCAAAACTCCAAGCCTAGACTGGTCAGAAGTCATAGAAACTGGGGCTGGGATTGGGGGAGAAGCTGGCTGAGGAAAGTGAGGAGCCAATCATGATACTCTTTCTTCTGTGGCTCTGCCTTAGGCCGATCAAGAAGGAAGGCAGATGCCTGAAGTTTACCTAATGTAGGACCTCTGATTACCATGGGACTAAATGCACTAATTTCTAGAATCTGATTTTTCTTGTGGCTAAGAGCAATCAGAGAATATTTTTCTTGAAGTGAGTAATAAATTATGTTTCACCTATGGGTAACAACTAGCCTCATGGGGCATCTGATTTCTGCTGGTCAACACAGAAGTTACCCTAATAAATAACTCCAGAGAGAGTAAGTGCTATGAAGGGATAATAACAGTTGAGATAAGAGATGAGAGATGAGTGATGTGAGAGAGAGAGAGAGAGAGAGAGAGGGAGAGAGAGAGAGAAAGGAGAGGAGAGGAGAGAATGATGATGATAGTGAAGATGTAAGTTTTTTTTTGAAGAGGTAAAGTTTTGAGGGTGAAAATTGGTTTTAAAATAGATGAGTTTTGGCAGCAGAAGAGATGTATGAAGTAAAAAAGAAGTCTTTCTCTTTCTCCTTTAAATTTTCTAGTTTTGGGGATTAAACTGGCTAATTGTCCTAATAGCTGAATTAAGGAAAACAAAAGAAGAAGCAGATTTTTATTGGGGGAGAAGAAGATAAAGAATTTGTTTTATACATCTTGAGTTTGAGGTGTCCATGTCAGGGAAAACTCAGAGGCCAGGAAGCAGAATACAGTCTCGAGCTCAGGTAGCATCTCAGATGGTATAGACTTTGGAATTTTCAGGGCAAGGACAGCAAGAGAAGCACAAGGACCAGAGAAATCACTTAGGGAGAAAGAGAATAAGGGAGAAGAAGGCTTGAAGGGCTGGAGGTGTAGCTTAAGTGGTACAGAGCCTGCCTAACAAGTACAAAGCCCTGAGTTCAAGCTCCAGGATAGCCAGAACAAAACCAGAAGGGCTTGAGATAGAACCAACATTTAATGCTTAGTGGGAGGTACCAAAGCAAGTAGGTAGGAAGATCTATAGAAAGAGAGAGCAGGATGGGCTAGGGGTGTGGATTAAGTAGCAGATCACTTGCCTAGCAAGCACAAGGATCTGAGTTTAAAATCCTGGGGATAGCAGTGTGGGGAAGAGATCATGAGTGAGGATATCTGAGTCACACTACTGTTCCTTTCAACAGCACAATTTAAATATGGTGATGGCTGGACCAGTGGCCAAAAAAGTGCAATTCTTCTTAACACGTTATTAATATTTTTGACCAAGTGATCAGGAATATTGTTTGAGCTGGTGATAAATTTGCAGTGTTCCTCCTTCACCTGCCTAGTGATTCCTTGAAAGTAGTGAGTTGATCTTGTAAGGCAATTGGATAGGGCTGGGTTTTGGGTCAAGGTTCAGAATGAAGGCAACTGTTAAACTCTGGATCACTTATGAGATCCAACACTATATAGGGCCTTTCCTGTTCTGACCCCTGATTCCTTATCTCATTTCTCCCGATTGCCCTTGTCCACTGTACCCTCTCCAAGTAATCTGATTATTTGACAATGTCAAATGCTCCTTCCTTCTCATTTTTTATTTTTAGCAGTAATGAGGTTTGAATTCCGGGCCTCATGATTGCTAAGCAGTCACTCTACCACTTGAGCCACTCTGTCAGCGCTTTTTTGTGTAGGATATTTTCAAGACTTGAGGGCTATTTGCCAGCGCGGGCCTTGATCTGCTATTCTCCTGATCTCTGCCTCCCCAGTAGCTAGGATTATAGGCATGAGCCACCAGCACCCAATGCTCCTTTTCATTTTTTTAAAGAGACAAAATGTTGCCTTATGTTGCCTCTTGCCTCAGCCTTGTGAACAGCTAGGTGCAACAGGCAGGGGCCATCACACCCACCTCCATATCCCTCAATATGCTGTTTATTCACCTTGGAAAACCAGACTGTAGCCTAAAACCCTGTGTCCACTTACCCCTAGTCTTGAATAAATTCAAATATAATCATGCATGACCATACCTTTGTACTGATAAAGAAAACAACCCTCCATAAGAGCTTCACAATACTTGAACTGCCAGTTACAGAAGTTAAAATCTCAGCAAAATCCCATTTCATTAAGATTTTGCTAGACACTGTGTCCCATTTGTGATGTGCGCTATCAGCATTTTTACCAAAGGCAACCTTTTGAATTACTCACTTACAATCACGTTCCCTCCTCTGCAGAACATCATGAAACCATTTTCCCCCTCCTCAGTCGCACGAACCTTTCCCTTCTCCTGAATGTCTCAAAATCCCTCTTCTCAAGCGTCACCAAGGTTTTAAGTTATATCCGTGTTAAAAGACAGATTGTCAGAGAGAGAGAGAGAGAGAGAGAGAGAGAGAGCAAGAGAGAGAATGAGAATGCCTGCTATATCATCTCTGTTATTCACTTTCCTTAAATCCATGACTTCATTGTAATCATGTGAAAACATCAGATAAACTCAGATTCTACAAAATACCTGACACTTTACAAGAGTGTAGGGTGTCAAGAAAAATAAGGAAAGACTGAGAAACTGTCACTGACTGAAGGAGATAAGGAGACATGGCAAATGATGCAATATGGGATTCTGGATTGCATCCTAGAACAGAAAAAATAATACAGTGGAAGAACTGGAGAAATCTAAATAACTGAGTTTAGTAGTTTAGTTAATTTTATTGTGCTAATATCAATTATTTATTTTTGAGAAAGACACCATGGTCTGAAAGATGTTAACATTAGGGAGCTGAAAGAAGGCCAATATTTTGATATGTTAAAAACAAACAAACAAGCAAAGATTCTGTGTACACAGACTCTTCCTTCCTTCCTTTGTTCCAAATAAATGATCAGTCCTGACATTAAAGTCTAAGTTCTACCCTACCTCTTTGGTTGTTTCTCATGCCTTCCTTCCTTTTGTCCATTCCACCTTAGCCACTCTGGCCTTCTAGGTCAGGTTTAGGTATTCTGAACCCCTCTTCTTGGAACCTCTTTGCCCCTGCCTCCTTGTAGGCATGGCTTCTTTATTTCAAATCTGAGCTTGCTGCCCTGGCCCTCCCTCCATTATACTCCCATTATGCGATCAGGACAATCTATCCCCACAAACAGTCCCCTGCCTGTCTATTAAAAAACCTTGGGACTTTGGGACTAACACCTGACCTAACATCAAAAAAACTTCATTGTCTCTGCATACAAATCTGGCCTCAATATTCTTTAGATAACCAAACTTGCTGGCCTGAACGTGGGATCTTCAACCCCAATCTCTTACGTGACATCAATAACTTCCTCCAGCAAAATGGCAAGTGGCCAGAGGTTCTCTAGATTCAAGCTTTCTCTACTCTGATCTCAACCTTTTCTCTATACGTCTTTCTGTGTTTTAGCTTCTCCTCGCTGAGACTCCAGAAAATCTCTTCCAAGAACCCCCCCCCGCCCTGTTAATCCAACTCCCCCTTCAAAGCCCCTACCCCCTTCCTCCTCCTCCCTCTCAGATCCCGACCCAGCAGACCGAAACCCCTCCTTACCTTTCTCCAGCCTTTCCCTCGACCCCCTCCTTTCCACCCCACCCCCCTCTTCCTGACTCACCCCCAGATCCTCCCTTGCTTCTTCAGCCCCCCTCTCTAAAATCCGACCCCAACCCCACCACATGTTCCCCCCTCAGAGAGGTGGCAGGAGTGGAGGGTACTGTCAAAGTCCATGCCCCTTATTCTAAAAAATCAGAAAAATTACACAAGGACCAGATGAAAACCCCTCCCTTTTTATGGCCTGCCTTACTGAGGCCATCACCAAGTACACCAACTTAGACCTCACTACTCCTGTGGGGACCCTCTTTTTATCCGTTCAATTTATTAGTCAGTCAGCCCCAGATATTAAAAAAAAGCTCCCAAAGCTAGAACAGGGACCCCAAACACCCCAGCAGGACCTCCTAAATGCTGCTTTCAGAGTCTTTAATAACAGGGAGGATGAGGCCAAAGGGGAGAAGGAAAAACATCTAAAGGTCAAGTATCAACTGTTGGCCTCAGCTTTTAAATCCCCAGGGCCCTAGACCATATAAGGCTCCCAGCCCAAGTCCTTCCCACTGAGCCCCTCTGGCTCCCCCAAGTGCTTTCTTCCTCTGTGGCAATCCAGGACACTGGGCTAAGGCATGCCCTAACCCCAGGCTTCCCATCCAAGCCATGTCTGACCTATGGACAATTGGGGCACTGGAAAATGGACTGCCCCCAAGGTCGGACATCCCAGACCTTGATTCAGCCTATGGAACCAGTAACCTTCCCCATACCCAACTTCTGGAATGAGAGGCCTGGGCTCTCTCACCCCCACCACTGAAGGCGGTATGACCAGGGAGCCTAGGATCATGGGGATGGTGGCCGCCCAATTATTCACCTTTGTGGTCAACTCTGGGGTGACTTTTTCGCTTCTCACCAAGTGGCATGGCCTCTCAACTAAGGGCTCCCAACCCATTATGGGAATCTCAGGAAAAATTGAGTATGTTCATATAACTCCATCTGTTCTATGCATGTTTGGGGACCTCATGCTGACCCACTCCTTTCTTGTCATGCATCAGTGCCCTGTATCTCTCCTAGGGAGAGATCTCCTCCATAAATTAGAAGCTCCCCTTTGCATTCTTCCCCCTTTGCTACCATGTTTCTTTTACAAAAATTCTCTGATGATGACCACCTGCTCCCTAAGCCTTTCCCTGATTCCCCAAGCACTCTTGAACCAGACCATCCACTCATCAACCCTATAGTATGGGAGACAACCAAACCCCAGGTAGCCTCTCATCATAAACTCATCCTAATCTCTCTAAAAAATCTGGCTTCTTACATTAACAGCCCCCAATATCTAAACATCCCTTGGAAATTTTACATTCTCTACCATCCACAATATTCTGGTAAGGTGGAACACACCAATCGGACCTTAAAAACCACACTAACCAAACTGACTATTGAAACCCACCTGGATTAGATTAAGCTACTATCCTTATCTCTCCTCAAAATAAGGACCATGTCTAAGAAACCCCTCAAAATCAGCCCCTTTGACATTCTCTATGATGACCTCTCCACATACCAGGGCTTCTACCCTCTTCTTCAGCCACTCTGTCCCACCACTGCTTCAACCACTCCTATCTTACCTCAGTGCTGCCCTTTGGACCCACTCAGATTCCCACCTTCTCCAGGCTCTGCCCTCCACTGAGACCTCCTTCTTTTATCAAAGTAGGTGACTTGGTTTATCTCTCCACACATCACTCTGGTGCTTCCCTAAAACCCAAATGGATGGGACCATACAAAATTATCTTAGCCACACCCACAGCAGCCAAATTGAAAGGATACCTGCCTGGGTCCACAAATCTAGACTTAAACTATACCCCCTCATTCATATTGCTCCACCCTTACAGGTCCTGAAGAGCTCTCAGCTTCCATCCATCCTGGAACACAAAGAAACCCCTAACAAATGTTCTCTATTCCCCACTTTCTACAATTCCTAACCAACCTTAGTATTGATGTTCAAAACCTCTACTCTCTTTCCCTCAAACTTTTCTATCACACAGACCCTAGATTTGCTTGAGGACTTACGGCTCCAGGGAACTTTCCTCCACTACACCCCAGACCAAATAACCGTCTATTCCCTTTACCTTATACTTTTGTTGTTTTCTCACTAAGTGCCTCACTCTCACCAAGTAATGTACAACCAGCACCACCATTTCTTCCTGTTCTGAATTCCTCTGCATCATTATTGTTTAAAACTAACCTCTCCCGGTCAACATGCTGGATTTGCACTGGGCCTCGATCACCCAATGGTACTCCTGTACCTCCCAGTGTCTGGACCACCTCCCTCTTTGCTCTCTCCTTTCCAGACCCATTCTCACCCCAAGACTGTAGGTTACTTCCCACCAACCCCTATAATATCTATGTTTTCCTTCACCAAAAAACTGAAAGACTGGCAAGCCAGTAACCTCCATCTGTTCACCATAGGTACAAACCATCATGGCGGCACATCTGAGCACCACCTTCAGCTCCTACCACCAAGAGATCAACACAGACCAGGAAAAAATTCTCATTGAGATCACATCCTAGAGCTGCCTGGAGTTAAAACAAGAATAATTTTTTATTTGCAGATATCAGGCTTACATATGCCTGCCCCCTAACTGGACAGAGACCTGTACTCTGGCACACCTACTTCCCCCATTATCCTACACCACTGATAGTTCAATCTTCCCCATACCCATCACACGTTTTTTGGGATAACGAAGCACCAGCTCCTCACTATCTTTGGTAACCTCCCCATGTGGCTCCTGCCCATTATCACCCCTCTTGTTGTAATCTTGTTACTATTAACTTTTCTTTCTTGCTTTATTAGCCTTCTGCAAAGATTTTTGATTGATTAAGTGACTGCCATAATCCAGATCACAACACATGAACAAGTCAAGACTATGCTCCTCCTCTAGACTTTAAGGGATCCTCATGCATTGTCTGTGCCTCTTGGTCAGCAGGAAGCAGCCAGAATATGATAACGCCATCCCCGCTCCTTCTTATATCCCTTTAGAAAAATTTTTATTTATTTATTTATTTTTGGTGGTACTGGGGTTTGAACACATGGCCTTACGCTTGTTAGGCAAGCAATCTACCATTTGAGCCACTCTGCCAGCTTATATCCCTTTAGAGTCTGGAATAATGGAAGGTTACAAAAGACTTGAACAAATAACCCTGCTTTGAGGCTACCTCAAAATTCCTCTCCTCCCTTGAACCATTGCACTACTTGCAAAATGACATATTTCACCCACCCAGCCACCTGTTCTGCCTTCCTGGAACCAGCTACCTGGTGACCTTTTTTTCCCTTCTCCCTCCCTACTTAAGGACCAGGCTTTACCACAACCGTGTGCCACTTACTTTCAGATTTTTCTGAGCATATTTGGTGTCCTTCTCTGGCTTTTAATAAACACCTGTTCAGTCTGTTGAGGCCAGTTCATTTTCCTTCTCATCTATCCTTGGTTCATTAAATAGTTTGAACCTAACAAATGTCACTTGTTTGAAGAGAAGTCTTTTTGACTATCTCTCCCATTAATCTCTGTCACAGTATCACTGTCTTAATCATCATCTATAGCTTATTTATTTCCAATCTTTGTATCCTCCACAATGCTTTCTCCATGAGGGCAGAGACCTTGTCTATCTGTTCTCTGTGTTGCACACCTGGCCCACTGCACAGTGCTCCTTGCCCATTGCTTCAGACTGAAGCAATGTCCCCTTAAAATGATGTGTTGGATCCTAACCCCCATGATGAGAGTATTAGGAATTGGGTGATGAGAGAGTAGCCCTCATGTATGGGATCAGTGGCCTTATAAGAGAAAGCCCAGAGAGCTCCTTTGCCCCTTCTACCTGTGAGGCTCTCTATGAACAAGTAAGCAGGATCTCAGCAGATATCAAATATGCTAGCACCATGATTGTTGCCTCCCCAATCTCCAGAATGTGAGAAAGAAATTTCTGTAATTGTAAGTCACCTGGTTTATAGTATTTTGTCATAGTATTCCAAATGGACTAAGATACCAGTAACAGTCATTCAGCAAATATTTGTTAAATGAATGCCAAGAGATAATGTCCCAAGAGTTAAAAACATGGCTTTTGTCAAGAATACAGAAGAATGTGCCAAAAATGTGTTTAATGTAATGAGGGATTCAGCAAGATAATAAAACTGGTTCAAGGAGAATTCAAGGAAGAGAAGTTTATATAGAGGTAAGGGAGGCTAGCTGAAATAAGTTAGCTAGATTGGAGGCAAATCTGGTTACTGTCCTACATGATAATAAAGTATAATTTTTGAGATGATCTTTTCTATTGAATGGGAATCATTAGCATCTGTAACAGAAAAATATCTACAGATTAGCAAATAAGTTCAAAGTCTGTGCTCTAATAATAATAATTAACAAGTCAAACAAAGGTACATTCTCCAGAGGAATTATACTTGAGTGAGCCTATAAAACAATGCTCCAGCATGACATTGAAAGGACATGCAATTATCTTTTTATTCTAATGCTAAGTTTTGGACAATAAAAAAAAAAACCAGAATCCATGAGAAAGTGCTCTAGTTGAAGGCTAGCTGGGGAGGCTCAGTCACCTGGGGAGCGAGACACAGGACATCAGCTTTATTACTTCTTTTTTCTTTTTTTTGTTATTATTATTTTTTTATTCACATATGCATACAGTTTTTGGGTCATTTCTCCCCACTGTTTATCACTTCTTAAAGACTATCAAAATTTGACCCAGCATTCATGCTTGAAGAGTCAGCCAACATTTCAGCCTCTCAGTGAAGTCTACCTAGAGTTTTCTCTCACTCTATCAGCCAAACTAAGGTGCACAGTTCATGTTATCAAGATGGTGATTGTTACTGAGGCCCGATGTTTTTTTTTCTATGACTTGTGTACCCTTGTTTTTCCAAGACACACTATTACCCTTGTTACCCTTGTTTCTAGGCCAGTTTTTATTTTGTGGATATATATGAAACCCCAACTGGGGATTCAGATAAATAATTGAGGGGATAGGAATGAGAGTTTAAAGGTGAGAGCCTCCTGCCCCCAAAATAAATAAATAAAAGTGAGAGCCCAGTGCCTACAATCAGCATGAGAGTGCTGGTCTGGGCAATGAAACAGAAATGGTAGGTTGACTTCATTTGTGCTCCTGCCAGTGGGACCAGCTGCACACTGGTTAGATAGGTATCAGAGCTGTAATCTCCCAGTTCTCTCTGTTCCATAAGATGGTAAAAACAGGCCTGGAGGCTAGCTTCACATGTATGTTCCTGTCTCGTTTCAGAACTTTACTTTCTTCAGGGCAGAACTATCTTTGGGACCAAAACTGTGAGCATTGAACCAGAGGCTATCCTTAGAAGAAAGCATTTCCAAGGCAAATAATGATTCAATCCAAGCTGAAAACAGTCCCCTGAGTACATCAGAAGGAACCTTTTGGCAAATGGAATCTTGCCAGAAAATTAACTCAAAATAAATCCCTAACAGCCCCGAGGTGCTGGAGGGGACTTTCAGAAACAGTCAGACCTGAGTTCTGTGCAATGGCTTACAGGAGTTGCCTCACTCACACTTTGATGTTGGTTCTCTGCTGAGCCTCTGCTGAGGCAAACCAGCACGCAGGGATCAGAGACATTTCATCAGACGGAGACCTTGGAGACATTCATTCTACTGCATCTCTTTCATTGTGCCGGTGAGGAATCCCAGGCACACAGGGTTTAAAGCATTTACCCAAAGGCGTGGGGTGGAGACCTGTGAGTAGAATCCAGGTCTCTTGTTTTCTAGTTCAAGGATTTCCAGCCCCTGTACCTTAAAGATGAGCTAGGCAGGGGTGCAGCACCCACTTGGAATTGCTCTTTGGCTTACAAGAGCTCTCATGCAGAGCTCAGGCATCAGTCAACAAACAGGAGGAGGAGATGTGGTCCCTGTGTATGGGAGCAGCCTGTGACAGTATGACAAGATATTTCAGCACAGGAACAATTTAAAGCAGTACCATGGCAACCAGCATTCATTCTGGTCCCAGAGAGCCCCATGAACTGCGGGGTGTTATTGGAAATGGCTTCTCGACTGCTGAGTGGTTTCCCTTGCAGTGAGAGACTCTAAAATATGTCACACACTGAATGGAGGGACAAGATGGGTCCAGCTTCTTTACCATGAGTTGGGGGATTTTTGGCATACGCACAGTAGAAATAAACTCAGTAGCCTTGGGATCCACCAGAATGACTCTATCTGTAAAGCTGTATGGTTTTCTTCCTCTTAGAGCATTCAAAGTGTCTCCCTGAGGACTCATGTTCCAAGGAGACAACTAAGTATGAGGGAAAGGCAGGGGGAGGGGGAGGGCACTGCCATTTGTGTCTTCTTCATATGCTGCAGGTTCTGCTACTACCAAAATTAATTCCTCTTCTTGTGGTACGGAATTGAACTCAGGGTCTTGCACAAACATGTGCTCTCTACCTTTTGAGCCACACCCCCAGCCTTTTGTTCATATTTTGTTTTTGATACAGGGTCTAACTAACTTTGCTCCCACTTCCAACTTGTGACCCTTCTGTCTTTGCCTCCCAAATAGCTGGGGTTACAGGCATGACCGACCCATCATTCTCAGCTTAAAAAAATTCCCCTTAAACCATGGCAGTGGACTAAATGAAAGTCTGGAATGAGTTCAGCTTCACAATAGGACTGATCATTAGGCTATTGTACTGAGATGCTGCTTTTAACATTAATGCTTATATAATCTTTCCTAAAACAAAACTGAGGCAGAGACCATTTGTCTCCTGTTTTGTTTTTTTAAGTTTATAATTGGGCATATTAAAGATTTCTGGCTTCATTGAGAGGAGGGTGTGGGCCTATGCCTAGTTCTGATCACTGCACAATGTATGGATGGAAGTGTACACTGTCCTTGGGCTTTACCCTCCTCCCTTAGGCTGGGTTGCAGTTGGGCTGATGGCAAGTCATTGTAGGTCACAAAGATGAGGATAGAGTCAACAGATGTAGCAAAACAACATGACATATTTTGTGACAATTTAAAGACATTTCTACTTTGTCACTATAAAACAAAAAAGAAAGTGGGAGGTACTCACTACACTAAATCATAGAAGCCAAGTTTGAGCCAAAATTTTTTTAATCTTGAAGAGATGGGGATTAGAACCAGGCCCATCCCACGATAAGCCAGCACTCTACCACTGAGCCACATCCTCAGGCCCTGAAGTTCCCGAAGCACAGCTGCTGTACCAGCTATTTTGTAAACAGTTAGAAAAAAATCCTTTTGTAATCCCAGCATGGTGGCCCATCCCTGTAATCCCAGCAGGAAGACTGAAAGTTCAGGGCCAGCCTGGGCTACATAGTGAGACCCTAGTCAAAAGAAAACAAAACAAGCAAACAAAAAAAAATTCTTTTGTGTTAGTAACTGAACCAAAATCCTAACACCCCTACCAAAACTGTCATAAATCATACTAAAATTATTTAAGATACTTTAAGCAGCAAGTAAAAAGCTGGGCTGAAAATATCTTAAAAACATAGGAGTTTTTTAAAAAATGATATTTCACAAGAAATCCAGATGGATGGTGTTCCCAGGACACGTAGGATGTTAGGTTGTTCTATTAATTTCCTATTGCTGCTGTTATAAGTCACCACAAGCTAGGTTTAAAACCTCTGGATTTCAGAAGTCTGAAATCAGTTTCACTGGAATAAAATTAGTTGACAGGGCTATTTTTTCTGGAAGCCGTTGGGGAGAGTCTGTTTTCTTGCCTGGTTTAGCTTCTGAAGGCCATCTGCATTCCTTAGTTTGTGACTTCTCCCTTGAATCATTTCAACCTCTGGTTCCATCATCACATCTCCTATGTCCATAGTCAAATATCTCTCAGCCTTCTTTGTACAAGGACACTTGTGATTACATTTAGGGCCCACCCAGATAATCCAGGATAATCTCTTTATCCTTAATTTACCACATCTCAACGACCCTTTTGTCAATGAGATTAAGATTTGTAGATTCCAGGAATTAGGACATGGATATCAGCCTAAGTTAAGAACTTTTCATTTTCCTCTTTTGCACTCTCGATGTTTTGATTACATACTTCTCCACCTCACCAGGCCATGTCCAACACAGTAAGGGAAGGGTGTTTCTACCCTGTTTCTTTCAGTTATTAAGGAGGCTGTGCTTTACCAAAGACTCCCAGAAGAAGCAACATCAAGTCTCATTAGCTAAACCTGGGTCACTTTCCTATGCTCTGTTCTCAAACAGGACCGAGAATTTTCTTGTCTGGTATTTTTAACCTCTTGTAGCAGAGTATGGATGCTGCTTCAAAGAGGTCAAAGACTGTGAGGGAGGCAACAAATCACTCCTGAAGTTTCTGCAGGAGATTCCACAGACGTAAGGACCACTGAAGAGTTATCGTTTCTAGCAGCCATAAAAAGCACATGGGATGAGAAAATTTGGAGTCAAGGGTTCTGATAATGTGTTAATGGAGTGATTGAAAAAACCTTTGGTTAGAGATATAGAACTTGAACTAGGCCATGAATAAACTCTCATCTCATGGTGCTTTCAGGGCACTCCTGTGTTATAGGTTGAATTATGTTCTCTCATAATTCTTGTGTTGAAGTCTTAACCTCTAGTATTTCAGAACATATACTTATTTGGAGACTAGGGTTTTGCAGAGGTAATTAGGTTAAAATGAGAGTGGGCTTTAGTCCAAAAGACAGGTGACTATAAAAAGGGAAAATTTGGGACCAGGCATGTATGGAAGAAGAACACCATGTAAACATGAAGATGAGCAGATATCAGCCAAGGAGACAGACATGGATCAGATCCTGCCCTCACATTCAGGAAGAGCCAGTACACCCAACAACTTGACTTTGAACTTCAAGCTTCCAGAACTGTGTAAGAGTAAATTTCAGTTGTACTATTTTGTTCTGTTAGCCCTAGTAAACTAATGCAACTTGACTTCATCTCTGCCCTTGTGCCCTCCAAGTTGCAGCAGCCTTGTGGTCCTACCTCACGCACCTGGTCCTCCCTGACCTGGGTCACTCTGCCTTGTGTTTCCTGATCTCCAGGTGGTTTCCTTTGAATGCTTCAGAAACTCTTTAAATGGAACCTCTTCTCTGCCACAAAGCCTCCTGGATTCCAGAGAAAATGAGCTCCACCCTTTTCTTTCTGGGCAGTAAATGCCTACAATTATCAAATCCAGCCCCTACAACATTGTATGGGGTTTACAAAGTCATTCATGTGCATGTAATGTTTTTATCTGTTGCCATGTGTTCTGTATGAGTTAAGTGTCAACTCATGCATGCCAGAAAAGATGTTAAATATTACCATGTATGTATATTTTCTATGTATGTAAAACAGCAAACATGATGTCCCATAATTTTTATTATGAGACACAGTTTCCTTAAGGGTAATGTGTAATAGTCAAGTTGCCCTTTATTCATTCAACTGCCAATTGAATCTTCTTCTCTGTGACAGATTATTCTCCCAAGGGCTGAAGTTACAAATAGGAATAAAAACCATCCCTAGAGGCAAGGAGGTGCTGGCTCACTGTGAGACAGACAGGCAGTACCTGTGAAGAATAGTGCAGCAGGGATTGGTACTTATGATCCTGGGGGAATGCACAGTGATGCTTTATGGAATCCAAGGTCTATCAAGCTTCTGGAAGTAGGGAAGCAGGAAATGAACACCAGGATCTAAGGTTGGCTGATGGTCCCTCATTTTCCCATCTCGCAGTTGCTTCCAACTCTGTGCCTTCTCTCTCTTTCTCTGTCCACATGACCAGAAGTGGCCACCCTATAGAATTATTGATTCCCCTACAGGTGGCCATTCCTGTGCAGTGTGATGAGGTCATGCTATCCTATAGATGCTACAGCCAAAGCAAGAGAGTTGGAAAGGCAGGAGGCACCCACGGTGCTCTCAGAGGTGACAAAAGGGAAGAGGAAGTGGGGGGAAGGGCAGGCAGAGGCATTGGTTGTAATTTGAGTTGCTATGTCCACATCCACATTCAGACAGCTTATTCCACTTCTTCGCTGGGTTTGGTGAAGAGAAGAGCCTCCTGCTGTTCTTGGGGAGCACTGGGGTAGACTGCCATAAAGGCTTATGGCAGGTGTGGAGGTGTGGGGCTAGCACAGGCCAGACTTCTGTTTTTCTGGCTCAAGTAGCAAGAGTTCCTGCACAGGAATAATAGCCTGGAGAAAGAGTTTGTGTGTGATTTTCTCTTACCCTGGGCATGTCTCTGCCTTGGTCTGGGAACTCACTTCAGAAAGGAGGAGGTACCAGTGCTTCTAGTAGGACATTGCTACTTTCAGAAACTCACTTAAACTTACTCCCTAGCCAGTTAAAGGGAAAATGCTTTTCATAGGAATTGGTGTTTCTGAGGTTGATGTTTCAGATTGCAGAGGTCCTGAATCTTTAGGAAAACTCTCCTTCATCACTGAGAAGGTTAAAGAGGTGGAATGAGAACACTACCTGCATTAGTCCATTTTCTGTTGCTGTAACTGAAGACCTTCAGTGAGTGATTTATTAAAGAAAAGAGCCAGGTGTGGTGGTTCTTACCTACAGTCCTGGTACTCTGGAAGCTGAGCAGGAGAATTGTGAGTTTGAGGCTAGCCTGGGCTACATAGCAAGACCCTGTCTAAAAAAAAATGTTTTTTTTCTTACAGTTCTGGAATGTGGGAAGGCCAAGGTCAAGAAGTCCTATCTGGCAAGAGCCTTCTTGCAGGTGGGAACTCCCTGCAGCATCCCAAGGTGGTGCAGGGCATCACATGGAAAGACAGATGAAGCTTGCTAACTTGTGTCTCTCAATGAAATCATGAGGGCCTCACCCTCATGAACTCTTCTAATCCTGATGACCTCACAAAGGTACCATTAACATCGGGCTTTGGGGATTAAGTTTTATCATGAGGTTTGGAGGGTGCAAACACCCAGGCCATAGCCCTATCTCATCTGTTGTTAGCTGGTGTTTCTCCCCAAAGCTAATAATCTCACCCTGACTTTAAATGAACTACATTGGTAAGAATGCTTGGGTACCAGATGTGAAATTTCTAATATGGAAACATTGCCCTTCTCTCTGCTGATTTGTCAGTACCTCGGGTCATCCTAGGCATAAGCCTGGCCCCACCTACAAAGGAGTTCACACATCCGCTGTCGCTCCAGTGTGGCAAGGAGAAGCAGCGTGTTTTTGAAAAATTGGTTCTCTCTGTCCTAGGAGAAAGTGGGTCAACCAGAGAATTACTATTTTCTTTCCTCACAGTTGTTTGGGCTGACTAGTTTCAAAGAGTCATAGAAGTGTTTCCTGCTGGGTCACTGGCATGAACTTGGGGAGAAAAATTCAGGGATTCTGAGAAGAAAAAGTTGGAGTGTAGCTGGAAAAGGGGATGCTGCCTGAGAGGTGCCATGTGAAAATGCTCCCTAGGATGATTATTTGAAATACTGATGCTGAGTTGAAAGTCCTTCCAGCTTTCTCATGTAGCTAGTACACACAATTTTCTCTCCACATTCTAGCTTTCTTTATTGTTTACAACAACTCAATTCCAAGGCCTAACCCCTGGGACTTTAAACTCAGTACCCTTCCCTTATTTGAGTTTCAGCCTGTATCCAGAGTATTTGTGATTAGGGCAGGATGGTGGTGGTGGTGGAGAGGACTCATTTTGTCTGCAAGTCATCTGTGCATAAAGGGGCATGACTGTCCCCAAATATTGATTCATTAAGATCACTCCTTGGTTACCTGTCTGCCTGGTTCCTTTAAGTCACATAACCTTTCTGCAAGCCCATGCTACTCTGGAGGGCATAGGAATCTCTGAGACGCAGAGCACAGCACAGAGCCTCAGTCTCTAGGCATCAGTCTATCCTTTATCCTGGCCCACACTTCATGCGAAGCAATTTTTAGGGCTATGTCTGACTCCTCTAGTACCACTAAGGATTTTAGGTTTTCCATTCTTTTTTGGGGAGGGGGCGGCCCTGGGGTTTGAACTCAGGGCCTCATACTTGCTAGGCAGGCACTCTACCACTTGAGCCACTCCGCCAGCCCGATTTTAAGTTTTTCAGAAAGAGGTCTATCTGCCTGCCTGCCTGCCTGCCTGTCTGTCTGTCTCTAGCTCTCTTACTCTTTGTTAACTTTCCATCCATGCTCAATGGATACAGAATGGCCTATCTGCTAGAAACGAGCAACAGGAAAATGAGACAATGCATGAAAACAATTAGTTGAGAATTTAAAATATTATTCTGTACATCAAAACATGGCCACGAACCTTATGTCATCTGTTCAGAACTAGAATAAATGGAACCAGAATCACCTGTCTGGTTGCTAAAACCATAGATTCCTATTGTCCCACCTGAAGTCTATTGGATCAGAATCTTCAGGCAATTCTTAGGTACACTAATGTCTAGCCCCAGCCTCAGCTGAATTACCTACCAGGTTTTAATACTGATCCATGCTTGTTCTCAAGCTGTTCAGAGCATGTTAATATACATTCAAATGATGCAGAGATCTTGTTAAGTTGGGTGGTGGGAACTGACACTCTGAGTGTCTAACAAGTGATGCTTCCACTTCTGGTTGGAGGGCCACATCTGGAGTGGCAATGTGCCAGAGTGTATGTTGCTGTTCTTTTCATGCCTGTGAGGCTATTTCGAGACTTCTCAAGTTCCTGATGCCAGTGGTTTGCTGCACTCCCATGGATACTATGCTTTGTTGACTGGGCTCTGCCTAGATGTCATCCACATTTCCTCTGCCTGCTTTCCCTTTACCTTCCCTCAGCTGATCCCTCTACTTTCACCCTCACTGTGCACCCCTACCCTGCCTCAGGGGCAGCTCTCCTGTAATGACCTGGGTTTATTCACCCCGTGGGTCTCCTCTAACTATAGAGAAATAATTGAATATCTCTAGATTTCAATTTGCTGGTATGAGAAAGTCCTTCCTCCTGGAGGAAAAGAGAACATGAGACCCAACCAAGCAAGTAAAATTAATTTGGGAGCTGTTTTATCTCTTTCGGTCTGCCATTACAATTTCATACACTCCATTACAATGCCTACACTATCCTTGACTTTGAAAGAACTGAGGCTGTAAGAACTACTGGCCCTTTTTATAGGTGGGGGGACAAGGGGAACGCCATACTTGCCCATGTGGTGTATGTGTTTATCTTTTAAGTCCCTGAGAAGTGTGTGTGTGTGTGTGTGTGTGTGTGTGTGATGAGGGAGTTATTGAAGAATGTTAAGATTCTTTTCTTTAGCCGGAGAACTTTTGATTCTAGCATGGCTTTCATCCCAACTAGTTAACAATAAGAAAGCAAGGCTAAAGTAGAGAACTAGGGAAAGATTGACTTGTGTACTCTTCAGACATGGAGAATCATCCATTGCATTGAAACCTCTTGTCAACCAAAATAACAGAGTGGCTCTCCAAAAGAATGAGTTTAATGGGGAGTGGTAGTTCACTGCGAAGCCAAATATGAACATGGGTCCCTTCAGGGAGGCAGAGCACCAAGGGTTTTTGAGGGTAAAATGTGGAGTATGTTTAAGTTTTTTGAGTCAAAGAGAGCATTGGTTATAGGGGTTCATTGTGGAAGGAGATATCAGCTCATTAATGGAGACAGTGCATCAGGCTTTTGTGCATCTAGCTAGATGTCCTTGTGACTCATGTAGCAAGGTACAGTTTGGAAAGTCCTTTTCAAAAGTTCTGATTACAGGCATATGTGTGTATGAGCCCTTCAGAGAGTCTTTGTAATATTTCTTTTTTTCCTTTTTTACATTAGCATATATTAATAGTGTAAGGGGTTTCATTTGAGAATGCCATAGATGTGGGCAATGTTCCTTGAACAAGTTCATCTCCTCCATTATATTCCTTTAACCCTCCCCTCCTTTTCACACAGAGTTTATGAATTTCATTATGCTATCTATCGATCACTCTATCTACCATCATATATTATCGCTATATATGTACGGCATCTACGTATCACATAAAGGGGATGGAATTATCGTATATGTGACACTTCCACCCCTTTACCACCCAGTACCCTCTCCTTTCTCCTTCCCCCTTCTTGCCTGTCCTCCCAGATAGTTCCCCTTTTATGCTCAAGTCCCATTATTAATATTATTTTTATTGTTATTTGATGTTTGTGTATACAGGGCTCTCCCTTCATCACCTCCTGACTCTCTTTTGTTTGAGTTTGACATGACTCCATCTTGGTATTGACAACTCCACAGTTAAATGGTTGGAGTGATACCAGCAGTGGTCAATGGACTGTAATGGAAATGGATCTAAGAAAAGACTCCTGACTGTACAGTTGCTGTCATGTGGCTCCGGCCCAGACTCAGAACTCCATGGCCTTCGAAGGTAATCACAGATGTCGCTGGCCCCATAGCAGCACCTCTCAGAGCAGGGGCACCAAACTACACCCGGAGAAATCTCCATCAGCGTTGCCTGGGCACATGTAGTAACAATTTCTTTTTCTTTTTACTTATTTGTTTATTTTTGTTTGCAGTAACAATTTCAACACCGACCTAGAGTCTGATTCAACAGAGCCCCATGAACTGTATTTTTTAAAAAATATTCTTTGGGTGAATTTTTACTTATAGTCAGGTTTGGGAAGCAATGCCTTAGCACAACTGTTTGGCAAACTTTTAACAGAAAAATTCTTTCACTAGATAAATACTTATTAAATAATCACTATGTGCCATGTATGGTTGTAAGCCCTGAGTAAATAGTGTAAGATTGACAGAGTCTTCATATAACTCCAAAATAGTTAAAATGAGGAGCGTATTTTTCGGGAATCTTAAAGATTCACTGTTTGGCTGAAAATGCTTTTTTGGTGCTAAACCCATGAAGTTCTATCAGGTTCTGTGACACACAGTTTGAGAATCACTTCCTCAGAGGCATGGGAAAGAGCTTGCAGCAATAAAACTAGCCCAGGCATTCCAGCTTCCTCGGTGACAGAGTGGGACATGGACCTCAAGTCTTACTGTGTGTAATAAAAGTGATAAACACATAAATCACGGAAAATGGTGCTTGCTGTGCAGCTGGCCACTGCTGCAGTTTTGTTCTTTTTTGTTCCTCTTTGCTGGGAGCAAGTTACTTATCTTTAAATGGGGGAAAATTGGAGGAGAAAGCAAGAACATTTGGAAGAGTCTTGCAAGAGACAGCTAAACTTCAGGTGGGATAATGAGGAATAGGACACGAAGAAGCCATGAAAAGGCCTTCCCACAGCCATAGCAATAAGCAGCCACAGGTGTAAAATTGTACACCTGGTCTGGAAGTTCCTCAAAAAGTTAAACATAGAGTCACCATATGAGCCATCAGTTCTACTCTTAGGTATACACTCAAGAGAACTGAAAACATATGTTCATGAAAAAACCTACACCCAAAAGTGTACACAGCAGCGTTATTCATAAAAGCCCAAAACTGGAAACAACCGAGTCTCCATCAACCAAAGAATGAATAAAGAAAATATGGTGTACCTGCACAGTCCAATATTAGTCACAGAAAGGAATGAAGCCCTGACATATGGAAGAGCACGGGCAGACCTCGAGAAGGTAATGCTAAGTGAATGAAGCCAGACACAAAATACTATAAATTGCATGATTTCATTTATATGAAATGACTAGAATAAGAGAATCTCTAGAAACAAATTAGGTTAGTGCTATCCAGTGGCTTAAGGAAGGAGAGGATGAGAATGATTGCTAAAAGTCATAGGATTTCTTTTTTTAAGTGATAAAAATTGCCTAAGATTAGATAATGGTGACAGCTATACAACTTTGTGAACATATTAAAAGCCAATGAATTGTACATTTTTAAAAAGGTGAATTTTAGCTAGGTATGGTGATGTTACTGGGTTGAGTGGGCTAAGAAGACAATAGTCCAGAAGATCCCAAGTTCTTGTGTTACCTGAACAGAGAACTGGACAGAAAGACACAAATTGCAAAACAGTAGCTAAACTTTATTGAAAAGAATGTGGAAGATAGAGGAGGCACGGCAAGAGAAAAAGCGGTGGGCTCTTGCCAGGTAGCACAAAAGCATTGATCTTGTTTAAAGACCAACTTATAAGTTGTAAGGCAGGAAAAATCTAGGCAGTCCTTAGGGAGGGGCTAGGGTGGCTGGCAGTTTTAATTAACACAGCCTTGACACAAGACATGGGGTATTCTGCACTTGGAAATTATGCTAATTTCCAGGCCTTTAATTTAGGGCCTCACACTTGCTAGGCAGGCACTCTACAACTTGAGCCACTCTGCCATCTCATAAGGTCTTATGTAGAGGACTTTGCCTGAGAGGTCAAATTGGGGCAGACCTTTTACCAGGCAAGCCGGACACAGAAGTGCCCCTTTGGACACTATCTTGCAAAGATATTTAAGACTATCAGTGTATTTATAATTTAGAGGGGATTTATTGCTCTCGAGATGGCTTGGGTGGTGCTGGGGAGTAGTAAAAAAAAGTCTAGCATAGGGATTTCTGTTTGCTTAAGAGAAGGGAGTCCAATGGTAGGTTATTTTCTGTTGCTAGACACACACCTGTAATCTCAGCTACTTGGGAGACAGAGTCAGGAGAACAATGGGTTCCAAGCCAGCCACAGCAAACAGCTGAGGGTGTGCCTCAAATGGTAGAGAGCTTGACTTAGCATATGCTAGGTGTTGGGTTCACTTCCCAGTACTAAAAAAAAAAAAAAAAAGTGAATTTTAATTTTATGTATGTAGATTATATTTCTATATAATAGAATTCTCTTTTCTTTTTAATTTAAAAAAGAAAAGAAAGAAGCAACCACAGAAAATGAAGGCAAACCACATTCTGTGAATTAGAATTAAGAAATTATTCAGTCTGTCTCACCTCAGAAACTGCAGAAAGAGATCAATGTGGTAAAATTTAGACGATGAGCCTGGTCAGGCCTAGGACTCTAACTTTCCTCACTGGAGCCTGAAGAATTTAGCAGCTTCTCAGAAAAGAGGGCTAAGTGACCAACAAGACTATGCTTGCTGTAATCATTATTTCTGGGTCTACATTAATTGTTTACATATGTTTATAGCTCAGCCTTCGTGGTGGTTTGGTGTTTCTCATATACTTAATTCCTTCTGTTGATTTCAAACACTCAGTTCTAGAAGTGCAGTTCAAGTTGCTAGAAGGACCCAGGTCCTTGTGCTGTGCACGCGGGCGTCTTGGGTACAAAACCTACCCTGCCACCAGCCCCAGACAAGAAGAGGCTTTGATTGCATAGAACTCCTTGAACAAGTCGTACAGGCTCCTGTTGGACGACTGAGAAGAGTGTTTTCAGGAGAAGCAACTTGAAATGTACATGCTGTGTGAAATGTGTTAGGGGGACAGAAGGTGTTTTTAAGCATGAAAAGTTTGGACCATTCATTGCCAGTGAATTGTGGTTCCACTTTCTAGTTCGTCCTTGCCTTCAAGTTTTCTCCTATGAACGTACTGACAATATGCAGTTTTACAGAATGTGTCATTGTCGCTTCTGAGATGCCACATATGCTCTGCTGTACATTTGGGATTACCGCAGCAGGTTTTAAAGACTGATTTAAAAAATTATATTTTGAAGTTTACATTTAGCGTTTTGCAAGAAGCTTGCTTACCAGCTGTTTGTTTATACTGTCTCCTGATTGTTTTTGCACATTATCAATGAGTAGCGGGTAATTACATCATTACAATGGTAAGTAGTAGCTGAATTCCCTGGAGAGCTGTTCTAGGGGACTAGATGTGCTGCCTCTAGTCCTAGTGCCTCGAGGAGGCTCCAGGGAAATATGGGTCCTCAGTCAATGACTGAAGCCTAGGACTTCTAGCAGCCTTTGTCAGGCTATTAGCCAACAAATCTCAAAGTTCCTGAGACTGACACTAAAGTCTGCCAAAATTACCTATTTCAACCTCTTGCTTCCCACATCTTTGACCCAAATCAATCTTTTTCTTCTCCTATATTTATTTTATTTTTTAGGTTGACACATACAACTCATACATCACATGGGGTACCATGTGACATTTCAATACATATACATACAGCTTAGTGGTCAAGTCAGAGCAAGCATATTTTTTCCTTCAAACATTTATTTATTTTTGCTGAAAGCACTCAAAAATCCTTTCTTTTGGATTTATAGTACATTATCATTATCTATAATCACCAGAACTCATTTCTCCTAACCTAAAATCCATTGACCAACATTTCCTCAGCCTCCTCTTCCCTGCAACTCTCTTGATAAATCTCCCTTCTGCTAGAATTGACAGTGAATTAAAACAACCCAGTGACCTGGATATAATTAGAACTATTCGTTCATTTTTAAAAAAAAAATAATTAAGAGTGATTTATTAGGAAAGAAGAATTATACCTCAAGGAGTGAGGTGAGCAGCTCAGGTAAGGATTGATTGTGTGGAAGCTGTCAGGACTTGTGATTTAATCCGATAGGGTAATGTGAAACTGAGGGCCTTCCCCTGTGGCCCTCTCCAAATGGTATGGCCACTACACTTAGGCTTCCAGGGTGTGGGAAGGCATATGCCTGTGCATTTGGTCCTCTTTGCTCTGCTAATTTAATCTTCTTTGCCCATGGAGTGGGCATCATAAGGAGGACAAAGACCATTGTCTTAATTGTTGGCCCAGGGTGTAGGCCCATCTGGGGGTTTTTACAATGGAGTCTGTAACCCAGGTATTTCCTTTTTCCTGTTCATGCCTACCTGTAGTCCAACAATAACATTCTCCTCTCAAAAGCTCAAGACCCTGAATTCTTTCAGGGGTATGGACAGTGAGATCCATCTATCTGCTTCCTGCTGACAGGGGGTGACAAGTGTACTCAGGGTCCAGAATCTTGCTGTCTGTCAGGACATGGGAAAGTTGATTAGGCTCAGGTAGAGATGGCTGCTGAGAACATGGCCATTCTGTGGTTGAACTATCAGGAATAGTCACGAAATGAAGCAGCCATCATATCCAAGGGAAAGGTGGTTTTTAGCCTGAAGTCCATTTTTAAGTATAATTCTGTCAGTTCTATAGGTGACATTCCAAAGCACTGCTTTGATTGTACTGTTAGGAGCTGTACTTTCCTTTAGCAGATCTGAGTTGCACCACCAAAGTGTTTATTTGGGGTGTTCCTTGGTTCTTCAATGTAGCACCTAAGATTAGGATATAGCCCTAGGTATAGCAAAAGAACCAAGAAAAGTAGGAAGAGAGTAAAGAGTGATTTATTAAGAAAGTGGAATTATACCTTGAGGGGTGAGGTGGGCAGTGTGGGGAAGGGCTGACTGCCTAAATAGGGACAGTACGTCTCAAGGGGTGAGGTGGGCAGTATGCGTCATGATTGACTCTCTCTCTAGTTTCTCTAACGGCAGCTATATTGAGATGTAATTCACTTAGAGTAAAAGTCACCCTATACAATTCAGTGATTTGGTGCATTCAGAGAGTTGAGATCACTGTTACCTAAACATTTTCATCACTCCAAAAGATATCTTTTACCCATTAGCACTCATACCCATTCCCTACCAACCCCAGTCCCTGAATCTACATTCCATATATATGGATTTGCCTACTCTGGACATTTTATATGAACAGAATCATATAATATTGGTCTTTTGTGTCTGGCTTCTTTCTCTTGGCGTAATGTTTTCAAGGTTCATTTGTTGTATACTAGATACCACTTCATTAATTCATTCCTCTTTAAAGATGTTTTTAAAATTATGATAAATACACATAATATAAAATTCACTATCTTAACTATTTTTAAGTACAAAGTTCCGTATGCTTTAATACAACACTCTGTTCAAGCAATCTGCAGAACTCTTTGTTCTTACAAAATTGGAACTATTAAACAACTTCCTATTCCACCCTTCCCTCAGCTCCTGGCAATCGTGATTTATTTTCTATCTCTATGAACCTGTTTATTCTAAGTACTTCATATAAATAGAATCATACTGTATTTGTCTTTTTGTAACTGGCATATTTCATTTAGTATCATGTCCTCTAGATTTATCCATATTGTAGCATATGTCAGAATGTCTTTCCTTTTTTAAGGCTGAATAATATTTAATTATATGCCTATGTTTCATATCCATTCATCTGCCAGTTGGGAATGCTTCCACTTCTTGGCTATTGGAAATAATACTGTCATGAACAAGGGTGCACAAATAGTGTTCAGTTCCCTGCTTTTGCTTATTTTGTGCATATACTCAGAAGTGGGATTATGGGGTCAGGTAGCAGTTCTCTTTTTAATTTTTTTCAGGAACCCTCATGCTGTTTAATTTTTCTTCTTCTTTTTAGTGGTATTGGGATTTGAACTCAGCTTGCTGCTTGCTAGGCAAGTGCTTTATCACTTGAGCCATAACCTCTCCATGCTGTTTTCTATAGCAATGACATTATTTTACATTCCCATCAACAGTGTACAAGGGTTCCAATTTCTCCCAGCAGTCTTGAACGGTTATTAGTATTATTATTTTTAGATAGTCGCCTTTCTAATGTGAGATGGCATTCATTCATTCTGCACTGACGTCAGACAGTGTGGGGGGGGACTGTAGGTAAAGAAAGAGATAAACTATTCAACATAGTACTTGCCTCAGTCTTATAATCTGTTTATGGGAGAAGGATCTTAATTTGACCTTCAACATTTATTAAGCAATTACCATGCACCCGGCCCTGTGCAAGAGCTTAGTGTGTTTTCTTTCGTTCAGTCTTTTCTACAGCCCCGTGGGGCAGATATGATTGTTTTCCTATCTTCCAGGGAGGGAAAATGGGACCTTTTAGCCTTTACCAAATGTCTCTGAGCCAGAGTTGAAAGCCTACCCATGTCACTTTGAAACTTGGGCTTTCTCTGTACTCAGAGGGTGAGATTAGCCTGATCCTGCAGGCTGGACTGGCTGGCCTGGCCTTCAAGGACACGAACCAGGGTTGCTAGTACCCATGTTTGAGATGGTAGTCATCTGTACCATTTTAACGCTACTATTTAGAGTTTTTTTATAAATGGAGGGAATGGAGAATTCACCAAGACCCTTCTATCCTCTCCATTGGTATTTGTAGGGAGGAGGATAAAGGATCCTATGCCATAGAAATAATAGATTTAATGTCATAGAAATAAATAGGAGAGGCAGAAGGTCAGGAGCAGAATGCTGGCCTATTGACAAGTCCTGTCTTGTTTATTCTGCTATTGTGTTGTCCCCCCTTATCTGAGGTTTTGCTTTCTACATTTATCTGTGAGCAACTGATCTGAAAATATTAAATAGAAAATTCCAGATATAACAATCTATAAGTTTTTAATAATTTTTATTACATTATATTGCTGTTTTTTCCTTTTTTTTTTTTTTTATGATACTAGGGTTTGAATTCAGGGCCTACACCTTGAGCCACCTCACCAGCTCCCCTCCTTTTTTTATGATTGATTCCCCCCTCCACAGGGTCTCGTGAACTATTTGCTCGGGGTTGATTTGAACCATGATCCTTCTGATCTCTGCCTCTTGAGTAGGTAGGATTACAGGTGTGAGCCACTGGTGCCCAGCTTGTTTTTTATATTTTATTATTCGTTATTATTATTAATCTCTTACTTCATCTAATTTATAAATTAAAAACTTTATCAAAGGTACATGTTTATGGAAAAAACATGCTATATGAGTATTAGGAAAACTGCTTTTACTTCATAACTTACACAGAAGACTTCTGTGCTCTCAAAAGGTGTTGGAACTTGACCTCAGCAATAAATAAACAAGAAATTTTGCAGCAGTGGCCACCAGCTGAGTGTCCTGTACTGGAATGCAGTCCTGTTGCTGTCTGCCTGAACATAAACCTTAAAAGGAAAAGTTACTGTACCATAACTGATGACAAATAAACTCCATTGACTTTCCCTTTTCTACTTTGAAATCCCTACTGCAATGGTTGAGCCTTCCTGCCACTTTTGCTCTTGAAGTCTCCCTGTTTGTAAACAGTCTGTTTCTTGCTCAATGAAGTGTTCATACAACTTGAAGGAAACCAGAATATGTCACTTCAAGATATGCCTCCTTGACATAAAAAATATACTTGTGCTAAAGGCCTTTAAGAAGCAACAAAGTGAAGAAAAATTCTATCCTTCCTTTTTCTGACTAAAGACAGGACAATATTCTTTCCTGGAGACAGCTCTAAACTCTCACTAGCCCAGACATGGAACCAGAGGAATCTGCAAACAAATCTTATTCCATGAGCTTCCTCCCCTGTATTTACCTTTCCACAATTTCCCACTGCTGGAAGCCTAGAGCCTCTTCCCTTTGTGCTCTCATTTCCCACAAATTCACTGTTCTTTGTTATGGATGCTGTAAGTCACAGTCCTAAGTCACTGCTTTGAAATGCTTTCATTGGGGTTTCTTCTAGTGATGTATGCTGTACCTCTTAATAAACTTGTTTGTTTTTCTCTTGCTACTTTGTCTTTTGTTATAGATGTTCCAAGAACTATGAAGAGTTAAAGAAAAAACTACTTTTTCTTCCCAACAAAGTAAAATGCTCTTGAATTTTCTTTTGATTATAAATAGTGAAAAAAATATATAAATGTATATAGTCTCCCTGTGAATATATGAATATGTGGATTTTCTTTTGGCTATATAAAGAAATATACATTCTCCCTGTGAATATATGAATATCTGAAAATTATATATATATTCTCCGCTTGGACAATTTCTTCCTTCTTTGGTCAACTATCACAAAGGCACCCAGAAATAACTCATAGTGGGAACACCATTTCTCTTCAGCAGAATTAGCCTAGGGTAGGGAGTATGACCCAGGTCCCGATGATTAAGTAAGAAGGGAAGACTGTTGTACATCTGGCAGAAACTTTTTCCTGAATTAAAAAATCAGAGCTTATGGGCAAAAGCTTTTTTCCCCTTATGCCTTTTTTTTTTCTTTTATTATTCATATGTGCATACAAGGCTTGGGTCATTTAACCCCCCTGCCCCCACCCCCTCCCTTACCACCCACTCCGCCCCCTCCCTCTCCCCCCCACCCCCTCAATACCCAGCAGAAACTATTTTGCCCTTATCTCTAATTTTGTTGCAGAGAAAGTATAAGCAATAATAGGAAGGAACAAGGGTTTTTGCTGGTTGAGATAAGGATAGCTATACAGGGCATTGACTCACATTGATTTCCTGTGCGTGTGTGTTACCTTCTATGTTAATTCTTTTTGATCTGACCTTTTCTCTAGTTCCTGGTCCCCTTTTCCTGTTGACCTCAGTTGCTTTTAAGGTATCTGCTTTAGTTTCTCTGCATTAAGGGCAACAAATGCTAGCTAATTTTTTAGGTGTCTTACCTATCCTCACCCCTTCCTTGTGTGCTCTCGCTTTTATCATGTGCTCAAAGTCCAATCTCCTTGTTGTGATTGCCCTTGATCTAATGTCCGCATATGAGGGAGGACATAGGATTTTTGGTCTTTTGGACCAGGCTAACCTCACTCAGAATGATGTTCTGCAATTCCATCCATTTACCAGCGAATGATAACATTTCGTTTTTCTTCATGGCTGCATAAAATTCCATTGTGTATAGATACCACATTTTCTTAATCCATTCGTCAGTGGTGAGGCATCTTGGCTGTTTCCATAACTTGGCTATTGTGAATAGTGCCGCAATAAACATGGGTGTGCAGGTGCCTCTGGAGTAACCTGTGTCACAGTCTTTTGGGTATATCCCCAAGAGTGGTATTGCTGGATCAAATGGTAGATCAATGTTTAGCTTTTTAAGTAGCCTCCAGATTTTTTTCCAGAGTGGTTATACTAGTCTACATTCCCACCAACAGTGTAAGAGGGTTCCTTTTTCCCCCGCATCCTCGCCAACACCTGTTGTTGGTGGTGTTGCTAATGATGGCTATTCTAACAGGGGTGAGGTGGAATCTTAGTGTGGTTTTAATTTGCATTTCCTTTATTGCTAGAGATGGTGAGCATTTTTTCATGTGTTTTTTAGCCATTTGAATTTCTTCTTTTGAGAAAGTTCTGTTTAGTTCACTTGCCCATTTCTTTATTGGTTCATTAGTTTTGGGAGAATTTAGTTTATTAAGTTCCCTATATATTCTGGTTATCAGTCCTTTGTCTGATGTGTAGCTGGCAAATATTTTCTCCCACTCTGTGGGTGTTCTCTTCAGTTTAGAGACCATTTCTTTTGATGAACAGAAGCTCTTTAGTTTTATGAGGTCCCATTTATCTATGCTATCTCTTAGTTGCTGTGCTGCTGGGGTTTTGTTGAGAAAGTTCTTACCTATACCTACTAACCCCAGAGTATTTCCTACTCTTTCCTGTATCAACTTTAGAGTTTGGGGTCTGATATTAAGATCTTTGATCCATTTTGAGTTAATATTGGTATAGGGTGATATACATGGATTTAGTTTCAGTTTTTTGCAGACTGCTAACCAGTTTTCCCAGTAGTTTTTGTTGAAGAGGCTGCTATTTCTCCATCGTATATTTTTAGCTCCTTTGTCAAAGACAAGTTGGTTATAGTTGTGTGGTTTCATATCTGGGTCCTCTATTCTGTTCCACTGGTCTTCATGTCTGTTTTTGTGCCAGTACCATGCTGTTTTTATTGTTATTGCTTTGTAATATAGTTTGAAGTCAGGTATTGTGACACCTCCAGCATTGTTTTTTTGACTGAGTATTGCCTTGGCTATTCGTGGCCTCTTGTGTTTCCATATAAATTTCACGGTAGATTTTTCAATCTCTTTAATGAATGTCATTGGAATTTTGATGGGAATTGCATTAAACATATAGATTACTTTTGGGAGTATCGACATTTTTACTATGTTGATTCTACCAATCCATGAGCATGGGAGATCTCTCCACTTTCTATAGTCTTCCTCAATCTCTTTCTTCAGAAGTGTATAGTTTTCCTTGTAGAGGTCTTTCACATCTTTTGTTAGGTTTACACCTAGGTATTTGATTTTTTTTGAGGCTATTGTAAATGGAATTGTTTTCATACATTCTTTTTCCATTTGCTCATTGTTAGTGTATAGAAATGCTAATGATTTTTCTATGTTGATTTTATATCCTGCTACCTTGCTATAGCTATTGATGATGTCTAGAAGCTTCTGGGTAGAGTTTTTTGGGTCTTTAAGGTATAGGATCATATTGTCTGCAAATAGGGATATTTTGACAGTTTCTTTACCTATTTGTATTCCTTTTATTCCTTCTTCTTGCTTAATTGCTCTGGCTAGGAATTCCAGTACTATGTTGAATAGGAGTGGAGATAGTGGGCACCCTTGTCTGGTTCCTGATTTTAGAGGGAATGGTTTCAGTTTTTATCCATTAAGTATAATGCTGGCTGTAGGTTTGTCATAGATAGCTGTTATAATGTTGAGGTACTTTCCTTCTATTCCTAGTTTTCTTAGAGCTTTTATCATGAAATGATGTTAGATCTTATCAAAGGCTTTTTCTGCATTTATTGAGATGATCAAGTGGTTTTTGTCTTTTCTTTCATTAATGTGCTTTATTACGTTTATTGATTTTCATATGTTGAACCACACCTGCATCCCTGGGATGAAGCCTACTTGGTCGTGGTGAATAATCTTTTTGATGTGTTGTTGAATTCGGTTAGCCATTATTTTGTTGAGGATTTTTGCATCAATGTTCATTAAGGAGATTGGCTTATAGTTCTCCTTTTTGGAGGTGTCTTTGCCTGGTTTTGGGGTAAGTGTAATACTGGCTTCATAAAATGTGTTTGGCAGTTTTCCTTCCCTTTCTATTTCATGGAACAGTTTAAGGAGGGTTGGTATCAGTACTTCTTTAAAGGTCTGATAGAATTCAGCAGAGAATCCATCAGGTCCTGGACTTTTCTTTTTGGGGAGACTCTTGATTGCTGCTTCAATTTCATTTTGTGTTATAGGTCTATTCAGGTGATTAATTTCCTCTTGGTTCAGTTTTGGATGATCATATGTATCTAGAAATCTGTCCATTTCTTTAAGGTTTTCAAATTTATTTGAATATAGGTTCTCAAAGTAGTCTCTGATGATTTCCTGGACTTCCATGGTGTTTGTTGTTATCTCCCCTTTTGCATTCCTGATTCTATTAATTTGGGTTTTTTTCTCTCCTCATTTTAGTCAGGTTTGCCAGGGGTCTATCGATCTTGTTTATTTTTTCAAAGAACCAACTTTTTGTTTCATTAATTCTTTGTATGGTTTTTTTGGTTTCTATTTTGTTGATTTCATCTCTTATTTTTATTATTTCTCTCCTTCTATTTGTTTTGGGATTTGCTTGTTCCTGTTTTTCTAGGAGTTTGAGATGTATCATTAGGTTATTGATTTGGGATCTTTCAGTCTTTTTAATATATGCACTCATGGCTATAAACTTTCCTCTCAGGACTGCCTTTGCTGTGTCCCATAGGTTCCGGTAGGTTGTGTTTTCATTTTCATTGACTTCCAGGAACTTTTTAATTTCTTCTTTTATTTCATCGATGATCCATTCTTCATTAAGTAATGAGTTATTTAGTTTCCAGCTGTTGGCATGTTTTTTGTCTTTACTTTTGTTGTTGAGTTCTACTTTTACTGCATTGTGATCAGACAGTATGCATGGTATAATTTCTATTTTCTTATATTTGCTGAGACTTGCTTTGTGCCCTAGGATATGATCTATTTTGGAGAAGGTTCCATGGGCTGCTGAGAAGAATGTATATTGTGTAGAGGTTGGATGAAATGTTCTCTAGACATCTACTAGGTCCATTTGATCTATTGCATATTTTATTTTATTTTTTTATTTTTTTTTTCATTTTTCTTTTATTATTCGTATGTGCATACAAGGATTGGTTCTCTATTGCATATTTTAGATCTTGGATTTATTTATTGATTTTTTTGTTTGGATGACCTATCTATTGATGATAATGGGGTGTTAAAGTCTCCCACAACCACTGTGTTGGCATTTATATATGCTTTTAGGTCTTTCAGGGTATGTTTGATGAAATTGGGTGGGTTGACATTAGGTGCATACAGATTGATTATTGATTATTATTTCCTTTTGGTCTATTTCCCCATTTTATTAGTATGGAATGTCCTTCTTTATCTTGTTTGATAAATGTAGGTTTGAAGTCTACTTTGTCAGAGATAAGTATTGCTACTCCTGCCTGTTTTTGGGGGCCATTGGCTTGGTAAATCTTCTTCCAGCCTTTCATCCTAAGCCTATGCTTATTTCTGTCAGTGAGATGGGTCTCCTGTAAGCAAAAAATTGTTGAATCTTCCTTTTTAATCCATCTCATCAAACAGTGCCTTTTGATGGGTGAATTAAGTCCGTTAACATTAAGCCTTAGTACTGATAGGTATGTGGTGATTCCTGTCATTTAGTTGTCTTAGTTGTTTGAAGGTTTGATTGTGTGTACCTTAAGTTGAGGTTACTCTCTACTGTCTTGCTTTTTCTTTTCCTGTGGTTTGGTGCTCCCTGTCTTTTCATGTTTAAGTTGGGTTTCACTTTCTGTGTGCAGAATCCCTTGCAGAATCTTTTGTAGTGGTGGCTTTGTGGTCACATATTGTTTTAGTTTCTGCTTATCATGGAAGACTTTTATTGCTTCATCTATTTTGAATGATAGCTTTGCTGGGTAGAGTATCCTGGGGTTGAAGTTATTTTCATTCAGTGCCCGGAAGATCTCACCCCACACTCTTCTTGCTTTTAATGTTTCTGTTGAGAAGTCTGCTGTGATTTTGATGGGTTTACCTTTGTATGTTACTTGTTTTTTCTCTCTTACAGCCTTCAATATTCTTTCCTTAGTTTCTGAACTTGTTGTTTTAATGATGATATGTCATGGAGTAGTTCTATTTTGATCTGGTCTGTTTGGTGTCCCGGAGGCCTCTTGCATCTGTATGGGAATATCTTTCTCTAGATTTGGGAAATTTTCCGTTATTATTTTGTTGAATAGATTAGGCATTCCCTTCGCTTACACCTCTTCTCCTTCTTCGATGCCCATGATTCTCAAGTTTGGTCTTTTGATGGAGTCAGTGAGTTCTTGCATTTTCTTTTCACAGGTCTTGAGTTGTTTAATTAATAGTTCTTTGGTTTTTCCTTTAATTACCATTTCATCTTCAAGTTCTGAGATTCTGTCTTCTGTTTGTTCTATTCTGCTGGATTGGACTTCCATTTTGTTTTGCAGTTCTGTTTTGTTCTTTTTTCTGAGGTTTTCCATATCCTGGCTGGTTTCCTCTTTAATGTTGTCTATTTTTGTCCTGAGTTCATTTATCCGTGTTATTCATCGTGTTCTTTGTTTCACTTTGGTGTTTATACAGTGCTTCTATGGTTTCCTTTATTTCTTCTTTTGCTTTTTCAAATTCTCTATTTTTGTTGTCTTGGAATTTCTTGAGTGTCTCCTGTACATTTTTGTTGACCCTATCCAGTATTGTCTCTATAAAATTCTCATTGAGTACCTGTAGTATGTCTTCTTTTAAATTATTCTTGTGGGCTTCATTGGGTCCTTTGGCATAGTTTATTTTCATTTTGTTGGAGTCTGGATCTGAGTTTCTGTTCTCTTCATTCCCCTCTGGTTCCTGTACTAATATTTTGCTGTGGGGAAACCAGTTTCCCTGTTTTTTTCTGTCTTCCCGTCATTGTCTTTGGTGTTGTTACTGTCCCTGTATTGTGTGCAATTAAGTATTTTCTAGCTTGTAATAATAACAATGGTAATATTTAGAATGGAAGGGTGAGCTGAGATGGAAAGCAAGAAGTTAAAGAAAAGGGGAAAACAAGTACACAAAAGAGGGAGAAAGCAGAACAAGGTTTCAGAGAAGAAAGTTTCAAAGATATAAACAGGAAGCATTATTGTACTAATTGACAGTAAGCTGAACAGACATTAGAGAGGCGGAGAGAGGATTGAAAATCAAAAATAAAAAAAAATAAAGATAAGAATAAAAATAAAAAATAAGTAAATGAAATAAATATCTATATATAAAAATGAATTAAAATAAAATGGAAAATAGAAAATTAAAAAACAAAACAAAAAAAGATAAAAAAACCAAAAAACCTCCAAGTTCAAATACAATGAAGTTTCAGTCTTAATAATTTGGGTGACTGTCTCAGTCTCCAATCCTGGAGATTGTGCTCAGATGTTGTTCTGTAGTTGTCTCATCAAAGGGGACACAAAGTAGAACACAACTACACACACACACACACACACACACACACACACACAAACCCCACCAAGTGTCCCAAGTTCAAATGCAATACAGTTTCAGTAAGTTTTTCTGCTTGCAGGTGTAATTCAGTTGTTCTCTCATCAAAGGTAGGGAGACAAAGAAAAAAAAAAGAGTCTGGAGACAGTTCTGAGAATGGTATCTGCAAGTGTGGCTTGCCTGCCCACTGCTGTCAGCCTGCTGTTGCTGGAGGCATTGTTTATGCAGATCTCTGGGGTGAGCTTAGCACTCACCTGGCCCCGCAGGGTTTGTTTGTTCAGAGTTCTCCTGTGCAGGAGACTCTGCTACAGGCTTTTCCCTTTCCAAGCATTGGGAAAGGTGACACTGCACCCGTGTTGTCAGGCCTGTGTGTTTATTTACAGTTCATGTGGGAGGTGGGTCTTCCCCCCTCTCCTGTGGAGTTTTCCTCCCACTGCCACTTTCACAAGCTTTCCTGCTCCTGATTATTGGGTGGTGCTGCTGCTCCTGACAGCCGCCATGTTTGTTTACAGTTCACGTGGGAAGTGGGTCTTCCCTCCTCTCCTGTGGAGTTTTCCTCCCTCCGCCACTCTCACCAGCTTTCCCACTCCTGGTTGCTCGGCGCACGCCCCCCCACTCCCACCAGATCCTCTCTGGCGCACCCAGCTTGTTTATTTACAGTCCCAGGAAGGATTCCCTTCCCCCAATCTTCGGCGCTCAGTGCGCCCCACCCTCTTTCCCGCGTGTCTTTATTGTTCTTATTGCTTATTATTCAGTTTCTCTTTTTTCCCCGGGTGGAGGTCAGTCTGTCCAGGGGCCTATGCTGCTCTGGCCCAGGCTTGTCTGTGGGAGTACTGCGGTACGGCGAAGCTCACCTGGTCCGCGTCTTCCCAAGCTGTCTGGGCGTGGGCGACCCGGGGGCCCTCCTGGTTTCTTCGTTTAATGTGAAGTGGAGATTCTCTGCACTGGCTGGAGGTGTGGAGGAGTCAAAGTTATGCCTCTTCTCAGTGATTATGCCTGCAAAGTGTGTCTCCGGCATCTCTCCAAGATTTCACTATAGGAGGCTCGCTTTCTGCTTCCTGCCTCTAGCCACCATCTTGGAATCCCTCACCACACTCTTCTCTCAGAAACAGAAAAGGGAGTCGCAAGTAGAAATGACTGGGGACTACTGCCTAAGTAGGAAATCCTAAACTGTAACTGACTAGTTGCTGCAGGCTCAATGTGAGCAAACCTGAGGTTTAAAATTTCCAGGACGACCCAGTGATGAGGTTCCTATGCTTCTGTGAGCTTCCCTTGAAGAAGGTGGACTATGTTCTCAGTACATACTACAGAGGAATTCTCTCCAGCAGGAGGAAGGCAAAAGACCCCCCTTATGCCTTTTACTCTCCTTCCTGAGGCTCTAGCGTGAGGATACAGAATTTGGAGCTGTGGCAACTATAGTGTGACTACCAGATGACAAGCCTAAGGACAAGAAGCTGAAAGGCTATTAAAGAAAGGCCATGAACCTTGATGAAATTTCTGGTCCCTGAATCAGTCCTGGAATAGTCAACTTTCAGACTTGAAGAAATAACTTATTTTGTTGAGCAAGTTCAGGTACACAGCAAAATTGAGAGGAAAGTACAGGGAGTTCCTGTAACTCCTGCCCATACATGCATAGCCTTCCCCTTCATCAACATTCCTCTACCAGAGTAATACATTTGCTACAATCAATGAACCTACAGTGAAGATCATACCTACTCAAGGTCCATAGTTCATGTTAAGTGTGTTCTTTTGTCCATTCTATGGATTTGGAGTAAATACATAAAGACACACATCCACCAATATAGTATTGTACAGAGTAGTTTCACTGCTCTAAAAATCCTCTGTGCTCTGCCTACTCACCCCTCTCTGCCCAGTAAGCCCTGGCAAACACTCATCTCCACAGCTTTTGTTTTTCCAGAATGTCCAGGTTTATTTCATTGCAGATAAAGGCCAACAATGCTAAACTCTTGTAGGTTAGGAATTCTGTTACTTGTAGCCAAATTCATCCTAACTAAATCATTCCCCAACTAGATTTTAAGTTCCTTGAGGCAAGGACACTGTAACTTCTTTGTATCTCTTGTGCATAATACCACGAAAGAAAATGAAAAACAATAAAATAACATTTAAAAAAACTCTAGTAAAAAATACCATGCAAGAAAGAAAATCTTACATAGTATTACTAAATGGATAGAATAAATAATAGCACTTCAAAATGCGGTGTCCAAAATGCTGGTCAGCTTGGTATTGCTTGGGTAGGGCATCCTGTAATTAGAACCCACAAGTGGGATGAAAGAAATTTAAACTGGAATGGATCATATACCTCTGAATCACTGGGTCCAGCTGTCTCACTTTATAAAAAAGGAAATAGGGATGAAGTGCTTAATATGTATTTGTTAGTGATAAATGTAGTGCTAGATTGCCCTGCTCTCAATCTAGCAATTTTTCCATTACATTGTGCTTGATTGTTTTGACTATTAGGCCCAAGTTGGAATCCTCCCTCAATAGCTCCAGGTTCCCCATATTAATGCTGCAGCAATTTGTGCCATGGGTCTACTTGGAGAATTAACTCTCCTGACTTCAAAGTGGTGACAAAGACCAGCAAACTCCCAAGTAGGAAGGGCTTGTGCATGCACTGTGATCATTTGGGAAGGAGACTGGGGCTCCAGAAGAATCCTGTTTCAAAGCAGGCTTCAAAGAAGATGGGAGTGGAGAGGCATGTGGAAGGCAGACCCTTGTGTTTATCCATGGGTTCTCCAAGTCCAGACCACCACAGAGAGCCTCCCTAGGGGCAGTTGCTTTTTCCTCAGTCTTGCTTCAGATTCAATCCTTTTCTAGTAGGTAGGTTTTTAGAATGACTGTGATAGCTGATTTTATGTGCCAACTTGGTCAAACACCAGTCTAGATGTTATAGTGATTAACATTTAAATCACTAGACTTTGAGTAAAGCAGACCATCCTCTGTGATGTTGAAGGACTTAAGGAAAAAACCTGAGTCCCTCAAGGAACAGGGGGGTTCTGCCTTGAAGATTGCTTTGGACTTGAGTTTCTCTGGGTCTCCAGTCTGCTTGCCTACCCTACAAATTTTGAACTTGCCAGCATTCACAACTGCATGATCTAATCTCTCTCTCTCTCTCACACACACACACAAAACACACCATTCTTTGGATAGCTCTAATTAATACAACTCCCCTAAAGTCCAAAGATGTATTACCTTGGCATTCCTTACAATTTGATGTTAGGGTGGATATTTGCAGCTGGTTGGGGGAGGGAGTAGCTTGTTCTCTCCAGCTCCAGTCCCAGGGGGATAAGACTACAGGAAAAACCAACAGGAGGCATAGAAGGAAATACAATGTACGTTGACAGCCCTATTTAAACAGTACCAGCAATCTGTACAGCAGTTTGCCCTTAAAAAGCCCTTTTTTTTAAAAAAAAAATGGTGCTCTTTTCTTATAGCTTTCTGTCTATTCATCTTTTTGCTGCTGTTTGCTTTTCTCACTCTTGTGGGGAATCTGCAAAACAGCAGCATCCCCCCTCCACCTCAGACTTATTCATGGGGAGACAGTCAAGGAAACAATGGCCTGCTTTAGGAATTAATGGTCCATCTCTGTTCTACCCTAGAGCTAATCACTGAGCCAGCTGTACAAGAGGTGGGGGAGTAGTTTTATGGATGCTGAGAGGCCCAGCTTGAAGCAATGAAAAATTGATGTTATTGGAAGAGAGAGCTGGGGAGTGGCAGCTGCAGGCAGAATCAGTAGGAGAGCTTCTATGCTGAAGGAGTGGGAGAAGGTGTGGATGACAGGCCTGGGCCTGACACTGGCATCATATAAGTATATGATAGTGACAGGGCTGCCAGATCCACAAGAAATGACACTATTCACTTTGCCACCTTGTTATGAGCGTCTTGTGCTGAACTATTTGAAGGTATACCAACATCCATTTCATTACTATTTTGCTACCTAGAGAAAAATAACTCCTAGAGTGGGTTGCTGTATAAAATGAAGTTATAAATATATATGTGTACATATATATATACCTATAAACACGCATATGCATATATACCCACAGATTTATAATTTCATTCATTGTATTATATATATGCACATATATTTACAATTTCATACATAACATACACATACACATGTGTGTCTACACATACATACTTTATAAGTTCCTATGTATGGACTTTGCACTTTGTATGTAACATTCAATGCTTTTAAAACATGACCACTTATGTGATAATCTCCATGGAAACTCCTTGACTTATAAATTTAAAAATATTAAAATGTTGGCATCACTTTCAGAGGAGAAGGGTTACATGAGGGAACATCTACAGGTGAGCTTTTGGGGATGGAGAGGTGTTTGGTTGTTTGGAAGCCTCTGTGAGAGGCATAGCAGGTCCCCTTACTAAATCAGAACTTCAATATCATATATAAAAATACAGTTGTACTCAAGAGCTGTGAAAGGAATATGCAAGAACTCAATAACTCCATCAAGAGACCAAACCTGAAAGGGAAGGAAACCTAAAACTTGAATGTGGTTGATGTGCTGACTGTATAGGAGCGAATATAGTAATCTTAAACTGGCAGAGGCCACTATGGGAAGGTGACCAGGAAGTAGTGAGGAGGTCTGGTAGAGATGAACCAGTGTGGGTTGTGATACATATGTGGATGGAAGCAATGCTAGAAATTTCTCTGTGTAGCTACTTTTATCTCAAACTAGCAAAAGTGTTATGTTTTTCTTATTATCTCTTATGTTTTCTCTTCAACAAAATCTGAGAACAAGAGGGCAGAACAGGTTCTGCCCAGAGGTGGGGGGGGGTGGGAGGTGGGCCAAATAATGTATACACATGTAACTAAGTGTAAAAACAACAAAATTTAAAAAAAAAGTTTAAAAAATACAGTTGTAGCCTGGAACTGGTGGCTTATCCCTGCAATCCTAGCTACTCAGGAGGCAGAGATCAGGAGGATCATGGTTTGAAGCCATGATCCTATCATGAGACCCTAGCTCGAAAAAAAACATTATAAAAAAGGGCTGGTGGAGTGGCTTAAGGTGTAGGCCCTGAGTTCAAACCTCAGTACAGCAAAAAAAAAAAAAAAGTATATATATCTATATACAGTTGTAAAATATTTTTGGAGTAGTTACTGTTGTGCAGTATTTTGTCTTGAGGAATTTCTTCTCATTCAGAGTTCATAGGAATTCTGTGAAGGGAAAGTTGCTGGGAGTAAGCCATTTGAATCACTGATGACTCCCAGAACCTATGGTTTTCAACCAGGGACCATTCTCCCCCCCAGCTCCCAGGGGCATTTGGCAATAATTGGAGACATTTTTGGGTTGTGACCATGGGAGGGGGGCACTGGTATCTGGTGGGTAGAGGCCAAAGATGTTACTAAACATCCTATAACGCATAGCAGAGGCTCCCATAGCAAAGATCTATCTAACCCCAAATGTACTAGTGTCAGGGTGAGGAACCCTCCCAAGAGCAAGCCAGTAATCCCACAAAGCAGGCCTGCTTCTTCTCCTGCATTTTGGGATGCCTTTTGTTTGGGACAGCCTCATCAGCAGGATCTGATGTAATAAGAACAAATACTTCTTGGGTTTTTTTTTTTTTTTCCTACCCTTTGCTTTGTTTCACCAACAAATCAGCAAATGAGCCATGTACCGGCATCCTCAGAATCAAGGTCTTGCGAGATGTGAGTAGCGGGGCCTCCTTGGTGCCTCCTTGATCTTCACAGAAACCTGCTACAGAAAGGAATCATAGGACTGGGGCCTCCCTTCACATCTTTCTAAGGCAGTTGAACTTTGATAAAGTTAACCTAAAGCATATGGCAGGATTCCCCTGGTGAAGAGATGCCTTGCTTCATCAGAATTGTCTGGACTCAAAAGTCAAGGTGCGTTGGAGGGTCTGGGGACCTACAGGACATATGAGTGCGTCAGTATCCCATCCCCCATGGAGGGTACTATGAGCCCTGCACCTTGAGAAGGAGATTCGTGGTCTCATAAATCTGCCTTGGGGCTGGTAAACAGGATGCTCTCAAGGTTGTTTCCCACATAAGGGGCAAATAGACCAGCTTATGGAAGAGAGCCCTCATGTGCGAATCCACGGCCAATGCAAAGAACCTACCGAACCCTTCCACTAACCCAGAGTTAAAGCGTCCATAAAAATGCAAATTAAAACCACACTAAGATTCCACCTCACCCCTGCTAGAATAGCCTTCATCAGCAACACCACCAACAACAGGTGTTGGCGAGGATGCAGGGAAAAAGGAACCCTCTTACACTGTTGGTGGGAATGTAGACTAGTACAACCACTCTGGAAAAAAATTTGGAGGCTACTTAAAAAGCTGGACATCGATCTACCATTTGATCCAGCAATACCACTCTTGGGGATATACCCAAAAGACTGTTACTCCAGAGGCACCTGCACATCCATGTTTATTGCGGCACTATTCACAATAGCCAAGTTATGGAAACAGCCAAGATGCCCCACCACTGACGAATGGATTAAGAAAATGTGGTATCTATACACAATGGAATTTTATGCAGCCATGAAGAAGAACGAAATGTTATCATTCGCTGGTAAATGGATGGAATTGCAGAACATCATTCTGAGTGAGGTTAGCCTGGCCCAAAAGACCAAAAATCATATGTTCTCCCTCATATGTGAACATTAGATCAAGGGCAAACACAACAAGGGGATTAGACTATGAGCACATGATAAAAGCGAGAGCACACAAGGGAGGGGTGAGGATGGGTAAGACACCTAAAAAACTAGCTAGCATTTGTTGCCCTAATGCCTTCCTGTATGAGGCATAATATTAGTTGCCTCTGTAATGTTCATTCTCCATTTTCCATTTTCAACAGCTCTATAATTTTGAATAGGGTTATAAATGTGACCAGCTTAAGCATAATCACATTTAGCAGTTTCTTTTGAAGCTACAAGTAGCCACTGATGTCATTCCTGACAAGTGGTCATTCCCGTGGCAACTTCAGAGACAGCTCTTCCAAAGGGGGTTGATTTGACTGGTATGAACCTTTGTTGTTCTACTTACCTTTCTTCTCAGAATGACACATGCTAAAGATGGTGGGATGCAAAGGTGCTGTATCTTGGGTCCTTAATGGAATACAGAAATAGTCTTCCCATCCTGGATTGCCTGATTCCAGCCTTCTTCCTTTGTGAAGAGAACAAATCTTTTACTTGGTTTATCATTATTTTTTGTATTCTTCTGTTATGTTAACCTATGATCTGTTATTTATTCCACTTGTGGGAAACTTACCCATTTCTATTTTTGATTACAGAATTCTAGTACATTGTTCATGTATTTATAATTGGATTCTAAATTCCTTGAAGGAATTTAGATTCAAATTACTAGCAGTAAGAGTCAGTGCCCTGGAGTTCAGTAGATCTGGTCTACTAGTTAGGGTAAGTGGTGTTAGCTGCTATAACATGTATTACTCAAGGTCTTTGTGTCTTCACACAACAGAAGCTTACTTCTTGCTCATATGAAGTCCTTTCTGAGGTGTGTTATCATTTTTGCACCTTTTCATGGTTCTTTGCTGCATAATCTGTTATGGTGGTTTTCCAAAACATAGGCAGGTAGATACAGCTATTTAATGACTGAAATATGAACATAAAAACTGCCCACAAAATGTACTTTCATATGATCCAATCTAATTTTGTGTGTATGATTTTGAACAAAAGACTGAATTCATTTCCTTAGCAATAAAATGAGGTCCTTATACTCTCCCCCACTATCACTGGCATATTCTTTCTACATACATCAGATTAGACAGGATGTGTCACTAGGGGACCATGCTTAATTCTTTTCAGTCACAGCTGCAGAAGGAGCTGTAATGAGCAAGTAAAAGGATGCATGCAAAGGACTTAGCACAGGGTGTGACACATAGTAACTGACTTGAAAGTTTTTTTAAACAACAACAAAAAATTCAGAACCTAGCACAGAATCTCTGGCACAGACTAGCCACTCTTTAATTTTCTTTTTAAAAAATAGAAATATAATTCACAGATAATAAAATTTCCCCTCTTAAAGTTTACAATTTGGTGTGTTTTAGTATATTCTGTAAGTTACATAGCCATCACCATGGATTCAGAACATTTTTATCATCACAAAAAGAAACCTCATACTTATTAGCTGTCACTTTATATTTTGAGTAATCTTTGTTTCAAAATGGCTGGCACAGTACCTTGCACATAGAACTCACTCGTATTTGTTAGCTTTTATTGACATCTCCTGTAGGAGATGTTGTGTATTCAACAATAATTGGTGTATATACACACATATACGGCACTCATACACATTCCACAGGGAATCACATCTGTGCTCTGGGAATCAGATCCTCTCATCAGAATAATAAAAAGACAAAAATAATAACAACAGTAATATTACTGACAACAATCTTCGCTATACAGTTCCAATGACAGAGGAAGCTATTGCCAGCCTATGATCCACCTGTGGTACAGAATTCACAAGGAAGCTGGAAAGAGACTCTCCAGTTTCCACCTTCTCACATACCTTCTTCTTTCCCATTAGCAGTCTCAGCAGCTCATGTAGCTGAACGAGGAGAAACTGAACCAGCATTTGAGGGGGTCCCTCGAAAGCTCCTCCATTGTATTAATCTCTTGACTTCAGAACTTTTTATAAATAGCACTCCTTAGGGTACATACCTAGAAGGGCGAGTCAAGTGAAAATAGCCAAGTTCATCTTAGTTAAGAATGTATACTTTTTCCACACCTGTCAGATTGGACAGGATGTCACGGGGGACCATGCTTAATTCTATTCAATCACAGCTGTAGAAGCAGATGCATTTTTGCCTATTTTACATTCTTAAAGAAGGGCCATCCTGGAAAACAAACCAATTTAGTATTGACGTTACTCTGCATGGTTGATGGTTTCAAGAGGCTAATCACTGTTCTATACTTATTTTGGGGATGGTTCATTGCTCTTGTTTTCGAAACAGCCTACTTCTCTTTTGCACCTGCTGTGGCTACAAGGCCACTGATCTGGATTGGCTTCTTCATTAAAACTGAGAGCTGCTGTTAATTCAGAAGGAGGAAGAAATACTGTGCACTGCATTGAAATATTTCTATTTTTAAACTCCTGATGCTTGAGAATGAACAAATGTAAGAAGAAATATTTAAATGTGGATATCACCAATCCAGTGGTTAAATATTTTTAAATAAGCAATCAAAACTTACTGATCAAAGAAAGAAAGAAAAGTGGAAATAAAAACAGTTCATGACGGGTGCAGGGTGGGTTACACAGTTCATGTGTAATATGCCTAGCACATAGTAGGTGTTCTACAGATGATGCCAACTCCCCACTCAGATCATTGTTGCTAAGGTCAAGTTCAGTGACTTGCACACAGCAGGAAATCAATACATTTGTTACTTGATTGATTTTCCAGGTAAGTAGGGCCCAGACCAGTGAACTTGGCACCAGAGGGCTGGAAGAAGGCTTGGATCTGTGTTCTCCTGGTCTCTATTTTTCTTCACAAAGCAAGAGTCTACAGTCCCTCTTGGACAGCCATTTTTGAGTCATATTGGTACTACCTGCTTTCTCTTCAAGCCACAAGGAATGTTATCCTTTCTGCTCATCTAGGGCTCCGTGCAGATTTAGTGGCAAGTTTTAGATGTTTTCTTATGAAAAAGAAGTCTCTACTTTCTGCACAGTTGATGCAATGGCATTTACTCTATTGAATTATAGCTCCTAATTAAGCTTTATAAGGGAGCCACTGATCAGAATATTGAAGATTTAACTAAATTGCATAAATGACTGAAAGAAATGTAAATTTGTATATATCATTTAAGATGGGAAAGTTTTATTAGAAAATTATCTTAAAGAATTGTCCAAATTCTAGAAGAACTATCTTATTTTTAATAAGAGATTTAGATAATCAGAACAAAGAAGTTGGTAATCTAAGAACATAGGTTAGCAGAATCTATTGTGGTAAGGTGACTCTAGAAGTTTTTTAGGGAAAATTTTGAGCAAGGTTTAAAAACAAGGAAGAGCTTGATGCCAGTGATTTATGCCAGTAATCCTAGCTACTTGGGAGACTGAGACTGAGAGGACTGAGGTTGAAGGCCAGCCCAGGCAAAAAAGATTGTGAGACCCCATCTCAATGGAAAAAAGCTGGGTTTGGTAGTGCGTACCTGTCATCCCAGTGATGGTGGGAAGCATAAAATAGGATCACGGTGCAAGCTGGTCTGGGCAAAAAACAAGACCCCATCTCCAAAATATACAGAGCACAAAGGGCTAGAAGCATGGGTCAAGTGGTAGACTGCCTGCCTTCTAAGTGCGAAAACCACCCAAACAAAACAAAACAAAACATCCAGAGAGAGTGGAGACTGTTACCAGTAGAGTATCAGAAGGAGAATTGTTGATGAATTTGCTTAATATTATTACAGTTGAAGATGTTTTAGAGAATAAATGGGTAAATTTTGGAGAAATTAATTACCAAAATATCCTTTTCAATAGGATGAAGAAAATTATACATGTGTATTTTGATAAAAGTATAATTAAGGTGAGAATGCTGTTGCTGGTTTCTTCACCTTTCTAAGACCCTCTGTGTGTAGATCTATGACTTCCTTGTTTGATGGTATGTCATAATCTGACTTTGTTACCTGAAATTGTACATGAATTTTTAAATCCAACTTTGTCATAGTCAAAAAAAAAAAAATTCAACTATAGCCTTGGTGCTTCCATTAAAAAACATAAGTATTTAATTCTTGAAGTCTAGGCCTTGGCAATCCAACAGAGGTCACTGAGAGATAAGGATGTTCATATAAGGTGTTACTAAAAAGTAGACCTTTTTAAAAACAGAGATACCAGAATCCATACACCTGTCTTGGTTGGTTAAACATAGTTAAAATTTTAAAACTAAAAGTTGCCTGCTTTCAAACAACAAATGTGTTTGCTAAAGATACAATGGTATAGAAAGACCACAGTTAAGAATGTGATAAAATGGCATTGTAATCTTGACCCTGGGCTGTGAGTTTGGAACTGAGCATCCTACATAGGTATCTTGAGCTCCAGGATTCTGGAGGTTGTTGCCCTACTAGGTTCTGTTTGGATCTGTCAACACAGGCAAATCTGGAAAGTAGCTTTGCAGGGCAGATTCAGTTCTTGTTACAACAGAGACCGTGACAGGGTTGGTCACTGTTCAGCCACTATACACAACCCATTGGTTGTTTAACTCATGCTATGCTTCTTCCTAGGGGCATGACAGTCAACCAGCTAGCCTGGCATTGTGCCCCAGTTAAGGAAAGGAATATTTGGATTAGGTTTTCAAATTGACTTCTTTGTTTTGTTTTTGTTTTTGGTAGTATTGGGGTTTGAACTCAGGGCCTCACACTTGCTAGGCAGGTGCTCTACCACTTGAGCCATGCCACCACCTCCGGGTTTTCAAATTGTTTTCACTTTCAGAAGTGCTGCAATATAGTATGCACATTAAATATTGAGTGCTCTAAAAACGTTTACCTGGAGGAAAAGGAAAAGATTATGATAGAGCATCAACAATATTGTACTATAAAACATTTGTGAAGGTAGAGGTTCTAAGGATGTGTATTGAAAGGTATTGAAAAATGGGGAGTGGGAGGTAAATGGGTAAGAGAGGGCAATGGAAGGGGTTGAATGAACCAAAGTAAAGTATACCCATAGTGGGGCTACATCAAGAAACTTAGATATTAATAATGAAAGAAAAGACTATAAAATAGGTACAGTGTGTATGGGGGGTGGGGGTACTTGTGGGAGGGAGTAGGGTGAACGAAGAAGATTAAGGTGAGGGAATATGGTTGATGGACTTCATATACTTATATGAAATACAATGAATAAACCTCTTGCAATAGTTTTAAGTGTGGCAAGGAAGGGATGACGGGAAAGACTGTGGGGGTACAATATAAACCTATCTGGAATTGTCATTATGTGTTCCCCCCGTACAACAAATATGTACTGATAAAAATTATGAAAAAAATAGAACTACAGAAAAATTAAAAAATAAAAAAGTTTACCTAAGTATATCACACATAAATGGACTATCCTCGGTAGTAATCTCATTGGGTGGTTACAGATCCTACATTCGTGCTCTGTTTCTCTCTCTCTCTTTTTTTTTTTTTTTTCAAATTGCTACTGAAACAATTAGTGATATATACAAATATGTTATTTTATAACTGTTTTAATTATCCATATTACTGACCATGAATCTTAGAAAAAATTTCTGCCCTTTCCAAATAGAAAATGACCTCAAAAGCTAAAGATTTCTAGTCGCTGAGGACACATAACAGACTATGTTTTAAGCCCTAACAGCATTTCCAAAGAAGAATTCTAAAAGTAAAATGAACAATGTCAGAACCATTGTGACGACTGTATAGCTCCAAGAAGATTCTCTTGAAGGAGAAAATTCTCTTTCAGATGTAAGTTATGGCATATTTACTTGAAACTAATTACACTATTTTATGGTACATTAAATAAGGCAGGTGCAGCTAGTAAGAGGAGTTATGCTATTTGTGAGCTTAAAATGGTATGTGCATGGATTTGCCATTATAAAGTGCACTCTTCTATAAAAGGTGACACAGCATTTCAAATGAAAGTTGGATCTAAGAATAGCTCTAGTACCAAGTTCAGAAAAGTCACCCTAAGGGGAAAATGCTCAGCAGTTTGTATTTTAAATAGCTTCCTTAAATATACTCTGTGCATATGACCTTTCCTATAATTCATGTTTATTTATAATTACTCAAGTGAGAATGGGTATTAAACTTTTGGAATTGCAAATTAATTTTTTATGTCGTTCTAGGAAAGAAAATTTCTGAGAGTAGATAGAATACAAGGGCCTGCAGCAGCTTCTTGGGGGGAAGAAAATTTTAGTGAATGGGTCATAGCTCTGCCCACTGAGGAGCAAACAGAGTCCTTTTTCTTCCCCCTTCTACCATATCAAATTGTCCACTTTGGTTTTCAGATGACCAGCATTACCTTCAGCTGGAGGCAGAGCAATTTTGCCATTTATTTTTTTATTGCTGCTGCTTTTCTGGTCTAGAAATGTCCTATGAAGCCTACATAGGTGAACATATTGTACTTTCTGTTTGCTTCTTTCTCTGTCTCTAGTTATTACTCTCCAGGGTGTTAGCAGGATAAAATAGACAGAAAAGAAGTTAATTAAAAAAACTTTTTTGAGATGGCCTTGTTATGTACCTAGGAAGACCTTGAATTCATGATTTTCCTGGGATTACAGGTGTGCACCACCATGCTAAGACCAGGATGTTACTTCTTTCCATCTTCTTTGAAGCCTGGGAAGCAAGACTTTTTTTCCCCCTTTAACATATTCTGAGTTTAGTGCATCTGAGTGATATAATGTGCACCCTGCAAAGACAGATGCTTCCTGTCTCTCCTCTTGGGAATAGGGTTTACTACCCCTGTCTTAGTGTAGACAGCTGTAATAGAAATACCATAATGACTGGGTGGCCTAAACAACACACATGTATTCCTCACAGAGCTGGAGGCTGGAATCTAAGATCAAGCTGTCTCCAGATATAGTGAGGGTCCACTTCCTGGTTTGTAGATGGCTATCTTCTTGCATCCTCCCATGATGGAGAGCAGAGAGAGAGGAAGGTATCTCTCTCCTTTCGTTATAAGGATCATTCATAAGGGTTCCATTCTCCTAACCTAATCACCCCCAAAGGCTTGACCTCCTAATAGCTAGGGGGGACAACATTCAGTCCATGACCACCTCCTTATATTGTACCCATTCCCTTCCCAGCTTTTCAGAGTCACTGCCTTAGAGGATGTCTAGGGTTCCTTTTCTTATGTTTTCCCTTCTGCATGAATGATCCACATGGCCCTCGATGTCCCAAGACCTCCAGACATTTAGAGCCACAGCAATCTTTTATATCTAAATTGAATGGTTAGTGCTACCCTTCCATGCACTGTGTGACTTCCAGCATGTTCGATAAGTTCCCCAAAATTTTCTGGAAGGAGTTCTGCTTTTCCAGTCATTTGGTTCTGTGCTCTCCTTTCCTGTTTCAGCCTGCAAACTTAGCCAGAGGCTGCTGACCTCCCTCTGTGCCCACCGTGTTGCTGGAATATAATACTGTTCCTCTCCTTTTCTTATTTCCTTCTCTCTCTGTGTTATTGGTATGATTCTTGTGCTACAAACCCAAACTCAAGAAATGAGACGTTATTTATTTATTTATTTATTTATTTTGCAATTGTGTTTAATGATAACCATTCTGTGAAGGGAGCAAATGTGAAGGGGAATGAACGGCAGAAGTGGCTCTGGGAACAAATGGCAGAAATGACCCTGGAAATGTAGAGGGAACAGATGGCAGAAGTAACTTTGTCTTAGATAAAGGAGGTAGGAAAGCATCCTTAAAAGCAAACATCTAAGGAGCCTGGGGAGCAGGCTTCTCACCCAGATAATAAAGTACAGCGGTCTTTCTTCTAGATAAGGGAGACAGAGAAGCATCTTTAAAGACAAACATCTAAAGAGGAATGGGTAGCAAGAGGAGAAATAACAAGCGCCTTACCAAAATAATAAAATGCAGTTGCACCAGGTGGGTAGTGGGCCTCATGGCCAGGCTGAGCTGACCAGGCCCTCCTGGAATGTTCAGTTTGATAAGGACGGACAGGTGGCTAGATTTAATAAGAAGATGACAAGGTGCCAATCAATCACAAATGTAGTTTCAAGGTAGAATAGTTGGACCTAAGCCAGTTAGTATCCTATATCATCTCCGAGACTTCAGCCATTCTTTGGCTTAGCTCTTTTAGTAAGTTCCACCATCAGGGTGCTTTGCTATCCTTTCAGTAAACTCTATGCTTGCTTTAACTCTTAACTCCTAGTCCTATGTCTTCAATCATTGACTACACCAGCACATGAACTCAGGAACAATACTCCAGTATCAATATCTTCATTTCAGCTACTATGACAAAATACTATAAACCAGGTGACTTGCAATACAGAAATTTCTTTCTCACATTCTGGAGCCTGGGGCAGCAACAATCATGGTGCTAGCATATTTGATATCTGCTAAGATCCTGCTTACTTGTTCATAGAGAGCCTCACAGGTAGAAGGGGCAAAGGAGCTCTCCGGGCCTTCTCTTACAAGGCCACTGATCCCATCCTGAGGGCTACTCTCTCATCACCCAATTCCTAATACTCTTATCATGGGGGTTAGGATCCAACACATCACTTTAAGGGGACATTGCTTCAGTCTGAAGCAATGGGCAAGGGGCACTGTGCTGGGGGCCAGGTGTGCAACACAGAGAACAGATAGACAAGGTCTCTGCCTTCATGGAGAAAGCATTCTGGAGGAGGAAAGATTGGAAATAAATTATAGATGATTATACTGTGACAGAGATTACTGGGGGAGATAGTTAAAGGAGGCCCCTCTGCAAACAAGTGACATTAGCTGAGATTTGAAATACAGAAGCCACGCCTACAAGGAGGCAGGGACAAAGGGGTTCCTTGAAGAGGGGTTCAGAGTACCTAGAAGGCCAGAGTGGCTAAGGTGGAATGGACCAAATGAAAGATGGCATAAGAAACAACCAGAGAGGTAGGGTAGAACTTGGACTTCAATGTCAGGACTGGTCATTTATTTAGAACTAAGGAGGGAAAGCAGAGGCTGTGTGACATAGACTCTTTGATTTTTTTTTTTAACATCTCAAAATATTGGCTTTCTTTCAGCTTCCTTAATGTTAACATCTTTCAGACCATGGTGACTTTCTCAAAAATAAATAATTGATGTTAGTACAATAAAATTAACTAAACTACTAAACTCAGTTATTTAGATTTCTCCAGTTCTTCCACTGTATTATTTTTTTCTGTTCCAGGATGCAATCCAGAATCCCATATTGCATCATTTGCCATGTCCGCTTATCTCCTCCAGTTGCTGAGTTTCTCAGTCTTTCCTTATTTTTCTTGTCCTTGACACTCACGTAGAGTGTCGGGTATTTTGTAGACTGTCCTACAATATGCATTGGCTAGATATTTTCTCATGATTATAATGAAATCATGGTTGTGAGGGAAGAAAACAACAGAGATGATATAGCTGGCATGCTCTCTCTCTCTCTCTCTCTCTCTTTCTCTGACTCCTGGGCAGTGTCTTCAGTCTACACCAGGACATGAACAACGCTGCAGTATCAATTCCATCTAGCGGCAGAAGCTTAACCTTTGCCAATTTCAGGCCAAACTCAAGATCATTCCTATTCCTTGTTTAATCCTTTCTAAATTCTGGGTAGAGCTGGAGTGGGCTGCTACAGTGTCAGAGCATCAGGTGAGGTGGGAGAGGGGTCTGGCCTGTTTTCACCATCTTTCCACACTGTCTTTTGCTTAAACCACATCTTGCCTGGTTCTTGTCCTTCTCACTTCTCCACACAGGTATTTGTTGAGGTGCCCTTGTTCCACCTACTCTCTGCAGGTCCTGGCCTCCTCAGATCTGCTGGCTATCAGTAACACATTTGTTCCACTCTCAGAAGAGGAGACATTCCACTGAGTTTGCAGCACCCTGGGGGTACTGGGACTCAGTAAGGCTGTCTTGGTCCTGCCGTCCTTGCTGCACTCCACAGGCATCTCTACTCATACCCTGCAGGGTGCAGAGGAGCTCTGAGAGTCTGACCCACGGAAAGCAATGCATTGTTTTGCTTGGCTCTCAGACCCCTGAAGGAGTTAAGAATGTGCCTGCCATCTCACAATATACCAAATTGATACAAAGATTATTTCGAGTTGAAATCACTTGAGGATTTCAGAAAGGGCCGTTTGGCCTGTCTTTCTGTACAGGCAGCAGCCATGAAGAATTTTTGGAAGTGATCTCTTTCACATTCCTAGGCCTGAAAATAGCCATGATCAACACAAACTAGTAATTGGGGCTGCAATTAACCCAAATAAATAAACTCTTTGACGTTACCCATATCTTCCACCAGCTTCTGTATCTCCCTACCCCATATATCTATTAGTAACATCCCTAGAACTTACTACCCCGGCCTAGATAGCCATTTGTTTCGTCATTCTTTCACAGATTTATTGTTCTTTGAGCAAAAAGTATGAAACCATCATGCTTTGGTCATTTCTTCTGACTTTGTTATCTTGTGAGGATCCCAATGTACATGTAAATTTAATAAAACTTTTATGCTTTTTTTCTTTTTAATCAGTTCTAGCATTAATTGGATTTCTAGATCCATTCAAATAGGCCACTTAAGAACTAAGGGGAGTAGAGGGGGTCTCTCTTTCTTCCCTGCATCCTCAACCCTCTGGGTACTTGATGGTTCCTTCCTTCTCCAGGGATGGTCAGGACACAGGGAACTGAGCTACTCATCAAAGGTATGACAGAGGAGTCTTATCCCCTTTCTCTTCTGACTTCTCCTTCACAGTCTCAGTAGCTAACAAGAGTGGGGCAGGGGCAGGAAGAACTGGTTTGATCCATCACATATTATTTTAAATCTATAATTTATGTCTGGAATCCTAACAGTTACAAAGCCAAAAGCCAAGCATCTGACTGCTGTGCTTTGCTATAACATCCATCTCCTTGCGGAATGCTGAAGCTGACAAAATGGGGGCGGGGAGAAGGGTTGGAAAGCAGAAAGTGCTAGGAGCAAGAGCCACACTGGATAACTACAAAATAACCTACTACTTGAATAAGTCTTTTTCTGCCGTTCTGGTTCTGGGAGGAATGCGTATTAGAGAGTGTTAGCACAATGATCCAGGAAGCGTTAACCGGCCCCTGCCACATGGGCCTCCAGGAATTTCTCCCTCTGTGGTTGTCCCCATCTTAAGCTCTGGTCTTGCCACAGTTCCCGAGCTATTTCCCTCACTCATTTCTCTTTTCAGCCCTGCTCCCCGGACTGCTCCCTTTCTGAGGTGCTTACCAGTCCACCAAATTTGGCACATTTACTTAGCTTTCTTTTTTGTGTCACCCTCTTCTTTCAGACCAAGGCCTGGAGTGAGGAGTGGGGATCCTTCCACATCTGGAGTTGCCTTCTACGAGTTTTTCTATAAAAGGGGCCATTCTCCACACCATCCTGTACAAATGCATGTGAACTAGGGCTCCCTCCCACTATTCAAAAGTAACCACAGTCTAATTTTGCTTAAAATAATAATAATAATAATAATAATAATAATAAAGACTCCTTCCTCTTTTGCCTGAGTTTAAGAAATTATTTTGATTCTTTTGAATTACATGTACTTTTATTTAATGGATATCACTTAGGATTAAGGATTTGCTCAAAATTTTCACAGAGTATCAGACCCAAGAAAACTGAGTCAACTAAATTTGCATGCAAAACATTAGGTCTCCCTGCTTCTAAAAATGTGTATCTCTGTAACAGTTCTTCACCTCTGTGGGCCCTGAGAACTGAAACCCAAAACCTACAGCAGGCATAGTGCCCAGTTCCCTCAGAGACAAGGAACTTGAATGAGAACTTTTGTTAAAGGGAAAGGGGTGGACATGCCATATTAACTTAAGTGCACTTGGATACTTACAGGATTTCTTTAGATTGGAGGTGTGCAGGATCCAGAAACAGTGTGCAGTGTCAGTGTTTATTTTCATGGCTACTTTTATTTCTTTCTGATTAAATGTTTCACAAAATGTATTTTGAGGAGTTAACTTGTATTTTTGTCTGCATTTAATCCTTTAAAAGTCAAGTAATGCTAGAAAGGTCTGGGAAGGAAAACACTTAATGTTTTCCTGATTGTGGCTCAGCCTCCTGTATGCTTCGTCCTACTCCTTCACGTATTTCAGTCCATCCCTTCCATTTTTTCCAGAGAATTCATAGTTCTCTTCTCCCATGAGGGTGGGGTTGGTGGGAACCATAGGACTGGGGTAATTTCTCCATATGTAGAGTGCCCTCATTTTAACCCACTCCTCTTCTGCCTTCTCTGGTACCTCTGACCTGCAATTCTTCTAAAGGGGCTGTTCCTTTGGAGTTGTCCTAACCCTCCCCTCCCCTATCCTTTTTACATTCTCCTCTACTTTGTTCCACACTCTAAAGTCTAAAGAAGATTTTAACTGCTACATAGCATTTCCTTAGATTTACAGAACCCAGAACATCTGATGACTTTGTAAGCCCCTCCTTAGTCTTCAGTTTTGTATATTGCTATGAGGTTTAACTTCCAGAAAAGTAAATGAACAAAACACAGGAACTAGCCTCAGGAAGCACAAATCCAATTGCTGCCCAGGTGGGAGAAAAAAGGAGACATGTGCCATGGAGGACTGATATTTTTCTCCGTATGTGGACTTCCTGCCATGCTCGCATTTCCCTCCCTATAAAAGGCCTTTGTGCTTCTTCTGAGTTCCCACCTCCAATTGGGGTTTTGAGGTTGAGCCTCTTCACCTTGTAAAGATTGACTGAATAAACTTGATTCTTCCCTATGAAAGCTCATCTCCTGAATACTGGCTTTCGAGTGGCGAGCACCTTGGACCTTAATTCTGTTAACATTCTGAAATTTTACAGGAGTCCTTTGCTTACTTTGCTGAATCCCTTACCATTCTTCCATCTGCTAACCTTCACACTTCGGGATCTCACTCTGTGCATGTTCTCTGGTATGTCCATCTTGAGAATGTACCTCTCATATCTTCTGCAGGGAATGCAGCTGACCTCAGGCCTGGTGGTCACTACTGAGCCCTTTCTTACCACATGCAGCTCTGCTGGGGACTGTGGCCTCCTCTGCCTCCTGGGCCTGCATCCTCTCTTGCCTTATCCAAGCTTAGGAGTTTATTCTTGGTGACTGCCTTAAGTACCGGTCCATGGCTGCACCAATAAGGAAGGTTGGCTCTCACCCTGCACTCAGTGAAAGCAGAGTTGAACCCCAGTGAGGGTGAGTTTAGAAAAATAGATCTTTTTTTTTTTTTACCCCCAAAGGCTCCCTCTGTCGGAATTAAGCAAGTACACAGAATGCTCAGGTAAGCTTATATCCAACCAACTGGGGAAGGACTTTTGAGTAGTTCACTCTACCAGATTAAAGTTTGTACAGCTTTTTCTACCTTAGGAAAAGGGAAGGAAAGTTGATCACTGCTCTGAACCCCGGCCCTTCTGCAAGACTGCACCAGATTTCCAGGGAGAACCACATCTGCAATGGTTAATCTTGGTTGTCAACTTGACTAGATTGAGATATGCCTAGAAAATTGATAAAGAACACTTCTGGGTATGTCTAGAGTATTGCCATGTGGCTCAGTGAATTGAGTGGGGAAAACCTGCCATGAATGTGGGGGTACTGTCCAGAAGGCTGGGGGTAGTCCAGGTTGGCCTTGAACTAAAAATCCTCCTGCCTCAGCCTCCTGAGTGCTAGCATTACAGACATTTGCCACCACACCTGGTTCACGCTTGACTCTATCTTGAGTGGATGCATGGATTGTTGCTGCCATTACTTCAGACTCCAGCTTTTTCAGCCTTCATATGTGATTTGGCATCAGTGATTCTCCAGGGGCCTTCTAGGCCTCATCCTCACGCTGGGGCTGAATCCCTGGGTCTCCTTATTCTGACATTTCATGGATTGAGCAGCTGCTGGTTTCTTTGGCTCTCCAGCCTGCAGATGGGCATTGTGGGACTATCCAGCCTCCGATCATGTAGACTAGTAAAATAAATCCCCTCCTAAGATTATATGTACATTCTGTTGCTACAATTCCTCTGAAGAACCCTGACTAGTGCAACTCTATGGTGACCAGAGCCCAGGCAGCCTGGCAATCCTGTAGTTACCCAGTTGATGAACCCTGACCAACCACTTGTCCTGAGTAGTGGGCTCTCTCATCGTGCTCTCAGGTGCAGTTGTCTCTAAAGAAATTTTGGTCATTTGACTATAATGTCCATGTGAGAGCTTCCCTAACTGCTTTTGGCTGTGCCACTACAGGCTACTAAGCTACCAAACTGAGACAGTGGTTATTGAGTACATTTCATCTGCTACAATTTAAGTTTCTTGAAGACCCAGGCTGGTCTTCAATTAATGATCCTCTTGCTTCAGCCTTCCTAGTTGCTGAGATTACAGGCCACTATGCCCAGTTTATGATTTAATTTTAGTATTTTTGTTTTAGTATATTTCATTGAAGTGTATCTTAGGCACTGTAAAAAGCACAAATCTTAAGCAAAGTTTTATAACTGTATTCACCTGTGTAACCATTGCCCAGAGCAAGATATGTTTTCAGGGCCACAGCAGTTTCCTCCACACTTTTCCCCAAAGACATCCTTCAGGGCAACCTGATTTCTGTCCTCATAGATCATTTTTGCTTATATTTGAACTTCATATACAAGGAATTATATGGTGTTTTATTTTTTGAAAGTGGTAATCTGGCCCAACATCTCATAAAGTAGGAATGTGCTGTCGCTTTTCCTTTCTTCCTCAGTAGGTAGCAGTGTGTCAGAAAGTGCAAGGTTTGAATCACTTAAGTTTATTTTACCATGCTGACTGCTGGCTTTCTCAACTATAAAATAGAGAGAATATTCATTCCCACTTTGCTTTTTTTTTTTTCTTATGAGGCTAGGATTTGAAGTCAGGGCTTTTCACTTGCAAAGCATACCTGCTTTACCACTTGAACCACACCTCCATTCCTGCTTTACCACTTGAACCACACCTCCATTCCACTTTGGAAAAGTGCTTGTTAGGATGAGTAATATATGTAAAGTATCTCATGCAATGTGTGGCACACTATGGTTGCCTGATAAATATATGTCTATATTCTTTACTGTAGTAGACATCAAATACATATTCAAATAATCTATTAGCTTTTTTTCTGCTTGTCGAATGGATTTCTTCTGCTAACTACTGTGTTATAGTGTGACTGTGACAAAATACCTGACGTACACAACCTAAGGGGAAAAGTTTCAGAGGGTTGAGCCCATTGTCCTAGGCGCTGTGGATTCTGGGCCTGTGGTGAGGCAGAACAACCTAGTAGCAGAAATAAGTGGAGGAAGTGGCAGACAAGAAGCAGAGAAAGGCATTACAGGAAGGGGCTAGGACAAGCTACAGCTCCCAAGGACATGCCCCACTTCTTCCAACTAGCCTCCACCGCCCCCTTTTCACCCCTTCGTATAACGTATAATGCCACCGTGTTAGGACTCCATCAAAGGATTAATCCACTCAATTAGGTCAGAGCCCTTAAGATCCACTCACTTGCCAAAAGCCCATCAGCTGGTAACAAAGCCCTCAATACGTGAGCCTATGGGGGCCATTTGTGTTCAAACCACAACTATGTTACACCTCTAGGACTTCGATTCTGAAGTCCTGTAAACATTTCTTGGACTTTGTGGAATTAAATACTGTGACTTTGGCTTGCTTGCTTTGCTGAGGAGTGGGGCAGGAGGAGGATCACTTCTGGGAAAACAGGTCAGTGTGTTGATCTTTTTCAGTACAGCACTTTCATTTCAACAGCACATTTACTGAACAAATGCAAAGCTCAGTGCTTTTCCTCGCCCTCATTCCCTTTCAGGTGAGGCCTCATTTCTGTGTCATCTCCGTTCAGTGGCGTCCATTCGGGACGAGGGGCGGTCCCTTTAAGGCCCTGGAAAGGGTCTCGGTGTCGGTTTCAGCGGTAAGGCCACGCCCCATCACGTGTCCGCCGTTCCAGCGGGGCGGGGCCGGCTGCCTTGGGTGCCGTCACTTCCGGTTCTCTGTCAGTCAGGAGCGAGCGAGCGAGAGGCTGTTCGGACTGCAGGAGCGGAGCGTGAGTGCGGGGCCCGGCCCCACCCACGGGGCCCCTGCGTGGATCCCGACTCTCCCGCCCGGGCCGCGAGCCGTTCGCGGCTTTCCCCTGCTCCCCTTGCGGGGCCCGGCCGCGAGGAGTGGCGGCTCTGCCTGACCTCCCCTCCCTCCGGGCTTCCCGGAGCCCCCTCCTCCGTCTCCGACCCCGCGTCCGCCGGGCCGAGGACCTCCACACTAGACGCCCGCCGCAGGGCGCGGAGCCGCGGCGGGGGCGGGGCGGCCTCGGGCCTGGGAGCGCGGCGTGGTGGGGGTGGGAGTGGAGAACGGCGGGCGGGGGGCCGGGCGCCCCGGGACAATGCGGCGGCGGCCGCCCTTGGCGGAGGCGCGTGCTTTCGTGCGGCCCCACCCTGGCTCATGGGGTGGGGGGCGCTTTGGGGCCGGGGGCGGAGGGAGGGGTGCGGACCTGGTCTGAAGGGGGCGGTGGCGGTGGGGAAGGAGACTGGTTGCGGGGAGAGGGAACGCGTTGAGAGGAGAAAATGGCGCTTGGTGCAAGCCCCTCCTCTTCCCACACGGTCTCCTCGGCCGCCTCCCACGCCCCTCGTCCCAGCAGCGGCCAGCCAGGTGGTCGGGGCTCCCGGGCAGTGCGACCCTCGGGCGCTGAGCTTCTCACCTCGTGCTGCTCGATCAAGTCTTTGCCCTTCACGCCAATTAACTTGCGCTTCGTTTTCTCTAATCCTCCCCCACCGGCCTCCAGAGGCTGAAGATTTTTTTTTTCTTTTTTTAGTTGAGCTTTATATATTCTGCAATAGCTGCTTTAGTTCCTATATGCCTAAATTCCGAGCCCCTACCTCCTTTTGGAACAGTAAAGCCAAGTTAAGTAAAAGTTTTTTTTTTTTTTTTTTGTGGAAAGCTCAAAGAGACTGGCTTTAGTTTCCATCACATTGTTTTCTTGAATAGACTTATTTGGGTTAAATACGAGGTGGTTCTTTGAAATTATTGTAGACCCTCCAGGCAGCTTTTCGTAATAGGAGGTAGTTATGCATGACTGTTTGTAAGTGAAAAATAGGTTATGTTTTCGGGCAGTTGCATAGAAAACAACTAAACTGATTTTAGAGATTAGGTTGTAAAATGGAACAGTAATAGGAAAAGTGTATGGAACGTCTTTATGAACATTTATTTTTATTTTACCCTTACATTTGGGTAATTGCTAGTTAAAATCAAAGTGGTCTGATTGGGCATGGTTTGAACTTCATAAAAATGTAATGGTCAGTTCTTTTACCTTGACCTCCTATTGCAAAACATTGTATGTCAGCGCTAATGCAAGTTTGGTCTACAGAGCCGAATTGTTATGTTGTTTTAAGAAGAAATTGAAGTCTTCCCCCCTCCCCCCCCTTTTTTTTTCAACAGTCATAGAGTATGTTGTGTTTATTAGTCTCTTAAAGGCATACAAAAATTAATAGGACCTAGTTTTTTCTGAGGTGGAGAGTGCAAAAGGTCCTTTGACGATTAATTAGCATTTTGCTATCTGGTGTAAGTGCCTTGAAAAGAGGTACCCACAAGCCCTGAAATTTGGGGTTTAGACCTTCAGATAATTTCTCTCTTACGCTCAGGCACTAAGGAAACATCCAATTCCAAGCAAAGTACTAGTCTGTGTAGTGGGCGGGGGAGGTTGCCCATAAACAGATCTTTAAATTTTAGTTATATTCCAGAGTAGAAAATCAGTGTAAAATGTTGTGAATTATGTATAACTTTGAATGCTGAATTAGTACTTGTTATTTTGATGGTGTGGTTAAAAGGTCAAAATTAATGGATATAAAATAGGTAAAAGCCCGGCGCTGGGTTAAGTCTATGCCTATAATCCTAGCTATTCTGGAGGATCATGTTCGAAGTCAGCCCGGGAAAATAGTTCTGAGAGAAGGGTCTCTATCTCGAAAAAACCTTTCACAAAAAAGGCTGGTGGAGTGACCCAAGGTGTAGGCCCTGAGTTGAAGCCCCAATACTGGGGGTGGTTTGGGGGGAGAATAGGTAAAAATAATTGATTATAAGTGCAAAGTAAATTGGATGCCACAGTTGCATAGCATAGCTGTTTTCTCTTAATGTGAATGGTAGGCTCATTCTTTGAGTAATTCTACATGGTCTAATCTCAGTGAGAAGTGTAAAGCAGTACTGAGTAGAATTACTTACATTTCTTCTGATTTTACAGTAATTGTCAGCTGCCTTCATGCAGATTATCCTATCTGTGCACTTCTAACCACCTAAAATGAAGTATTGAAAAGAACACTGTCTTTAAGAAAGAAGTGGAAGAATTTGTGCAAGGCAATCCTTTTTCCTAACTGGGCTCCTAGCATAACATTTTACTCTGCTTGTAATTTGCCATTTAGACACATGCAGATGAACTCATGTTCATTGTAACAACTCCGGTACCACAAAATGGTAGAGCCATTGGGGTTTTTTTTTTTTTTTTTTTTTTTTTTTTTTTTTGATAGAGGGATTACTGAAGGTAAAGAGTAACTTGTAAATTATTTAATACATTTTTCTTTCAGAATGCCTAAATCAAAGGAACTTGTTTCTTCAAGCTCTTCTGGAAGTGATTCTGACAGTGAAGTTGACAAAAAGGTGACTTTTACTGTACCAAGTCATTTTTGTGATGTTAATTCAGCCATATTGCTCACATCTAGTTCTGAAGGATAGTAAAAGGCCAATTTTCTTTCTTTTTCTTTTTTAGAGATGAGTTTAGCCCAGGCTGTCCTGGAACTCACTGTGTAGCCCTGGCTGTCCTTGAATTTGGATAATCTCAGCCTCCCATGTGTTGGAATTGATAGGTGGACAACATGACCAGAAGGCTTAAAATGAGAATCCAAATAGGTGCCTCTGAACCACTTACTGTGCTTCCACAATCACAGGTCCCAAACCTGATTTCCCTTTTGTTGATGACGTTGCAGAGCCAATTCCTTAGGCTCTAGTAAGGGAATAGAATTCTTATTAGGCCAAAGATACTACTAGTTATTATTTTGAAAATCTGCTCAATCTGTAGATTTTGTTTGTAGTAGTTGGATCAAATTACCTGAAATTTTGAATATGTTAATTCTGACTGCCTTCTGGTCATCCTTCCTCACCCCCCCCCCACCCCAAACCACACACGAAGATTACTGAAATTTTAGTCTTGGTGCATTTTAAGGTTAAAAGTTATTTGATCTGAACTCTTCCTTTTAGCTAAATAAATAAGCATCCAGCAAAAACCTATCCTGAAATTATCCATTTTGACAGAATAGTCTTTTTCTGCATAAGATGACAACTGTTCTGTAAACTCTGCATTCCACTTAATTGAGCATCTCAGTGGAGCATAACTGAGTCTCTCACTCTGTGGTCAAGACTTCCTTCCTCACTTTTCAAAGAAGTTTTTTGTATATGAATAAACATTCATATCCTAGAAGTGGAATAAGTTGGTTGTATTCTTCCTAGTTGGTATAGCTCCTTTGTAAAAAGTAATTATTAGCTTCCATAGACCCGTGATTTCCAAGAATTTACTCAAAAACAGAAGGCCCCTCATCTTATTTTCTTCCAAAGCAATCCTTGTATCAAAAGGGAAAGCATAAGGGGGGAATCTGGAGGAAGTTGGAACCTGTAAATGCATATACATAATATAGCATCATTTAGAAGGTTAAAGTGAGTCTTCAAAGAGCATATATAGCTCTGCTTAAGAAAGTCTTAATTTTTAAAATTTGTATCATTGTAACATTTGAATGTTTACCTGACAAATTTCATGTTGAAGCTTTGTGTACCAGGTGTGTGCTAGTCCTGCTTGTTGAACTAATTTTTGCTCTTTATCTTAAATAGCACTATTAATCCTGTAAGCACTTATAAAATACTTTTTCATTTCATGTTAGGTATATACGGGTAATATTTTACTTAGCTTCCTTTAATTTAAGAATGTTAGATTTAGTAACATTAAGATACCAGTTTGGACTGAGGCTATAGCTCAGTGGTAGAAAGCTTAGCTTGGAAGGGCTTGGGTTCCATCCCCAGTGCCACAAAAAAAAAAAAAAAAAAAAAAAATTGTGTGCTGTTCTACTAAGAAAGAACATGGCTGCCCTCTACTGTTAAGGTTGGGAAGCTCAGTGGGTTTTTATGTTAACTTATTTTTAGGATGCGGTTACATAAAAAGATTTTACAATACTGCTTTAAAAACATTCTTCCGCTTTTGAAAGCTAATTGACCACATTGCTATGTGTCTTCAGTGATTTTTATTTTTCTTCCTTTCAAAGTAATCTTAGGTAGAATCCCAGTTCTCAAGATGACTGTTCTTGTGGCTATCATTCAAGAGCATGAAGTATCTTTGGGATCCTGACATCAGTGTTTGAAATACAATGTAGTTTAGATTCATAGTTATATTAAGTGAAACTTTGCTATGTATATAATTTTTTCTTAATGTAGCTTTGTGAACTTTTAAATTTTCCAAAGTAATGGAATCTTTTGAATCTGAGATGCCCTTTATTATGTGGGAAATTTTAAGCATACTTCTTCCTTTTTCTTTCAAGTTAAAGAGGAAAAAGCAGGTTGCTCCAGAAAAACCTGTAAAGAAGCAAAAGAGTGGTGAAACCTCAAGAGCTCTGGCATCTTCCAAGCAGAGCAGCAGCAGCAGAGATGATAACATGTTTCAGGTAAAGTTGGTTATTTCTTTACATATTGTGGAATTACTCTCACTTGTTTAAAGAATGTGTTAAAAGTACCTTGATCTGGTACCACCTAACAGTCTTTTATACATGTTAAAATCCTCTTGGCTAAGGATAGTTATTAAAATATACGAACAAGTTAGAAATGAAAGTATGTAATGCTGGACATTGTAAAAGTCTAGAAGTCCATAGTTTTGGTATATTTAAAACAATATAAATCTAAATGTTAGAGAAACTCAAAGAGATTGGGAACTATGTGTTGAGAAAGCAGCTTGGAGAAGGTAGGTTGAATATTGGACTGTGCAGTATCAATAGGATATTATTGGAGAAGTAGTAGTATGACTTGATTAATTTTGAACTGATAACAAACAGTGCTGGGAATACAGCTTAGTGTTAAGACTGCTTGCCTAGCATGTGAAGCCTTGCATATGAACCAGAAGAAGAAGAAGAAACAAACAGAAAAGTGGAATGGGTTGTGTTTGTAAAGAGAGGGACGTTCATGGAGGGTTTTGATAAGCACAGTAGGAAAGGCCTGGTACAGCTTCTCGGGTTCCTTAGGGAGATTGATGGGAGAACTTCAGACTTTGTGAGGGGAAGTGGCATTGAGGATAAATAGATGTCAGTGAGACTGCAGAGGTAATTACAGGCTTTAATCTGTGTGTGATGAAGGTTAGATGGCATTTCCCTAAGGAAGAAATAGTGATGATTATAAAGATGCCAATGAGGAAGAAGGTACCAGAGTAATTAAGCATCAGTGACAAGTGGACCCAATTTTAAATGTGATCAAATAAATAGGATCTCCTGTAGCACCTGGAAGTCTTGGGTGGGAAATGTTCATCTGGAATCATCAAAATGGTTGACTGAAACCATCCACTAAAGAAAGCATGTATCTGAGGAAAAAAGGGTGGCAGTTAAGGGCATGCCTTTGGTAATATTCCAGTGGAGGATAGAAGAAAGAGGATGTAGGTCAAGATAGGAGATGGTGTAAGAAAAGAGTATAATAGTGGGAGCAAGAAAACAAATGTTCAAGGAGGGATAAGCATTTGTTTGAGTAGAAAGTGATGCTGCATTTAAGTTTTGTTTTTTTAAACCTGGAAAGCTGGAGTGCCCAGGATTAAGGTGGAATGGAAAATAGAAGTCAAGTGTCTTAACTCAATTTTGCTTTTAATACTGCTTGATAAAGAAAATAAAGCACAGATGAATTATTTCATTACAGGTTTAAATCCTCTGACGTCTGTAAAACTTAGAGGAATGAGAGACAGACCAGGTTAATGTGATAGAGACCATAAGTAATTGTTTGTAAGAAAATATTACAAAAGAGCCGTCATTGCTTTGAATGGATAGTAAATTGAATGCTTACTGTGTTTTGTATTTTATTCAGGCTTTGCCAGGTTTTGGATTGCAGTGGTGAGCCACATAGACATGGTCTGCAGCTTCATGAAATTTAGGGGATAAAAATTATACAGATAAAACACATAGTTAAAAATCATGATGAGGCCTGAGCAGTAAAGGGGCAGGTTATTATGAGGGAGTAGGTGTTCTGGGAATGCTAGGCTGTAGAAGTGGCATTTACACCTCAAGCCATGTAAAGTGTATGGCAGAGGGAAGTATTTTCTTCACACATAGGGAATAGTGGGGAAGAACTTGGATTGTTCATTGTGTTCAATACCTTTGCGACTGGAGCCTGGAAAGTCTGGGTCAGGTTATAGGTGGGAGAGCTAGCTGATGAGAAGAACAAAGGGCAGATCTTATAGGGCATGCATATTAAGGATTTGAGTTTTATTCCTCTCTCTTTCTTTTTGTTGGTACTGGGGTTTGAACTATTGCCTTGCGCTTGCTAGGCAGGTGCACTACGACTTAAGCCACTTCCTCAGCCTGGAGCATCAGTTCTTAAATCATTTGGAAAGGCTCCTAGCAATCAGTTTAAGAGCAGATTAGAGTACATTGACTGTATGATATTAAACTAGGCCTTCATTCTTATTAGTAGTAAGGGCTTCATAAGTGTATTAGAAAGATGGATGAAGGATGGACGTTTTTTGGGGGAAGGGGCATGACTTTGTTTTTTTATTGTACTGGCGGTATATTGTGACATTGACAAGAATGCTTATAATATATCTTAGTTAAAATCACCCAATCCATCACCCTTCTCCCCATTCTTAGAATAGTTTCAGAGTGTCTCATTTTCCATTTCCATACATGAGTTCACAATGTTTCTGCCATATTCACCCCTACACATTTGAAGGATGAGTTTTGGTTGGATGGAAAAACAGTAACCCCACTGTGTGGGCTTTTTTTTTTTTTTTTTTTAAATAGAGCTATGTATTTTCTGTATTTGTTTTTGCCAAGAAGGTGCTTTGAATACAGCTGCTACAGAGAACTGTTGTAGACATTGCTAGATCATGAAATGTTAGAATCTTTGAGAACACAGGTCATCAGCTGTACTTTGCCCAAAACAAATAGATCTAAAATCCAAATTAAAATTGAGTGTTTGCTAGTAGCTGTAGGGCAGGATGTTTTTTAAACGATGTACTTACACCTCTGGAGAATAAAACTTGGAGAAATAATGTTAAGTTCTGCCTAGGTGAGTAGATAGAGAACCATGGTGCTTTTAAAGTTTATTTTATTTATTTATTTTTTGTATTTGAAAGGACTATTCATAACCTCAAGGGGACAGGAAATCAAAAACAGTGTTAAGAAACACATCATATAGGATGCACGTTTTTTTCCTTAGTCTTTAGATTATATGCACATAAAATGTGTATCTGATTCTTCCTATGAAATGTGATTTCAGTGATCTTTATTCTTTCTACTTTAAATTATTGTATCCCTGTATTAGTATCTCCTCATCACTTTTTTCTTTTTTCATGCTTTCTAAGAACTTGGGAGAAGTTGCTGTTGAGCAAGCCCATGTTTTAAAGGAAAATTTTTTATTTAAAAATTATTTTGATGGTACTGAGGTAGGGCCTGTGCTTGCTAGGTAGGTGCTCTACCTCTTGAGCCATGCTGCAAAAGCCTCCCCTTCTTTTTTATTTTGTTATTTTTTGGATAGGGTCTTGGGTTTTTTCTTTGGAGCTGGCCTCAGGCTGTGATCTTCCTTACCTGGGATTAGAGTTGTGCAACACGATATTCAGCTTATCACTAATTTTTTTGCCTGGGCTCATCCTGAACTGCAATCTTCCTCATCTCCCAGTAGCTGAGATTACAGTCATGAACACCATGCTTGGCTTAAATATTTTTTAATTGAAATATAGTTTATGTGCAATAAAATGTGCACATTTAAAAGCATAATTTGATGAGCTGTCACAGGTGTATATACCCTGTGATCAGAGCATTTTCATCACTAGAGAGCTCCTTTTTGGTCTCCCTTTAAAGTCATCTCTGCTTCATGGAACCGTTGATCTGGTTGATTCCTGTCACTGTAGATTTCTCTGGCCTGTTCTAGAACTTTATATAAATAGAATCATATGGTGTCTTTTTTTGTGTGTGTCTGGCTTCTCTTGCTCAGCATAATGAATTGAAATTCATCCTTGTGTCTTTTCTGTTGGTTCCTTTTTATTGGTGAGTAATACTCTGATGAGTTTCCAATTTGTTTCCATTCACCTGGGATGAACATTTGTATTGAGTCTTGGATTAATAGACATAAAACTTCAGGGAATATTCTTGTATAAGTCTTTTTGTGGACATTTTGTTTTAGATAAAGATCAGATACTTTTGCTGGACCATGGGATAGGTATGTGTTTAACTTTCTAAGACACCGTCAAACTGTTTTCCAAGTGACTGTCATTTTACACACCCCACCCCGTATGAGATTACAGTTCCAGTCCTCACTGGGTATTCAGTTAGCATTTTTAATCTTATCCAGTTTAATTGGTGTGTTATAGTAGCTTAATGTTGTTTTACTTTGCATTTCCCTAGTGTCTGAGTTCATTGCACAATTTTGATCTTATTTATTGGTTATTTTTTATATTTTTTGTGAAGGAAGAATTTGTCCAATTCTTTGTCTTTTTTTTTTTTATAAATTGTTTCTATGAATTTGACTGTTTTAGACTTTAGATATCTCATGTAGGTTGAATCAAACAGTATTGCTGTCATTTAATGACTGACTTATTTCACGTAGCACTGTGCTCAGAATTAATCCATGTGTAGCCTGTGGCAGGATTTCCTTCTGAAGGGTTGAGTAATATTCCATTATACATGTATATCATGTTTTGTTCATGTATTGAACTGTGGATGGACATTTGAGTTGCTTCTATGTCTTGTCTCTTGTGAATAAAGCAGTTATGAACATGGGTGTGCAGAATTCTTTTGGAGACCCTGTTGTCAGTTCTTTCACATACATAGTCACTTGCCCTGTAACTTTTCAGTCAGTTACAGACCACTTATATAGTGGTGGGCATATACTGACATTGTAGCTGTCTTAGTTTGTGTAAGTATATTCTGATGTTTGCACAATGACAAAGTTACCTAAAAATATATTCCTCAGCATATACACTGTTAAGTATACAAGTGTTTTGTATACCCAGAAGTAGGATTGCTGAATTATACTATAAAAGGTGGTTTCCTTTGGTTACAGATATAATACTAATTATTTTCATGATTAAAAATAGTGTGCAGCAAGTTGTAAATATGGAAACGGACATCACTGTTGAACACCTCTTTTTATGTGTTCTTTTTTTTTTAACCGCCCCCAGATTGGAAAAATGAGATATGTCAGTGTTCGGGACTTTAAAGGGAAAGTTCTAATTGACATTAGAGAATATTGGATGGATCAGGAAGGTGAAATGAAACCAGGAAGAAAAGGTAAGGTTTGATTTCTTCAGTTTGATTTTAATGTTGGGACTAAATTGTTTCTGAGTAGCCTACCTTACTTGATATGTTGGCAGGGTGCACAAAGATCAAGTTTATTAAGTTGATTATCTTTAATTCCCAGCAGTTTTGAAGCAGATTAGGCAGTCATTCACCTTGAATTCCTGTGCCAGTTTGGGAGCAAATACTGAAAGTGACTGGATGTAGTAATGGGGGTGTCACATGTGAAACCTTAGTTTGAAGGTATCTGTGTGATATATCTTCAGATTACCATATGTTCTCTGGTAGAAAAGGGCATTATGCAGGATGCACTGTAGGAAGTTAAAATGGATACAAACTTGGTCTGCTCCGGAAATTGTGATGAATCTAATGAGCAAATGTAAGCTTTCAATATCTTGATGTCAGTGTCTAACAGCATCTCAATATTGTACATTGTGCCATTCAAAATGGCAGTTTTGGGACTGGTGGTGTAGCTCATGGGTCAAGGGGGGGTGCTTTGCATGTGTGAGGCCCTGAGTTTGATTTCCTACACTGCAAAAACACAAAAAACAAAATGGCAATTTTTATAAACATTTTAGTTGAAAGTATGAGAATCCTCAAGAATTCTTGATTTTTTTTTTCCAGAACTGTAAAATAGGTATAGTGTAGGTGCGCATGCGCACTGGTTACTTATGCAAGAGGGGAGGGTGACTGGAGATGAAGGTAGGGAAGTATGGATGATGGGCTTCATCACAAAAAGAGCGATTAAACATCTTGCAGGTGCTTTAAGTGGAGTGAGGAGGGGGTTGCAGGGGTAGGGGAGAAATGAAGGGGCAATCTAACCCAATGTACAGTGTAAGCCTATTTTAAATTGTCACAAGTGATCCCCCTGTACAACGAATATATCCTAATTTAAAAAAAAAAATAACTTGATTTTCAATTTTGAATTTTTCAACTTTTTCTTTTGTTTTAGGTATTTCTTTAAATCCGGAGCAATGGAGCCAGTTGAAGGAACAGATTTCTGACATTGATGATGCAGTAAGAAAACTGTAAAATCTGAGCCATATAAAACCTGTACTGTTCTAGTTGTTTTAATCTGTCTTTTTACATTGGCTTTTGTTTTCTAAACATTGTTTTCCAAGCTATTGTATATTTGGATCGCAGAACAATTTGTAAGATGAATACTTTTTTTTAAATGTGCATTATTAAAAATGTTCTGAGTGACACTACTTGTCAACTTTATTAAGGAGGATTGCTTTGTGTCCCCCACCTAGTGTAAAATAAAATCAAGTAGTTACAACCTTAATTGTTGTGCCCTTTTTTGATCAAAAGACTAGTGTAGGTACTGTTTTAAGGCTAAAAGAACAGTTTTATAAGTCCTGTTAGTTTGAATTCAGCTTTTACATTAAAAAAGATTTTTATATTTCATTGAATCTTTCAGCTTTGATTTATGAAGTACATACTTGATCTCGTCCCTTCTAACCAAATGTCTATAAACTTGTTTGACTTTTCCACCCCACTATTTCACTTTCCTTTTTTTTCCTTCATTTTCCTTTAATAATGTAATCTCTTCATGTTCTGTATTCACTTCACTCCTTATATTTCCTTGGATATGTTACGCTGATTTTGGAAAGTCAGACTGTCAAAAATGTTACTGCTATAAGTTATAATTAAAATATTATATGAGAACTACATTACTAAATCTTCTGTATTAAGTATTAGCAGATACAGTTTTGTTACATGGCTTGAATGGCAAGTGATTATCATTACCAATAGTGTTTTATGTAGTTATCACTTAAGAAAATAATGGATTAGCTTTCACTTAGTAAGTATGTTTATCATGGGATGATACCTATAAATTCATATATTGTTAAACTAGAATAGGAGTTAACAAAAATTGTGAAGTGGGCCTAACATTTCATTTTATGACATGAAGTACGGATTATGTGTGTAATCAGAGATGTCACTGAGTATACCTGTCAGTAATGCCATCAGTTTTTAGGGGGAAAGAGCACATATTTATGTTTTTTGGCCTCTGCTTCAGTACAGTTTATTTTGCATTCACCCTACTAAACAATGGCATTCTAGACCAGATGTTACTAAGTTTTAGTTGACACTCTGAAGTGGTTTTCATTTTAACCATGATGATGACACAGATTGAGGCACAGAATTCAGGGGCTTTGTAGCAATAAATGGGATGTGGTGTGCCTTAGGAAAAGAATAAAAAGGAAACTGTTACTGCAGTTAAGGAAGGTAACCTGCTAAGAAGGAATTTTCTTTTTTTTTTTTTTTTTTTTGTGGCACTGGGGTTTGAACTCAGGGCCTCATGCTTGCTAGGCAGGCACTTTACCAAGAGCCATTCTGCCAGCCCAAGAAGGGATTTTCTTGAAACTGATTATATACACTTTGATATGTGTACTTTGATATATACTTTGATCATATCAATAGGACACAATTCTAGAAGAACAGTAAAAAAACAAAAATTGTGACATCCCAAATATTTAATGCCACTAATGGCTGCTATATCCAAGAATTGCACTGTTCTGTTACCAAGTGAGTTCTGTGTCTAAACCATTTATAGAATTGTCTTGACAATTAAATTTAAAATTTTAAAATCCTCTTCCAGACCACATAAAGTTACCAATTTTTTCCTGCTAGCTAGTCTATTGTATTTACATCCTTTAGTTGACTTTTTTAGTATATTCAGTACTAACATTTAATAGTAGGAAATTGGTAGAAAAGAAATCATTTTTGGGAGTTTATTCTTATATAATAGGTAACAAGTGTCAAAATACTGTATGTACTTCAGTCATTCTTGAGAGATTACACCTCCCTCCTTATTTGGGGGAGCACAAATGTGTCCCGTTAAGTAGTTTCGTAAAGTATTTTTGACATTTAGAAAGGGTGGTTAGAAAAGTTTGCTTTTGGTATAGGTAATGAATAAATTTCCTGGGTTTATGTGAATCAGGGAATATATGCATTGTGAAACAATCTGCTTATGTACAGATGATGTGGTAATAGATTACCTAGGCATTTACTTAGCTATTATTAGCATAATAAAATTTTCCTATAATGAAACTCTGTGGCGTAGTTTGGCAAATTGACTGTTAAATTCACTTAATTATGTTACTAGATATGTAGTATATCAATTACTAATCTTTTCCTTTATTTGGGTGTAGAAAAGGATGAGAACCAAGAAGAGACTAACTTGTACTGAAAAGAAAGGGTAGAGTACATTTATTTTCTGTTCAAACTTCTATCCTCTTAGACTTCTCCCAGGAAGAAGGTTTGGCATTTTGAGGCATAAATATCTTACTTTGTAATGCCAAGGTGAATTTAGTATCACTGAGCAGCATTGAGGTTTGGCCCTTTATAGTATGAGCAACATTTGAGTAGTTCCATTGCTCTTGGCATTTTAAAGAGCAACCACCGAAAAAGAAAAAAACTCTTATGATTTGATTTTTCTCTTTTGCTTTGCTTCATAAATGCCTAAAAACTTCTTTTGAAGAATACTCCTACCTCATTAGCTAGTCAAGATGCTGTGGTGATCAATCTATTCAACAAGTATGTTAAGAAACAAAGATCTTGGGGGGGGGGAAATGGAAGAAAGCACATCCTGGCTGGGCTACTGAGGGGAAAGAGAAAGAATTGAACATTGTTTAAGTGTTCCTGACAGAGGTATGTTAGAGTACTTTAAAAGTTTGAAATTTTAAAAAACTGCCTGAAATTTTTTGTGGTTCACTTTTTATGGAAACTAATACAGTGCAGCAGTCAAGTTTTTTTTTTTTTTAAAGTGTTTTTCCCGATAACGCTCATGTAAACATGCACATAGTCCTAAGTATGTAATTCTGTAATTGTGGAATGCCTGTATGCTTTGTTTGGTACATCTTCCATGGAGATGTCAAGACTATAATACTCCACCTGTGAATACTTTAAATGTTGAAATAAAAATAAGAAATGTGCCCTTTGTGTTATCCCACTTTCACAAACCTGAATATGAATGGGTAATTTTTATGTTGAATGGATTTTATTAACAGAGGACTTTCCTGTGTGAATGTTTTGGCTTTGTATTAGCCTTATGGTGTTAAATTTCCTGAAGACCTGTGTGAACTGAGTGGTGTGGGCCTGTTTTTTCCATTCATCTGATCCAAATGGAAAAGTGAAATTAGAACGTTGTAAGTCTGATTTCTATGGTATACTTAACTGTATAGCAAACTCCTTTAAGTATTTCAGACATCTTTGTTAGGCAGTATTTTTGCATTGTATTTATTATATAGAGATCTCATTTAAATTTGTTTAGGCGCTTGAATAGGGACAGAAAGATCCATGGAAAACTACTTACGACTTAAACACCTTCAACTATAACGTGGATTCAAAAATTAGAAGAAGAAAAAAGCAGTACTTGAAATTTACATAGTATGGCTCAAAGAAGTTAAGGGGACCTAAAAGGGATTTCAAAAACACGAAATATTGAAGAAATGGCAGCAGATTATTTTATACGTGTGTGTGTGTGTGTATCGTATATGACAGTCTATTCATGTCCATTTGTGTAAAAGACTTTTCCCCCTCTTACCTCATCCCTTACAGGGTTCAGGTTTCTGGACCTCCTTTTACAGCCACTTTTGTTCTGGATTAATACGACCTGCTGTCTCCGAAGTGAAGTACTCTTTTGTGCCACTTGTAAACTCCTGATCGATTTATTGATTTATTTATTGTGGTACTGGGTTTTGAACTCAGGGCCTACACCTTGAGTCACTCCACCAGCCCTTTTTTGTGAAGGGTTTTTTTGAGATAGGGTCTCTCAAACTGGCTCAAACCTTGATCCTCCTCATCTCTGCCTTCTGAGTAGCTAGGATACAGGCTACTGGTGCCCAGCGCTGATAGAATTTAAATGGTTACTGTAGTTAGATAATGGTTTATTCCAAATCCTTTGTCTTAACTCTGTTGAGAAAGCACTTAACCTGAATTTAAGCTATTTGGACACTGTAACCTGTGTCTGGAAAGACTATACATAATACTACCATCAAAACCCAGAGCTCAGCTCTGAGTTTATGTATAATAACTCTTTGTCTTGAAAAGTGATATGAAATTCCAGTTTTATCTTCTAAATTGGCTTTATTTTCCAAATATGCAAGTTGGTGCAAGAATGATACGAAAACTCCCAATTCCCTTTTGCTCAGGAGACTCCATTCAAATTTTATCAGGTTGTCTTCTAACAATTTCCAGCTCAGATTGATGTATGTCATTTGATTGTCTCTGTTCATATGATAGTTACCCCATTTTTCTTTGGCTTTTACAACCTTGTCATTTCTGAATATTTGATAAAGTGAAGGTCATTGCTGCTATTGACAAATGGGGGAGAGCAGAGGCTGGTTGAATGAGAATACACATTTGTGAAGTTTGGTTGTGAGGCTCAAAACAGCATAGTGGCTATGGAAGGATGTGGAACTAAGGGTGGGGTGTGATGGAATACAGTGTGCAGGCATCTAAGTGAGGTGTGGAGTTGCCTGCCTTTAGTACATACTAATGCTGACCTTTGGTGTCAGCTACAATTTCAGTGACTTCTCTGGTGACTGCTTCCTGACTGCCACCTGAAATATATGTACTTTAATATCCCAGGAGCAAAAATATCTCCTGGTGTTTGGTTTAAAGAATATCCCTTTATATTGTTCATTGAAAAATAACTTCGAAAGACCTATGGTTTTCTTCAGAATTCTTACTAAAAAAAAAAAAAGTTCTTTGGGTAGCCAGCATCCCATAAATGGATCTGTTTTTGACCTATGACTCATCTTTTTTTCTTCCTTCTTGCTCACTAAAGAGCCATTACTTGGTAGGCAAAGAAAGCTCCTAGAAACAAAGGAGAACATTTTCAACACATTTGAGTCCTGTAACAATGGTTTCTTGAATTTTTAAATTAGAGAAGCTGTTCTTTGCTGTAAAGAGGTACTATATTCCAAGTAATGTCAGTAAGACTCCCATCAGAAAACTGCTTTCAAAAGGTTGATGGGCATGATACATTTAAAACTAATCCAAAATGCATTGAAGACTGGATTTTGTAATCTTTTATAACTAGTAATGGCATGGTGGGGGAGGGTGGATATGACAATGTAAGAACACTTACAGACTCCTTACAAGTATTGAAAAGAATTTGGGTTAGACTCAGGCTTGGATGTTTTTTGTATCTTAGGAAAGTCAGAAGCACTACTAAGTTTATGGAAACTATCATTTACTATACACTGCTGTATGAAGAGGTTGGTGTATGGTAGGTGTGGATTAGTAGCACCAATTTGTTGAGTGCTAGGGTGGAGAAGCATGGGCCGTGGCAGCTGTTGGGCATTTTCTCATTTGATTTCCATCATTCTATGAGGAAGGTAAGTATTCTTACTAGACCTAACTTTATAAGTGAAGCACTTGAGGTTTCTGGAGAATAGTTGACTTGGTCAAAGTGACTCAGTAAGTGATAGAGGCAGAACTGGAATGCCATCTCTGGCTAACTCTTAAAAATCGGAGCTCATATTTACCTGTGTTCCCATGTAATAGACCTGGCCAGACTTCTTGGTCCATAGATTTAACAATGGACTTTATTGAAGTAACTCTTAGCATGATTTTCACTGGCATCATGACCAAGGATTAGCATCTGACTTTTTCCCTGTAACAACAGAAAAGGCAGTTGTTCACACTTGCACATTGATAGCATGCTGGCTGAGGCGAACCCTTGTGAGCCCTTTAATTGAGACTAGGAGAACATCTATGTTTTAGGTTCTGTCTCTGGGCAAAAGTCCTGAGATAGAGGCAGGCTTACTTATTCTTGAGTATGAGGACTAGGATTTCCTTTTTTCTTTGTCTCTTCTAGGCACCATGGGCCTTGTGATTGTGTAGGAAAAGTGTAACCAGTGCTATACTGCTAAGAAAAATATTTTTATCCCTGACCTTACTCTTTCCCTTCCTACTTTTTAACAGGTATCACAAAAAGATCACAGGGTTTGGATCCAGAGGCCCTCTGTCCTTTGGCGTGAGGTATCTTCTGGAGCCCCTCAGATGTACTCTGTACCCTCTGATCCTGCAAGTCCATCCAGGATGAACATAGCAACATGTTCCCCTGCTCTCCAACTTTTTGCTGCTTGGGCAATGGTAGAGCCCATTAGGAAATTGGAGAGATGAAGGAACATGAAAGTAGACATTTATTTCTCTGGTTCCCAAAATCTCTTTAAGGAGATTTAAGGGATGGTTTGGACATTTGGGCTGAGAAATTTAAACTTTCAAATTTTCCTGGTTCTTCATTACCTAAAGAGGCATTCCCATCCCTAGTCTGTAACCAGAACTAATCCCAGCAGTATCCTGTTAAGAACTATGGGGCATGCTCCAGGAGGAGAGGCTGTAAAGAAGGAAGGAATTTTAAGACTTCCGCAGTTTATATTAGAGGAGCCAAGGGGGGTGTGTGTGTGCATGTGTGTGATTGCCTCTCACTCTTAAGCCTAGTAACCATTTGAAGAATGTTTGCTTCCCATCCCAGTGACTTTGAAGTTGATTTTCCTCTCACATATTTGATTTGGAAACATTTCAAGCCAATAGAAAAGTTGAATCAATAGTAAGAAGCATCCATCACCTATTATTTTGCAATATTCTATTTTTTTTGCTGAACTGCTTGAAAATAAACTGTAGATTATATATATATATATATATATATATATATATATGAACATACAGTCAACTCTTTTAACACCTGAGACCAGCTGAGTGTCCTACAATTACATTCTGACACACTATCTACCCTGGAGTTTTAGTTTCAGACCCCACAGGTTAAGGTCTCAGTCCCATAAGACTGCCCTTCAGATTTTAGTTGCAAGTCATAGGTTGTCATCTATACATCTGACCAACCAGTTAAAAATTCAGTGGGTTCTCATAGTCCCCTCTTCAAAGTTGGTAATCCACTGAAATGACTCATAGAACTTAGGAAAGTACTTTGCTCGCCAGAAATGGTTTATTATCAAGGATGCAACTTGGGAGGAGCCAAAGGGAAGAGATGCAGAGTGTCCTTGCTTCCAACACCATGTTTCTGTATCTGAACCCCATCACTTAGGGCATTTCTATGTTACTTTTGTTATGGAGGCATGATTGTTTAAGTCATTGGCCATTGACACAATTTTTAATCTTCCTATCTCCAGAAGTTGGAGGCAGAGCTGAAAGTGCCAAGTTTCCAATCAAGGTTTGGTCTTTCTGGCATCCAGCCCCTGTTGTGAAGTTATCAAGGGGTTCTTAGAAGAGTCACCTCCTTTGAACAAAAGATGCTTCTTTATCCTTACCACTCAAGAAATTGGGTTTTAATAGCTCTGACAGGAACCAGGAACAAAGACCAAATATGTTCCCCTGTTTTGGGGCAGTACTAGGGTTTGCTTGCTTGTTAGGCAAGTGTTCTATCACTTGAGCCACACTTTCAGCCTTTTTTGCTTTTAGTTATTTTTCAGATAGCGTCTGGTGCTTTTTTCACTAGCTGACCTCAGACCATGACATTTTGGTGAAGTGTGGCCTGGATATAAGATGGTGGGCCATAGACTATGTGGGCTAGTGATGTTGTAGCCATCCTAGTTTGTGTAGGCACACTCCGATGTTTGCATAGGACCCATTTCTCAGAAGACTTCCGCACACAATTTTTTGTGATACGTCATTTGGGTTGAAGTATGTGGAAAACTTGGTTTCACAGCAAATTTATTTTCTCACAATCTAGAGGCTAGTAGAAGTCTGACATCAGAGTGTTGGTACAGTTGGTTTTTCCTGAGCCATTGGTTTGTACATGACAGTTATCAGTTAATCATATGGTCTTTTGTGTGAGGTGTGGATTCTTAAAGGTTAGCTACAGTATGCAATTGTCCCTTGAAACTTGAATTTTGCAATTGGCAACACATGCTGTCAGTTGTTTTCCTTGAAGTGGCTCAGTTTGTTCATTTTTGAGAAGTGTATCTGAAATTCGCAAGTCTGAGTAACCACAGCATCAGTCATTCTTGTAAGTGAAAATGGTGGTGCTTCATGGAAAAAACCAGTTCATCTTGCAACTCAGATGCTTTTGCTTGAGACAGCCAGGAACAGAATGTGCAGTTCCTAAGAGTAAAGACATTCTCCTGCCTAACTTCAGTGTTATCACAACATAGATAGAAAAATTCAACAATAATCAGGCCATATTAAATGTTTCCCCAGTTCCCCAAAATGTTACTTCTTTCTTTCCCTGATGCAATGTCTGATCAACATTTATGTACTTCACTTGGTTATTAGTCTGTCTTACCTCTTTTAATTTAGAATAATTCTGCCATGGTTTGGATATGATTTGAATGTGTTCCCTGAAGGTTTGTGTGCTTAAAGCTTGGGCCCCTTCATGCAGTAGGACCTAGTGGGAGGGAATTAGGTCACTGGAGCAACACCCTTGTAAGAGATTCATGTAATTCTTGCAAGACTTTGGGTAGTTCTTAGAAGAGTGATTTGTTACAAAGTGCTTGCCTCTTCTGCCATGTGACTCTGCCAGGGAACTTCACTATGGTGAAGATGGGGCTGCCTGATTTTGTACTTTCAGTTTCCAAAACTATGAGCTAAATAAACCTTTTCCTAAGTGGTTTGTTACAGCAATAGGGTAAGGCAAATTCCCTACTATTTTTGTTTTCTATGACATTGACTTTTTTTTAGGGTCTAGATTAATTACCTTGCACAGTATATTTCACATTCTGGTTTTGTCTGTTTCCCCATGGCTCAGTTCAGGTTAAATGTCTTTTGCAAGAGTGGTACACAGGTGAGATGCTGGACTTACTACATCATACCAAGAGGCATATCAGGCCAGGTTGCTTCACAATTGGTCATGTGATGTTTGATAACTAGGTAAATTAATGGTGATTGCCACTCTTCCCATTGTAAAGATAGATACAAAACAAAACCATGCCTTTTCCTCTCCCTTTTGTATTTAATTCTCTAAAAGCATGTAAGTTTTGGGGACCTTGTATGGAAGACAGGCATGGGTCCATTGCTGGCTCCATTGTTGGCAGTGGAGACTACCCTTTGGCCATCTTGGGCTGCTTGGCACAATAGGCAAAGATAGAAGTTATTGTACTGAGACAATCACAGTGGGGACAAGGAGAACTGTGCTTGGAACCATATATTGGTAACCTTTTCTCCTTTAACCAATTGTCTTTAATAAAAAGTTTCTCTAGGCTGGATGTGGTGGTACACACCTGTAATCCCAGCATTCTGGAGACAGAGGCAGTCAGATCACAACTTTGAGGTGGACAGCTGGCCTGCATAGTGAGATCCTGTTTTGAGAAAAAAAAAAAAAATCTACAACAACCTGTAAATAGAAGACCTCCAAAGACACAACCACCGTCAGAATGAAGATTTTGGATTCTGTGTGGTAAACCACCTGGCCCAGCTAAAGTGCTGGAGGAGAGGTGAAGGAGGACATGGAAAATGGAGATGGGAAAAATGACCTCACAGAAGTCAGGGTTGTCACCACAATGTTTTATGTCACTTGTCTCTTATCTGCCTGTTTTCCCTATAATAAGCTATATGGATAATACCAATGTTGTCAAATTTAGGTTCAGGAGGGAGTATGAGAAAATTGGTATCAACTTGTAACGAAATGGTAGTTGGTACAATTTTGTTTCTGCCCTCTGTATTGGGGACTCAATCTTTCTACCAGGTAAAGGGCAAGAGAAGATGTTAAGGGCAACACACACGCACATTATGAATGCACACTCCATCTAGTCTCCCCACATCCATTCTTGCTTGTTCTCTTGGCTGATCTGGATGGTTTGTTATTAGGCTGTGCTTTCCAGTTTCTGCTGGGGTTGGGCCATTGTAAAAGGAGAGCTTGGTGGTGTGGGTTGACTTCAGGCTGGTTAGGTTTCCTATCACCATTTTAAGATGACTTCTGTCAGTTTCTTCCTCCTCACCTTTTGGCTGAGGGATGGTACTAGTTCCTCTGTTAATAGTAGCTCAGGGTTCTTTGATTTTCATTTTATGTGGGGCAAGTACTGAGGTTTGAACTCAGGGTCTTGTGCTTATTAGGCAAGCACTTCAGTACCTGAACTTTTGTCCCCAGTCTCCCCTTTTTACTTTAGTTATTTTTTGGATAGGGTCTTGCTCTTTTGCTCGGGGCTGGCCTCAGACTGTGATCTGCCTATCTATGCCTCTCTTGTAGCAGGGATTTCAGGTGTGTACCATCACCCACAGCATTTTTGTTGAGATGGGAGTTTTGCTAACTTTTCCCATAGGCTGGGATTGAACATCAATCCTCCTAATCTCTGCTGGGATTACAGGCATGAGCCACTGTGCCTGGATCCTCCCTTTGGTTTTCTTAAGCTTTCACCCACATCTCTGTAACTGTCTTAATAAATTATACTCATTACATTGACTTGAGTGAGCCTTTTAAAATTGGGAACCTGACAAACAATGGACATATATGATTAACAGATTATGGAATCAGATTAAAAACATATCTGGCCCTCTTGATTAAAGTCAAAAGAAGCTAAGTGAATATGTCTTAAAACCTCTGTGGTTAGCCTTGTGAAATAATTTTGCTCAGTAATTTTTAGTGCCTTTAGAAGGCCTCTAAGAACAGTCACAATGGTGACCAGAAATAACTGCTAAAATCAACTAGCAAATTAATCCAAGAAAGAAGAGTTCTTCAAAGATTAACCTGCCAATTTAATAGGCAAACTCTTCTCTACCCCAAGGCTACATAATCTCTTTGTTTTCAATACCAGAGAATCAAGGCCATCTGGAGGAACTAGGGCTACTGCCTGTTTCTCTTCATTGGTAATGACCAGTAGCTGCCATTCCACTGCATACTTCATATCACGTTTAACCCTCAAACTTGGTGGCCAGATGGCTGGAGCAACACAAGGTGAGAGTTAATGTAGAAGTGGAAGTTTCCGGGCACTTGGATGCTGGCAAGCTTGAAGAATGGGGAGAGTGGACATACCCAAGCTGATCAGACTTGCAGTTGTAGGTGGCAGGATTAGAAACCTGGACAGTTTGTCACATGGGATGTCAACTTTAGCCACAGGCAGGTTTCCTTCTTCTTGCTGTCTATTCCATAGATGCAAAAGTCTGTCACAGGAAGAATCTGTTGAAAGCTAAGTGCTGTGACAATTTATAAAAGTACTGATGATAGGGAGGTCTTTGTCACACTCCTCAGGGAGACTGCAGGGAAGGATTTCTCTGGTGAGTTTCTATGTAGGGAGTAGCCATGGCAGAGCTCCTCAGGACTGAGTCTCACACCTATGAGTGGAAAGTGGTGACATTTTCCATTTGTGCTTTTGGTTTTGAGGCAGGGTCTTAGTATGTAGCCCCTGGCTGGCTTCAAACTTGGGAACTCCTGCCTCAGCCTCTCAGGTGTTGGGATTACTTACAGGTGTGTTCCCACATTTGTGCTTTTCAGTAGCATCCAGCATATTTTTAAATATAGGAGTGTTCTATGAGTGACTCTTGAGGAAGCAGCACTAAGTGCCATGGGCTGTCTATTAATATTGTGTGGAGGAGTTTTTTTTAGTTTTGCTGTTGGCTGTGTATCTCATATTCACCAGAGCTACATGCAAGGCATCTGGCCTGAAGTTTGGTCTATGGACTGACTCCAGCCATTTATTTTTCAGATTCCATTATGCCATCCCACTGCCCTCCAGATTCCGTGAGATGTGGCAAAGAAGAGGCTTGATAGACTTAATTTGTAATTTGGCCTGTGTTACTGGCTCCTGTGTCTATTGAACAAAGAGATGTAAAATAGTCTTCTTGATAACAGTCGAAACAACTTTGGCATATTGATATGCTTTGAGAAGCTTCCTAATAATTGGAAAACCATGTTTATATAAAAATTGTTATTTGTAAAAATAAAAGTGTCCATTATAAGAGCAATTACCTTCTCTATGGTCTTGATAGATAGGAAAGGTCTGACAACTCTGCCAATCTACACTATCTAAGATTTTAGTCTAGAAGTTAGTCTCAGTGGTGTGTGCCATTGCAGGAGGTCACACTAACAGTCGGACCAGATCCTTGGGCACCACCTAGTGGCTATTTAGGGAAGGTAACGGTGACTGCAGTGTTCAAATTGTGAAAGATTTGTTTCTAATCAGTTATGGACCAGTACTCTCTCAATACACAACAAAATTATATTAAAATGCAAAATACAGGTCTCATTTTTATTAGCAAAGAATAACATTTTCATAAGTATGATTAGAACAAAGAACATAGGGAAAAAGGAAATAACCATATACGTTATTTATCCTAAGTGTAAATGACTACTTCCCCATATTCAATGTCCAAATGTAGCTTTAAACAAACACCATATATATCAGTGTTTGGTTTTCAATGTACTAAATGTACTAAATGAATTTATTTTTTGTTAGAATTTATCTAATCTAGGTTGAATTGACAACAATGTTACAGGGGATAATGTATATCTAAACTTTTTAAAAAATAACCTAAGTAGTAGAGAAATCAGCTCACAGGGTAGATTAGCAGAAGTAGAAGATACTTTAAGGCCATACGACCAAACTAAGGATATTAACTTTTAACTCTTATGTAGAATAAAGCAAGGGGGGCTACATTTTCCAAAATTCACCTTCAATCCTTTGTAAGTAGCCAATTCTAACAACCTATCCTGTACTATTATAGATAAAATTTAATTTTCTTTTGATGAAAGAGGTGAATTATAGATCCATTTCTGTCTTTTGATAGACAATAAAATTTATAACATTCACTTTCTAAAATGCTGCTAATTGCTGATAAATTATGTTACATTTGTTGTAGTCTGTATAGTTTTTGTCTTTCCAAATTATAGCTTGTTTTTTGTCCTTGAGTCTTATTTGCCATTGAAAAACATGTTGCATGAAAGTATTAAAATCATTGAACATACTGAAGCTATCAGGAAGATAAGTAAATATGGCTGTCAGTTCACATCTTTAAAAAATAAGAAAGAACTTTTTAAACTAAGAGTTTAGTTCAGACAGTCTCAAAAGAACTTCTCCATTTAGTAACTGCTGTATTTCAGGCAGCAACAGTACTTTGATGGTCAGGTTCTACTGTATAACTACATAGTAAAGAGAATATTCTTGACTTGAAAACATTGGCTTTTATGTCTTTCACAACTTTTGCTATGTCAATAAATACACTATTAAAATTGTCTGTTTATTTTTAATAGCAAGTCTTTCTTAATGAAGGGAGCACCGCTTTACATTGTTTTACAAGGCAAAATTCAAAAGGCCAAGGATAAAGGGGGTGTGTGTGCATTGATTTCTACTGGTTTGGCATATGTGTAAATATGGAAAATTATAAAGCAACTGATAAAATGTTAAAAGTTGGTGAATATGAGTAAAGAGTATGTGGGAATTCTTTGTAATACTCTAGTAAGGTTTGAAACAGTTTCAGACTAAAAAACAGTGGCTGGAAGTGTGTCTTGAGTGGTTGAGCACCTGCCTAGCAAGTGGGAAGCCCTGAGTTCAAACCCCCTTACTGCAAAAAATAAGATTAAAAAAATAGGTGATTATTTGACTGGGAAGTAACCAAACTGCCAAAATCGATCATAAAATTATTAATAAATAAACAATATAAATGGCTTCACTAATTTAGCTGGCTGTATAAAACCATACATTAAAAAATTAATATGATTAACCATCAAAACTATTGTAAAAGTAACAAGATACAAGCTGACACCAGCAGCTCATGCCTGTAATCCTAACTACTCAGGAGGCAGAGATCAGGAGGATTGCAGTTTGAAGCCAGCCCAGGAAAATAGTTCACAAGATACTATCTAAAAAAAAAACCAATCACATAAAAGGGCTGGTGAGTGGCTCAAGGTGCAGGCCCTCAGTTCAATGCCATAAAAAAACCCCAAAACTCTTTTATAAAAGTAACAAGTTATAAAAAGACATGCTTACATTTTCTAAGGTTTATAAATGCTTTAGGTTGACAACAAATATAAGTGTTATGTGTTGTAAGTGCTGCTCATGACTCATGCTTAGCTCACCTGTGAATCTGAGGACACCTGAACTGCTCCTTACCCTTTGCAACAAAGCCTATGGCTTACCTGTTGCATCAGTGTCAATTTGCTATAAATGCTTCTACTCACCTACTTTCAATTTCTGTACTTCATTCATTTTGGGCCAGTAAAACACATTGATCTGCACAGGTGTGAAGAATGTCATTTTGTTTTCCAAGAGTGTCTTCTGAATTTGGAACTTGGTGTCAGAAAGCATTGTTTAAAAAAAATTCGTTGGTGGGCTGGTGGAGTGGCTCAAGTAGTAGAGTGCTTGCCTAGCAAGTGTGAGGCCCTTAAGTCAAACCCCCAGTACAACCAAAAAATAAGTAAAAAAATTAAAAAAGTAAAGTCAGATCTCAATGAAGTCAAAGAATTTTTGGAGTGGGACTTTGGATAAATAAGTGAAAAAGATAATAATACAGTTTGGGTGCTTTGATTTGAGATTTCAGATGTGGCTTAGGAGAGGTGTAGGAAAATTTGCTTGAGATGAGTAGGTCAGGGAAAGGAAAGATTAGAATATTGAATAGATGAAGTCATTTTTGATACGTGAGGTAAAGGTGACCAGAAAAGTTGAACAGTGACTAGTGTGTACAGAGACTTGGTGAGGGTCCAGTTGAACTTCAAAGTAATCTATAGTTTGAAACTTTTAATTCTTTTTTTAAAAGACTTTAGACTTTAAAGAGTTACAAAAACACTAGGGCTGGAGTACAGCTTATTGGTAGAATACTACTTACCTAGCATGTGGGAGACCCTGGTTTTGATCCTTAGTTCCGGAAAAAAATAAAATCAAAACAATAACAACACACACACACACAAAAACCAATACAAAGGATTTTTGTAAGCACTTCTCTCGTATTCTTACAATGTTAATATCTTATATGGTCACAATATAATTATCAAAAGCAGCAACCTACCATTTATGTAATACAGTTATCTAATCTCAAAGATTTTGCAATTGTCCTATCAATGTCCTTGTTTTGGGTCCAGAATCCAATTCAGAAACAGACTTTGTCTCCTCTAAGTTGAAGCACTTAATTTTTTTTGAGGGGATGCTGGTGTTTGTACAATTACTAGGCAAGTACTCTGCCTCTTGAACCCCACACCAGCCCTACTGACTCAATCTTCCTCAACCTCATCAGTTCCAGAACATACCAGCTACCTGTTTCATAGAACATCTGTCAAACGGGAATGTATGCTGATGATTAAATTCAGGTTATGCCTATTTGACAAGGATACCCAAGAAGCTTCTTAATATATTTTATTAGGAGATGCATGATATTTATTTGTCCTATTACTGGTGACAACTTTGATAGCTTGGTTAAGATGGTATCTGTTAGACTTCTCCAGTGTAATTTTTTAAGGGGAAAGGAGGAAAATGTTGTGGATATGACAAGGAACACACTTTGCATGGGGCAAAGAAGATCCTTTGCCCTGTCTCCAAGGTACATGACAAGTGAAAGAAAAAAACAAAAACAGCATCAGTGAAGAAGGCTGCAGGATCAGTGTTCTCCAAGGAACACCAAGTCATAGGTAAAGCAGGAAAGTGAAGAGAAGCTGCTGAGAATACAAAGAAATTTGCTGCAGACAGAAATTGATAGGGTACAGTGGGAGACTGGGTCAGATTAGGGGGTGTCTAGAGTAGCATGAGGGGTATGGAACCATGATGGTGGATGTCCTGGGACCATGGTGATGACTGAGGGAAAGGGTTGTGAGGCTTGATGAGATTAGGCTTGCTCCTCAGAGTGTCGTTCTAGAAGCAGCAGCATCTGCCTTAGCTGGGAGCACATTTAGAAATGCAGAATTCACCACACTTCATATTCAAACCTGAGACTTCGTGAAGCAGAATCTATAATTTTAACAAGATCCTCAGATGCTCCAATGCCATGGGCATAGCAGCAGGAGCCAATTCCGTGTCTCCGATGCTGAGAGAGGTAGCAGCTCCTAAGGTGACTCCACTGTGGTGTGGTTTGTCACTCATTCCTGGAAGCTCAATTTGGAATCTGTTTTATTTGCTTCCACAATGATTCAGTGAGCTTTCTGTACCCACTAACAAATCTTTCTGCTAAAGTAACTGGACTGGATTCCGTTGTCTGCAACTAAGAATTTGACCAGTATACCTCCTCTTTCAAAGTAAGTCACAGCACTGCTCCATGGTTGAATGAAAGTACAAGCCATCTGGGGTGTGCCCTGGTTTTCTGATTCTCTCCTCATGTGTCCACAGACAGAGCCATTTAGAGGGATGGGCTCTAAGAAATTCACAGATGGGAGATGGCTGGACTCCTAATGAACCAACCTTGCTGCCATAGCTGCCCCTACACATGACTTTCTGAAGAATCAGCACTGTTTGTTCTGCATGGTGAGGCTTTTTTCATAGTGAGTAATTGTGGCTGAGAATGATTTCATATTATTCTAAGTATGTGAAGATCTTATTACAGAATTGATGTACATATACACCAAGAATTTAAAAAAATTAGGAAATGCTCATAAGAAGGCCATTAAAAACTTGGGTGAAATCATCAGGAGTCCAGAGGGATGTGTGTGCTATGCACTAGAAACTGGTATCCCTTCTCCCATGTTCTCCCCGCAAGAGGAATCAGCTTTCTGACTTCTAACAGCATAGTTTAGTTCTGCCTCTGGGTTTAAAAAAAGTGATTTGTAAATAGAATATGGTATGCATTCTTTTGCTTCAGACATTGAAATTGCACTCAGCATTCTGTGTGAGACTCAGCATGTGCTTGTGCTTGTTTTCTTTTCTTTAGTAACTCAGTTATGACATCGCCCTGTATATTATTTATGTTTAAAGTGGGCAATTCTGTCCAAATATATTTCTTCCTGTATAGTATGGGTAAATTTTCGTCAACATTTTTACCATCTTGTTTAAGATCCATTTGTCTTACACTCTTTGAATGACAGCTTGATGGCTGGGTATTATTTTATTCTGTATACTAATTATATATACATACTTTGTGGAGGGTACCGTAGGGAGAGCCAACTCTTTTGGGACCATGTATAGCCATTAGTGAAAGTTCCGAGTTTTTATTCTCTTCTGATCCTTTGAGATGTCCTGTTAGGACTCACTGCACCTGGCCGATGGTGTGTCTCACCCACCCCAGTGGGCTTATCCCTGTTTTTTCAGCCTCTGGCAAGGCTGAGATGGCATTTTAGTTAGCTTTCCATTGCTGTGACAAAATACTCAAGGAAACATCTTAAGAGGAGGAAGGATATATTTGGCTCGATCTCAGAGGTTTCAGTCCATGGTCAGCTGGCTCCATTGTCTTTGAGTCAAAACGAGACAGAATATCATGATGAAGGGCATAGTGGAGCAAAGCTGCACTTCATGGCAGCCAGGAAGCAGAGAGAAAGTACTGGGGCAATGTATATCCTTCAGAGGCATTCCTTCAGTGCCCTATTTCTTCCATCCAGGCCCAACCTCTGAATCCATTCCGTATGAACTCCTCAAGAGATTAATCCATTGATGACATTAGTAACTTCCTGATCCAATCACCTCTCAACAGTGCCACCAGCAAGTTCAGCACATGAGATTTTTTGAGTGACTTTTCATATTCAAACCAAACCATAACAGATGAGGATTCTATAGTTGAGGTTTAAGTTTTCCTTAAACTTCTTCCTTCTGAATTTTCTGCTTATTTTCTTGACCAGCATTTTTTTAATTGCTACTATTGAATATTGAATGGATATTTAAAAATTTTATAGTCTAGTTTTCTTCTGCAATGTTTTCCTTTTAACAGCTTTTGTTTTTATTTGCAATAGATGCAAGAAAAACAAATTTATAATGTAAACAAAACTGTAGAAACTTAATCAAAGATTTTGAGATGTTTATTAGTTTGCCAGAAGGTGGTAGCAAAGTTACAACCAGACCTTGAGTAAAACTTTTAAGTTTTAACACTCACTGAAAAACAACCAAACTAAATTGGGAAAAAACCCCCAAAAACTAGGAAAACATGAAATGTTACCTGTTAATTTAATACACAATTTTAATCCTGTAAGTCCTGTCTTTCTCAGACTTATTTTTAAAAAGCTATAAAATAAATGCAATTCTTACCTCTTAAGTATGATAAAATGATGGATATTAAATTCTGTTTTCTTTTTTTTTTGGTTCTTTTAAAAAATAAGTAATGTGATTTTATTTAATCACTTTGGAAACAACCTCCCCCTGACAAATGCCTGAACCCAAAGGTACATAAAAATGTTCAAGAATATTTTTAAATAATAGATTTGCAGTCACTGTAGTTTCTTCTTTATAACATGAATGCTTTCAGCTGAACAGCAAATTGCAAAGCATACGGAATCATGTTAAGGCAGGTGATCAATCTATGGTTGCATTTGTAACTACTCCTGGGAAAGCAAGCGTGGTGAAGTTGAGGGCTCATCCTCCAAGTGGTTATGTTGGTTATTCTAGGCTATGTGCTGGAATTAGCAGGTAGGGAGGCAGGCCCTGCCTGTCACTGCTCATTCTGCTGACCCTTTGTGACAGAGCTGACATGGAACTCTGCCCTTGTTGACATCACTGCTGCATGCCCACTACCCATCCACCAATTCCTTCCAGAGGGTCGTCTTACCGTGTCTGAGTCAGCCATAATGTTAACTGTGATACACCAGCTGTGTACAACATAACATTATTGAGCTTACACAGCAGCTCGAGTCACCACTTACTGCTTAAGGCATTACCACAGGTCCAGATGAACACTCAACCATCCTGGGAGCAGGTGGTGATGATGCTAATAGGCAGATAGATATAGGGATCCCAGGCCACATCTCAAACTCAGTCTCTGTATGCCTCTAGTTTCTGCTCCTCCTTCCACTGGCTGTCTTCTTCCTCTTCCATGTGGTTTGATGAAGTTATTACAACTGTCTGGTACATACTTCTTGATGTAATTGGACTTCTGACCCAGTGGCTGGTCTGTGAGGCTTCCAGTTGAAACAGCAGAGGCCCAGCTGACAGCACTGCATGTCCTCCTTGCTTTCTGCCTGCCTTCCTCTGTGTAGGGCAGCATGGAAATGGTCTCATCTGAACTCCCACAAGCCAGGATTAGACCATATTTATGAGGGGCCCAGCACACAAAGTACACTGAAGAGTCAGTAGTGCTTATGGGTTTTATGGGTGTCATTTTCCTCTTTCCAGATAATGGCTTTCTGGTCATAGGAGCAAGATGCCAGAATATTACTATTCGTAGGGTGGGTTCAGGCCATTTGTCACACAGGCCCTCTTGATCCTGTGATTGGCTATGGGATCTGCCTACCCTTAAGGACATGACAATTTTTGACAGATCTGAGAGCAAATTGCTAGTCAGGTACCATAGTCTGGGCCCCATGCTACAGTGAGAGGACAGCCTGGGAAGCCTGCAGGAATCACATCCTCACAGGAGGGGTCCACAGTGTTAATTACTGACAAAATAGCTGTGATAGTGGTACTTGGGCTTCAGACATGACAGCTCCAGACAACACCTCCGAACAGGTCATTTCTGGAACTGGACTGAGTCAAAGGCTCTTTATCTTTAAATTTTTTGAATTTCTAGCAAATTGTCAATAGTACTATCTAACTTACGAGATCAGAAATGAAAATGAAATTAATGATAAACTAAAAAGTTCACATTATAAATTTTCACTAACATAGACCATTTGGTGTCGAATGATATTTACTATTCAACACATTCTCCAAAAGGAAAATGCTGGGAACCACCGTAAGTGGTGGTCAAAATGTTCTTTAAGTGAGACTGCTGTGATTAAGAAATATTGGAATAAAGAGATAATGAGAAGAACCTACACAGATACTTTGTATTTTTGCCCTTATTTTCTCTCCACTTCAGATTATTTTCAGCATTCCTTTACCCCTTTTCCTGCTGCTGTCCACCTAATGCATCCTCCAGTTCACTCATTCCCTTCCTCCCTCCCTGCCTCCCTCTCTTCCTTCCTTCCTTCCTTGAGCCTACTATATGCCATGCACTGTTCTAGATGCTAGAGAAATAGCAGTGACCAAGACAAATCAGGACCCTTCTTGATGGAGCTTATAGTCTAGTGTGGCTCTGTCCAGTTGAACTTTCTGAGATGATGATGGCTGGTCTAATATACTATAGCCACTTGCCACATTTTGCTATTGAGCACTTGAACAGTGGCAAGTGACCTTTGTATTGGACAGATAAGTTCTGATGGGTGAGAGGGGCAGCAAGCTACTAAACAAAAACATTGCAGAGTTTTGGAAAACTCTAGTAACATGGGGAGGAAGATATTGTTAGTTCCAATGGTAAAGGAAGGATTTTATACAGACATCTGAGGTGAGACCAAATGACAGAAGGCAGTCATGGGATGGAAACAAAAGCATCCTAGGCAGAGAGGATGACTGGGGAAAGGTGTTGCATTGGAAATAAGCTTTTCTTTTCTTTTTTTTTCCCCAGGAGTCGTAGTTTTACTTGACATAAACCTTCTGTAGAACACGTGACAGAGGGAATAAGATTGTTTTTAAAGGACCTAAAGAAAGGTAGCGTGGTTGGAATATGATAAGGAAAATTAGGAGTGAGGGCCTTGTAGGCTACAGTAAGGAGTTAGAATAAGATTTGAAGAATTAGGGGAAACCATTGGTGGTTTTAAACAAAAACTGGGATATTCATGCACCATAAAGTAACCCTTTTAAATTGTATAATTCAGTGGGTTTTAGTAGATGGTTGTACAACTGTTACTCTAAAATGCTCCTTTTTTTAAAATTTTTTAATTTTTAATTTTTTATTTTTTTCATTTTTCTTTTATTATTCATATGTGCATACAAGGCTTGGTTCATTTCTCCCCCCTGCCCCCACCCCCTCCCTTACCACCCACTCCACCTCCTCCCTCTCCCACTCACCCCCTCGATACCCAGCAGAAACTATTTTGCCCTTATTTCTAATTTTGTTGTAGAGAGAGTATAAGCAATAATAGGAAGGAACAAGGGCTTTTGCTGGTTGAGATAAGGATAGCTATACAGGGCATTGACTCACATTGATTTCCTGTGCATGTGTGTTACCTTCTAGGTTAATTCTTTTTGATCTAACCTTTTCTCTAGTTCCTGGTCCCCTTTTCCTATTGGCCTCAGTTGCTTTAAGGTATCTGCTTTAGTTTCTCTGCGTTAAGGGTAACAAATGCTAGCTAGTTTTTTAGGTGTCTTACCTATCCTCACCCCTTCCTTGTGTGCTCTCGCTTTTATCATGTGCTCATAGTCCAATCCCATTGTTGTGTTTGCCCTTGATCTAATGTCCACATATGAGGGAGAACATACGATTTTTGGTCTTTTGGGCCAGGCTAACCTCACTCAGAATGATGTTCTCCAATAAAATGCTCCTCTTATCTCACCGAACACTTTAGTGGTCCTGCCCACACCCCTTAATTCCTTGTAGCACAGCCAAGACCAAGAGTAATCCCTTGCTACTATTACTAAGTTTTTGGTGAACACAATGTTTTATAACCAAGTCTTGGGGCTTATTCTTTGGAGTCCACAGGGCCATTTTCTGCTCATAGGAGGTCAAGGAAAGAGAACATGTACAAAGATTTATCCCAACTCACTTCTCTTTATAATTCTACCTGCTCCCATCCCTCCTCTTTAAAGGTTCTGGCTGGGGCCACCATATTGTGATTAATTAATGAAAGGAATAGGCAGCTGTTGACCTTACCTGCCCTTTTCCCTAGGCTGAGGAGTTCTGAGGAGATGGGGGCATGGAGGTGTGGGAGGCACAGAGTCCTCACAGCCTACCTCCTCCAGTCACATCGTACTTGCTTTGTCTTGATTTGGTAAGAACAAGCTGAAATCTACTTAGAAAAACTACAGCATAGTTGCTGTTTCCAAAAGGAAAATAATGAAATGAAAAGTTGAAGAGAACTGAATAAAGAAAATATTGATGTTATTTTCTTCCTACATATGTCGGTTTGTGGAGTGAGAGATACAGGATGGGGAGAAACATGTTAACAGATGCAGTATATCTCAGGGAGGGTTTAAATTCAGCCCTGGCCCTGGCAGGAGTGGACTTGGAAGATTTCTGTTAGTTTTAAAATTCCATAATTCTATTTCCACAGAGAAAAATTCCACAAACTCCTCAATGTCCAATGTCTCAGTCTTAGAGTCAGGGCATTTCATGGAAATCCTCAGAAAATAAACTATAATTTATGACATACTGTGGAGTGTGTATAGAGGGCAAGCTTCCTCCCTAGTACAGGGACGTGTGTCATGAGGAGAACCGAGTATTAAGGACTGCTTCTCTGTGCCCATGAATGAGAATTAAATGAGAATTCTCAGCCCAGCTATTGGGATGTCTTGAGAGAAAGATGAAAAGTGCTGAAGATGAAACTCAAAAAGCTGCACTTACTTGGTTTTCTAGTTGCAGGGACATCCTGAAGTCTAGATGGGAAGACGTGGCTCTCAGGGATTGAGGTAGCAATATGAGTGCCCAATGGCTAGCACAGAATCCTTATTTCAATTCCAGTGTTACTTGGACCAGATCTGCCTTTCAAAACACTAGTACTGTGGGAGCAGGGCTTATGTAGTAGAGTGCTTGCCTAGCAAGCATGAGGTCCTGAGTTCAAACCCTAGTAATGCCAAAAGAAGAAGAAGAAGAAGAAGAAAGAGGAGGAGGAGGAGGAGGATGGGGAGGGGGAGGAGGAGGAGGAGGAAGGAGGAGGAGAAGAAGAAGAAGAAAGAAAGAAGGAAATAAATAAATAAATAAATAATAAATCATGGATAAAAAACAAGGTGTAGAATGACTTAGAATCCATTCAGATGACTTCAGTTGTACACTCCTGGTGTTCTCTTAGAAAAATGGCTCCATGTTTTCACAAGAGGATAGCTTGTTTTGCTTGTGTGTTCTTCATAACATCCTCACTGTGACATAAAGATAGGATTTGGAGTCAACAGTGGATTTGAGTCTTGAATTTGCCACTTACTAGCAGTGAAGTCTTTGTCAAGTTGCTTAGCTTCTCAGAGCCTCAATTTTCTCATCTGTAGAAAGATGATACTAGTAGTAGTATTAAGGTGATGAATGAATATTTTTATAAGGGATTATTCTTGCTTTTCTCTTTAGTGAGCCTAGGACAACACAGATGCCCCTCAATTTACAGCAGGGTTGCATCCTGATAAGCCCATTGAAAGTTGAAAATACAGTTAAAAATGCTTAGCCTGGCCTACCTGAAATGTGCTCAGAACACTTTCATTAGCCTATTGTTGGGCAAAATCATCTAACACAAAGCCTATTTTATAATAAGATGTTTATCTCATGAATTTTACTGAAAGTGAAAAACAGAATGGCAGTATAATTGAAAAATGATTCTATTAAATACATATTGCTTTCACACCACTGTAAAGTTGAAAAATCCTAAGTTGAACCATCGTTAGGTTGGGGACCATGTGTATAATAACACAGGCAGCTATCAAGTTGACCGATTGCATGATGTAATCAACTACGTTCCGGTATTTCCCAGCATTCATGAGCTTACTGGCCAAGTCCTCCTTTTTTATTTCTTTTTTCTTTTATTCATATGTGCATACAATGTTTGGGTCATTTCTCCGCCCCTTGTATCCCCCCAACCCCCTCACCATCAGGCAGAAACTATTTTGCCCTTATCTCTAATTTTGTTGAAGAGAGTATAAGCAATAATAGGAAGGACCAAGGGTTTTTGCTGGTTGAGATAAGGATAGCTATACAGGGAGTTGACTCGAATTGCTTTCCTGTACATGTGTGTTACCTTCTAAATGAATTTTTCTCGATCTAACCTTTTCTCTAGTTCCTGGTCCCCTTCTCCTATTGGCCTCTGTTGCTTTAAAGTATCTGCATTAGTTTCTCTGCATTGAGGGCAAAAAATGATATCTAGTTTTTTGGGTGTCTTACCTATCCTCACCCCTCCCTTGTGTGCACTCACTTTTATCTTGTGCTCAAAGTCCAATCCCCTTGTTGTGTTTGCCCTTGATCTAATGTCCGCATATGAGGGAGAACATATGATTTTTGGTCTTCTGGGCCAGGCTAACCGCACTCAGAATGATGTTCTTCAGTTCCATCCATTTACTTGCGAATGATAACATTTCATTCTTCTTCATGGCTGCATAAAATTACATTGTGTGTAAATACCAAATTTTCTTTTTTTTTTTTTTCATTTTTCTTTTATTATTCATATGTGCATACAAGGCTTGGTTTATTTCTCCCCCCTGCCCCCACCCCCTCCCTTACCACCCACTCCACCCCCTCCCGCTCCCCCCCTCAATACCCAGCAGAAACTATTTTGCCCTTATCTCTAATTTTGTTGTAGAGAGAGTATAAGCAATAATAGGAAGGAACAAGGGGTTTTGCTGGTTGAGGTAAGGATAGCTATACAGGGCATTGACTCACATTGATTTCCTGTGCATGGGTGTTACCTTCTAGGTTAATTCTTTTTAATCTAACCTTTTCTCTAGTTCCTGGTCCCCTTTTCCTATTGGCCTCAGTTGCTTTAAGGTATCTGCTTTAGTTTCTCTGCATTAAGGGCAACAAATGCTAGCTAGTTTTTTAGGTGTCTTACCTATCCTCACCCCTCCCTTGTGTGCCCTCGCTTTTATCATGTGCTCATTGTCCAATCCCCTTGTTGTGTTTGCCCTTGATCTAATGTCCACATATGAGGGAGAACATACGATTTTTGGTCTTTTGAGCCAGGCTAACCTCACTCAGAATGATGTTCTCCAATTCCATCCATTTACCAGCGAATGATAACATTTCGTTCTTCTTCATGGCTGCATAAAATTCCATTGTGTATAGATACCAAATTTTCTTAATCCATTTGTCAGTAGTGGGGCATCTTGGCTGTTTCCATAACTTGGCTATTATGAATAGTGCTGCAGTAAACATGGGTGTGCAGGTGCCTCTGGAGTAACCTGTGTCACATTCTTTTGAGTATATCCCCAAGAGTGGTATTGCTGGATCATATGATAGATCTGTATTTAGATTTTTAAGAAGCCTCCAAATTTTTTTCCAGAGTGGTTGTACTAGTTTGTATTCCCACCAGCAGTGCAAAAGTGTTCTTTTTTCCCCACATCCTCGCCAACACCTGTTGTTGGTGGTGTTGCTAATGATGGCTATTCTAACAGGAGTGAGGTAGAATCTTAGTATGGTTTTAATTTGCATTTCCTTTATTGCTAGGGATGGTGAGCATTTTTTAATGTGTTTTTTGGCCGTTTGAATTTCTTCTTTTGAGAAAATTCTGTTTAGTTCACTTGCCCATTTCCTTATTGGTTCATTAATTTTGGGAGAATTTAGTTTTTTTAAGTTCCCTATATATTCTGGTTATAAGTCCTTTGTCTGATGTGTAGCTGGCAAATATTTTCTCCCACTCTGTTTGTGGAACAGAATAGAGGACCCAGATATGAAGCCACCCAACTATAACCAACTTATCTTTGACAAAGGCGCTAAAAATATACGATGGAGAAAAAGCAGCCTCTTCAACAAAAACTGCTGGGAAAACTGGTTAGCAGTCTGCAAAAAACTGAAACTAGATCCATGTATATCACCCTATACCAATATTAACTCAAAATGGATCAAGGACCTTAATAGCAGACCCCAAACTCTAAAGTTGGTACAGGAAAGAGTAGGAACTACTTTGGAACTAATAGGTACACGCAAGGACTTTCTCAATGGAACCCTAGCAGCTCAGCAACTAAGGGACAGCACAGATAAATGGCACAGCATAAAACTAAAAAGCTTCTGCTCAACAAAAGAAATGGACTCCAAACCAAGTCCTCCTTGGTTAGATTTGTTTTACAATCATCAGGAAGGATTATCAAAGAAAAGAGCATTATACAGAAAGTACCTATTTTATTAATTCAACCTCCTATATTTTTTGATTCAGATACTTTAAGAAAAAAAGGTCTATTTGCTTTTCAATTTCTTTAATTATGTCTTAGTTATTTATGACACAGATATTCTGCTGATTGTCTTTAAAATGCTGTATTATAATTTTTTGGCATGATACCAAGAATGTTAAAAAAAAAAAAAAAAGAAACAGATGAAAAAACCTGAAGCAAGCATCAGCAAATTTCATCCAAATGAGACAGGAACTTGCAGTTTTCACCAGATATTTCAACAGTCTGGGCTTTTGTTTTGTTAAATTTCATTGCATTAGCCAACAATGCAATGCTGTCTATTAAATGCCCCCAGGTTGGCGTATAAGGATAAATTCAACACTCTTGTTCTTAACCTTAGCAAGTTTGAAGTTCAGAAATACAACTATTAGTTTTTTCTTCTGAAGTATAATTCAATTTGACAAATAATGGCTGAGGACCTAGTGTGTTTATGTCACATGCTAGGCATTTAAGAGTCACTACACTTATTGAGTAATTCTATAAAATGTGATTACAGATACAAGAATTAAATTCTTTCTCAGAATACTGATATTTCCTGGAAAAGAAAATGCTGTTAAACCACAAAGATGCTATATTATCTTTTGATCATGGGGTCCCTTCCCTTCTGGAGTCTTGGAGCATGCCCTGTACTTGGTCAAATCATCACAGAGTTTGTGGCGCTGTGTTTTTCCCCCCACAGGTGGTCAGTCTTTGGAAGAACTTATATTAGTCCATGAATGTGTTAAGTTTTAATGGGTGCCTCAGCACAGAGCAGGTTACTCCAGGAGCTGGAGCACTAAATTTCTTTTATTTTCTGCATTGGATCATTTCATTAAGAAAACAGTAGTGGTATAAATAATTATCCCCCACCCTCAATTTTATAAAAAATAATAACTAGATTCTTTAAGGTTAATTCTAGAAAGAAAATTTCCTGGGGGCGGGGTGAGGGAGGAGCAGCTGGTGGGGCCTGGTGGAAGTGGGGGAGTATCACCGCCCTTTAAACAAAACCGGTCTAATAGGAAGGTATGGTCCTTCTATGCATGCCCTTAGCATGGCTGGGCTGAGGTTATGTCATTTAAGAGAAACTTTCCTAGAAGGTACAACAACTGTGCAACAGCACAGTAAGCTTTGTGCAAATCTCTGCTTATGGGTTGTTGGAGTGAGCACCCTTGCTCTCTAGTCTTTGTGGTATGAAAGACACCTAAACCTTCCAAGTTCTATCCCAAGAGGGAAATCTTAAGTTCCTTTTGCTTTTTCCCATTCCTCCTTGGCTGGTTACTCCAGCAGTGACTACCCACCCCTCTTCAGAGGAGCTGGTTGTAGAGGCAGAATTCAACGTGATTACCATGTCAGAATGTCCCAATGTTTAGTGACAGGTGACCTTTTCCTGGCTGATGTCATCCCTTGCATCCATGGATGTGACTAAAGGCTGGCCAGTCTTCATATGACATCTTTCTATCTGGCCCTAGGTGATCTCTTTAAACTTCAGTCCATTCACTCTTACAGCATTCTTCCTTCCAAATGATAGAAATCCAATGCCTCCAATAAAGATATCAAAAGGGATGAGACCAAATGATTATTTCTGATCTTGATTGGATTGTCTGTTTTTTATAATTAACAAACATCAACATCAAACAGCATGAAAATCCATTCTAAGATTCCTGTAGATGCACCCATAGTCACAAGCAATAAGGAAGATACTAAAATTGTGTATCTATGCTTAAACACTTACAAGCTCCCAATCTTTGTATCATTTAAATGCATCAGTACATACATTTTTATCTACAAATAAAATTCATGCAAAAAGAGAATCCTGGCAGTAAAAGCCCAAGTTTCACTTAGTTTCCTAAATCAATCGGTGCTATAATTCTTGGCCTTTTGCCATAACTCTTCTTATTACCTCTGGACTGGAAATTGAACTCTGGGCCTTGTACTTAAGCACACTACCACTTGAGCCACACTCCTAGTCTCTGCCATCACTCTTGAAAGCAAGTCCCTGGTCTGACATCTGAGGAGGTGTTGCTAGTTTCTGCTCTAGCTCCTGACTCTGGGCATTCCCTTGAAAACCTTAGATCCACTTTCTGAAAGGGAAAACTCCAGAAACAGAGCACTGTGTTCTGAGATGAGACAAATATTCTACAGGAAATTGTTTTTTATTTTTCTGATTGGCAATTCTGGGGTTTGAAATCCAAGCGCACACCTGCAGCTTTTTGCTTTAGTTTCTTTTTAGATGGGTCTTGTGTTTTTGCCTGGACACAGCCTCAGACAGATCTTTCTACCTCAGCTCCCCCATAACCAGGATTTGCAGGCATGTGCCACCATCCCTGACTTGTTTTTCAGACAGGGTCTTGCTTACTTTTCCTTTTTTTTTTGGCTTGGGCTGGTCTCAACTGCAATCCTCCCATCTGTGCCTCCCACATAGCTGGAATTATTGGTGTGTATCACCATGACTGGTCCCTTTTGTTTTGTTTAGTTGCTTTTGTTTTGAGAGAATGATAGAAAAGTCCTGGAAGAAAAACTCACTTCTCAGTTTTCCTTCAAAAGTGTTTAATTTTCATGCTTCCAATTTTGGGTATACAGATATGATGACAGGTACGAGTGAAACTTTCTCAATGCTGTCCTGGAATTAAAACAAGCCTCTCCATCATCCATTCACACAGTAGGCATTCATCAAGAGCCATCTGTATGCATAGCAGGATACCAGAAATGTCCTAAGGATTTACAGTCAGGACCCACACCAGAATGAGAAGTTCCCTGAAGAGCCCCTCAGCAGGTGGTTTAGCTTAGTGGCTTTGGGGAGAAGGGTGGCTATGTGATTTAGAGCAGTTTGGAATGAAGTGGGCTTGTGAATATTTCAGGACCTGAGCTACTGAGTGATTTACAGACATATGAACTAGGATGTGAAGGAGACAGTATGGTTGTGTACAGCCTTGGATTCAGTAAAAGATAGAAAGTTACTGTATTTAGATGATTCTGTAAAAAGGAGAAAGAGGAACACAGGCTTCTTGGTCAAACATAGCTTATTCCAAGAGGATGGGGCAGGGAGAGGAGAAAGTAGGGAGAAAAGCAGACTTGTGCTTATCAGTGCAAATGCAGAAGAATAAAAGGCAAATGGAAAGGGAAAAGGTCTAGGTAAAGGCTGAGGGAATGACTGAAGAATATAGGGAGGCTCCAGTATAGTGCCTAAGGAGTCTAGATCCTCTCTAGAAGGACTCTTAGGACTCTGTCAAGTCAGGAAATTAATTTTCCTTGTTTATGATCGCTCTGAAATGCTGTCTAATCTCTGCCACTTCCCTTCTGCTATTAATTTCTTCCCTCTCTTAAGCTACCCAGGGAAAAATTTCCCCCACTTCATATTCCTTTGAGTCTACAAGGCTAAGCTACTCCTCATATCTGTAAGGTGGCAGTGTCTGTCACTGTCAGTAGATGTCACTGTCTAATCGTTGAGGCAACCACTGAACAACTTCTTGGGTCAGAGGGTTCAGGTTCCCTTTGATGGATTAACTCCTTATTTGGTTGGCTCTGTAAAGTCTAGAATCTGTGCATCGTATTTACTTAAGACAGTCTCGTAGCCATCTCTCCATTTCAGACATGACGTGAAGAGAGGTGACTGCCCAGGGTGTGTGATCAGCAGCTTTCCCCGGCCTCCAGGCAGCACATTGCCTCATGCACTAGGAAGCCACCGTTGCCCTTCTGGGCTGATTCAATGGCATTTAGTGGCGTCTACCCTGGCCCATGGCCCTCTGGGCTCAGATTGTTAAATTGGGGCCAAAATCTTAGCTCTGAAGATGGAGACAGGATCAGGTACCACATGGTCCTGAGCGCAGGAGCCAGTCTGAATGTGTCCTGTCACTTGATAGCAGACAGACACTCCTCATCAGCTACTCAGGACTCCAGGCGCCAGGAAGTAAGTTGAGGTCAGGGCGTTTGTTTTATCTACTGATTTGGAAAAATATTTAGCCTCCCTGGAACAGGGATGTACATTCCGTGAGCCTGAAGCCATGAAATTTGGCAAGTCCCATATCAGATGCCTAGTACTGTTATACAACTTAGTCTAATTTAGAGTGTAAAGCTGCCAGAGGGAAGTAGGTCTCTCCCTTGATCTAGAAATCCTCTCTGACAATTCTTAGGGCCCAACAATCAATATCAATCAATAAAAGTCATCATCACTGTCATAATGATATCCAATTTTCAGATCTGGCATCAAGCTCAAGACACATAGCTTTGGATCATCAGAAGCTTGCATTTGGCCAAGAGGGGCATGGGAGTGACTTGTGCAATAATTTGGCCATCCTGCAAATAAAGGCAAAGGTATCTGACACTGTGAATGAGAATGAAACATCTCTCAAACTAGTGTTTCTTCCCCAGTTGGCTCTGGCTACCAGAAAAAGAAAGCCACTTTTTTTTTTTAATTTTTCACCAAAAAGGACATGCATGTCACAGGTAATTTTTATTCAAAATTGTTTAAAAAATTTTGAATCAGTCACTTACTTTTTGCATGTTATATGTGAATCTATAAGGGCAAGCATTTGAATCTGTGTTGTCTGGGAGAATAACACTTAAAATGGAAAAGAAAATTAAAAATGAGTGTGCTTAGCACGCACCTTTCAGATGACCAGTGGTAATCATGTGTATGTGTCTGTGTGCAGATCTGCTGCAGGGCATACGTCTCAGACTCAGACAGATCTAGACTCTTGGCTCAGGGGTTTTTATCTGGATGTTCTGTTTTTTACACCAACATATACTCTGTGGAATGCTACTTTTGTAGAGTAAGAAAAAAAGGATTTGGAAGTGCTAAGCTGAATAAAGTTCAACTGGCTTTTTAATTGTAGGGTCACTCAGTCAAAATATCATATGACTCTCAAAGTGGGAACAACATATAAATTAAAATGCAGTGAATAACTATGTGCTAATCAAACTTACCCAACGATGGAAACTTTCCTTCAAAAAGCATTTCACGGGGTTTAGGGAAGTAATGACTACATTCCTCAGTACTCTTCAGGTTGTATGGACTTGAGGTCAAACTCTAGCTCAGGCAAAACGTGGAAAACCATTTGCTCTGGTAACCGAATCAAAGGCAGGACCAGGGTGGGAATAGCCTCATGGACACCTGGAGTTGCTCAGAATAATTAATATTTATTGTGAGATGACTGTGTGCCAGGCATTGTTCAGCTTCACATGTATTAATTTGTTTAGCCCTACAGCTGCTATGTGAGTTTGTTACTATTATTATCTCTTCTTTTTACCAAAAAGGAAACTCAAGTTCACAGAGGTTGTGTTCCCCCAGGTTACCTAGGTGGTCTGACTCTGATCCACACTTGGAACCACCAACCTTCTGCTTCTCTAGGGACTTAAATGTTGTCAAAATTCATTTTCTCAGTGTGACTCTTGTGCTCTTGATCTATTTCACTCTCTTCAGCCAACTTTCCTCATGAGATTAGAATCCTCTTACCTGGCCTCCTCACTTCCTTTCCAGGAAAGGCTATTCCCCTACTTTCTATTAGAAACATTATGGAGAAGGGCTGTGAACTTGAGGGTGTGTGCACAAACTTGGGCCAGTCCTTAGGGTGGAGGGAAGGGTGAGGCATTTGTGCAGCTCAGCTTACACGCCGCTATCATGAGCAGGACAGTGAAGAAATACGATCAGTCACTTCCACTATATTAACATGGTTGTGGGGGGTTATGGAAAGCAGTTCTCTGAAAGAAAGAAGTGTTCTTCAGAAGAAGGGGTCGGGAGCACTGATATTCCAAATTCTGACCTACCTGGGATCTTTTTTTTTTTTTCATTTTCTATTTATTGTGACAGGGTATTGTTATGTAGCCCAGGCTGACCTCAAACCATGATCTTTCTACCTTAGCTTTCTGAGTGCTGGGAGTACAGGTATACTCCACTGAGCCTGGCTTTCTACCCTGGGACCTTTTTAGTGGTACTAGGGTTTGAACTCAGGGCCTTGTGCTTGCTAGGTCACCTTGTGCTCTACCACTGGAGCCACACCTACAGAATCAAATAGGGTATGGTTCCTGCCCTAGGTTGTTGACTTTCTGTGGATATTTAGGTAGCAGAAGAGAAAGACCTTCCTTTTCAACTGGGAATGAGCAGGCATAGGAACTAGGTGGGAAGACTGCTTTGCATACAATAAGTTTGAGATTAAGACAAGACTAGACTACCAGGTCAAGGTGTAGGTCTGAGAAATCAAGCCAAGGTCGAAGACAGACAAAACAAGGTCAGGGAAAGGGCAGCAAAATCCACATTTGTCATAAAGCCCAGTCATAGTCATGGAACAGGCCAGAGGTCAATGGCCAGAGTTCCACTGTGGGTAAGGGCATACGTAGGTAAGAGTCACACCAGGCAGAAGGTCCAGCCCAAAGCAAGGTCTGAAAGGACACTCTTTGATTGGAGTGCAAGATTTATGTGGATGGTGGTTAGGAAACAGCCCTCAGATGTAGAATAGGGAAACAGAAACAATGCCTCAGTTTTGAAAGTAAGAAGGCACATGTGTGCCAAGTGGAATCGAGTTGACTAGGGAGCCAAACTATGTCAGAAAACATTTCCTCCCATGCCTCATCTCAGATTGGGGCCCGCAACAAGCACCTGTGATGCCAACAGCTCTAGTTCTGACAGGTGGTCTTTTTGGGCCTTTCTTTCCCCTGCTTTTCCTATTAGCAAGTGCTAATCTCCAGATTAGTGGTGTGCCTCCTCTTTTGTGATTATCTATGAGGTGGATCTTTACCCACTTTGGTTGTTATTAGTTTCTCTGTTACTATAACAAATCACAACAAACTTAATATCTTAAACCACACAAATTTATTATTTTACAGTTTTAAAAGTCAGAAGTTAGAAATGGATCTCACAGAGCTGACATCAGGGTGTTGTGAAGTCTGTGTTTCTTCCAGACACCCTTTCCAGCTTCTAGACACATCTGCATTCCTTGGATTGTGGCCCCTTCCTTCATCTTCAACACAGCCTCTTCCAATCTCTCTGTCTTTCCTCCTCTACTTCCTCTTAGAAGGATCCTTGGAATTACATAGGATCCTTACCCCTGATAACTCAGAATAATTGCTGCATCTGAAGGTCTTTAATGATACCCATGAAGTCACTTTTGCCATGGGAAGCATTCACAGGCTTCAAGGATTAAAATGTGGATGTCTATGGAGGGAGACTCATCAACTGATCACAACTGCCATTTTAACTTTAAACTTCCACACAGCGTTGGCTGTTTGACATGTGTACACATCTTTTTTACAATTCTTTTTTTTTTTAGGGGTGGAACTGGGGTTTGAACTCAGGGTTTCATGCTTGCAAAGCAGGTACTTGACTGCAAGAGCCATACCTCTAGTTCATTTTGCTCTGGTTATTTTGGAGATGGGGTCTCATGAACTATTTGCTCGGGCTGGTCTTGAACTGTGATCCTCTCGACCTCAGCCTCCTAAGTAGCTAGGATTACAAACGTGAGATTGTGGTAGAGCAAAGTGGCTCCTTTGCACAGTTCTTCCATTGGTGAGTTTCAGATTTTGTAAGTACTTTCCTATGTAACTCCCATAATGGGAGCTCTCTTTGTGGAAGATGATGGAGCCAGATGTGTGCTGCTCTTTGAGTTTCTGTGTTAGTTAGCTTTCTGTTGTTCTGACAAAATCCCGGAGAAAAATAACATTAGGTAGGAGAAATTTATTTTGATTCACAGTTTCAGAGGTTTCCGTCCATGGTCACTTGGCCCCAGCTCTGTGGGCTCGTGGAGAGGCAGAGCATCATGGTGGGACAGAATATAACAAGCAGATCATGTGATAGAGCAACGTGGTTCAACTCATGGCAGCCAGGAAGGAGAGGGGGAGAGGGAGAGAGGGAGAGACAGACAGACAGACGCCCCCCACACACAAGGGACAGCATATAGCCCCAAAGCACACCCCCAAGCACCCATTCTCTTCAAGTAGTTCCCACCTTGGGAAGTTTCCATCACCTGCCAATAGCCCATCAAATTATCAGCACACCGATGGATCAACCTATCGATGAGGTCAGAGCCCTCAGGATCTAGTCACTTCCCCAAAGCCCCACCTGTGAACATTGCAGCATTGTGGACTAAGCCTTCAACACACAAGCCTTTGGGGGGACATTCCAGATCCAAGCTACAACACTGAGTGAGGTGGGCTCTAAAAGAGTGTTGCAGATAGTAGAGGCCTGGTCACCCAGGGAGACCTCCTTAGCCATTGCTTTTTAATTAATGAAGGGAAGAATTTCCTAGCCAGTTCTGGATGCTAGCTACAGCCATATAAAGCTGCTGTATCTCAAGCAGACTGAATGGAAAAGCAAATGGAACTGATAGATCTCAGTGGAAAAATTTCCATATCTGCACTTCAGGAAAGATGCATGAAGATATTCCTCACACAGTCTATTTGTAATGGTGGAAACCACAAACCACTAAGATTTTCTTCTGTAGAAGAACAGACAAACTATTGATATTCCCTACAATAATCACTATGAATGAATTAGGAGTATGCATATTGACATGGAAAATACTAAAAATACAAGGTTAAGTGAAAAAACCCAAGTTATAGCATCATGTTGTTTGTGGCTGTGTATACATGAGGTAAAAGTATAAGAACTTGCCAGATTCAGAATAGTGAGTTCCACTGGACCAGAGGGAGGGAATGGGGCTGGAGAAGCCCAAAAGGACAGCAATCTCATTTCTTTAATGACAAAACTGAAGGGACTACAGTAAAATGAAAATATTTGTTATAGCTAGATGGTGGGCACCATGTGTTTGTTTTATCATTCTCTGAACTCTTCTGAGTGGTTTGAAATATTTAATAATAGAGGAAAAAAGTAATTTAAAAGTCTAGTCATAAGACCCACTGTAATTATTTGGACTATGTTTAAAAGCAACACTTTCCCCCTATATGTTACAGCTTAGATTTGTTCCTTAAAGGCCCATGTGTTAAAGGCTTGGTCCTAAGAGTGGTCATAAGATGGTGGAAACCATTAAGAGGTAGGACTGGCATAGTAGAGGTCTCAGGTCATTGGGAGTGTGTCTTTGAAGGTCACTGTGAGACCCCAGCTCCTTCTCTTCCTCTCAATCTTTTCTTCCCAGCTGCCATGAAGTGAGGGCTTTTTCCACCATGCACTTCTGCCATGATGTATTTCCTCAACACAGGCTCCCAAGCAACAGGCTAACCAACCATGGACTGAAACCTCTGAAATTGTGAGCCAAAATAATACTTTCTCTCTCTGAGCTGATTATCTCAGGTATTTGTTATAGTGAAACATAGCTGACACACTATGATAATAGAAGGTCAAAAAGAAATTTCAGGTATCTCATTATGGAGTGAGACTATCTATCGAATCAATTAATAATTTATAATTTTTTCAAAACTGTACTGTGACTTAAAAACTGACTTAGCATCCAAAATTCAAGATCTTCATTTATTATAATTAGTAACTTAGTAATTTGCCTACGTGTCTTCCTACATAGCATGGCCAGTGAAATTTATTCTCCTGTTTCCCCTTTTAGCAAAATTTTGCTTGAAAAGGGAATACGGATTTCACACTAAACTAATTCTTATTAAAAATCTCTCTATTTTGATAATTCCATCATGAACTTGCTTTATGAGGAAAAGTCAACTTTTCAGAATTTTCCCCCTGGGGACTTATGCAAAAGACATTAATTTTCTTTGTGGAGCTAGATGGAAAATATGTTAGTTAAAAGCCTTATAATGCATACAGAGTTAGCTCTTCACTATGATAATATTGAATAGTGAATATGACTTTATCCAAGTAATACGAGAATTCACCTTCACCAGCTCTACATTTCTGCCTTATGCAAAGTGTTACAGGCAAATTTAAAAGTAATTGTCATTTAGAAATTAAATCCAGTCTTCCCTTTTTGTCCCCTCCTCCAGTAGTTTGTACATATTCTGCAAGTATCATGTTTTTTTCTCTGGTCTTCCAACATTGCAATGATGAGGTTCCTGAGGAACCATAAGACTTAATGGATTTGAGGGAATGGAGTCAAAAGGAACATAAAAGTCTTACATGATTTTTTTGTTCGTTATGTCACAGCAATAAAGATAATACATTTGAGGCTGCCATTGAGTCACATGGCTCCTCTGTGCAAGATTTGAAAGTCACCTCTTTCTTGTGGACAGGTACTCAAATGCTCAACCATACATGACTCGGAAAGGGTTATCCATAGCGTTAATACTTTTTGAATTCACATATAATAAATTGTGAATATTTAGAGTATAGTGTGATATTTTGATAGACACAGAGAGTGTGTAATGGATAATTACAAGATAATTAGCATATTTATCAATTCAAACACTTGTATTTCTTGGGCTAGGAACATTCAGTGTCCTTTCTTCTAGCTATTGTGAAATACACAATAAATTATTATTAACTATAGTTATTGCCATGTGGTCTAAAACATTAGAAATTATTCTTCATATATAGCTGTACTTTTGTACCTGATACTCAGTCTCTTCCTATGCATCCCAGTTCTAGTCTCTGGTAACCACTAATCTACTCTCTACTATGAAATAAACTTATGCTTTCACATATGAATGAGGACATGTGGCATTTGTCTTGCTGTGACTGGCTTATTTCACTTAATGTAATGTCCCCAAAGCTCATCCATGTGACTGCAATGACAGAATTTCATTCTTTTTTCATGGATGAATGACATTCCATTGTATGTGTGTATATATACCACATTTTCTTTAACCATTTATCTGTCAATGGACACCTATGTTGATTCTATATCTTGTCTATTGTGAATAAACATGACAGCACAGATAAGTCTTCAACTTATGTGTCGACATTTTTCTTTTGGATATATACCCAGGAGTGGGATATAGATAGATCATATAATAGTTTTATTTTTAGATTTTTGAGGAACTTCCACACTGATTTCCACAGTGGCTGTAATTATTTATTCCCATCAACAGTATATTGGTGCCTTTTTTCCACATCCTTGCCAACATTTGTTATTTTTTGTCTTTTTGATAATAGCCTTTCTGATTTATCCATGGAATTTAACACATCTTAGAATAACAATACAGATAAAATACAATTTAAATGTGCAACCCCTTGTTTGATAGAAACTTCTTTCTCTTCTGCTCTTGTAATAACATGCATATACATTTTTTTTGGCTCTGATGAGGTAGCATCAAAGAGGCATTTTTCTTCCTCTCTGTGTATCCACTCAAGTGCTCTGTGAGTCAGGACAGTTGACAGAGTTTTTTCACAGTCACCCATGGTTCCAAATATGATGCTCTCATCTGAGCCTGAGGAGGGTGGCAGAAGCCAGCATCTGCTCAGAGTAGTAATCTGGAGAGTGCTCAAGCAGCATAAGAATACAGTGGTGCAAGGTAAGCTAGTTCTACAGACAATACCCTAAAGGAGAAATCAAAATCTTGAATGCTAAGCTTTGTCTCCTAAAAAATTTTCCAATGCCTACTATCCAGTTGCCCAAAAGGCAAAGGTCCCAGACAACTGGAATTCTGAAATCAAGTAAAGTATGGGTAAGCAACTTTCTTAGAAATACTTTTTATTATTATTTGATATGCCTCTGAACAGTTGGCTAGGATTAGCAAATTCCAAAAGGAGAGAGCTGGAAATGTTTTGTTAAATTTTTTTCAGGCCAGTGATTCTGTTGAAATCAGTAGAATTGTATTGGTGTTTCTAGGTGAGATATTTATATAATCACAAACACAGAAAAGTTGCAAGTACAAGACTCCCCCCCCTTTTTTTCCTCCCTTGAATTTAATAAGTATTTTGTGGGGAGTAACTTCAAAACTATATAAATTTCTTGTATTTCATTAAACTTATAATTTATTGATTTTTTTTTGAATATAGGCTCATGATTTTGTGTTCCAATCTACTGCTGCTATTACTGATCTCAATAGCTGAAGTGTCTATTGTGGCTCCCATTCAGGTTGGCTTCTGCATCCTTTTATATATCTCCTATTTCTTGAGCATTTCCTGCTTTCTGGAACAAGATGCTTTCGGTTCATCTCATACTTTCTGCCCCAGCTCTGGAATCAGCCACTTCTTCAAAAAGCCCTGGTTCCTTCTTTAATTTAAATTTGTATTTGAGGTCATTGTGTATTTGCATTCAGTTGTTAAGAAATACTAGTTCTCCCCTAGAAGCAACATCTTGCAAAATTATAGTGCAATGTCACAACCAGAATATCAACACGGATACAGTCAAGACACCGAAAATTTTCATCACTCTTCTCATCTTCTACCTGAACTTTGGTTCATGTTAGTGGGAAATGGCTTTAGAATTCAATATGTTACGTGGGCTCATTGCTATTGGGTGTGATTTTTAGTAAACAGATTCTCATTCTGTATGTTTGTATACACATGTTTGTAAATATACATTTACATCCACATTTATTTTCATTATTGAAAACTGACTTCATACCAATATCTCCAATTTCAATCCAACACTATTAGGTTCACTCATTCCTTTCCATATCTGTGTCTGTCTTCTGCATGACAAACCTGCATTCCATTTTCTTTACTTATTGCTTTCATCACCCCCCTGAATGTAACCAACCTGTCTTCCCTTCCTTGTAGAGATGCCCTTCTTACCCCTTGCTGAGCTGTCCACAGACATCTTTCTATTATTGCCCCAACACCCCACTAGATACCTCCCCTTGCAGGAACCTCTTCTTGTTCATGCCATCACTCTGATGCACCATTGAGCTGCCTTGACTGTGGACACTGTGTGCTTGTTGAGCCCTGACTCACTGCTCCTGGCCATTACAAATCTATCCTCAGAACTAGTCACCATATGCCTTTAGCAATGAAATGTGGAGCAAAGAGCCTTTTGGAGTGGAGGGGTGTGAAGTAGGTGATTTGTCTAATTATGTACACAGGGGCTATTACTGGTTCTTTAGCCCAAAGGGGCAGTCTACTTGATAAACTAAAATCAGGTCCCTGAAACCCATGCATTGTCTAGTTTCAGCTCATCAAGTGCTAGAACACGGTGGGGAATGGTGTCAGTCAAGATCACTTGTTAGAGTGCAACCAGCATTCTTTGATTTCCTGTTATGAGTCAGGTATAATGCCACATCTGAAAAGAAACATGACCCAAGCCATGCAGTGGACACTGACTGTCATGGACACTGGTGCCATGCATGTCCTTGCTCCCAGATCAGTAGCAGGTCCCCAAGAATCTGGAAACACACGTGGGCCACAATCTTTTTTTATTTTATGCTGAAGGTGAGACTGTGCCAAGGAGCTTTGCTTGGGGTAAAAGGACCTGGATGGATTGCAGTTCATCCCAAGTGGGTAGAGTTTCCCTTGAAAGGAATAGACAGTTCACTTATTAGTTAACCCAAGACGAGGTCAGTCCTGAAAAAGGAGGTTGGGACATATGAGATGTGCCTCATCTGAGCTAGATGAAGAGCTTCCTCTTGCCACTAGGCCCTCATGTGATCTAGGTTTAGAAGTCAACACATGGAAGTGTTCAGAAGCCTAGCCTACAGTGGTGGTGGGGTGCTCTAGGCCATGTGACCCAAAGACAGCTGGGAAGAGACCCAGAACAAGGTACAGTATTTTATTTATTTATCTATTTTTTGGTGACACTGGAGCTTGAACTCAGGGCCTCACGCTTGCAAGACAGGCACTCTTACAGCTTGAGTCACTCTACTAACTCTTTTTTGTGATGGGTTTTCTCGAGATAGAGTTTTGGTAATTATTTGCCTGGGGCTAGCTTCAAACCAGCTTCAGAGATCCTCCTGATCTCTGCCTCCTGGGTAGCTAGCATTATAGGCAGTATCTTATTTTAATGTGTCCTCTCTACTGCACTTATTTTCCATGATTTCAGAAACATACACACATACATGAGCACACACATACACACACAATTTAAGTTTTATTCTGATAACCTAGATTGGGGAAAAAAAATCCCCTGGCACTGTGGCCAGGTTTTAGAGCTCATCATCTAAAATGAAGATAAAGAAGAAAACGGGACATGCTGCCCAGGGTTGCTGTGTGGACGGAGTGGGAGAGCCCAGCTGAAGGTACCTCTAACTGTGATTGTGCTTTCCCACTTTAGGAACTGCTTCCTGGGAAGCTTCTGTCTCACTCGCTCTTGGACTTGTCTTGAGTACTCCATTTCAATGTAACCAAACCAACTCTTCACTCCATCACCCTTTATTTTGTTTCCTTTTTTTTTTTGGTGGTACTCAGGGCCTCATGCTTGCTAGGGGGGCTCTCTACCCCTTGAGCCACTCTGCCAGCCCCACCATTATTTTGATAGACATGCTCATATGCTTCATGCTGGCTCCCGGCATTGGGTTACCTGGCTCATGCAAAATGGTTGTAAACAAATGACATAAAGTGAAATGAAATGTCAAAGCAGAAAGAACTTCAGAGATGATCTAACTTAGTGTCTCAATAGGGCTGTGTGGTTCTTCTGCATGGGGAGATTCTTTGTGGAATGGGCATCTAGGTTCGGATGCCCTCAGGTTTTGCGATGACCATACATTTCCAGATACTCCTGGGGTAAGTGAGGATACTGTTCCTGTTGAGAATCACTGACTTTCACCTTCGCCAGAAGATAGGTGGCCCAAGTCCTATGACTTGGCAAAAAATACACAGTGAATTAAAACCAGACAAGAAAAACAAATCCTCTAACTCCTACAGGTAAGTCTTATTATCCTCTTTGCTTGGGTTAAGAAGCTGAAGTTGGCCAGTCATGGTGACTCACACCTATTATCTCAGCTATGCAAGACGTGTATGTAGGAGAATAGCAGTCCAAAGCTAGCCTGGGCAAAATGTATAAGACCTCATCTGAATAATACCTAAGGCAAAAAGGGGCTGGGCAGGTGACTCAAAGGCTCTGAGTTCAAACCCCAGTATTTTTTTTAAAAAAAAAAAGGAAAGAAAAAGAAGTTGAAGTTCAGAGTGGTTAAAAACAATGCACCCAAGATGTCACAGTGAGTGAATGACAAAGCCTATACAAGCATTTTCTTCCATCACACGGTACTAGTTGCAAAATGAAGATCACGGCCTGCTTGACTCTGTCTGCAGGATGCTCCCTCCATTCCTAACTTAACACTTACAGAGGATTAATCCATACATTTTCCAATATTTCTGTAATTTCTAATTTTTCTCATATAAGGCATACAAAAGATAATATTTAAAACTGACAGATGATGCAGAAATCTCTTTTTAAAAGTTTTTTTTGTTATAACCCAACTATTAACTCATTTAGAATTGTGCAAACAATTAAAGTTGCCCAACCCTGCATTCCTTCAGTGTGACCAACTTCATCATGGGAGTTTTCACAGAGAGATATAAAATGTTGACAGAACATCTTACTCTAAATATATTACTATTAAAGGTAAATTCTTTGAATTTCTCGCTATTGGAGTTAAGCATAATTATATTTTGTGTTAGATGAAATTGACCACAAGAAGCGGTTTCTGTGAACCACTCTTCATAAATCAAGTACATTTAAGTAATTCTGCTAATCCACCAATCAGAATCATTTTGGCTTTGGAACTAGTGCATGTAAGATTGTTTCTTCTCAAATGAATAATGAGAACTGTTCTCCATGGAGGTACTCTCAGTGCTTTTTGTTCTTATAAAGACACTGGTCCTGCCAGTGATAATCAAAATATTTCTCATTGTTATCATTGAGATAATCCATACCATACTGATATGAAACTTTTGAGATTTTAGAAATATAAATAAGTTAAACATTTTTACAGAATTCTTATCTTTTTTCATGTTCTTTTTTATTAGCATATCAAAGTTGTACAAGGGGGTACATTGTGATGTTTATGTAAGTGCTCACAGTATTTCTTAACTTGATTCACCCCCTCCATTTTTCTCCTTTATCCTCTCTCCACTCCTGCTTAGAACAATTTCAACTGGTTTCATCTTCCTGTCCAGAATTCTTTTCTTTATCTCACAGAATTTCTTTCCAACTAGTAATTCTCCGACCATTTTTCTAGATATGTTATAATCCTTAATCTACCTCAGTCATATAGTTTGGAATAATTTTTTATAATTCATGTAAGAAGTCAATACATGCAAAATTTGGTTATATTGGGTTCATCTTTTTCAATAAAGCAGAATTTTACTTAGTCTTACTAGGTCAGGAATATTTCAGGCCAAGGGAGAAAAATTCTGCATGTGCTCATTTACTCAGAATAGCTAGATAGTTATTATTGGTTAATTTTATTAACTTGTTTATATTTACAGATCGCATATCTTATAACCAGAAGGATGGTCTAAATCCCAACAAGTACCCATGAACTTGATTCACACGTTTTTAAATACCACTTGACAACGATGCTAAGTCAGTTTACATGCGCATGTATTAGTGGAAATAAAACGTGTATGAATGTATTCATAGAAATTGGAGTTTCACCCACTTAAAGAGAGGATCCAGATGCTACCAGGTGTTTTTCTTCGTTAGATGAGAGTATGCGGACTATAAAGGCACAAGAACTATCAGAATGCATATGGAAATTTTACACCAAGTACATATGTAGGAATTTGTAGCTGATTCTAATACCCTTCAGAAGGTTCCTCTAAAGAGGACATTCATTTACTCTAACAATAATGCCATCGCTCTAAGCCACTGTCTCTCTAACTAGGGGGTGAGTCATGATGTCTGGGACTCAGAGAATATATTTCTAGATAACCATGATTTCTCCTTAATAATGTTTAAAGTTTGCATGCATATTTTTAAAATAATCTCACAAAAATTTAATATTAGCATGTTATGGATCTGGGTGACTGCCATAACTGAGTTCTGCCAAGAATTTTCATGGCCCTGTTTGCTTTTGTGTTTCCAGTTCAACATCAAATAACTCTAATGTTATACTAATCTAATAATAATCTAATCTAATAGGCTAATAAGAAAGGAGCAGAGATATTTTCACACCAAATGATGGCCAAGTAACGACCTGGCCTTGCCCTCCCAATTCCCAGTGGATTGAAGAGAGAAAGTGGTGGGAAAATGGAGTCATCATAATGCATGCACCAACACAGCCACGCTGAACTCCAAAATACTTGCAAGGTAGCAGGCGTACTATATTCACATTGGAAGCAGCAGATCAGTTTCAGAAAAATATCATCTGTCAACTTCAACTTATGTAAGTCATTTGAATTATATTGGTTCTGTCATTTCGTTTGAATTGCATTTTAAAATTTATTGTGGTTTTAAATTTTATAAGTGTTATAAATCCAAGGTGTTTACTCCTGGTTTTATGTTTGTGCACACCTAAATAATGTTGCAGTAGAAAATAGTTTAAGACAACACTGGAAGGTTTTCGGGGCTTCTCCTATAAACATTTTTATTTACTAAAGCAATCATTTTTGAAACAGTACTCTAAACATTTTGGATGTTTTCTTTGGGGATTGTCTCTATAGTACATTTATTTGACTATTTCAATAGTATAAATACTTTTCCTCTGCTTGTGGGTGTGTTAAAGCAGATGCTGGCAGCAGATATATGTCTTCCCAGCACCGTGAAGCCTTTTCTTGGTTATTACTCCTCTGTTTTTCCTTATGGAATGCAGTCTTGGTGGAACTGTCAATCATTGTCCCATCCCCCTCACTTCCTATCCATTGGCCAAGGGCTGGTCAGGGGATCCAAATGATGTCAGTCAGACTCTCACTGGAATTTGAGGCTTGAAGCAGAGTGACACAAGAACTGAAAATAGTTGGAGCTGATTCCTCCCAATGATAGAGGCCCAAAGAGCCTGTCCATCTGTTCTTGTTACTGCATTCCTGTTTTTGGATGGTGTTCTGTTCTTTTCGAGACTTGCTGGTCAACCATTGCTTTAATTCTGTGGGCCACCCTTTACCTTTTAGCAAATGCTTTATTTTTGATGAATTTAGCCATAGTTGGTTTGTGTTACATGCCACCATTAGCGAGTCATTAGGATAAGACGTTTGGCAAAAAGGACTAGGATGATGCTGGGAAATTTTGTTTGATGTGGAAATAAAGTCATGAGAATTTTAAAGATGTAGCTGTTACTGGGGTGCCATGTCTGTCTATGTTCCATAAACACTGTTGAAAGAAGCAGTGGAACTGATGGCGTCAGAATCAAATGGAGCTGGTTTTCTCACCGAGTGTGAACTTGAGAATGTTACTTCCACTTTGAAAGCCTCAGTTTTCTTGTGATTTCCTCATAATTCTGGGGGTGATAATAGTATAGTCTGCCCACCATAACAGTAGGTTCTGTGTCCTTGGATTCAACCAACCTGGACTCAACAATATTTGGAAAAAAATGTGCCTATACTTAATATATACAGACTTTTTCCTTGTCATTATTCTCCAAGCAATATAGTATAATAACCATTTATAGAGGATATGCATAGGTATATTAGCTTTCTGTCATTCTAATACATTTATACATGGAAATGTCACAATGAAATACCCTGTATAGCTATCTTAAACAAACAGAAATGCCATTTTTTTTGTACAAAAAGAGAGAGCAGGAAGGCAAAAATAGGTCCTGTCTGAGGGGTTAGCAGCAGTGGAAAGGCGGAGAGTATATGGAAAGGAGGGTGGAGAGTGAATATGGTGAAAATATTCTATACACATGTATGTAAATGGAAAACTGAGACCCGTTGAAACTCTTCCAGGAATGAGGGGAAGGAAGGATAAAGGAGAATCATGATGTATGAATTCGACTATGATAAATTGTAAGACATTTTGTAAATGTCACAATGTATCCCCAGTACAACAATAATAAAGTATAAAAATATCTGATGTAATCAACTTTTAAAGAGAAAAGAATTATTTTGCTCACAGTTTTGGAGATTTCAGTTCATAATCTGTTGGTCATTTTGTTTTTGGGTCTGTGAAGAGGTAGCATCTTATGGCTGGAGCACATGGCAGGGCAAAACTGCTCTCCTTCTAGATGGGATGCAAAAGAGAAAAAGAAGAAGAGACTAGGGTCTCACAATCCCCTTTATTGGCAAGTCCAATGACCTGAAGAGCTCTTTTATGGTTTGAATAGGAAATGTCTCCCATAGGTTCATGTACTGGGACTTGTGGCTGCTGATTGGAAAGTGATTGAATCTTGAGAGTTCTGACCTAATCAATGGCATTTTTGGGAGGTGGTGAAATTAGGTGGGTTGAAGAGTGACTAGGTCACTCAGGTTGTGTCCTTGTTGGCTGGATCTTGCCCTGGCCGTTCCTGTATTTCCTTTTTCTGCTTCTTGTCTGCCGTGAGGTGATCAGCCTCCTCCTCCACATGCTCTTCTTTCCATGATAAACTGAAACCATAAGCTACAATAAATCTTTTCTTCCTTAAGGTGTTTATGTCAGGCATTTTTATCACAGTGATGAAAAAGATGACTAATATAGCCTCCCACTAGGCCCTGGCTCTGAAAGTTTCCATGGCCTCCTAAGCTGAAGACCAAGCCTTTGACGTATAGGCTCTTGGGGGACATTCAAGATCCAAATCATAGTAGCAGGCTATATACAAATCATATGACACTTTATTTAAGACACTTGAGCATCCGTGGATTTTGATATCCTTGAGAGTCCTGGACCCAGTCCTTCATGGGTACTGAGGAATGGTTGAATATACCATTGATATTGTTGTGAAGATTAAATGAGATAAGGTATATACAAGGCCCATAGCAAACATTCAAAAATATAAATAATTTTTAATAATTTTGTTTTATGTGATAGTCATTGAGCTATAAGTTGGCCATGCAAAAGTCATATGAGAAAAAAAATTAACTCACCTATATTCTTCTTGGAAAAAAACATAAAAAATTTTGGAGGAAGTACATTGAAATACTTTTTTGTACAGAAAAGCAAGACACCCAAGGATATGCTTAATTAATAGCTGGGTGAGAAAAGAAGAGTCAATCCCAGTGGTAAAGTAGGAAGGACAGTGCTTGGAAGTCACAGAACAGCAAATTGGAGATTTTAGTGTGAAAAGTTATATAATATGATCCTTTTCATTGACTACACAATACAATACTTAGTAAAGATTACTAAAAATTCACCAAATAATATTGTAATTGGTCTAAAAAATGAAAACCAATAAAAAGACTGACAAGCTTCTCTGGCCTTTCAAATCAGGACACCTGGCAAATGCCTCCCTGCTAATGGTACCACTCATGATGTCTATGCCCACAACAAGACCTGTAACACAGCAGGTCCCACATGGGGAGCTATGAAGCCTGGACTGTAAGAAAGAGTTTATACACAACAGAGTTACAAAATGCTGCTGATTAGTATTGTCAGGAGTCTGGTGAGTATATGTGAGAGTGCATATTCAAGGTGTTGAACCGAAAAGGACACTTAAGGCTTTTTTCATCCAAATTTATTAACATAGTACTTATGTAAGATTCTGGATTTAATATGTTGGCTTTAGTTCCTAGGAGTAGATTTTAAGAGTGTGATAAATCAACCAATCAAAATCTGGATTCAACCAGGGTGTGCCAGGTTGCCTTTTCCAAGGTATTTGTAATATATATATTTGTTCCTGTATGCCCAACCCTAGTGCTATGTAAACTCTCCCATTCTCTATCATAATATAGTGTGGATATTGTATATTTGTAATATTGATCACTTTGATATCCCATAGTTGGTGAAATTATGCTAATGGGCCTTATGGTCAGGAGGTAGCAAACTCTTCTGGTGCCTTAGCAAGGCACATGTGTACTCAGGAAGGAATTAGAAACCATGAGAAAGTTCAGGGTCTTGCCATCTTGGCAAGTTGCTAGAGTTCAGTGCTCTAAGCATTTGGGATATTGAGTTAGAGACATGTTGTACCTTGCCTTGCTCAGAATAAGGTATAAAGCTTGGTGAATCGGTTTGGGGTTTTTTTTTTTTTTTGAAACAGGGTCTTGCTATGTAACCCAGCCTGACCTTGAACTCTTGATCTTCCTGCCTCACCTCCCAAGTGGTGGGATTCCAGGTGTGTACCACTATATCCAACTTGTTTGGATCTTGAAGAAGAAATATCTTTGGGAAAAGGAATTCCAGTAAAATGAAGACAAATATCTCTATAGTCTGTTTTTATAGAATAGTGCATGTTTTTTAGAGAAACTTTGAGAATATGAATAAGGAGAAATAAATAAATCATCCTTGACCCCACTCCTAGGTAACTATGGAGTCTATCTTGGTGCATATTGTACCAAGCTTTGTTTTTAAACTAAGTGGATGAAATTCTTTATTGAAAATATCTCCTGTGCCTTCAGGAAAAACTCATTTTATTGTGGTAGGAACATTAAGTGAGATCTACCCTCTTCAAATTTTAAGGGTACAATTTGTCATTATGGAGGACACAATATTGTAAGTAGATTGTTAGCACTTACTCATCTTAGCTGAAACCTTTATGCTCCCTCATTAGAAATTTCCCATTTTCTCTTCCCTTCCTTCTTTGAAACATGTAAATACTTGTCTTTTCCTTCAAATTGGATCATATGGAAATAGAATTTTGTAATTTAAATTTTTTTGTTAAATTTTTTTAGTGGTACTGGGGTTTGAACTCAGGGTTTCGCATTTGCTTCTACTGCTTGAACTATGCCTACAGCCCTTATTATGTTAATTTAATGAATTCAGCTAATCAAATTACCCTTCAACAGCATTATTTTAAATGCCTTTTTCTTATTTCACTGCTATCATTGATATCTCATGATTTACTTAATCTCTTAATTTTGAATCTGTAGGCTGTTTTCAGTTACTGGCTCTGATGACAAATTTTGAGATTAGTGCATCTTAGAAACTATTATTTAGAAACTGTTTAGAAATGTTATTTAGATAATAATGTATCTTTAAATAAAAAATATTAACATGAAAATGTTACTTGGATAAGGTCTGTGCTGCTCACTGCTTACAGGGCCAAGATTTGGGGGTTGAGACTTGATAAGGAGTCAGGTTTATTCAAGGGCCAGCCATGAAGAAGATGGACTATTGCACTCAGCCCTCCATCCTGTGGGGCTCAGGGGTACAGAAGGCTTTTATAGGAAAGAAAAGAAGAAGAGCTGGGTCTTCATCATCTAGGGCATATTTCCTTTTTTCTTCTCCAGAACATTGCAGTGGCTCTCAATGGCCTGGGGCTAGTTCTGTACTTCTTTTCACACAGACATACTACTTTTCTGCAAAGTCAAACCTTACATCAATTTACATGCTTTGTATTATTTGATGCATTGAATTAAAGACTAAGGTGGGTAGTGACAAAAGTTACCAGATGTTCTGGGTTCTGTAAATCTAAAGAAAGATTCAGCAGTTGACATCCTAACCATTTAGGTAGGGCTTCTCTTCAGAATTTAGAGTGTTGGAAGCCAGGTGTGGTGGCTCCCATCTATAATCCCAGCATTCAGGAGGCAGAGGCAAGAGGACCATTATTCCCTAGAATAATGTAAAACTTCCTGAACTTAATCATATTCCTGTTATTTAGGTGATTCATTCAGTAACGTATCCTGATGGTATTTAGCAATGTCCAGGGCAGAACCACAATATCGATTGTGGGGCAATATCCACCAATTGTATGAATTTCCTCTTGTGTTTTCATGAGAGTTAACAAACATTAAATAAGGAGCTCTACTGTGAAATTTTCATTTTGGTTAACTCTAAGAACAACTTGCCTGTAGTTGTATTAATAATGTTTTAAGTTTTTTAATAGTTTATGGTGCTTTGACATTGTGAGGGGCCTTGCTGGCCGAAGTGAGACCGTCCTTCCTAGGGCTAGCTAATTGCAGGAGATATCACATGACTCCTTTGTGGCACAACTTTCATTGTTTGCCACACTCCAGTCACACTCACAAACACTCACAAACCAACAATCCAAACCCCACACTCCTGCCCACTTCCTTTATTTCACTCTGTCCCAAATGAACCCAAGGCCAGGCACTAAACAAACAGAGATTACCCTTATACTCCAGAGTCCTCTGAAATTATTCCAACCATCCAATCCTCAAACTTAAATGTCCTGCCTTGCCCATTCCTCCCCATGAGAATCACAGGCTTTCTGTTCTGCTCCTGTGCTTTCTGACAGGCCTTGTCACTTCCCAATGGGGGCCAGAATGGAGAAGGCGGTATGCCTTTTTCTCTTGGGAAATGTGAAGTAAAGAAGTCTTCTTTCAAAGATTTTGTCTTTGAATCTGTCACCTTACCAGACTTGATTGAAGCAAATCCCAGGAATATTTTAGAAGACTGTTCTTCTCAACTTAGCCATAAACATTGGAAAGCTACCAGGGGCCCAGTTCTATGCCAGTCCTTGGCATGCTCTCCCAGTGTGGTGCAGTGTCCAGCCTGAGATCTGAGGTCTTAGGATCATCCCAGCTCTATGGCTGTGTGCACTGTGTGGACAAAATTTTATTCCATAAGGCAGAATACTTTTGGGTATTGCAACTTATTTTTGCTTTTCTTGGCTTTTAACTGGGGCTACATGAGTTTTCCTTGTTCAAAAGAAGAAAGCAATGCATTATTTTGCTTTACCATCTTTGAATAACTGCATGAAATAAGAGGCCCTCTGAATTTTATATGATGAAAATATGTCTACGGCCAACCAAATGTAAATTTTGCACAATGGGAATTTTTCCCCAAAGTCCAGTAACTGAATGTGTAAAAAAGGTGTCTAAAGTAAAGCCTGTGCTTGATCGTCACAGCTCGGACAGTTTAGACATTACTCCATTGAGAACTAGAGAAGTGTCTGCTCACAGCGAGGCCACGAAGCAGAGGGACTTCTAAAGAAATGAGTGACTCACTAGGAAAGGATAAATCAAATGGAAACAGAACCCAATGGACTAAGTACTTAAAAATATTTTCCTGCAAAATATGTTTAGTAGGTTTTTAAAAAACTGACTTAGTTGATAAAATGCTGAACTTAGAAGATCCAGTTAATGGTTCAAGTCGCATAGAGTAGGATCTCCACACACTTCAGACTTGGAACCAGACTCCCAACAGTTCCTAACAACATATGCATGATAACCCATAAGATATTATAATGAGGAATGATAGAAAGCACCTTGGTCCTGGGCTTGTCTTCATTTAGTAACAATGAGCATTCACTTAATTTGCAGGCCCTTCATCTGTAAAAAGGAAGGATTGAACTGGCTGAATTCCTCTAATTCTAAACTGTTAATAATGTATACAGATTCCTTCCTTCCTTCCTTCCTTCCTTCCTTCCTTCCTTCCTTCCTTCCTTCCTTCCTTCCTTCCTTCCTTCCTTCCTTCCTTCCCTCCTTCCTTCCTTCCTTCCTTCCTTCCCTCCCTCCCTCCCTTCCTCTCTCCCTTCCTTCCTTCCTTCCTTTATTCTGTACTGGAGATTGATCCCACGACCTCAGACCTTGCTAGGCAAGTACTCTACCACTTGAGCTAAGTCCCCCTAGTCTTAAGGGATTCTTTCTGAGTGTTTCAAGCCCATTTTTAGGTTTCAGTATCATTGAGAGTTTTCATTTTATGCCGGGGATTAAATCCAGGGCCTCATGCAATGTACTCGAGTACTTTGCTATTGAGCTGTATCCCCAGACACAAGATCTTTCTTCTTAATTTATTAGAACTATTTGGAAATTTTAATACATGCTGAAATATAGAAGCAGGCACTTACATTTTGTAAAAGAAATTGAAAAAAGATAAGTGGCTAGAATGGAAAAACTCCTTGGCAATGATTTTTCAAGACACAGAGAGTAGATGGCATTCCACATAGTAATGTAGTTAGGGAGCCTACTATTTTGATAGACTTGTTTGCCAATGTGGGAGTGACATTTGATGTGGGTAAGGTCAAACCCAGTTCTGGCTGAATCCAAATCCTTTGTTTCACATGTGAAATATTTCTTTCTTTTTTTTTTGGCTTATTTATTCATTTATTCATATGTGCACATACTGTTTGGGTCATCTCCCCCCCTGCCCCCCACCCCCTCCAGCTCCCCACTACCCCCCTCACTTCCAGGCAGAACCTGTTCTGCCCTCTTCTCCAATTTTGTTAAAGAGAAGACATAAGCAATAATAAGAAAGGCATAGCGTTTTTGCTAGTTGAGATAAAGATGGCTATACAGAAAGATTCCTAGCATTGCTTCCATGCACAAGTGTATTACAACCCAAATTGATTCATCTCTACCAGACCTCTTCACTATTTCTTGGTCACCTTCCTATAGTGGCCTCTGCCAGTTTAAGGTTACTATATTAGCTCCTCTACAGTGGGCACATCAAACACTTTCAAGTTTTGGGTTTCCTACCTTTCCCTATTCTTCCTGTATGTGTTCTCCCCTTAGCATGTGACCCATGTCCAATAATATTACTGCATTTATTTTAGGTCTAAAGACTGCATACGAGGGAGAACATAATGATTTTTGGCCTTCTGAGCCTGGCTAACTTCACTGAAGATGATGTTCTCCAGTTTCATCCATTTACTTGTGAATGGCAAATTTCATTCTTCTTCATGGCTGAGTAAAATTCCATTGTGTATAAATAGCACATTTTCTTAGTCCATTCGTCAGTAGTGGGGGATCTTGGCTATTTACATAACTTGGCTATTGTGAATAATGCTGCAATAAACATGGGTGTGCAGGTGCCTTTGGAATAACCTGAGTTGCATTCTTTTGAGTATATTCCTAAGAGTGGGATTGCTGGATCATATGGAAGATCTATATTTAGTTTTTTAAGAAGCCTCTATATTGTTTTTCGAAGTGGTTGTACTAGCTTACATTTCTACCAGCAGTGTATGAGGGTTCCTTTTCCCCCACATCTTTGTCAACATTTGTTGTTGTTGGTGTTTTTGATGATAGCTTTTGTAACAGGGGTGAGGTGGAATCTTAGTGTGGTTTTAATTTGCATTTCCTTTATTGCTAGAGATGGTGAGCATTTTTTCATATGTTTTTTGGCCATTTGCATTTCTTCTGTTGAAAAAGTTCTGTTTAGTTCAGTTGTCCACTTCTTTAATGGTTCATTGATTTTGGGGGAGTTTAGTTTTTTGAGCTCCCTGTATATTCTGGTTATCAGTCCTTTGTCTGATGTATATCTTGCAAATATTTTCTCCCACACTGTGGGTGGTCTGTTCAGTTTAGAGACCATTTGTTTCGTTGTGCAGAAGCTTTTTAATTTTATGAAGTCCCATTTGTCTATCCTTTCTCTTAGTTGCTGAGCTGCTGGTGTTCTATTGAGGAAGTCCTTGCCTATACCTATTGCTTCCAGAGTGTTTCCTGCTACTTCCTGCACTAACTTCAGAGTTGCAGGTCTGATATTAAGGTTCTTGGTCCATTTTGAGTTGATACTAGTACAGGGTGATAGACATGGATCTAGTTTCAGTTTCTTGCAGATGGATAACTACTTTTCTCAGCAACATTTGTTGAAGAGGCTGTCTTTTCTTCATTGTACATTTTTGGCACCTTTGTCAGAAATGAGGTGGGTATAGTTGTGTGGATTCATATCCAGGTTCTCTATTCTGTTCCACTGGTCTTCATGTCTGTTTTTGTGCCAGTACCATGCTGTGTTTATTGCTATTGCTTTGTAATATAGTTTGAAGTCAGGTATTGTGACACCTCCAGCATTGCTCTTTTTGCTGAGTATTGCCTTGGCTGTTCGCAGTCTTTTGTGTCTCCAAATGAACTTTAGGGTAGATTTTTCAATCTCTGTGATGAATGTCATTGGAATTTTGATGTGGATTGCATTAAACATGTAGATTGCTTTCAGTAGTATAGACATTTTTACTGTGTTGATTCTACCAATCCATGAGCATGGGAGATCTTTCCATCTTCTGTAGTCTTCCTCGATCTCTTTCTTCAGGGGTTTGTAATTCTCCTAGTAGAGGTCATTCACATGTTCACTTTGTTAAGTTTACTCCTAGGTATTTGATTTTTTTTGAGGCTATTGTAAATGGAATTGTTTCCATATATTCCTTCTCAGTTTGTTCATTGTTGGTGTACAGAAAAGCTAATGATTTTTGTAAGTTGATTTTGTATCCTGCCACCTTGCTATAGCTGTTTATGGTGTCTAGGAGTTTTCGGGTAGAGTTTTTTAGGTCTTTAAGGTATAAGATTATATCGTCTGCAAATAAGGATATTTTGACAGTTTCTTTACCTGTTTGTATTCCTTTTATTTCTTCTTCTTGCCTAATTGCTCTGACTAAGAATTCCAGGGCTATGTTGAATAGGAGTGGGGATAGTGGGCAACCTTATCTCATTCCTGATTTTAGGGGAACTGGTTTCAGTTTTTCTCTATTAAGTATGATGTTGGCTGTAGGTTTGTCATATATAGACTTTACAATGTTGAGGTACATTCCTTCTATTCCTAGTTTTCTTATAACTTTTATCATGAAGTGGTATTGGATCTTGTTGAAGGCTTTTTCTGCATCCATTGAGATGATCAAGTGATTTTTGTCTTTGCTTTTATTAATGTGCTGTATTACATTTATAAATTTACGTATGTTGAACCACCCCTGCATCCCTGGGATGAAGCTGACTTGGTAATGGTGAATGATCTTACTGATGTGTTGTTGGATTCTGTTTGCCATTATTTTATTGGGGATTTTTGCATTGATATTCATTAAGGAAATTGGCCTGTAGTTCTCCTTTTTGGAGGTGTCTTTGTCTGGTTTTGGGATGAGAGTAATATTGGCTTCATAAAATGAGTTAGGCAGTGTTTGTTCCCTTTCTATTTCATGGAACAGTTTAAGGAGGGTTAGTATTAGTTCTTTAAATGTCTGATAGAATTCAGCAGTGAATCCATCAGGTCCTGGACTTTTCTTTTGTGGGAGACTCTTAATTGCTGCTTCAATTTCTTTTTGCGTTATAGATTTATTCAGGTAATTAGTGTCCTCTTGGTTCAGTTTTGGATGGTTGTAAGTACCTAGAAATCTGTCCATTTCTTCAAAAATTTCAAAGTTATTAGAGTATAGGCTCTCAAAGTAGCTTCTGATGATTTCCTGGATTTCTGTGGTGTTTGTTGTTATCTCCCCTTTTGCATTTCTGATTCTACTGATTTGGGTTTTTTTCTCTCCTCATTTTAGTCAGATTTGCCACGGGTCTGTCAATCTTGTTTATTTTTTCAAAGGACCAGCTTTTTGTTTTTCTTTTCTTTCTCTTTTTTTTTTTGTGTGTGTCTATTTCATTAATTTTGACCCTTGTTTTTATTATCTATCTCCTTCTGCTTGTTTTGGGTTTTGCTTGTTCTTGTTTTTCTAGGAGTTTGAGATGTAGCATTAGGTCATTTATTTGAGATACTTCTGTCCTTTTAATGACATATGCAGTCATGGCTATAAACTTTCCTGTCAAGACTGCCTTTACTGTGTCCCATAGGTTCTGATAGTCATGTTTTCATTTTCATTAACTTCCAGGAACCTTTTAATTTCCTTTTTTATTTCATTAATGACCCATTGATCATTAAGCAATGTGTTGTTCAGTTTCCAATTGTTTGCATATTTTCTGCTGTTGTTTTTGTTGTTGAGTTCTAGTATTAATGCATTGTGATCAGATAGAATGCATGGTATTATTTCTATTTTCTTATATTTGCCTAGGCTTTCTTTGTGCCCTAAGATGTGATCAATTTTGGAGAACGTTCCATGGGCTGCTGAGAAGAATGTATATTGTGTGGAAGTTGGATGAAATATTCTGTAGACATCACTAGGTCTGTTTGATCTATGATGTGATTTAGTTCTAGAATTTGATTATAGATTTTTGTTTGGATGACCTATCTACTGGAGATAGGAGGTATTAAAGTCTCCCACCACCACTGTATTTGAGTCTATATGTGCTTTTAAGTCCTTTAAAGTATGTTTGATGAAATTGTGTGCACTGAGATTGGGTGCATATAGATTGATAATTGTTATTTACTTTTGGTGTAGTTCCCCTTTAATCAATGTCAGTTTGAAGTCTGCTTTGTCCAGGATAAGTATTGCTACCCCTGCCTGTTTTCAGGGGTCATTGGCTTGGTAAATCTTCGTCCAGCCTTTCACTCTCAGCCAGTGCTTAGGTCTCCTGTAGGCAGCAGATTGTTGGAGTTTCCTTTTTAATCCAGTTTGCAAATCGATGTCTTTTGATGGGGGAGTTGAGTCTGTTGACATTCAGTGTTAATATTGATAAGTATGTGGTGATTCCTGTTATCTAGTTGTTTTTGTTGTTTAAGGGTTTGATTGTGTGCAGCTGAATCAATGTTACTCTCTAATTCCTTGTCTTTTCTTCTCCTGTGGTTGATGCTGCCTGTTCTCTTGTGGTTTTGTTTGCTTTCATTTTCTGTGTGCAGAATTCCTTGAAGAATCTTTTGTAGTGGTGGCTTGGTGGTCATATATTGTTTTAGTTTCTGCTTATCATGGAAGATTTTTATTACTCCATCTATTTTGAATGATAGTTTTGCTGGGTAGAGTATCCTGGGGTTGAAGTTATTTTCATTCAGTGCCCAGAATACCTCACTCCATGCCCTTCTTGCTTTTAAGGTTTCTGTTGAGAAATCTGCTGTGATTTTGATGGGTTTATCTTTATATGTTATTTGTTTTTTCTCTCTTATAGCCTTCAATATTCTTTCTCTATTCTCTGTGCTTGTTGTTTTAAGGATAATATGTTGTGGGGTAATTCTATTTTGGTCAAGTCTGTTTGGTGTCCTGGAGGCTTCCTGTACCTGAATAGGCATTAATTTCTCTCTATATATGGGAAATTTTCTGTTATTATTTTATTGAATATATTATGAATCCCTTTTGTTTGGACTTCTTCTCCTTCAATGCCCATGATTCTTGGGTTGGTTTTTTGATGGAGTTGGTGAGTTCTTTTATATTCCTTTCACAGGTCTTGTTTGACTGACAGTTCTTCAGTTTTTTCCTTTAATTTCTATTTTATCTTTGAGTTCTGAGGCTCTGTCTTCTACATGTTCTATTGTGCTGGAGTGGCCTTCCACTGTGTTTTGTGTTTTGTTTGGTTCTTTCGTCTGAGGTTTTCCATATCATGGGTCACTTCCTTCTTAATATTTTCTATTTTCATCTTTAATCCATTTATCTCTCTATTTATAGTGTTCTCTGTTTCATTTTGGTGTTTATTTAGGGCTCCTGTGAGTTCATTTATTTGTTTCAGTGTCTTTTCATATTCTTTATTTTTGGTGTCTTGATTTTTCTTGAGTGCATCTTGTACATTTTGGTTAACTGCATCTAGTGTCTTCTCCATGAAATTCTCAGTGATTACTTGCAGGATTTCTTCTTTGAGGTTGTTTTTATGGGCATCGTTGGGTTCCTTGGTGTCATTTATCTTTGTTTTGTTGGAGTCAGGAACTGGGTATCCATTTTCTTCATTTCCTCTGAATCCTGATTAAATAATTTTTTTTGAGGAGAATGTTTTCCATCCCTTTTTCTTCTTCTCATTGCTCCTCTCAGTACTGTGTAACTATGCTGTTATAGGCTAGTTGGTGGTTTTAGTCACCTGCTTTCTCTCCTTTGATTTAATTTTTGTTTTGTGGCTTTCTTGGGTTTTAGCTAGATTGGTGTGTTATTTCTGTCCCTGGTCTGGGTGTAATTTAGTAATAATTAATTCACAGGTTAAATACCCAACCAGTAGCTTATATGTTATATAGAAGACCCCTAGGTGGTAATATCTATAAGCAGTGGGATTTGGGGGGTTAATGTGTGTTAGACTAGCTATAGAAATTTGGGGAGTTGGATAGGGTGGCACTAAAGGGGGAGGCAGGAAGTGGGGTGGGTGTGTGAGTGGGGGAAGCAGTGAAGGGGCTGCTGGTTGTTGTGGTCCTTGTGTGTGTTTTGGTGTATTTCTGCTGTTGTAGTGGAGGGTGCTTCAGGGATTGCAGGGGTTGGGGCTGTGTAAAGGTGGTACAGTAGGTTGGTCAGCAGGTGGTGAGCATGTATAGGAGGGAAGGGGAGTCTGGTGAAAGGTTGGGGGACAATGGGAGGGAAAGGTGAGGGCAGGGGGAGAGAGAGGGTGGCAAGAGGCAGAATGAGTTGTTGGGAAGGAGAGCAATGGATTTTAGCACAGAAGAATTAGGGAGAGTGAAGGGGGTGAGAAGGTGGTGATGGTAAAGTTGATAGTATAGTTAGAAAAAAAGATAATAGGCACAGAAATAAAAATGGAAAAGCCAGAATAACAAAACAAACAAACAAACAAACAAAAAATGGAAAAAATGAACAAACAAACAAAAAAACCAAAACCAACTAGACAAACAAAACACCAGGTTCAGGAACAATAGAATTTCAGTCTTAGTTTAAGTTCTGGAGTTACTTCTCCAGTATCCAGTCCTGGTATTGGCTTATAACCAGAAGCTCTGATGTGGTCTCACCAGGTGACTGGCTGTGAGTAATGTTTTGTTCTTTTGTCTACCAGTTTAATTGAAATTGTGAGGTGAGGTAGCTTTGCCAGATCATGCAGGGTGGTCAGAGCTATTGATTTCTCCAGCTGATAGCTATGTTACCCTTCAGCTGCACTGTTTGGCTGGTTCCTCCCCCAGCAAGGTGGGGCAGTTCAGTTTTGAGTGCAACCTCTGGTTCAGGAGGTCAGCTCTGCAGTCCACTGCCTACCCTGCTTTGGAGGTGGCTTGTTGCTGTGTTCGCTTACTGGGATTTCTGCGCTGGAAGTTTATTTCTTTGCCCTGCCTTCTTTCTCTGGGTCAGGGTGTGTTCTACCTACCCCCTCCACAGTCCATGTTTTATTACAGTTCCCTGTTTGTTTTTCAGTTTTTTGGAGTAGTTAGGTTTTGGATGCTGCTCACTGGCTCAGGAGATGAACTCTGTGATCCCCCACATGCCCTGATTCAGGGAGTGGCTTATTGCCCACCTGCTCTCGGCCTTCCTGCCTTTCCAGCGCTTGTTTGCTGATAGTTCACGCTGAGATTAGCTCCTTGCCCCTCCCCCTTTCTCCTGTGTACAATCAGCATTCCTGCCCCCTCTGCTGTCGTGCTATATTATAGTTAGCTGTTTGTTATTCACATTTTTTTGTGGGGGATTAGTCTGCCCAGGGGCTGTGGTGGTTTATCCCAGAGGTGGTTGGGGGAGTTCTGTGTGATGCATGGTGCTCAGTCTTGCAGGCAGGTTTGGAGTGGTGACGGCAGCTGTGGCAGCAGTGGCAGCGGTGGTGATGGTGGTGGCAGCCATCAAATTTTCTCAGTATAATGTGTTGTGGGAAATCTTTCCCCAGGCTAGAGGTTCAGGGTGTCAAAATTTGATTCTGGTTAGTGCTTTATTTCCACTTGATGGAGGAAGGAGAAGAGAAGGAAAGGAAAAAAGAAAGAGAAAAGAGGAAAGAAGAAAGAAAAAAAATTGCCATGAGGAAGGAGGGTTTCCTCAGGACTGGACCAGCCTTGCTGGCTGTGCAGGGGATTGCAGCTGTTAGGTGCAATTAAAGGTTATTATTTTGGCTAGAGTCAGTCAAAGTTACCCAGGTGTGGCTCCAACTTCTCAGGGAGGTTTTGGAGTCACAGAGGTTAGGCTTTCTGCTTCCATACCCTAGTCGCCATCTTGGACATTCCTAATTGTCCATGCTGCATTCTGGTTTGAGCCATTTCTCTCCCCACTGCATAAGCCTATCACAATTGGCTCTATTCCTATTGTGATGGTCTTCCTGAATAAAATTTGCCTTACTGCCCTTTCACAAGTATCAGTGGAGAATAAATTGAAATAGATGCAAAGCCATCTACTAGGTTTTACTTTTTCTGCTTGGAGCAGGCATGTTATTTTATTTTATCTTATTTTTTTGTTTTGAAAAAGTCCAACAGTTCTTTATAATAGACCCAGCTCATGCCATATGTAAGTGTCCCCACAGTGTGTGGTTTTGATGGGAGATGGCACCTACCTCCCACTTTGGGACCCTAAGGGATTGTTTTCTGTCTTCTGACTTGTACCCACAGGTACAGTCATGACTTGGATACTACCAGGGGACACATCTCTCAGACTTTGCTTTTCTGTGAGGGACACAGTGTTATGTGCGTTGGGCTCTTCCAATGATAGCCCTTTGTCAGCCTTATATGTCTTAGTGTCTGAGGATTGTCTATTTCCCAGCTGTGGCAGAGAGGTCTCATGCTCTCAGTTCTTTGAGCCTCCAATGTGCTTCCAGTAAAATTCCTTTTTTCTGAAGGCAACATATTTAGTTTTATTCCTTCCAGAAGGTGACCCAGAGAAAGGAATTGAATGTAAGCAGTTCGGGAGGCCAGGGAGCAGAGAAATTATGTGGGGAAGAGAAGACAGCTGATAAAGTGTATAGTCACAGCTATCATTGGGGACTACTGACATCAATCCTGGAGGAGAAAACTGAGGGGATATGTTTTGGCTGAGTTCTCACCCAAGTGGAGTGGGTACTGGGGTGTTTATGTATCAACCTCTGTTAGTGCTAGGCTGTGGGCTACCCTGGGGTTGCATGTTGTATGCTCTTCTGGCTGCCATTAGCACAGGCAAGGCATCCCTCTGCTTTGAGGAAAGCCCCCATTTAGAGATGCAGATTCTGGCAGTTGACCCTGGATTGAGACACAGAAGTGGTAAGGCTCAGTTGGCATGGGTAGTATGGTGACATTGTCTTTTTATTTTTTGAATTAGTGTGTTACTGTGGGTACATTGTGACATTTATAAAAGTTCTTACAATATATCATAGTTGAATTCACCTCCTCCATTATTCTCCTTTATCTCCCTTCCCCCAATTCTTAGAATACTTTCAACAGGTCTCATTTTTCCATTTACATATACAAGTGCATAATATTCCACCATATTCACTTTCATGTCTTTTCTTATGTCCTCCCCGCTCCCACTGGTACCAACTGCCCAGACAGGACCTGTTTTGCCTTCCTGTTCTCTGTTTTGACAGCAACTTTTTTTGTGCCCAGAACCAGTTACAGTTGCTTGAGAGTCAGAACCAGGGTGAGGTATGTCATAGCAGAACTGCCATCAAGCCAGTCACTCCCAGGTCAGTGATGCTAACACCACACTACCTCCCTGATTATCTTCTCGATAGTCTCAGCCATGCAAGTGCTCCTCCTTCCAGATTACTGGTTCCCAGGTGCATTGTTCATTCAACTACAAATGCACTCACCCTTTACCCTAAGGAAGAATATCCAAACTCATACAGTTTATGGTAATTAGAATTTCTTGGTAGGGCCCATGATTTCTTTAATTCTGTGATGATTCTATCCCAGTATTCGACAACTGATGGACTATATTGCAAAGTTATCAACAAAACCCACCTTATATATAATAGTGGAATAAACACAGACATAATGGAAAATTAATTAAACTATATAAGTATATGTTGGATGAGGAAGGATGGAAACATGAATAGAAAATTGACTCTTCATATCTGTACCAAATCAGCAGGCCGTCATTGGGCTTAAGTGATGTTATCTTAACAGGTACTTAGAAACTGATTTTGCTAAAAGCATTGCATCCTCACTTGGACTTAAAAATATCCAAAAGGTAACTAAAAGCAGGAGAAAAGCTTGGTATCCCTGCCTCTATTTTGTGTCTGTGTTTTTTGCTCTAAGCTGTTCTCTTTGAAATTCTAACCTTGTAGCCCCTTGGAATCCAGGAAGGGCAAGACTGATTTTTATGATAAGGGATGGAGGAAACTGCCTCCAAAGAAAGCATCCAACCACCCAAAGGCCAGACCACCCACCAGGTAACAAGGACTTGCTTATCCTGAACAGATTGCTCCTCTCAAGTGATAATAGCAATAACAACTTCTTCAGAACCCCTTAATAATTTTCCAGCAGGCCATATTTTGAACAGGACTATTTAATAATTATGCATATTTTTTTCATCCCCTACCCCAGTTCTTTCTCTATTTAAACCAAAATCTCTATCTGTATCCTGGAAGATGGGCCAAAGTACTTACTTTGCGTCTTCCTGTGGTATGAGTGTGCTGCCACAACTCCTCTCTTTATTTGGTGTATTGGGGTGCATAGCTGCATCTGATATGTAGAACCCCTGGAATCTGGGTCTGGGGCCTCAAGCTCCAGTTACATTATCATTCCATGGCAGCTTTGTCTCTAACCAGAGTTTCAGCTTGCTTGTGGCCTAAAGCATTGATTTGTCACAAAACCTTTAATCCTTGGGAATATGAGCCCTTGGAGATACTGCTGTGTTTCAGACATTCTGGTAGTTTCCATTGTTTTCTCATTTCTGGTATTGTCATGTGAGAAGGATACTCATGGTAACCTCTGGACTCCACATTTCTTCTTGTTCCTGTTTCCTCTTGATAGTTAGGATCACCCTTCTTGACAAATTAGGACCGACTCCGATTCTGCTGCTTGTTAGACGTGATAGTAGCAGAGTTGCTCTATAGGAACTGCACTCGGCCAAAGAAAGTACCTTATCCCAAATCATGCCATTCCCAGGAGTCAGCCTTCAATGTGAAACTGTAAAGGTACGAACACTTTTTTTCTTTATTCATTTATTCATATGTGCATACATTGTTTGGGCCATTTCTTCCCCCTGCCCCTACCCTCTGCCTCCCACCCCCTTCTCTTCCAGGCAGAAACTGTTCTGACCTCTTCTCAAATTTTGTTGAAGAGAAGACATAAGCAATAATAAGAAAGACAGCATTTTTGCTAGTTGAAATAAGGATAGTTATACAGAGAGATTCCTAACATTGCTTCCATGCACAAGTGTATTACAACCTGAACTGATTCATCTTTACCTGACCTCTTCACTACTTCCTGGTCACCTTCCTATATTGACCACTGTCATTTTAAGGTTACTGTATTAGCTCCTCTGTGGTGGGGACATCAGACACTTTCAAGTTTTGGGTTTCCAACCTATCCCCATTCCTCCTGTATATGCTCTTCCCTTAGTGTGTGACCCAAGTCCAACAACATTGCTGCATTTGCCCTAGATCTAAAGTCTGCATATGGGGGAGAACATAAAATTTTGGGTCTTCTGAGCCTGGCTAATCTCACTCAGGATGATGTTCTCCAGTTCTGTCCATTTACTTGCGAATGATAAGATCTCATTCTTCTTCAGGACTGAGTAGAATTCCATTGTGTATAAATACCACATTTTCTTAATCCATTCCTCAGTAGTGGGGCATCTTGGCTATTTCCATAACTTGGCTATTATGAATAGTGCTGCAATAAACATGGGTGTGCAGGTGCCTATGGTATAACCTGAGTCGCATTCCTTTGGGTATATCCCCAGGAGTGGGATTGCTGGATCATATGGCAGATCTATGTTTAGATTTTTAAGTAGCCTCCATATTGTTTTCCAGAGTGGTTGTATTATCTTGCATTCCCACCAACAGTGTACAAGGGTTCCTTTTTCCCCACATCCTCACCAACACCTGTTGTTGGTGGTGTTTTTGATGATGGCTATTCTAGCAAGGGGGAGGTGGAATCTTAGTGTGGTTTTGATTTGCATTTCCTTTACGGCCAGAGATGGTGAGCATTTTTTCAGGTGTTTTTTGGTCATTTGAATTTCTTCTTTTGATAAAGCTCTGTTTAGTTCAGTTGCCCATTTATTTATTGGTTCATTGATTTTGGGAGAGTTTAGTTTCTTAAGTTCCTTGTATGTTTTGGTTATCAGTCCTTTGTCTGATGTATAGCTTGCAAATATTTTCTCCCACAATGTGGGTGGTCTGTTCAGTTTAGAGACCATTTCTTTTGTTGTGTAGAAGCTTTTAAATTTTATGTAATCCCATTTGTCCATCCTTTCTCTTAGTTGCTGGGCTGCTGGGGTTCTATTGAGGAAGTCCTTGCCTAACCTATTGCTTCTAGACTATTCCCTGTTGAACCACCCCTGCATCCCTGGGATGAAGCCTACTTGGTCATGGTGAATGATCTTTTTGATGTATTGTTGGATTTGGTTTGCCATTATTTTATAGAGGATTTTTGCATCAATGTTCATTTAGGAGATTGGCCTTTAGTTCTCCTTTTTGGAGGTGTCTTTGCCTGGTTTTAGGCTGAGTGTAATAGTGGCTTCATAAAATGAGTTAGGCAGTATTCCTTCCCTTTCTATTTTGTGGAACAGTTTAAGGAGGGTTGGTATTAGTTGTTCTTTAAAGGTCTGATAGAATTCAGCACAGAATCCATCAGGTCCTGGACTTTTCTTTTGTGGGAGACTCTTGATTGCTGCTGCAATTTCATTTTGTGCTATAGATCTACTCAGGTGATTATATTCTCTTGGTTCAGTTTTGGATGGTCATAAGTATCTAGAAGTCTGTCTATTTCTTCAAGTTTTTCAAATTTATTATAATATAGTTTCTCAAAGTAGTCTCTAATGATTTCCTGGATTTCCACGGTGTTTGTTATTATCTCCCCTTTTGTTTTTCTGATTTTACTGATTTAGGTTTTTTTCTCTCTTCATTTTAGTCAGGTTGCCAGGGGTCTGTCAATCATGTTTATTTTTTCAAAGAACCAGCTTTTGTCTAGTTGATTCTTTGTATTTTTTTTTTTGTTGTTTCTATTTCATTAATTTCAGCCCTTCTTTTTATTATTTCTCTCCTTTTGCTTGTTTTGGGATTTGCTTGTTCTTGTTTTTTTAGGAGTTTGAGATCTCATTGATTTGAGATCTTTCTGTCCTTTTAATATATGCATTCATGGCTATAAACTTTCCTCTTAAGACTGCCTTTGCTGTGTCCCATAGGTTCCAGTAGGTCATGTTTTCATTTTCATTAACTTCCAGGAAACTTTTAATTACCTATTTATTTCTTCAATGACACATTGATCATTGAGCAATGTGTTTTCATCTCTTGTTTTTGTTGTTAGTTCTAGTTTTAATGCATTGTGGTCATATAGAATACATGGGATTATTTCTATTTTCTTATATTTGCTGAGGCTTGCTTTGTGCCTTAAGATATGATCAGTTTTGGAGAAGGTTCCTTGGGCTGCTGAGAAGAATGTATATTGTGTAGAAGTTGGATGAAATATTCTGTAGACATCAGCTAGGTCCATCTGATCTATGGTGTGATTTAGTTCTAGAAATTCTTTATTGATTTTTTGTTTGGATGAACTATCTGTTGGTGATAGAGGGGTATTAAAGTCTCCAACTACCACTGTGTTGGAGTCTATATATGTTTTTAGGTCCTTCAGAGTATGTTTGATGAAATTGGGTGCACTGATGTTGGGTGCATATAGGTTGATAATTGTTATTTCATTTTGGTGTATTTCCCCTTTTATTAGTATGGAGTGTCCTTCTTTATCTCATTTTTCAATGTCTTTTTGAAGTCTTCTTTTGTCAAGATAAGTATTGCTACTCCTGCCTGTTTTGGGAGGCCATTGGCTTGGTAAATCTTCTTCCAGCCTTTTACCCTAAGTCAGTGTTTGTTTTTGTTGATGAGATGGGTCTCCTATAAACAACAGATTGTTGGATCTTCCTTCTTAATCCAGTTTGCTGATTGGTGTCTATTGATGGGGGAATTAAGTCTCCTAACATTCAGTGTTAGTATTGATAGGTATGTGGTGATTCCTGTCATTTAGATGTTTTTGTTGTTTAAGGATTTGATTGTGTGCACTGAATTAATGTTACTCTCTGATTCCTTGCCTTTTCTTCTCCTGTGGTTTGGTACTGGCTGTCCTTTCTTGGTTTTGTTTGCTTTCATTTTCTGTGTGCAGAATTCCTTGAAGAATCTTTTGTAGTGGTAGCTTGATGGTCATATGTTGTTTTATTTTTTAATGTATGCACTTTTATTTTTTTTTCTTTTATTATTCATATGTGCATACAAGGCTTGGGTCATTTCTCCCCCCTGCCCCCACCCCTTCCCTTACCACCCACTCCACCCCCTCCCTCTCGCCCCCACCCCCTCAATTCCCAGCAGAAACTATTTTGCCCTTATTTCTAATTTTGTTGTAGAAAGAGTATAAGCAATAATAGGAAGGAACAAGGGTTTTTGCTGGTTGAGATAAGGATAGCTATACATGGAGTTGACTCATTAATTTCCTGAGTGTGTGTGTTACCTTCTAGGTTAATTCTTTTTGATCTCACCTTTTCTCTAGTTCCTGGTCCCTTTCTCCTATTGGCCTCAGTTGCTTTTAAGGTATCTGCCTTAGTTTCTCTGCATTAAGGGCAACAAATGCTAGCTAATTTTTTAGGTGTCTTACCTATCCTCACCCCTCCCTTGTGTGCTCTCGCTTTTATCATGTGCTCAAAGTCTAATCCCATTGTGTGTTTGCCCTTGATCTAATGTCCACATATGAGGGAGAACATATGATTTTTGGTCTTTTGGGCCAGGCTAACCTCACTCAGAATGATGTTCTCCAATTCCATCCATTTACCAGCAAATGATAACATTTTGTTCTTCTTCATGGCTGCATAAAATTCCATTGTGTATAGATACCACATTTTCTTAATCCATTCGTCAGTAGTGGGGCATCTTGGCTGTTTCCATAACTTGGCTATTGTGAATAGTGCTACAATAAACATGGGTGTGCAGGTGCCTCTGGAGTAACCTGTGTCACAGTCTTTTGGGTATATCCCCAAGAGTGGTATTGCTGGATCAAATGGTAGATCAATGTCTAGCTTTTTAAGTAGCCTCCAAATATTTTTCTAGAGTGGTTGTACTAGTTTACAGTCCCACCAACAGTGTAAGAGGGTTCCTTTTTCCCCAAACCTCGCCAACACCTGTTGTTGTTGGTGTTGCTAATGATGGCTATTGTAACAGGGGTGAGGTGGAATCTTAGTGTGGTTTTAATTTGCATTTCCTTTATTGCTAGAGATGGGGAGCATTTTTTCATGTGTTTTTTGGCCATTTGAATTTCTTCTTTTTTGAAAGTTCTGTTTAGTTCACTTGCCCATTTCTTTATTGGTTCATTAGTTTTGGGAGAATTTAGTTTATTAAGTTCCCTATATATTCTGGTTATCAGTCCTTTGTCTGATGTGTAGCTGGCAAATATTTTCTCCCACTCTGTGGGTGTTCTCTTCAGTTTAGAGACCATTTCTTTTGATGAACAGAAGCTTTTTAGCTTTATGAAGTCCCATTTATCTATGCTATCTCTTAGTTGCTGTGCTGCTGGGGCTCCACTGAGAAAGTTCTTACCTATACCTACTAACTCCAGAGTATTTCCTACTCTTTCCTGTGTCAACTTTAGAGTTTGGGGTCCGATATTAAGATCGTTGATCCATTTTGAGTTAATATTGGTATAGGGTGATATACATGGATTTAGTTTCAGTTTTTTGCAGACTGCTAACCAGTTTTCCCAGCAGTTTTTGTTGAAGAGGCTGCTATTTCTCCATCGTATATTTTTAGCTCCTTTGTCAAAGATAAGTTGCTTATAGTTGTGTGGCTTCATATCTGGGTCCTCTATTCTGTTCCACTGGTCTTCACGTCTGTTTTTGTGCCAGTACCATGCTGTTTTTATTCTTATTGCTTTGTAATATAGTTTGAAGTCAGGTATTGTGATACCTCCTGCATTGTTCTTTTGACTGAGTATTGCCTTGGCTATTCATGGCCTCTTGTGTTTCCATATAAATTTCACGGTAGATTTTTCAATCTCTTTAATGAATGTCATTGGAATTTTGATGGGAATTGCATTAAACATGTAGATTACTTTTGGGAGTATCGACATTTTTACTATGTTGAGTCTACCAATCCATGAGCATGGGAGATCTCTCCACTTTCTATAGTCTTCCTCAATCTCTTTCTTCAGAAGTGTATAGTTTTCCTTGTAGAGGTCGTTCACATCTTTTGTTAGGTTTACACGTAGGTATTTGATTTTTTTTGAGGCTATTGTAAATGGAATTGTTTTCATACATTCTTTTTCAGTTTGCTCATTGTTAGTGTATAGAAATGCTAATGATTTTTCTATGTTGATTTTATATCCTGCTACCTTGCTATAGCTATTGATGATGTCTAGAAGCTTCTGAGTAGAGTTTTTTGGGTCTTTAAGGTATAGGATCATGTCATCTGCAAATAGGGATATTTTGACAGTTTCTTTACCTATTTGTATTCCTTTTATTCCTTCTTCTTGCCTAATTGCTCTGGCTAGGAATTTCAGTACTATGTTGAATAGGAGTGGAGATAGTGGGCATCCTTATCTGTTCCTGATTTTAGAGGGAATGGTTTCAGTTTTTCTCCATTAAGTATAATGCTGGCTGTAGGTTTGTCATAGATAGCTTTTATAATGTTGAGGAACTTTCCTTCTATTCCTAGTTTTCTTAGAGCTTTTATCATGAAATGATGTTGGATCTTATCAAAGGCTTTTTCTGCATCTATTGAGATGATCAAGTGGTTTTTGTCTTTGCTTTTGTTAATGTGGTTTATTAAGTTTATTGATTTTCATATGTTGAACCACCCCTGCATCCCTGGGATGAAGCCTACTTGGTCGTGGTGAATAATCTTTTTGATGTGTTGCTGAATTCGGTTTGCCATTATTTTGTTGAGGATTTTTGCATCAATGTTCATTAAGGAGATTGGCCTATAGTTCTCCTTTTTGGATGTGTCTTTGCCTGGTTTTGGGATAAGTGTAATACTGGCTTCATAAAATGTGTTTGGCAGTTTTCCTTCCCTTTCTATTTTGTGGAACAGTTTAAGGAGGGTTGGTATCAGTTCTTTTCATATGTTATTTTAGTTTCTGCTTATCATGGAAGGCTTTTGTTGCTCCATCTATTTTGAATGATAGTTTTGCTGGGTAGAGTATACTAGGGTTGAAGTTGTTTTCATTCAGTGCCCAGAATACCTCACTCCATGTCCTTTTTTCTTTTAATGTTTCCATTGAGAAATCTGCTGTGATTTTGATGGGTTTACCTTTATATGTTATTTGTTTTTTCTCTCTTATAGCCTTCAATATACTTTCTCTATTCTCTGTGCTTGTTGTTTTAATGATAATATGTCATGGGGAAGTTCTATTTTGGTCAAGTCTGTTTGGTGTCCTGGAGGCTTCCTGTACCTGAATGGGAATAGATTTCTCTAGATTTGGGAAATTCGCTGTTTTATTTTGTTGAATATATTATGAATCCCTTTTGTTTGGACTTCTCCTTCTTCAATGCCCCTGATTCTCAGGTTTGGTCTTTTGATGGAGTTGGTGAGTTCTTTCATATTCCTTTCATAGGTCTTGAGTTGTTTGACTAATAGCTCTTCAGTTTTTCCTTTTATTTCCATTTTATCTTCAGGTTTTGAGATTCTGCGTTCCACTTGTTCTAATCTGCTGGAGTGGCCTTCCATTGTGTTTTTTATTTCTGTTTCATTCTTTTTTCTGAGGCTGTCCATATTATAGGTTACTTCTTTTTTAATATTTTCATCTTTAATTCATTTATTTCTCTATTTATAGTGTTCTCTGTTTCAGTTTGGTGTTTATTTAGGGCTGCTATGAGTTCACTCATTTGTTTCTGTGTCTTTTCATATTCTTGATTCTTGGTGTCTTGGAATTTCTTGAGTGTCTCTTGCACATTTTGGTTGACCATGTCTAGTAACATCTCCATGAAATTCTCAGTGATTATTTGCAGGATTTCTTTTTTGAGGGTGTTCTTGTGGGTATCATTGGGTTCCTTGGTGTCATTTATCTTTGTTTTTTTGGAGTCTGGAACTGGGTGTCTATTTTCTTCATTTCCCTCTGAATACTGTATTAAATTATTTTTTTGGGGAGAATGATTTCCATCCCTCTGTCATCTTCCCATTGTTCCATTTGGTATTGTGTAACTATGTTCTTGATAGGCTATTTGTGGTTTCAGTCACCTGTTTTCCTTCCCTTGGTTTGATTTTGTTTTGTGGGTGTATTGGGTTTTTAACTTAATGTATGTATGCTATTTCTGTCCCTGGTCTGTGTGTAATTTAGTATTAACTAACTCACAATAGTAAAACTAACAAAACAAAACAAAAACCAAAGTAATCAACAGGAAGAGATGAACAAACAAACATAAACAAACAAACAAGAGAGAAAAGAAACCAACAAACACACAAAAAAACTTCAGTTTCAGGAACAATAGAATTTCAGTCTTAGTAGTTCTGGTGTTACTCCTTCAGCATCCAGTCCTGGTGTTGGTAATTTAGAAGAAGCCCTGTCTTAGTCTCACCAGGTGGTTGGGGAGTATAGCCAGTTTTTCTTCTGTCTTTCAGCAGCAGCTGCTTAGTCAGCTTCTCTCTCAGTGAGTTGTGGCAGTTTAAATTTGTATGTTGTCCTCAGGTTCTGGAGATCAGCTCTGTAGCCCAACAGCTGTCCTGCTTTGGAGTTGGGTTTTCACTGTGTTGGTTTACTGGAGGCTTGTTTCTTTTCCTTGCCACCTTTGCCTGGGGCAAGGTCAGTAATCTGTCAGCCGGCCCCCTACTGTCAGTATGTTGTGATTGTTTGCTGATTGTTTTTCAATGCAGGGTTTGACTTTGGATGTTGCTAACTGGCTCAGGAAATGAGCTTTGTGGACCGCTATCTGTCCTATTTCAGGCAGCAGCTTATCACTGGCTCGCTGTTGGCCCTTCTGCCTTTCCAGTCTTTGTTTACTGAAAGTTCACATGGAGATCAGCATCCCGCCCCCTCTGCTGTGTGTTAGTTTTCAGTTCCTTGTTTATTGTTCAGTTTTTTTTTTTGTGGGGTGGGAGGTCAGTCTGCCCAAGGGGCTATGCTGGTTTGTCCCAGGGGTGGCTGGGGGAATACTGTGTGACACTTGGCGCTCACCTGTTTGGTATGCCAGATGTCTACCAAGCAAGTTTGGAGCTGGTGTCTGGCAGCGTGGGAGGCCTCCTGTTTTCTCAATGTAATGTGGCATGGAGAAGCTTTGTACGGACTAGGAGTTCAGGGTGTCTAAGTTTTGATTCTTGGTGCTTTATTTCTGCCAAGTGTAGCTCCAGTGTCTCAGCAAGATTTTTGATTTACAGAGCTCATGCTGTCTGCTTCTGCACCCTAGTCACCATCTTGGATCCCTTTGGTATGAACACCTTGAAGCAAAGTTAGCATTCCAGCTTCAGAGCTCCTGGGGAAATTTCAGTCCATTTCAGTCTCTCCCTCTGCCCTCTGCTCAGTCCTCCTGTTTTCACTCTTCCATAGGTGGTGATCAGGAGAGGATTCACCAATAAACTTCCAGTGTGTAAGCCTCCGCTAAAATTGTGTTTCTTGGTATACCATATTTAAGAGCTAGGTGTGGTATAGGAACCAGAGCATACAATGAGATTTTAGAGTCAGGTACATGTCAGCTCACTGACATTGAGGACATCATCCCTGGTGGCAGGTGGAACATGATAGCCCCTGGAAAGCTCTAGTGGTGCATTTGATACAATTTTCACTTCTGGTGTGTGGAAAGGAATGTAAAGGTAGGAGTAATGTAATAGGTGCATGAGAAGTTTGGTGGAAGTAGTGATTATAAGTAGTATGGAATTAAATGACTATTCCTGGGGGCAATGAATGAAAAGCAGTAGGATAATGAAAAAGCAAGAGATATTAATCACTAATTAAAGGCTAAGTTTGAAAGAGAGAGGACCTCTTGGTGGCATATAAAGAGACTCCTCCTGAAGCTGGAGGGCAGAAAAATGTGAGGATCAGGCCCAGGGCATAATCATAAGAGCAACAATATCCCAGAGGAGGTTGAATTCCCAACATTAGAAAGACTGCGACACTAAGGTTAGGGCCCTGATTGGGAGAGTGATACCCTATGACATAGGATGAGGAAAGCTAGGTCAGTGCATTAGAAAATCTTAAATCTCCTGATCCCTCTTAACCCTTTAAACCTGCAGAAAGAGGCCAGTACTTCCTGTCAAAGGATGGTGCTTTCATCCTTTGAAGCCTCTGCCATGCAATACAACATTACAACCCTTCAGAATTGACACTCCCATCATATATCCTGGTCACCAGACCTTTAATTACAGTTAAATCATAACATAACTTGGCTGTGGAGGTGCTGGACCCTGTATGGAAGGACAGGGGCTCCATTTAGGAAAACTGCATGTCCTACATGCCTAGCAGAAGCTGGGAGAATGCACGTGGAACTGGACCATGAGTGTTTGCAGGTAAGGGAAGTTAGACTATAAGAAAGGAGCTTATCAACATGGTAGCATTCTTCTATGATGCATGATTTAACACCTTTAGCAATCACCTTGGACAATGATGAATCTTGAAATTTGAAGAAAATTAAGGCTTATACCAAGTGAAGTAGAACTCATGAGGCAGACAGTAGAAAAATAGATCAAAAGTCTGAGAGCAGAAGGGGAGCTAGAAAGAACATACAATCTAAGGACAGAAAATCTGCCAGTGACTATGTTCCTAGGACATGCCCTGAATACAGCCTATTTATCAACATATTAAAGAGTGCTCTGGTATAGCAATCTTCAAGAAAACAAACACCAATAAATGTTGAAGTGGATGCTGGGGAAAAATGAATCTTTATACATTGTTGTTGAGAATGTAAATTAGTGCAGCCACTATGGATATCAGTATGGAGGTTCCTCAAAAACTAAATAATGGAGCTACCATATGATCTTGCCATACCATTTTTGTGAAGGAATGTAAGTCAGTATACAATACCTGTATGCTCATGTTTTTAGCAGCACTATTCACTTTAGCTAAATTATGGAATCAGCCTAGATGTCCATCGATTGATGAATGGATAAAGAAAATGTAATACATACAATGGTGTATTAACAGCCAAAAAGATTGAAATGATGTCATTTGTAGGAAAATGGATGGGACTGGAAATCATGTTAAGTGAAAAAAAGCCAGACTGAGAAAGACAAATATTGCAGTGCTCTCTCATATTTGGAATCTAGACCTAAAAAAATGGTACAGTATAAAATGGAGGGGGGCATGTTTGGAGGTGAGAACCAGCAGGAATAGGAAAGGTGAATGGAAAGGACAAAGAGGGGTGAATATGATCAAAGTACTTCATATGCCTGTATGGAAATAGATTAACCCATTAAAATTATTTATAAAGAGAGGAAAGGGGGGATAAGAAAGAGAATTGCAGGAGGTGAATTCATTCAAAGTACATTGTATGCATGTATGGAAATATCACAAGGAGCTGTGATGTTTTAATTGATTATTAATTGTATAATTAATTTAAAAAGTGTTCTGGTGAGAAGGCACCAGATTTATTGAGATTCCCCTTGGTGGCTGTCCTGTAGGGCAAACATGGTGACAGCAGATGCTGATACAGAACTGGGCTTCCTGATAAGAAAGGGATAATGAGATTCCAGAATAACAAGGACCAGAAAGTGACACTTCACAATCAGAAGAAATGAAGCTATGGAATCAGAGTGGCTGTAGGTGAGAAGGGATGGGCCTGACCTGTAAGAAGGCTACCAAGTTGACTAACAGAAAATGTACTTCTTAGCAATAGGATAGATATGTAGGCAATAAGAATATTGCTTAATTTTTGCAATCCAGAGTAATCAGTAATAGAGAATAAAAAAGCTGAGTGTAACTAACCCAATAAATGGTCATGATCCCTTGGTAAACTTCCAGACCCCTAACTAGTGAATTGAGGAGAGACCATGCCTTCAGGAGGAAAGACCCTGCAACACCATGGCAAGTGTTCATTGTGATGGTTTCCCCATCCCTTTCCCACAGATTACTATGGCCATTTACTTAGATAACCAGTTCACTGGGGAAAGGGGAATATTTAAACATTTCAAGGACTGTTGGGCACAGAGTACAAATTGACATTGGAATCTGAGAGACCCAAAACATTTTTGTGACTTACTGTTATAGTGGGGAGAAATGGATAGCCAGGTAATAAATGGAGTCACAGTGGTTCTTCTGGGTCCATAGACCCACCAGTGATCATTTCCTTGGTTCCTAAATTGGTATGTGGAAGATCGTCCATATAGAATCCTTAACCGAGGGGCCAGAAACCTTAGTGGGACAGTTTCAGAAGCTCCACATCCCCTGCCCTCTGCTGCAGCCTAAACCATATTATGTCCTTGGAAATAGCATAGTTTAGCATCTTAAAGGCTGTAGGGGCAATAGTCCTCTTATTACTAGGTAATTCACCAATTTGGTCACTAAGCAAACTAGATCATATAGAGGATCACAGATGTCCAAAAGTCATCCAAGCAGCATCTCCGCATGCAAGTGCTGTGCTAGATATGAGTATCTTTCCTAGTGCAATCAAACATGGCCTTAAGTACGTGGACTGTCATCATTGACCTGATGAGTGCCTAGCTCCCATTCCTGCCAGGATGGAGGATCAGAAACAGTTTAAATTCACTCAGCAGAGGTGGACAACAGTATATATTCTTACCTTGAGCCACTTTGGTTTCTATATAAAGGGATGACCAGGTGTATGGTCCAAAGCTTGGCTCGTTATGAATATTTACCTCACTGTTGTGTTTCAGGACCATCTTGAAATATGCAGCAGGAGTATATTTTTAGCTTTGCACACCTCTGTATTAGCTGGTTATTTGGGACCTTACCACATGCAAGTATAGGTATGAGCTAAAGGAGAGGGAAGGATAAATTCATTTAGAGTGTATTCTGCATTATACCAATGGATTTCTGTCACCTCAATTTTGTTCAATGTTGATTACCACAGTTTCATAGTGGAGCAAACTATTAGGGCCACTCAGAGATGTGTGAGCTGCCACATTGAAGCAAGTCTCTTGGGGGAAGTGAGGATCTTGTATCAGTCAAATCTCAACTAGAGAAACAAAACCAGCAGGAGATACATATTGAGATTTATTGTATGGAATTGGCCGATGTGAATTGTGCAGGTTTGCAAGATAAGTCCAGAATTCATAGGGTCGGCCATCAAAATTGACAGATTAGTGTTCTTGGGTAAGAAACTTTGTTGCTAAACACAAGTGCAATTTCTTCTTCCTCAGGAAAGTCTCCTTCCTTCTTTTAAACCTTTTAACTGACTTAGATCCATCTCAATTACTCAGAATTATATAATCTAGGATAACGTCCCTTACTTAAAATCAACTGATTATGGACTTTAATCCACATCACAAGATAACATCATTCACAGCATCACTTAGATGGGTGTTTGAATGAATAATTTGGAATTTATATCCCAGCCAAGCTGACATATAAAATTAACCATCACAAAAAATGTGATATATATATGTAACATCATTAAACTATAAAGAATGAAATCCTATCATTTGTGGCAATATTGATGGATTTAGAAGACAGTATGTTAAGTGAAATAAGCCAGATACTGAAAGATGACTTCTGTTTGCTCTCACTGATATATGGAATCTAGAAATAAATTGAAGTAGACAGTAAATAGTGTTCACTAAAGGCTAAGAGGGCAAGGAGGAGATAGGGAGAAGTTAAAAAATGGGTACTGAAATATAGTTAGATAGGGGAAATAAATTCTGTTGTTCTATAGCACAGCAGAGTGGCTATAGTTTACAATTCATTATATACCCCAAAATGACTGGAAGAAAGGCGTTTGAAGGTTCCCAACACAAAGAAATGCACAATATATTGCATATATGTGAAGAATTCATTGCATTGCACTAGGCAGTTATTAGGTGTCAATTAACAGAACTGACCATCACTGTAACACATTATTTTACATTTGTAACATTAAATTCAACTTGAAAATGGAACCTAAATGTGTTCCTTACTTGACTGAAAATCTTCAGAATGAATACTCCTACATTCCCTATATTTTTTGCTAATATGAATTAGCAAGTTACCGTAATTCTTTTGTGTGTAAGTCATCATCTTCAAAATCTGGCTTTTTCATTGAGCCTTGTTAGAAATCCAGGACGTGTTTCTAAATATAGGAAGAAGAAGCCCTCAGTCCAGGAAGCTTAAGGGGGGTGGGGAATTTGAGGAGCTCCGGGCATTCCAAGGCCTTTCCTATATCCTTCTTCCTATTCTCAGAGTGCCACTCTCAGTTCATTTATTTTTCAGCTTTCAAATAAGAGTCCTAAAAAAGCTTTATGCTCAACTGAAGCTGAAAATCAGGAACCAGTGTGTCCAAGCTCTGTTTACTTTTTATCTTCTTTCTGTAGCCCAAAGAAAGAATACTCGGATTTCAATTCATGTTTCAAGTGAAGAAGACAAGGGTTTGAGCTTGTCATTCTATTTATTTTCTTTCTTTCTTTTTTTGGTGGGGTTGGTGTTTGAACCCAAGACTTTGCACTTGCAAAAATGGGCACTCTATCACTTGATCCACACCTCTAGTCTTTGCCATTCTAGTTTTGGAGAGATGCTTGGTGCTATTAGGAACAGCAGCCATATTCTGACATCTCTGAATTTCTCCAGTGTTTTATTTTTTTTTTCAGATTCTTTGCCCATTTTCTTCCTTTTTAAAAAATTTTATTTTATCATTTACTTACATGTGTATACATTATCTGGGCCACCTCCTCTTTTTTCCCCTCAAGTGTTTTATATTCTACTTTGGCTTATTTATCTTTTTGTTTTGTTTTGGTGGGACTGGGGTTTGAACTCAGGGCTTCAAGCTTACAAAGCAGGTGCTCTACTGGTTGAGCCACACCTCTATATTCTACTTTGGAAGCAACAAGGCAGTAACAAAAATTTTTCTTCCCATGAGCATGTTGTTCTAGGTGACCACAGGTAATAATTTATTAAGCTGCTTTGCTACTATATACCATGATTCCCATCCTTTGATATTAATGAGACTATGATTCATCTCACCCAGTTAATCTAGATTATCCCAGATTTCTCATATTTTCTTTAGTTTCTGTTGCCTATAACTCATCTACTGGTGCCAATTTCTTTTTTTGAAATTATTCCTAGTCAGGCAAGAAAAAAACAACTCAGGCTGTCTTAGGCAGAAAAGGAATATTGAGGACTCACAGAAAATACAAGGTATTAGAGAACAGAAATGGAAACATAAACCAAGGCAGCTTTGAAAAGTCAGGAGATAGGAAATGAAATTGTTTCTTAAAGGAGCAGTCTTCTCAGAATTCATCTGCTGGGGTTGTCACCACATAAATGACTCCCAACCTATGTCACTCAAATCAAAGATGAAAGTGGAAGGTATGCTTGGTCAAGCTCAGGTTGAGTGAGCTTGATGCTTCGCACTAAAAACAAAAAGAATGACTGTCTACGCAGAGAGAGACGGGGTGCAGTTCAAGAATAGCATGGTGATAGGAGATTAAGTGATACTCAGGGAAGCGGTGAAGGTCAAGGATTGGGAGAAACTCAGAGGACAGGTGAGTGTTTAAGAGTAGAGTGAATATGTGGTCAAGGAGAGGCAAGGGTCATAAATGGGGTGAGAGTCAGAAATAGGAAAAGGGGTAGAAACTGTATAAGGTCAACAATAGAGTAAGGGCCAGGGAAGAGGCAAATTATTTGTATCAATGGCATCCTATCATGGTGCATGTCAAAAGGTCCATAGCATCTGAAGAGCTTTATCAAATTGTGAAACACAAGCCAAGTGGCACCTACAATCCTAGCTACTCAGAAGGTAGAGATAAGAAGGATCAAGGTTCAAAGCTAGCCCAGGCAAATAGTTTGTGAGACCCTATCTCAAAATTACAAAAAAGGGCTAGTGGAGTGGCTCAAGCAGTAGAGCCCCTGTCTAGCAAGCATGAGGCCCTGAGTTTAAACTCCAGTACTGCCAAAAAGAAAAAAAAAAAACGAAATACAAAAACCCTAGCTGAGATCAATTCTATTTATTCAGTTTCCAAAACCTTTATTATTATTATTTTTTGACAGTACTGGAGTTTGAACTCAGGGCTTTGTGCTTGCCAGACAGGTACTCTACTACTTGAGCCCTTTTTGCTTTACTTATTTTTTTGAATTGTATCTTGCTTTTATGTCAGGGCCAGCCTGGACCACAATTCTCCTATTTATACCTCCTGAGAAGTTGGGATGACAGGTGTGTATCACAGCACCCAGTTTTTTTATTGGTTGAGATGGGAGTCTCGTGAACTTTTTGTGTGGGCGGGCCTTGAACCTCCAAATCTTCACTTCCTGAGTTGCTAGTGAGTCACTGTACCCAGTCCCAATAAATTTTTAGTTTATTTTAAACAGTATAATTATCCTTTAACATACATTTCTGTATCCTTAAACTGGTATGCATCTACAATTATAATTAGGTAAATTTAGTGCATAATGAGAACTACAACTAAAATTAAATTTGTTCTGTAGGGCTGGTACAATACCAGTCATAGACATTTGGCTTCTCTCTCTACCTGCAATAATTCTATCTCCTGGCACAATGCCTGATGCCAAACGGGCTCAACAAACAAACAGATAAACAAAATACTGAACAAAAAAATTACTGGTGGAGTTACAAACAGATTTCTACCAAAAGAATGTATAAAAGTGAACTTTCAAAAGAATAAGAGTGGTATAGGCATAGAGGGAGTTTTATATATGAATACAGAGCAACTTCCATAGTTTTATAAGCATCTAAATCTCTGTATTAAAGCCCTTTCTGTGTGACATACTTATAGTGTTACCATTTCCTGTAGTAAAATCTGACTGACACAGAGATGAAGAAAATTAATCTGAAGGAAGGAAAGATAGAAAGGAAGATACATTTATTAGGTTTTATGGCTTTTGATTTGTGAAGTCTGCTCAGCCCTCAAAAGGGCTGATCCAGGATATTACAACAGCTTTGATGTCTGCGTGGGTGGAAGGTGGGGCTTTCCATAAATACTGTTTTCCATTCAGGATAGGGTTGGCTATAGAACCTATGGACTTCTAGGCTTGATTTTCACATTGGAAGTGGGGGTGGGATGGGGGCCTTGGAAAAGAATTAGGAGATCAATTTGCAAATTCCTCATGGAAAGTGGATAAATTTAGCTTGAGTGTACAATAGAGCAAGCATGTTGGGTTGCTATAGGGACTGAACAGGGAGGAAAGTTAATGTCCAGCTGATGCTGAAGTCCTTACAGATATGAAGAGGGATTCCAGAAGAATATTTCCTATTGTTCCTTTTTGTTGCTTCTTGATGAATTGTTATTAATTGAAGGTGTTTTATAGAACCTAAGCCTAAAGACTATAGGGAGAAGAAATGGGATGATTTAAACTTGCCTTGAAAGACTATACTGTTTGTTTTTAATTTTTCATAATTACGTGAGCCTTCAGTCACATTTCTTGTACCCTCAGTCACATTCCTGAAGAAAACTTCTGTCTCATTTAACTCTTTACATGGTTTTTGAATTAGATTAATGATCAGCTGTAGGTGTCCCCAGGTAAACATTTATAAGCAATCAGCTTTCTGATCTGTGGGGGCATTGCCACTGTTTATCCTTGGTTTGTCTGATGGTTGATGTCAGTCAAAATACACATTTTCTTAGGTTCTGCTAAAAGATGGTGGAGCACCCTTCCTTTAGAGTAACAGGTATGAAATCAGGAAAGGGAAAAAACATCATTTTATCTCTTGATGAATTTAAATCAGTTGGAATAGAAAACTTAATCTTGCTAAATTAAAGTGACATGGTTGTTTCCAAATTTTGTGACACAGTTTTTCTAGGATTTAAATTCAGCAGTTAATGACTCTGTCCCTTCCTGTTGTTTTCTTCCTTTTTCCAAAGGATGGCTGTCCTTTGTGGAGGGAGCACCATAGTGGGGCGTGTTGTCTATGGGATTTGACATTGAGCAGGGGCAACCCAGCCTTCCCTGGTCTGCTCCCTTGCTGGTCTCTGCTCCACAGAATCCTGTACTCATGCAACCTCTCACAGTCCTAGTATCGTCTCTCACTTATGCAGTTCTTTCTCAGTTGCTGCCAGTCCTTCCAGGTGTTTCCACTTTTCTCTATGAGCAGAGAACACTTACTTTTAGCATCAGCCACAACTCACAGTGCTGGGTCGGCGCCCTTGTGCCTATATTCACGAACCCCTTCCTTGTCATTATCGCTCTGCTCCTTAGACAACCGTGTGGCCATTAAGGCTTCTCTTTAAGTGTGTAGTCTCTGTGAATATAACTCAGGAAGCAATGACCATGTGATCTTTGGGTTTTCCAAAACCTGTATGTAGTTTTCATGTGAGCCATCTTCTGATCCCAGGACTCAGGCTCAGGAAGCATCTACATAAATGCTCATGTTCCCTCTTACTCTTTTTTTTTTTTTTGGCAGTGCTGGGGTTTGAGTTCAGGGCCTTGCACTTGCTAGGTAGGTATTGTATGACTTGAGCCATGCCCCCCGTCCTTTTATTCCCTTTGGATGTAAACATACTCTAAGATCTTCAGCATTCTTTCCCCAATTTGTTTGTGGATAAACTTCTTCCTTCCAGCATTTTCCCTTGACATGGAAATCCAGAAATGTAGAATAAAAACATTTTTTCTCTGTTAGGATTCTGGTGTTCAGAAATTAAAAGCATTTTGGTTTTCAGATTATTGACTGCAAAGGATCTACAAATGTCTACTTAGATTCTCAAAAGCCAAGGACATGGCACTGTTTTCTTGGTTTCAGTTTCAGAGCAGAAAATTGTTGTTATTAGATCATTTTGAAGAGTAGAATAGAGCTTAATATGAAAATATTATTCTGTTATATGAGGTGACCCTTCTTACTTTGAGGTATTGTCCTTTATTTTAGAGAATGATAGAGAAAAATGACAACTGAGGTACATTTAATGCTTGTTTAGGGGCAGGGGGTGAGTGGAAAGCAGTCAACCATTTGTCATCTTCCTTCTTTTCTTCCTTCCTTCCTTCCTTCCTTCATGTTTTACTGGTCCTTGGATTCCAAATGACTGGCAATCTGTAGTATAATGGAGTAAAATAGAGCACTAATGATCTGGATATCAGGATTTCTGTCCCTATTCTGCCACTAACAATGACATCCTATGACTTTGGGAAGGTCATGTCTTTCCCTGCTCTTCAGTTTCCTAGTATGAAATGGGTGTTACAGGATGACCCTGTTTTTTTTTTTCCTATACTAGAATGCAAACAGATAATAATAATAATAATAACAATAATAATAATAATAATAATAAGTGATGTTTATTATATATTTGCTCTTTGGCAGTTCCTGGGTTAAGTCTTTTTCATGGTGTATAAGTTTACTTATTAAGGAACAGGATGAGTCATGGCTTCCCCTGCGGGGCTCACTCTTCAATCAAATGGGAAAAAGAAGACTGAACGCTCTTACTTGAAGATGTCTTCATCTGAAGCAGTTAGGTCTGGCACTTAGCCTCATTTTCCCTTTTTCAAATCTCCTAAATCCTCTCATAAACATCAAGTTCAGCTAGAAGATTTGTAAGGATGCTTTGTGGCATCTCAGTGTGTCTTCTGAGCAGCATGGTTCCTCTTCAACATTCCAGATCAGCTCTCTATGTCCAGCAGTATATAACCCTGAAAAAAGAATTTTCTGGTTTGCAGCATGAGATAAGTAGTCAAAACCAGTTCCACTGGATTTTTCAGCAGATGTTCTGCCACCAGTTGCAAAGATAGGTTTCCCAAAGTGGAAAGCCTGTCTCCCTTAGAGTTTATGATGAAAAAAGCTAGGCTTTTATGACTGTTCAAGGCAACTTCCTGGCCCCAGTGGTGACATGTAATCCCACCAGAGATGTTGACTGAACTCCAAATTTGTTGCTTAAACTCTCAGGAAAATTTCTATTTTATCAACATTTTCTTGGCTTCCTGTGCCATGGAAGACTGCCAACTCATGAGATAATTTGCAATGAGGGGTTAACAAAGGATTAATTTGTTACTGTTCCAGAGAGTTTCATTTTCAAGGGAGAAGTTAGAGAATTTTGGGTTTTAGGCCTTCTCACCAGGCCTAAACATTTTCAGCAATGAAATATTCTTACTTCAGACCCTACCTAGACCAGAAGTTCCTGAAGTCTCCTTAATTGTGTGTCTCTAGCCAGTTGTTGACTTCAGAGAAGATCACTTGACTTGATGTGTGTGTTTTAGGAAATTTTAGGATTGTAGCTTTTCTGACTTGGAGAGAAATTCAAAGGTCATCCAACACAAATTTTGCCAAAGTAGATGTGTCCTCTGGGGCACTATGTGACAGTGTCTCTGTGAATCATATACATGGCTCTACCTCTAGCTGTTACTGAGGGTAACCTCCTTCAATTGATCAGGGACTTTAACTACATCTGTTGACTTACTCCATAGCAGAGAAAACACAATAAGTTTACCATGGAGAAACCTGTCAAACATGGATTAGCTGGGTGTTCAGGTTAACATTATCAGTGATAAGTCACATTAATTGAATATACCTTTGATAGGATACGATGAGGGCCTGCCTCCCTTAAACACACAACTCCAACCTAGTTCTGGGAAAGGCATCAGAAAACCTTAAATCAGGAGATTCCAAGATGGTGGCTAGAGGTAGGAAGCAGAAAGCGACCCTCCTATAGTGAAATCTTGGAGAGACGCTGGAGACACACTTTGCAGGCATAATCACTGAGAAAAGGTATAACTTTGACCCCTCTACATCTCCAGCCGGTGCAGAGAATCTCCACTTCACGTTAAACGGAGAACCGAGGAGGGCCCCCGGGGCCGCCAGTGGCCGGCGCCCATACTGCTTGGGAAGACGCGGACCAGGTGAGCTTCGGTACTGCGGTACCCCCTCAGACAAGCCTGGGCCAGAGCAGCATAGCCCCCTGGACAGACTGACCTCCACCTGGGAAAAAAAGAGAAACTGAGTAATAAGCAATAAGAACAGTTAAGACACGCTGGAAAGAGGGTGGGGCACCCTGAGCACTGAAGATTGGAGGAAAGGAATCCTTCCTGGGACTGTAAATAAACAAGCCGGGCGGGCCGGAGAGCCTCTGGCGGGAGCGGGCGCGCCCAGCAACCAGGAGCAGGGAAGCTTGTGAGAGGAGAAAAGACCCACTTCCCAAGTGAACTGTAAACAAACATGGTGGCCGGCAGCACCGCCCAGTAAGCAGGAGCAGGAAAGCTTCTGAAAGTGGCAGTGGGAGGAAAACTTCAGAGGAGAGGCTTCTGAAAGTGGCAGTGGGAGGAAAACTTCAGAGGAGAGGGGGGAAGACCCACCTCCCACATGAACTGTAAATAAACACGCAGGCCTGACAACGCGGGGGCAGTGTCACCTTTCCCAGTGCTTGGAAAGGGGAAAGCCTGTAGCAGAGGCTCCCGCACAGGAGAACTCTGAGCAAACAAAGCCTGTGGGACCAGGTGAGTGCTAGCTCACCCCAGAGACCTGCATAAATAATGCCGCCAGCTACAGGCTGAGAGCAGCAGGCAGGCAAGCCACAGTTGCAGATACCACTCTCAGAACTGTCTCCAGACGCCTTTTTTTCTTTTTCTCCCTACCTTTGATGAGAGAACAACCGAATTACACCTGCAAGCTGAAAAACTTACTGAAACTGTATTGCATTTGAACTTGGGACACTTGGTGGGGCTTTGTGTGTGTGTGTGTGTGTGTGTGTGTGTGTGAGAGAGAGAGAGAGAGAGAGAGTGTAGTTTTGTTCTGCTTTATGCATCCCCTTTGATGAGACAACTACAGAACAACATGTGAGGCACCAACTCCAGGACTGGAGATTGAGACGGACACTCAAATTATTAAGACTGAAACTGCATTGCATATAAACTTGGAAGTTTTTTGGTTTTTTTTTTTTTTTAATTCTCTATTTTCCATTTTATTTTAATTCAATTTTATATATAGATATTTCTTTCATTTACTTATTTTTTATTTTTTTATCTTTGATTTTCAATCCTCTCTCTGTTTCTCTAATGTCTGTTCAGCTTACTGTCGATTAGTACACTAACACTCCCTGTTTATACCTTTGAAACTCTCTTGTCTGATACCTTGTTCTGCTTTCTCCCTCTTGTCTGTATATTTGTTTTCCCCTTTTCTTTAACTTCTTGCTTTCCATCTCAGCTCACCCTTCCATTCTAAATATTACCATTGTTATTATTACAAGCTAGAAAATACTTAATTACACACAGTACAGGGACAGTAACAACACCAAGGACAATGACGGGAAGACAGAAAAAACAGGGAAACCAGTTTCCCCACAGCAAAAAATTAGTACAGGAACCAGAGGGGAATGAAGAGAACAGAAACTCAGATCCAGACTCCAACAAAATGAAGATAAACTATGCCAAAGGACCCAATGAAGCCCACAAGAATAATTTAAAAGAAGACATACTACAAGTACTCGATGAGAATTTTATAGAGATGATACCGGGTAGGGTCAATCAAAATGTACAGGAGACACTCAAGAAATTCCAAGACAATAAAAATAGAGAATTTGAAAAAGCAAAAGAAGAAATAAAGGAAACCATAGAAGCACTGTATAAACACCAAAGTGAAAGAGAGAACACAATGAATAAACGGATAAATGAACTCAGGACAAAAATAGACAACATTAAAGAAGAAAACTGCCAGGATATGGAAAACCTCAGAAAAAAGAACGAAACAGAACTGCAAAACAAAACGGAAGGCCAATCCAGCAGAATAGAACAAACAGAAGACAGAATCTCAGAACTTGAAGATGAAATGGTAATTAAAGGAAAAACCGAAGAACTATTAATTAAACAACTCAAGACCTGTGAAAAGAAAATGCAAGAACTCACTGACTCCATCAAAAGAGCAAACTTGAGAATCATGGGCATCGAAGAAGGAGAAGAGGTGCAAGCGAAGGGAATGCGTAATCTATTCAACAAAATAATAACGGAAAATTTCCCAAATCTAGAGAAAGATATTCCCATACAAATGCAAGAGGCCTCCAGGACACCAAACAGACCAGATCAAAATAGAACTACTCCACGACATATCATCATTAAAACAACAAGTTCAGAAACTAAGGAAAGAATATTGAAGGCTGTAAGAGAGAAAAAACAAGTAACATACAAAGGTAAACCCATCAAAATCACAGCAGACTTCTCAACAGAAACATTAAAAGCAAGAAGAGCGTGGGGTGAGATCTTCTGGGCACTGAATGAAAATAACTTCAACCCCAGGATACTCTACCCAGCAAAACTATCATTCAAAATAGATGGAGCAATAAAAGTCTTCCATGATAAGCAGAAACTAAAACAATATGTGAACACAAAGCCACCACTACAAAAGATTCTGCAAGGGATCCTGCACACAGAAAGTGACACCCAACTTAACCATGAAAAGACAGGCAGCACCAAACCACAGGATAAGAAAAAGCAAGACAGTAGAGAGTAACATCAAGTTAGGTACACACAATCAAACCTTCAAACAACTAAGACAACTAAATGACAGGAATCACCACATACCTATCAGTACTAATGCTTAATGTTAATGGACTTAATTCACCCATCAAAAGACACCATTTGACAAAATGGATTAAAAAAGAAGATCCAACAATTTGTTGCTTACAGGAGACCCATCTCACCAACAGAAATAAGCATATACTTAGGATGAAAGGCTGGAAGAAGATTTACCAAGCCAATGGCCCCCGAAAACAGGCAGGAGTAGCAATACTTATCTCTGACAAAGTAGACTTCAAACCTACATTGATCAAACGAGATAAAGAAGGACATTCCATACTAATAAAAGGGGAAATAGACCAAAAGGAAATAATAATCATCAATCTGTATGCACCCAATGTCAACGCACCCAATTTCATCAAACATACCCTGAAAGAACTAAAAGCATATATGAATGCCAACACAGTGGTTGTGGGAGACTTTAACACCCCATTATCATCAATAGACAGGTCATCCAAACAAAAACTCAATAAAGAAATCCAAGATCTAAAATATACAATAGATCAAGTGGACCTAGTGGATGTCTACAGAACATTTCATCCAACCTCTAAACAATATACATTCTTCTCAGCAGCCCATGGAACCTTCTCCAAAATAGATCATATCCTAGGGCACAAAGCAAGTCTCAGCAAATATAAGAAAATAGAAATAATACCGTGCATACTATCTGATCACAATGCAGTAAGAGTAGAACTCAACAACAAAAGTAAAGACAAAAAACATGCAAACAGCTGGAAACTAAATAACTCATTACTTAATGAAGAGTGGATCATCGATGCAATAAAAGAGGAAATTAAAAAGTTCCTGGAATTCAATGAAAATGAAAACACAATCTACCGGAACCTATTGGACACAGCTAAGGCAGTCTTGAGAGGAAAGTTTATAGCCATGAGTGCATATATTAAAAAGACTGAAAGATCCCAAATCAATGACCTAATGATACATCTCAAACTCCTAGAAACACAAGAACAAGCAAATCCCAAAACAAATAGAAGGAGAGAAATAATAAAAATAAGAGTTGAAATCAACGAAATAGAAACCAAAAAAACCATACAAAGAATTAATGCAACAAAAAGTTGGTTCTTTGAAAAACTAAACAAGATCGATAGACCCCTGGCAAACCTGACTAAAATGAGGAGAGAAATAACCTAAATTAGTAGAATTAGGAATGCAAAAGGGGAGATAACAACAAACACCATGGAAGTCCAGGAAATCATCAGAGACTACTTTGAGAACCTATATTCAAATAAATTTGAAAACCTTAAGGAAATGGACAGATTTCTAGATACATATGATCATCCAAACTGAACCAAGAGGAAATTAATCACCTGAATAGACCTATAACACAAAATGAAATTGAAGCAGCAATCAAGAGTTTCCCCAAAAAGAAAAGTCCAGGACCTGATGGATTCTCTGCTGAATTCTATCAGACCTTTAAAGAAGAACTGATATCAACCCTCCTTAAACTGTTCCACAAAATAGAAAGGGAAGGAAAACTGCCAAACACATTTTATGAAGCCAGTATTACACTTATCCCAAAACCAGGCAAAGACACATCCAAAAAGGAGAACTATAGGCCAATCTCCTTAATGAACATTGATGCAAAAATCCTCAACAAAATAATGGCAAACCGAATTCAGCAACACATCAAAAAGATTATTCACCACGACCACGTAGGCTTCATCCCAGGGATGCAGGGGTGGTTCAACATATGAAAATCAATAAACATAATAAACCACATTAACAGAAGCAAAGACAAAAACCACTTGATCATCTCAATAGATGCAGAAAAAGCCTTTGATAAGATCCAACATCATTTCATGATAAAAGCTCTAAGAAAACTAGGAATAGAAGGAAAGTTCCTCAACATTATAAAAGCTATCTATGACAAACCTACAGCCAGCATTATACTTAATGGAGAAAAACTGAAACCATTCCCTCTAAAATCAGGAACCAGACAAGGATGCCCACTATCTCCACTCCTATTCAACATAGTACTGGAATTCCTAGCCAGAGCAATTAGGCAAGAAGAAGGAATAAAAGGAATACAAATAGGTAAAGAAACTGTCAAAATATCCCTATTTACAGATGACATGATCCTATACCTTAAAGACCCAAAAAACTCTACTCAGAAGCTTCTAGACATCATCAATAGCTATAGCAAGGTAGCAGGATATAAAATCAACATAGAAAAATCATTAGCATTTCTATACACTAACAATGAGCAAACTGAAAAAGAATGTATGAAAACAATTCCATTTACAATAGCCTCAAAAAAAATCAAATACCTACGTGTAAACCTAACAAAAGATGTGAACGACCTCTACAAGGAAAACTATACACTTCTGAAGAAAGAGATTGAGGAAGACTATAGAAAGTGGAGAGATCTCCCATGCTCATGGATTGGTAGACTCAACATAGTAAAAATGTCGATACTCCCAAAAGTAATCTACATGTTTAATGCAATTCCCATCAAAATTCCAATGACATTCATTAAAGAGATTGAAAAATCTACCGTGAAATTTATATGGAAACACAAGAGGCCATGAATAGCCAAGGCAATACTCAGTCAAAAGAACAATGCAGGAGGTATCACAATACCTGACTTCAAACTATATTACAAAGCAATAAGAATAAAAACAGCATGGTACTGGCACAAAAACAGATGTGAAGACCAGTGGAACAGAATAGAGGACCCAGATATGAAGCCACACAACTATAAGCAACTTATCTTTGACAAAGGAGCTAAAAATATATGATGGAGAAATAGCAGCCTCTTCAACAAAAACTGCTGGGAAAACTGGTTAGCAGCCTGCAAAAAACTGAAACTAGATCCATGTATATCACCCTACACCAAGATTAACTCAAAATGGATCAAGGATCTTAATATTAGACCCCAAACTCTTAAGTTGATACAAGAAAGAGTAGGAAATACTCTGGAGTTAGTAGGTATAGGTAAGAACTTTCTCAATGAAACCCCAGCAGCACAGCAACTAAGAGATAGCATAGATAAATGGGACTTCATAAAACTAAAAAGCTTCTGTTCATCAAAAGAAATGGTCTCTAAACTGAAGAGAACACCCACAGAGTGGGAGAAAATATTTGCCAGCTACACATCAGACAAAGGACTGATAACCAGAATATACAGGGAACTTAATAAACTAAATTCTCCCAAAACTAATGAACCAATAAAGAAATGGGCACGTGAACTAAACAGAACTTTCTCAAAAGAAGAAATTCAAATGGCCAGAAAACACATGAAAAAATGCTCCCCATCTCTAGCAATAAAGGAAATGGAAATTAAAATCACGCTAAGATTCCACCTCACCCCTGTTAGAATAGCCATCATCAGCAACACCACCAACAACAGGCGTTGGGGAGAATGTGGGGAAAAAGGAACCCTCTTACACTGTTGGTGGGAATGTAAACTAGTACAACCACTCTGGAAAAAATTTGGAGGCTACTTAAAAAGCTGGACATCGATCTACCATTTGATCCAGCAATACCACTCTTGGGGATATACCCAAAAGACTGTTACTCCAGAGGCACCTGCACATCCATGTTTATTGCGGCACTATTCACAATAGCCAAGTTATGGAAACAGCCAAGATGCCCCAGCACCAACGAATGGATTAAGAAAATGTGGTATCTATATACAATGGAATTTTATGCAGCCATGAAGAAGAACGAAATGTTATCATTCGCTGGTAAATGGATGGAATTGGAGAACATCATTCTGAGTGAGGTTAGCCTGGCCCAAAAGATCAAAAATTGTATGTTCTCCCTCATATGTGGACATTAGATCAAGGGCAAACACAACAATGGTATTGGACTATGAGCACATGATAAAAGCGAGAGCACACAAGGGAGATATGAGGATAGGTAAGACACCTAAAAAACTAGCTAGCATTTGTTGCCCTTAACGCAGAGAAACTAAAGCAGATACCTTAAAGCAACTGAGGCCAATAGGAAAAGGGGACCAGGAACTAGAGAAAAGATTAGATCAAAAAGAATTAACCTAGAAGGTAACACCCACGCACAGGAAATCAATGTGAGTCAATGCCCTGTATAGCTATCCTTATCTCAACCAGCAAAACCCCTTGTTCCTTCCTATTATTGCTTATACTCTCTCTACAACAAAATTAGAAATAAGGGCAAAATAGTTTCTGCTGGGTATTGGTGGGGGGAGAGGGAGGGAGGGAGTGTGTGGTAAGGGAGGGGGTGGGGGCAGGGGGGAGAAATGACCCAAGCCTTGTATGCACATATGAATAATAAAAAAAAAATGAAAAAAAAAAAAAGAAAACCTCAAATCAAGGAGCATTCTACAAAATACATGACCACCACTCCTTAAAACTATTGAGGTTATCAAAAACAAGGAAGTCTGAGAAACTGTCACAACCAAGGAGACATGAGGACTAAATGTAATATGTTAACCTGGATGAATTCTTGGAACAGGAAAAGGACATTAGGTAACAAATAAGAAAATCTACATAAATATGGACTTTGGTAAATAATAATGTATCAATATTGATTATATTAACTTGTACTGTAGCAATGAAAAATGTTATTTACAGAGGATGTAGGCTCTACAAAATCTCTCTGTAATATCCTTGCAATTTGTAAATCTACAAATATGCTAAAATTTAAGAAGTTTATTTAAAAAATAAGTGTGTTCACTTAGACAACAGACTGAATCATATTTCAAACTAACTGAATCCTCCTGATATATTCAAGTTGCTATCTATGAATCATTTTTTGACTAGGACATGTTTAGGTCTTTCTATTAACTTGTAAGTTACTTGAGAACTCTTTTGAATAAAAAAGTTCACTAACATCACAAGAAACAAAGCTGTGTCACTGAGTGTTTCTTGGTACCAGGGAAAGCACTGGATACTTTCTCTATATCATCTTATGCAATGGCAGCACTCATTGTTTATTTTTGGGGAATGTGAGGCTTTGAACAAACCCAAAGTTCATTTCCCTGAAGTTCAATCTAGATTTAATTGACTTCAAGGCGTATTATTTTAAAAAATGATTTTTAATTTTGCTGGCCTAGAACTCACTATCTACATAGCCCAGGCTGGCCTCAAACTCAATATCTTCCTGCCTCTGCTTCCTGAGTGCTGGAATTGCAGGCATGCACCTGTGTGGCAGGCCTCAGAACAGTTTTGGATATGTAGAAAAGCTGCCAAGATAATACAGATAGTTCTTGTACATTTGTTTTCCCCTAATGTAGTATTCTATTAGAATTGGACAAATCTAAACATTTGTCAAAATTATTAGACTAGCATTGGTACATTACTACTAACTACTCTCTGCACTTTATTCAGACTTCATGAGTTTTCCCTACTAATGTCCTTTTTGTATCTCAGGACCCAGTCTAAGCCAACTGGATTTATCAAAGCTTATGTTTTGTAACCATTTTACTTGGTTTGCTCTAGAGAGCACCTTATAAATCTGTAAAATGCGATAAAATACTATGATTGTTCTATGAGTCTGGGTGACATTTGATAATAATAGGATTGCTCTAGTTGAAAAACTCTTTTTTTTCTTAGAATAACTATTGGATATATTTGATTGTGGCGTCTGTCCTAAGCACTCAGAAACTTTTCCTTAAAATTTTTGTAAAGCTTTCCATAGTACTTTTTTTCAAAACTCCCAAGAAGTCAGCCTCTTCTTGTCCAAGTTACTCGATGCCCATTCTCCATTCCTTAGCCATCTTGTCTTGATAGTTTCCTTCAGTATGTCTTTAGCGCCCCTCTCTTTCTTTGAGCCATTCCTGTTGCTGCCACCACCTTAGACTATCCAGGAAATGATTATTTCATAAAAACTCTCCTTCCTTTTAGATTCCTTCAGCTTCAACTCCGTCAATCTCAGAGCGATCTTTAAAAATTACTAGTTTCATCACATTATCCTCTCACTCAAAAATTCTCTGGCTCTTCTCAGTGGTTTCAGAAGAAAGAGTCAAGCTCCAAAATGCTCTTAAATGTTTTCCCTTTTCTCCTCCCATTCTATCTATCCAAACCAACTTCTTGAAACTCTCTAACATGAATCGTTTCTCCCAGGGAGTCCTGTTTCTCAGGGTCCAGCCATCACAGCACACTGATGCAAAGCTCATGCTTATGCTAAAACTCCTATTTGGAAATTCTTTGTCCTCTCCTTTCTGTGTCCAAGGGTTTTCCACCTTGTAAAGAATGGTTCAAGGCTTGTCTCATGGCTCCCCAAGATCTATAAAGAGAACTTATTTTTTAGTAATGAAGAACACCTAATGTTGAAGTCTGACAGTGTGTCCAACTGAAAAGGGGAGGCCACTTTGTGGTCCTAACTATGTTCCCTCATGCGTCTTCTCATTTTGTTATTATTACCACCACCATCCCCCCCACCCTGGTGACCCCTTGGCAAGCCACATTCAGTCTGTGTCTAGGCAAAATCCTCTCTCCTTGCATTCTCTGGGTCTAGCTGAAACAATGACAGAACTTCAAAAGACTTTTCTATATAACAGGAAAGAACAAAAGAAAATAAATACCAAGTTCCCAGAAGCCACAACAACTCTATTTGTACAATACAAGTAACTCAACTTATCTTGATTATTAGTTAAGATTCAGAAGATTACTCCAAGAATGGCATAAAGACATATGGGTTTATTCATTCTTATAAAAGAAGCAGGTTTATCACCAGGAACACACACTCTGATTCTTCTAAAGGCTCTGCCCTTAGTATGAGGGCTACATGTTCAAGGTCATTTCAGGATATAACATGACTGTTGGAGTTCCAGCATTATGTACATATTCAAGGAAGGAAGAAGAGAAAGAGTCAAAGGGATGTGTTACTTTAAAGTGCCCTCTTAACCACTCTTAGATTCAAAGGAGGCAAGTCAGTATTTTGGAGCAGATTATTATCTTGAAAAAGTAGGGTTTTGAAGGGCTTCTGGAGTGGTTCAAGCAGTTGAGTGCCTGCCTAGCAAGTGTGAGCCTCTGAGTTCAAACCCCAGTGCTGCCAAAAAGAAAAAAAAAAAAAAGAGAAAAAGTAAGGTTTTGTTAACAAGGACAAAAAGAAGAGTGAATATTGGATAAACAAGTAGCCATTTCTGCTATAGATAAATCACTTTCATGGCTCAGAAGCCCTATTCCAGCTCCATAAACTGTCCTAAGCTCAAAGCCCCATTGCCTTTTAATCTGTGCTTTTGAACTTCACTCTCTATCTTAGAACCCATTACTTTGGTATTCCATCTTTATACTGAAACAATTTTCTGGCTGACTAAAAGGTAGATATTTCTCTGGGCTTGTCATACTTGGTTTCAGTTATTGGCCTAATAGCCATACCTCTTTGCAGGTGACTTTTAGTGGAACTCACCATTTCTATGTCAGAGGCTGTGGAACGGTCACCTAGCATGATAGGTCGTTATTTTAATGGTCTCCAGTGTATCACATTCCTGGGACTCATTTCCCCTAGTCTTAGTGATGTGACATGCTGTGGCAATGGGACTTCAACCAGTGCCATGCTAGAGGTTTGAGCAGTGCTTATGCACTGAAACTTGACTTCCTGGAACCCTGCAACTGCTCTGCAAGAAACCCAGGGTGTTCTGTTGGAGAAGCTGTATGGCAGAGAACTGAGCCTGTCCAATTGAGAGCCCGGCTAGTGTCCAAGCATGTGACTGGGGCTCTCTTGCACCTACTTGCTCCGATGGCTGTAGCCATTTGGACAATCTTAGGCAAGATATCAGAAGAACTGACCAGCTGAACTAACCTGCAGAATCATAAATAAATGGTTGCTGTTTTAAGACACTAAATCTTGGGGTGGTTTATTATAAAGAAATAAAAAACTGAGACATCTTGGATATTGTTCAGAGAAGTTATGGCTTGGGTTAGGTTATGAGTTGGTCTTACTCCTAACCACAAGGTTGTGTTTTTAAAAATACACAGTCAGTTCTCCACATCTGTCTATTACAACAACTACAGATCAAAATATTGAGGAAAGAATCACATCTGTACCAACCATGTACAGCTCTTTTTTCCTTTGTCTTATTTCCTAAACAGTATGCTATAAAACATTTATATCTTTATGGATTGAGTAATCTAGAGATGGTTTAAAGTAGAGGGATGTCTGTAGGTTCTATGCAAATATTACAATACTATATGTAAAGGACTTGAACAACACAGAAGTGGGTTTTAGTATCTGTAGGGAGTCCTAGAACCAATACTCCATGGATATGAGGGACACTTGTACTCTCTAATAAGCGTTTACTTTCAGTCATTCATCATCAGTTTCTCCCTTCTTTGGTAAAAACACTAGGATTTTACTAATTACACTAATTATAATCAATTATATAATGATCCTTTGGGCCACTTGCAATTCCTTTGACCGCAGTGTTTGAATGGAAAGAGGTAAGTGACGTAATTTACCAGGATAAACAAAGGGCAGATCCAGGACTTGTGCACAAATTCTCTTTTCATCTAGAATACAGACTCTGAAGTTAGGAAGGTTCTCAGGAAATCATTTCAATCTTCCTCTTTGGTAGGAAAACAATGAATTTGTACTGAAGAAAACCCTCATGTAGAGCTGATGGAGTGTACTCTGTCATTCTGCAGAGTAATTTAGCTACACTAAGTAAAATAAAATCATATCCATCTATCCTTGAGCCAGAGACATGAGCACAGGGAAATGTTCTTATAAATATCTCAGGGAACACAGATGAGGCTCTTTATCAGGCAATTTCTGAGCAGTGAGTTACATGTGTGTTGAGAGTTGGGGGAATGAATAAGTAAAATATGGCAGAGTATTATACAACATGCAAAAGTCTTTAAGTACATTTTATACTTAATATTATCATGAAGATCTGTCCACATGACTCTCTGCAAAAATACGAAATAACACAGTATGACTGTTATATAATAATGCATGCACAAGAAACACTCCTTTTCAAAAATATAGATTTATTTTTGGCATATATTAAGCTCATTTAAAAGGACCTTAAGTGAAAGGAATGTGAAGAAAGCAAATGAAGGGGAGAAATAAAAAGGCAAGAAACTTGCAGACTGATAATGATGGACTAAGAATTGAGGACTGGAGGGGATGAACCAATTTGGGATATAATACATATTACATGGAAATGTCGTAATGAAACTCTTAAACAAGCAAAAATGTCTTTTTTTTCCCCTTAAAAATGGAGGACAAGAATGCAAATCAGGTTCTGTCTGGGGATTGGTACCATTGGGAGGAGGGAGGATATATGGAAAGGGTGTAGGAGATCTGTACTATTCCAGGAATGGGGGGAAGTAGAGATAAAGGAGAATGACGGAGGAGGTGAATTCAACTATGATATATTGTAAGAACTTTTGCAAATGTCACAATGAACCTCCAGTACAACAATATAATAAAAAAAAGAAAAGAGAAACAACAGAAAACAAGGAAATAACAGCAAAAAAAAGAATTAAGAATATGGAAGTTCACAGAGAACCCAAAGGATTCACTAGAAACATGAACAATTTACAATTTGAGATGTGTTGTACACTTACATACACTTAAATATCAGAAATCGCCAAAGTAGAAAGTCATTTCCATGTCAGATATCGAGGCAACCAGGAATCTGCAGTGCAGTAGGATTCAGGTTAAAATAGTGCTTACTACATGCATGCAGAAGGCAAAGGGAAAGAGAACAACAACAACAACCAAAAAACTGAAAGGAGAAATTTTTTGTAGGTTGGATATAGAGAAAAGAATGTTTAATGTTACAGAGGTAGTTACCAACAACTGACTCGAAACAATGTAAATTTGATAAATCAATTTTTTCCATTAATGTGAAGCCAAAATTTGATGTCACAACATAATTACTGAAAATATGAGACAGCAAATGTCAAGAATTTTCCTGATGTTTTCCTCATGGCATTCTGTTCTATTTTAGTCTCATGCATCAGCTATCCAAGATTTAATACCAAGTGGAATGTACTTGCTGAAAGAAATAAAAAACTGTATCTCACAACATTGCACATGATGCTAATAGAAAATTTCCTCATCACCTTCGATTCCTGTGCAGAGCATGGTAAAAGAAAATGCACTGATTTCCTTTTTCAGAATATGTGTACTGCATTTTCATCATTAGCAAGAAAGGTGCTGGTGAATCAGTATGCTAAGATTACTTAAGATTGGCATTTGGGATCTTTGGCCTCTTACATATTTTGCCTAATCAGAAATCCAACATGATCCTATGTGAATGTTCTGAAAAATATGATTTAAAAACTTTATATATATATATATATATATATATACACATATGAATTTATAGATATGAGTTAATTTCTTTTTGAATTAACTCTTTTCCTTTTTTATTCCTTCCTTATTTTCTTCTGAATTGTGGCCTAGTAATCTCTGCACTCTTTGGATTTATCATTGATAAAGTAAAAATTTGAATGCCTACCTACAGTTCTTGAAGAAGGAAGTGCAGGATTGAAGAAAAGAAATTTCATCTCTTATCAAGATTATTGTAATGGTTAATGTTGATTAGAGTACAAAATCTTCAATATTATGATTAATCAGATCAGAAAAGTTATTTTTATAAGATGTTTTTGGAATTTGGTGTTTTTGTCTTGATAATGTGCTCTTGAATTTAGCACTTGTCACTGTTCTAACATAATTGGCTATCACACAGATTTAAATATAACCTGGGTCAAATCATACAACCATCTTTATAGCCTGGGTATTTAGTACATTGAGATACATTTAGACATTTGTTCTCTTTCTTTTTTTTTTTTTCCTTTTTGTTTTTGGCGGTACTGGGGTTTGAACTCAGGGCCTCACATTTGCTAAGACAGGTGCTCTGCCACTTGAGCCACTCTGCCTTTTCTCATTATTTAAAGTAACATCCATGATCTATGAATTAAACCTATTCTCAATCCAGTGTTTTGTGTTTTCATACAATCTGTTTCTGCTCTTATGTTCATTGCTCCTTGATTGTTCTGGCCCCCCTTGTTATGTTTGGTTCCTTCAGCCTGAATTTCTAGAGGAGCCTCATAGGATTATGGGCAGAGGTAGCATACAAAAGGGTTGGGGGGGAGCATGGGCTCCTTCTCTCTTTGTCCCGTATGGAGGACAAAGACTATTGGATGAATTCCTGTCTCAGGCTTCCCAGGAACTATCTGGGGTTGGGAGCTCAGGGCTAATATCAAGGTGATTGCAAAAGGTTTCACCCAGGGAAGCCACTGCTAATGAGTGAATATTATAAAACAAAGCCTGCTGTAATCAAGCAGTACATGATTCCAACAAGTTATACAAAACCCACACTTTTTTTTAGTTTTGAATTCATTTTTTCCATTCATTCCATGAATATTGATTGAAAGCTTACTGGGTGTAATTCTTTATCAGGTGGGCACTGAAGAGAGTGTCATAACAAGTGTTACCATTGATTGATTTCCTATTGTATATCAGACATTTAACTTCTGCTTTTTCTCAACCTTACTTTCATAACACTTGGATAATATCTCCATTTTAAAAATAGGAAAATTGAGAAATGTGAGAAAACTGAAGGTCAAATAGATCAGATGACAAGCTTTTTTTGGTGAGGTTTCTAAATGTGAAACTGTGCACCACCCTGGAGACTGGATCTGAATCCAGACAGGCCTCTATGTATGAAATTGAGGCACGTGCACCTTGTTTTTGATGTTTTGTTTTGCTATGTAATCATCTACACTTGTCTACAAACTAATGATACCATGTGACTTGCAGGCCAAGTCGAAAACTAGAGTGCATTTTTCAGAAGTCTTTCTACGGTCTCTTTGTCTCAGAACATCTTCAAAGACATGAAAAAAAGGTTGGAGTTGATGGATATGTAATAGGATTGTAATCTAAAAACTATATTTTCAAAAGAAACCCTTTCAAGGTCACATTCAACTATGTGATAAAATTGAAATATAAATTTAAGTAGGAAAATATGTAATTACTACTATTTATACTGCTGGAAAAAAATCATAGATTGTGTAATAGAAGATAAGGGGTCAATGACTAGAGTCCCTGTAAGAAAAAAGAACTAGAGGAAAACTTTTAATTTATTTTCTTGGTATCTCCTGATTTTTCTCCCACTTTTTGAATGGTGTCTTCTAAACCATCAACTCTATGTTAAAAATGAAAATCTCAACACTCATTACATTACAGAAATGTTCGTGAGTTATGTGTCATGTCCTTTCATCTTTTCTGCCTCTAGGGGGAGGTATGTTTTCAACAATTCTGTCTCCAGAAGGTATTTTCTTGTGGGCTCCAGGCTTCACTGGGGTGTTCTTTAGTGTGACCTCAGGGCTGACTGGACAAGGGCGAAGAGGTTTTTTGAAACTCTGGATAGGTGTTTACTTTAGAGGTTACGTCAGGATTTGGAGGGAGGTTTAAAGATTTACAAATGGTGGAGAGAAACATCCCTCCAGTAGCATTTCTACTACATTTCAAAGAATCATATGTTAGGGCCCCCATTTGGTACCACCTCTCTTAGTAGTAGCAGAAAAACATGGACACACATTTTATTTTCCAGAGCTGGAAACAAAACAGTAGAATACATTATAGAAAACTTGCCTTCTTATGTTAATAGTTTAAAGTTTAAAAAAAAATCATGGTTTGTGAACATTGATGAATACATTTCTACATCCTATAAATAGTCTATTAATCTCTGTAATATCACATTTAGGACTAACATTGTCTTTAGGCTTTCAATTGGCTAATTTTATTTTATTTTGTAACATTTCCCCATTATTTTCCTTTGTTTTCATTCAACAATTCAAGCCAGAAAGGATACACAGAGTACAAAGGTTAGTGTTCTTTTGAATGTGAAAAAACCAGTTCTTTTATTCCCATTTCAGTATTTTACAGAATTGAAAGAAACAATATTTAAAAACTGACTATGAGGGATGAGATGAGTTTTTGCTATTTGTTTTCACTCTGCTTATTTTCTTGTTTTGCTTATTTCTTACAATTAAAATGTTACAAAAGTTCTATTCTAAAATGATGTTATTTTCAGCTTTACTGTGCTGGATAGCCTGAAAACTTAGCTAAATGTATTTTTTGTCTTTTTGAGACAGGGTTTTGTTATGTAGGCCAGGCTGGCCTGGCACTTGTGATCCCTCTGCCTTGGCCTCTCCAAATGGTAGGACTATAGACGTGCATCACCACTCCTGATACAAGGCAAAATTTCGGTAAAAAGAATGTTGCTACTTAAAGTGGGAGCCAGCTTTCTCCTCAAGTCTCTTTAACATGGTTTAATAGGAGATAACAGTTTATTTCTATTCCAATCCTATTAAAATAGTCTCAGGGGATGTGGGAATAAGTGTACCATACACACTCTTTGGGCCTCAATTCTTGAACTAGAGAATGAGACATCAGGCAGGGGGACTTCTTCAGTCTTTTGGGCCCTCAGAGTGCAGAACTCCACTTTCAGCTAACTGCAAAAAGTCTCGTTTGATGTAAAGTACACAAACCCATGCCATTAAAACGCATATGCTTATATCATTTGGTGAGCCCCCCCCATAATCTTGTGCCTGTTTGCATTTGAAAAGCTTTCTTTAAAAACCGAATTTCTGCTCATTGTTATTTTAAAGGGGTGTTTTGAGCTCGGTGAGGACAGCAGCACTGGCTCTCTCCTTCTGCTCTCTAGTTCGGGTGGTCTTCTCTTCCACAGTCTCTCTTCCATGCTCTTTAGCAGCAAGCTGGAAGTTGAGCGCTCCTGTCCAAAGGCCACCGGCAGTGTCTGGTAGTCGCCCTAACGTAATCGCACTGCCCTGTTGCTGACCCTCGGGCGAGGCTGGGCAGCGACTAGGATGGATAGGCGTTCACATCCAGAGCCACTGAAACCCCAGACTCGCCGAGTAAGCCCACATCACACACTACAGAATCACATAACCGTTGGCTGGTGTTCCCCAGACACAGGGCATACCGGGGAGTAACAGGAAACCTCCGTCCTTCACGTCTCCTGGCAACCAGCTGAAATCCACTAAGACCCTTGGAATTCGGAGTTTAGCTGTTGTCCCGTTGTCTTCTCCCCGCCCCCCACCCCCTTAAACAACTATGATACTATAAACAAATGCTTGCTCTCCCAGAAGTTCAGGAAGGATGTAATTGCTGGGAAGTACTAAATCTGTTTCCAGTGTGTAGATTACTCTCTAGAGTTTAATTTTATGTAGATGCCTCTTTTGCTCCTGGTTAGCTCTAATTAAATAAATCAAAGTTCTCTCAGAAGTTAGACTCTCCTACTTACACTGAGGATTTAGGGATTACAGTGCCTAAGTTTAAATTTAAATGACCCCAGAGGATGAAAATTTACCCATAATTACATTTACCAAGCCAGAAAGGGCGATAAGGAAAGTGCTGTTAACGGCCAATGAGGCTGATGCCTGAAGTTGCTACATTCCAGCAAACCTCCATTTGCCTTTTCTTAGTCACAAATGGGAGCAAAGGCGTTTTAGGGCTTCAGAGCGGGAAAAAGAAAGAAAGAAAGAAAGAAAAAGAAAGGAAGTAAAGAAAGAAAAGAAAAGAAAGAAAAGGAAAAAGCGCCAGGGATGGTGGCACCGGGTTGAGTCGGGGACAGGTTTCTGCCGACAGAGGGCGTAGATTTAAGACTAATAGAAATTGTGGACATGGACTCCCAGTCAATGATACTTTAAAACATTTTCAATTAATTTTAATTTGTGGGCTTTAGGTGTCAGAATTCTCTCGTGCGCTGAAGCAGGGTCACATTTGCAAGTGACTTTGGTGTACCACCACATACGGAGGGGCAAGTTCCTTCCGGACCTGCCCAGCTGCGCGGCGGACTTCTGCGACTCGCCTCTGGTCGGGGTCTTCTCCACGGCCGTCTCCGCACTGCTGTGGCTGTGACCGGTGGGAGGACTGCGTCTCCGAGGCTGGACCTTTGTTGGCATCGCAGAATCTCCCGCGCAGTGCCTGGCGCACCTCGGAGAAGAAGCGGTTGGATCTCAGAGCGCTCGGGTTGCCGCGGAGCATTTGTGCGTACCCCGAAGACTCTCTGGGAGGTTTTGGGGAGACAGTCCCTTTATTTAATTACCCGTTAGCAAACCAAACCCCGAGGACACTTTGGGGATGCTTTTCAAGCTTTGTGACACTTCCAGAAGCAAAACCCTTCGCTCACTGTTGGAAGCAACAAGTTTCGCTTTCCTAGTCTGTGCGCGGGGACAGCAAGACGCCGCCACCGCAGTGACTTTAGCGAGGACCCGCTCGGCTCAGGAGAAGGGGGCCCACGCAGGGCTGGGGAATGAAGGGTGCGGGTAACACCCGGGCCGGTTGGGCAAACCAGGTCCGCGAATGAGTCTTCTGCTCTGGGACCTTGGTCCCTGTCCCGTGACCTTGCGCTGTCCGGGTGGGGGTGGGGGAGTCAGGAAGGTCAGGTGCCCGACTGGAGTCTTCGCGTCTGGAGGGAACGTGACCCGAGCAAGACGAGGTGAGCGCGAGCGAGACCTACGGATTTTTGCGCCGAAACCAGCAGTTTCAAGAACCACTCTTCTCCCAATCCTTGTGTGTGTGTGTAAAAATTTCTTTACTTTTAAACACATTGCCTTTTTAAAAGCTCAAGCCGCAGAGATCGTGGCGGGGGAGAGGCGGGGATCTCAGAGGCGCGCAGCGCTGTGCGGGCTCCCACTGGTGCAAACGTGGGCGGTTGCGGCTTTAGGAAAAGGCCGGGTGCCTGAGGGAGTGGGGGGTTATGGACAGGGGATCGCTGGGCAGGGAAGGGGTGCGGGGAGGAGCCCTGATGTAAGAATGTTAATGAGAGGCTCCCCCAGCCCAGCCCCCACCTCTCCTCACCCCCACCCACCCCACCCGCTGGAAATACAAGCCCGGCCTCGGCGCGCCATGTGTGGTAACACGCTCTGTCGCTGCCACGCTATTTAAACACCGGCTATGGATCCAGGAACCCGCGCGAATCAATGAGATCAAACGCGAAGGAGATGCACCGTCAATTACAAGCACTTGGACAAGTCTAACTTTTTTTTTTCCTTTTACAAATATGCTTTCAAAAGCAACCTTAGCAACGCCCAAATAAGAAGCCACCTCTAAGCAAAATAGCATATGTATAAAGGGAGGGCGAATATATATATATATATTTATAATAAGTATATATATGCATAGTACAGTCGCACAGGTTTACACTCGGCGAACTTTTTTCTTTTTCTTTTCTTTTTTTTCTTTTTAAAAACTTGTGACATTGAGAGAAGGACTCTTCCTCTCTGTGTTTGGGCGCGTTAGCGAAGGGGGTATTCTATTTTCTTAGAGCGCCCAAGGGGGCGCAGGGACCTCGGAAAGAAGAGTGGGGAGGAAAGAGGAAGGGTGGGTGGGGGGCAGAGGGCGAGTCGGTGGCGAGGGCGAGCGCTTTCTCGAGGCACGATGCAGTCCCTGCTGGTGCTCACTTTCTCCGCGTGCGTCCTGCTCGGCTGGGCGTTGCTGGCTGGCGGCTCGGGTGGCGGTGGCGGCGGCGGGGGCACGGGCCCAGGCGGAGGGCGCCGGGAGAGAGAGGCGCTGCCGCCTCAGAAGATCGAGGTGCTGGTGCTGTTGCCCCGGGATGACTCGTATTTGTTCTCCCTGGCCCGGGTGCGGCCGGCCATCGAGTATGCGCTGCGCAGCGTGGAGGGCAACGGCACCGGGAGGCGGCTTCTGCCGCCCGGCACTCGCTTTCAGGTTGCCTACGAGGACTCGGACTGCGGCAACCGCGCGCTCTTTAGCCTGGTGGACCGCGTGGCGGCGGCGCGGGGCGCCAAGCCCGACCTTATCCTAGGACCGGTGTGCGAGTACGCTGCGGCGCCGGTGGCCCGGCTTGCGTCGCACTGGGATCTGCCCATGCTGTCTGCAGGAGCACTGGCCGCCGGCTTTCAACACAAGGACACTGAGTACTCGCACCTCACGCGCGTAGCGCCTGCCTACGCCAAGATGGGCGAGATGATGCTCGCCCTGTTCCGCCACCACCACTGGAGCCGCGCTGCGCTGGTCTACAGCGATGACAAATTGGAGCGGAACTGCTACTTTACCCTCGAGGGGGTCCACGAGGTGTTCCAGGAGGAGGGCTTGCACACGTCTGCCTACAATTTCGACGAGACCAAAGACTTGGACCTGGACGACATCATGCGCTACATCCAGGCCAGCGAGAGAGGTGAGCGGTAGTATATCCCAGGCCCCAGGCCCTAAGCCAGTCACTGTCCGCGCCTCTCTCTACACACCGGTTCGGTCCTTTGCAGACCGCACCGCCTCCTGAGGCGATGAGGCGCCGCTGCGGGTGCGCGCGGGGACTGGTTCAGGTGTACGCTGTCTGACCGCGACGACGGTGGAGGATAGCCCATCGCGGTAGAAAGGTGTACCTAGAGGGTCCTGGGGAGGTGGAGGGGCCTGTGCGGGGGTGGGGGGGCGTCTGAGCCAAATGCCCCCAGATACCCAGGTATGACAGGTGTCAAGCTACAGAGGGTTTCTTCCTCGATCCCTCTTCACCAGCTCCAGGCTGGCGATCAGGGGCGCACTACCAGTAGCTCCAGTGGCCGAAGCGTTCCAAGGCCAAAGAACTTGTTACCCAGTCCATTGCTGGAGTGCGCCCCCTGTTAGTGCCTAAGCGTCTGCAGACGCTCTGCTGTGGCGCGCAGCCTCTTGGCTAGCGCAGGTCACGTAGTTTCCCTGGCTGCTCTTTTCACAGACCCCAGCTTTCTTTTAAAGGCTCATTGTATCACTCTTCTCATTCCTTCCGTGACCCCTCTCGTTCCTTATAAACAAGCTTCTGTGGTTTCCATCAAAAATGCCTCGCTGTGTCTGGACTCAGGCGACACTCATTTCCCCTGGCGCGTTCGGCTTTACAGTCTCTAAAAGCGTCCAGAACTTGGCTTTGCAGAACTTGCACTCGTGAATCGGGCGTTGAACCTCTTTTCCACTGGCCGTCCAGCCCCAGTCTTCTCCGCAAATCCCTGGGGATTTCACTAATACCCCAACTGGTCAAAGAGCTCAAGGAGGGGGACAGGGGGGCAATGGCCACAAGGAGCGGGTGGTCGCCGAGAGGTAGCAGTGGAAGCCCCAGAGCGGCCCATTTTACTGTAGGGTAGCCTGCGGTCCCAGCATAGTGCACCCTCCTGCGTGGTGTCGCCTGTGGTCCCAGCATAGTGCATTCCCTACTCCGTGGTGTCGCTGTCGGGGTGCACAGTGCTCGGGGAATACTGCTTCTGCTTCTCCTTGGCGCGCACGCGCCTGGGATGTCAGAGGTGCAACCGGGACACAGCTCCCCGCGACTCCAGTGCCACCCGGGTGAGGTCCAAAGGGAGAGGGGCTAAGCCTGGAGCAAGGCTTGTCCACGACTTGTCATGGTCAGGGACGTGGGCGCTGATCGTGGAGAGGACAGTGTAACCGACGCTAGGAGCCTCAGGAACAGGTGAGAGTGGGCAGAGAAGCCATCGAGGGTGGCGCCGCAGTCACCCTCCTCTTCTAACTTGGATACCTCGGACGCGAGTGAACACACCTTTTGGAGTTAAGAGAGGAGGTGTCGACAGTGGGGGCGCTTGGCAAATTTTGACTACGTGAACAGCAGGTTGAGGGCGCCGAATCCCTGCCAGCTAAGCAGGGCGCCCGCTTTGCCATGAAAAAGGAAGTTCTTGTCTAATGGCTCGCCTGGACGAGACGCCACATCGATTTCTTTCGCATACTTTAGCAGATCTCGGGTTGTTTTGGCCGCAGTGCTACGTTTCAGCCTTCGGCTTCGAGGGCCCCGAGACACAAGTTGGAAACTTCCTTCCGCAGGCTGGGGATAGAGGCGTGTCCCCCACCGTGCAAATCCTGTCACAGCTGCCATGGCCTTGTCGGTCCCAGTGTCCGGAGGGGGGCGGGGAAACCCCAGAGCTGTGGCCTGGGATACAAGGCCAAGGGGATCAGTGTCTCAGAAAGGACATCACTACTGCGGGTCTCCTTAGCCTCACAAGGGTTGCAGAGGCCTTGGTGCTGGGAGGGCAGCAGAGTCTTAGTGGGCCCGCCCGGGGGCTGGCTCGTCCGGGCTGTGAGGACTGGGCGGGGGGGGGGCTTCTGCCGCACATATGTATTTAAATTCGCAAAGCCTCGTTCTCAAGTTTGCTTTTTTTTTTTTCCCTCCAAGTTTCAATTGCGTAGTGAAAGTTTGCTGGGCCGATGTGTTTATTTTACAGGTGATAAGGTTCATATTTTATGATTCTTAACTCTGAAACCTATCTCCAACCTGGCAGGTATTCAGAGACCTGAAATAGTTTCTCTGCTTGCTGCTCCACAGTCCCCAGGGTCCTCACTCCCTGGAGAGAAAGTTGCTTGATAACAAAGTTCTGTCAGGGCATCTCCTACAGACACACTGAGTCCCTAATTCACTGCTAGCAGTTAATGTGGGGTTCGTGTATGGTTTCAATGGAGTTTGTGGCTCTTTACTCACTTACTGGCAGATCTTGGGAGGCTGTTCAACTGTACCTTGGGCTCTTCAGGTGAAGTGGGGGTACTGGAGCACCCACATCTTTGGGAACGGGAGTGTTTAACTAGCTAAGCTCCAGAATGAGCTGAAACTATGCCAGACCCATACTAAGGGTTCGATCAGTGTGTGGTTTTATTATAATGGGTGTTTTATATGCGATAATAATCACCTTAATCAAGCAGGGGAAGTTATGTCATGGGGAGGAACCTGGACTGAGAAACAGATGTTTCTGGATCTGATGCCTTCAGCCATCAGTTTTATGGCCTGTGCCAGACACTGAACTCTGAGCCTGATTTCTTCTCTGTGAAACAAGGAATCAATGAGAATTTGACTTACTGATAGACTGCAGATTCTGAACATAATGTCATTTTGGACTTAAATTCAACTTTAAAACCAAATTATGATTATTTGAATCTGTTAACTGGTAAAAACTGACACTGCATCTGTCTCAAATAATAGTATGATTAAGTTTCCATGTGGCTATGTGCTGTACTGTAGAAAGAAAAACCAAGGGGAATTAATTATTCTCGCGTCTTCAGGATTTACCATTTAAGTCAATAATTTAAAAACATTTCTCTCTCATGTCTTTAGCTAATGTTACTAAAATACACACTTGAGCATATGTTATTTTTTAAAACATAATGACCTCAGCTGGGTGTGGTGGTACATGCTTGTAATCCCGGCATCCAGGAAGCTGAAGCAAGAGAATCTCAAATTGAAGTCATAAAGGAAAATTGAGGGCTATAGAATGAGACCCTGTCTCAAAAAACAAACAAACAAAATATTGTTATAAATAAATAACAATCTTCATTTAAAATGGATTCACTTATATAGCTAACTACTGGATCTCCATATTTCATACTTAAATATAAATTTATTTTAAAAAAGACAGACTTGGAATTTTTTTCAGGCATTGAAAGTTGGCCAGTTTGTTCATATGACTTATAAGATGCAGAACTAGAAGTATTCACACACATTTTTCTATGAAGAACTGTAGTTTTATCCTTTTAGTGATTACTATGTCATTGATCTGGGCCTGTAGAGATAAAAAGTGGCTTAATCAATACGGGGTAGTGTATTTTCAGTAGTCTGATGTAAACAACTGTGTAAGTGACCTAATGTGTGATCAGTAGAATTTTTAAGCAAGGAACCCCTGGTAAATGTGAAATGACTAACACACACAGCTCAGGAGAAGAGCCGTAGCACAGGAGCACCATGGCAATTACAAGGTGTTTGAAATAGATAGAGCTTTGTGAATAAGGAAATGGATGTGTAATCTGAATTTTGCAAATGATATTTATTGCTGATAGCCAGAGAAAACTTAAAAAAAAAAGATTTTATTTTTTCTAACGTTATAGAGCTATGTAGTTTAAAGGAGACAATTACATGTCTTACTAGGAAAAATTTCTTGCCTCCATCTCTGCAGAGGCAATCATTTTCAAGCCTTCTTATAGCTCTTCCAAGGCTATTTGCCTGCATGGCTCTCAACAAAATGCTACTTTTGATTTTTTTTTTTTTCAGTTTTAAGTCTTAGCTTTTGGTACTCCTCTGGAGAATGACTGAGTTCTCTTCTACTGTCTGTTAACCATTACTCTAATATGGTCATGTCAAAATGTTTGGCTAGCTCAGTATTCAACATCAATATTATTATTGCCTTCTAAGTAGTGTTTGTGGTTGAACCATATAGGCTACTACGCTGATGCTCCCTTCCTTGCCCTGCTTTTATCCTGGAGGTTTTTTTTTTCTTTAAAGCCTTTTTGTTGTTTGCTTAGTTTCCTATGGACTTACAGCATATTCGTCTTCTAATTCTCTATTTTAAACCCCCGAGCTGCTTCAGCGTAATTATTTTCTGCACAGCTGTTACGCTGGTTCTTTCTTCAATATCAACACAGTTGTTATTTTGGTTCTTTCTTCAGTATCTTTCTGGGACTTGTGCCACCTCTCTCTTGAGCTAGAACTCTTGTTTTCCTCTTTCTTGGCTTATGTCCTGGTTTTGATGGAATGCATTCTCCAGGAGGATTCTGAGAAAGAATGAATGAGAGATAAATTGTAAGACCTTTCATGACTGGAAATTTCTTTATCTGCCTGACATATAATTATAAAATTCTAGGTTGCAAATCATTTTTCCCCAAAATTTGACATCATTGTTCCATTGTCTTGTAAATTCTGATGCTATTAGTTTGAATTGATTTGGTTTCTGGACTTAATGTTTGTTTTTTTTCCCCTCTCTCTGTAAGTTTTAGAATTTTATCTTTGTTCCTAATGTCCTAACATTTACGTTATAATGTATACTGGTGTCAGTATTTTGTCTTGTGCTTGTGGTAGGCCCAATTTTCTGACAAACTCATATCCTTTAATTCCAGGAAAATTTCTTAAGTTGTTTCTTTGATGTCATTCCCTTTATTTTCTTTGTATTCTTTTTTCAGATTTTCTTTTCTTTTTTTTTTTTTGATGGGACTGGGGTTTGAACTCAGGGCTTTGGGCAGGCACTGTACTGTCTGAGTCACACATCCAGTCCATTTTGCTCTGGTTATTTGGAGATGGGGGGAGCTCATGAACTATTTGTCTGGACCAGCCTCAAATCACAATCTCCCAATTTCAGCCTCTCATGTAGCTAGGATTGCAGGCATAAATTAATAGTGCCACCTTGAATATTTGCTTATTTGGATGTTATAACTCCTGGATTGATCTTCTACTTTTCTTATCTACTGCCTGCATTTCTTTAAGATTTTGCGTGGGGAGTTCTTTACCCATTTCCAAAATTACTATTGAGTACTGATTTTTTACATTCTGTCATCACATTTTCAGTTTGTAGGATGTGGCATTTCTTGCTTTGCCTCCATGGAGTAACATCCTTTTTCTTCTTCTAAGTTTAAATTTAGATGGAATATGAGTATACCAGGTGGACAGTATGAAAATATAATTATTTGTGCTGAAACTGATTTGAGAACATATATAGTGAGATCCTGCTACTATCACTTCCTCCAGAATTAGGCAGAGATAATCACAAATCACAGATAGTGTCTTTCAGCTGCAGGTCCCCCATGTAGGAGCAGTCCCTTTACTATGTGTCAAAAGTAGCCCAGGAAATGTGCTTTCTGCAAGTGGACAGGTCTCAAAAAGGAAGAAAGAGGAAAGAGCCCAGCATCCCCTGTTTTTTCTTCCCCACTCACCCATCAGACAATTCATTGCTTTTCCTTTTGTTGGGTGTAGGTGAAAACTCCTTGAGAGACAAGGAATGTTAACCCATGAAAAGTTGCTCTAAATGGACCTAAGAGTGGGGAAAGAAACTCCTCCTAACTCAGCTCTTCAGCCTGGAATGTTTTCAGCTCTCTGAATTGACATGTAGAGTCACCCCTTCTTCTTTTCTTTTCATCAGTACTGAGGTTTGAACTCAGGACTTCATGCTTGCTAGGCAGGCACTCTAGCACTTGGGCCACTCTGCCAGCCCTGTTTTTGTGTGTGTGTGTTTTTTTTTTTTTTTTTCAAGATAGGGTCTCCAGAACTATTTGCCAGGGCTGGCTTTGAACTGCGATCCTCCTGATCACTGCCTCCTGAGTAGCTAGGATTATAGGTGTGAGCCCCTGGTACCCAGCATCCTTTTGCTGTTCTTACTGGGATTGCAAGAACATGCTGCAATAGTGAGAAGCCATTTCTAGAGGGCAGTGGAAGGAGTCATTTACAGAGCAACCACGTGGGAAGGAGGACATGGAACATCATAGGTTAAAATAGAGCAGGATGAAGAAAAGGCTATCTAGAAATACTTATCATGACACCATCATCTTCTCTTTCAGAAGTCTTGTACTTTGACCATGAATTAATACTTATGTATTTAAGTACATTTGGATCCAACAGGAATGGTCTTAACTGACTTCCCCTTATGCAATTGGCAGGATTAGCTGATGTTCTGTTTCTCTGTAAATCTTACCAACTGTTGGTAGGTGCTGGCAGCTATGTATTTTCCAGAGTATGCCCCATATTTCTCATGCATTTCCACACGCTTTCTAAGAGATGGATTCATATCTTTGCATGCATCTTGTGCTTCCTATTGTGAGTATGCAATGTAATTATTGTATACATTGATGAAACATGAGTAGGAACAGAAAGCTATCTCAAATGAGAATCATTTCAAACCTTTCGATAGATTGTATAAAAGTACATTGCCCAGAATAGTTGCTGTTCAATTAGGTATGAATGAAATAACCAAAAGAGATTGAGGGAACGTCACAAAAATTTAGGATTCTGAACTCTAGTAGTTTTGCCAATATCATAAAATGTTTGTTTCAAGTTGAACCAAAACTAGATGATAATGTGCACTGTGATTTATTCCAGAAAGACAATGTCCATGAACTTGGCAATTAGGATTTCCTTTTGAGAGTAAACCACATGGTCAACACAAAATGGGTAAGATAAAGAATAATCAGTGTCTGCTCAGATAGACAAATGATGCTCTGTGACACTCTTGGTCAGGCTAAGTAGATACTAACATTTGAAGAGAGAAAGTGTCTGTTAGAAGGACTTGGTGGTGGTAGGTGATGGGGAGAGAGAAGGAGATGGGCCAGGAAAAAAAAAATAGATGGGCCACAGAAGGCAGTCTTGAAGGGATCTTGTTCAGGACTTAGGGAAGCTTGTGTTCTGGTCCTGGGGTACAGTCTGTTCAGATATGGGCCAGGTGTATCTTTCAGATGGGTGCTTAGGGTTATCATTGCCTGGTGTCTTTGAACACTTAAATCCTCCATCTGACTCCTCTGATTCTGATTTCACCCTCAGCAAAATTCTACTGCTTATAATTTGGCTCCCCAGTTAGCATACCCAAGTACAGGGCATGTAGCACAAATACATTCATGGCCATTCTGGTCCCCATGGAATTTCATTAATCTATTAATGAATAGACTCACATTGTCTGTCTACCTACCTATCTATCTGTCTGTCTATCAATCAATATCTGATGCAGGTTATTGAGAACCTACCCCTAAGCAATGGCTGTACTCTCCCTGTGCTGACAGAATCAGATTCTGAATGTGGAATTGAGAAGTAGACCCTGGACTAATGGTAATGGATGCTTGGTGGACAGCTAGCCAGAGCTTCTGGGATCTTTCCAGGGATACCCACTCTTGGAATTGACACTCTTCAAATTTGTTCCCTTGGCCATTTGGTGGGATACCTTGGCTGTTTTTTTTTTCCCCACTGGAGGGAATAGAATTGAATCAGAGGTAAAATAAGAGTCTAGGTCATAATGAGTAATTAGGAGTTTCTTTGATGGCTTCTTTCCTGAGGCATCTTGGGATGTGATTATTTGTCACAAATATATAACTATGTTTTCTACAGAAGCAACATCCACTCTCATAATTATGGTCTTTTGGAGTTTAGAAATCTTGTTCTCTAGGGCTATTACCCTGTACTTGGAGCACCCCCCTCCCCCAATTTTTGTTTTTTGAGCCAGGGTTTCAGTACATAACCCAGGTTACCTGTGAAGTCATGGTCCTTTTACCTCAACCTCTCTAGTGCTGGGATTACAGGCGTGTGCCACCCCTGGCTACACTGAGCCCTTCTATAGTAAGAAATGTTAGGGTTATGACCTGACACTCTGAGTTAATGTGTGCAATAAATGAAGTACCAACAGAAGTCCAGCCGGAGTGCACCCTCCAGCATTAAGGGTGCCATGTCACTTGGGCATAGTCTACAGTGGGTTTTATGTCTTTCAGCACCTATGCTTTTACAAATAGCATACTCATCGTGTAGGGCTGGCATGCATCATGATAAGGTGATTTGCAACACAAGGTCTCTGCTGGTCTGTCTTCCCAATGCTGTGTATGCAGCAAATACAGTGGCCTGGGTCATGGAGCCTGCGAGCCAACTTCCATGAGACTGAGTGGACAATGGCCAAGTCCACACCTCATCCCAGCCTGTGTCATTCTTAGATCACAGACCACAACCTCCTGGTGCTGCTTAAAGCCTCTCAAATCAGATGGTAGGGCTGTGAACTGAGAGATGATTTTGTGTGTGTGTGTGTGTGTGTGTGCTGGGATCTTGTGTTTCGAGGCAACCTGGGATCAATGTTTTCAAGTGCAGACAGCAGAGAGCTGACTTAAAGAGGAATATTTCCTCTAAACTCATTGAGTGTGCTTTTTCAGGAAGATGTATTTACATGCTATTAAGTAGGAAAAGAAGTTGACCCTCTTCCTTGTTTTATATTGGGAAAATCTAGCAATTTATTTGATCCATTTTTAAAAAGACTGTATTTTGAAATAGTTTTACATTTTTGGAAAAGATGTAAGAAAATCTAAAGAACCTCTGTATAGCTTTCACCCAGATTTTCACCAATTGGTAATGTTTTCTTGTTTCCCTGAACATTTTAAATCTCTCCACTGTCTTTTTCTCTGTTCTCTTCTGTTTTTCTTTCTATCTCTCTATCGCTTTGTTTTTTTGAGTCTTCCTATGTAGCTCAAGCTGCATTGAACTCATCATCCCCCTGCTGGGATTACAGGCATGCACCACCATGCCTGACTCTATCTATTGGTATGTATATGTATATGTATAAAGGGAAAATGGCATGTATAAGGCTTATGAATCCACTGGAGTCCAGGACTGTATGTCCCATGAGTAAGTGGAGTCTACTACCATAGGTAGTTGGTGAGGAGATGCTTCAGGACGATATAAATTCCCTGTTCTGTGTCTGTTGTCCCGTGTCTGCTGTCTGCTGTGCTGGGTGTCTCATGTGCGCTGTTCATTCCTCTCCCCAGTGGTGATCATGTGTGCCAGTGGCGACACCATCCGGAGCATCATGCTGGCGGCGCACAGACGCGGCATGACCAGCGGAGACTACGCCTTCTTCAACATTGAACTCTTCAACAGTTCTTCCTATGGTAACTGCCCCCAGCTTCCCCTCCTGCTCCCAAGGTGTCAGAGTGGGGGGTGAGGAAGAGAGAAAAACCTGAGTTACGTTCACAGATGTGATTTTCATAATACGATCTTGGAAATCAGTGATTCCGAATGCTTCTGGAAAATCTCATGATTTCTCCAGCTCTCTTATCTGAGAACTCAGTGGGAGCAAAAAAGACCCCATGTACCATGGTACTTGCTAGGGGTCAGCATAGCTCACTTTTTCACTCCAGAGGACGCTAAATGCAGCCCCAAAGACCTCTTGCCATTGCTTTCCAACTGCAGGTTGCTATGGTTATGGTGGACGGTGAGAAAGATTTTAGTGAGATTTGGGTAGAACTTTAAATAGAATGGAGAGACCGGAACACAGTGTAGCAGAATAGAATAGGACATGTCAAGATGTACACCATAGGTGTTGTTTCCTAAGATTTTTTACTTTAGTAATATAATTATAACTGTGTGTATATTTATTCACATTACACATATGTTTGCAATGGGTTGCAATGTGAGATTAAAAAAAACCTATTACTGTAAATTGAGGTTAAAAACCATTTGAAAATCATTGTTCACAGCTCCTCTTCCTTCCAGATTATTACTTTCTTAAGACTCTCCTAGGTAGAATTTTGGAATTCACTAATACATAGGGTTAAAATCTCCTTCAATTCCTTATAATGGATCTGGGGAATTTCCCAGAGTCCCTGTGATGGTGGGTGTTTAACTGTCTCAGCAAAACATTTCCCCCTAAATGTGTTGGGACTCTCTCTGAAGTAGACACTTTAGGACTGCAGAACATTTGCTCAAACTTGCATGCTGGCTGCTCCAAGCTGAGCAGTTCTAGCGGAACTGTAAGTGTGCAGAACAAATGGCATGTTTATATTGAGCTCCACTTCCGAGTTCTTGCTGACGATATATCGTTAGACAGGATCCAAACCTTAAAACATTCGCCCCGGTTTCCTGTGCTGATATCCTGGCTTACTTAAGCAGTAGATCATTGTGTATACACAAAAAATATAACACACTTGTTATGGGGATAAAGAAAGTCTGATGAAACAAAGTAGCTACTGCTTCCTATAGTGGATAAAACTGGAGATTCGAGACTTATAGGATAAACACCATATTCTGCCCTCATGCTCCCAGGACAGTCTTTCCCTACTCCTTTCTGAACTGGAGTGTTGGTTTCACTTCTCCTCTTCCTCTTCTTTTTGTTTTCTTTTTTTTGGCAGTGGGTTTTGAAACAGGACCTTACTATGTAGACCAGGCTGGCCTTGAACTCCTGATTCTCCTGCTCAGCCTTCTGAGTGCTGGGATTATAGACGTGCACCACCATATCCATCTAGTTTCACTTCTTGCCCTAAGATCAAATGCCATTGCACTAGTGGTTGTAGCACTGAATTATTTGACAGAGGGGTGGAGCCTGGTGAAAATGACAAGCATTTATTCTGAGTTTTGCACGGTAGCAAGTGAAAATTTAGAATTTAGAAGGGATGCATATGAATGCACATTGTACTGGGGCAAGTGTATTTGTAATGTGCTTTCTTAGGCATTGTGCATCTAGTCTGGAATTCCTTTTATTCTCTTGTATTACTCTTCCCTGTTATTCATAATGCATGAGTATTGTAGAAAATTTGGGAAACATCGAAAAGCATGAGAAAGAGAAGAAATTATAATTCTGCTATCCAGATAAAAGAACATTGATAATTTTCAGAAGTATATACATCCTAGTATAGATACATAGTCTACAAAAACAATTTCAATAAAATGGTAATATTATTTATAGTATGACTGCAATTATGCTGACATGCTATCTTAAATCAGTCTCTTGTTTTTAGAGCTTGTTTTGTTCCCAGGATTTTGCTGTTAAGAGCAAAAAGCTATATTGAGTAGCTTTACATGCATGTACGGGAGTGTTGTAGAAGCGTGCAGGCACTCACATATTTCTGCATATATAACATTATGCAAGATAAATTTCTGGAAATGGAACTGCTCACTCAAAGATAATGTGCATTTTTTTTCTTTTGCAGTACTGGGAGTTGAACCCAGGTCTCACCCTTGCAGGGCATGCACTCTACCATTTGAGTCGTGTCCCGCCCCTTGCTTTCTTATTTTGCTTTTGAGATAGAATCTGGCCTTGATCAAAATTCTCTAGCCTCCACCAGCTGCGATTGCAGAGCAGTTAAGTTTTGATAGAAATTGCCAAATTGCCCTATAAAGAGGTTTACCAATTTATAATTTTGTGACAATGTATGAGATTGTCTGTTTTCCTACATTCTTACCAATCCTGCAAAATCTAACCTTATTTTATTTATTTTTCTTTTTATGTCCATAAGCAGAGTACTGAAGTTTTCCTTTTTTAACACACACACTTTAAAATTATTTAAAAAATTTAATAATATAAGATAAATTACTTTAATGTAAACAATTCTGTGGTCCTTAGTACATTCATAGTGTTAGGTAGTTACCACATTTAAATTTATATTATTTTAAATTGAAAAATCATAATTATGTTTTGCTTTATGAAATCTAGTGCGATGTTTTGACATATGTACACACTGTGCAGTGACCAAATCAGGTGAATTCACATACCCATCATCTTAGTTACTTGACATTTTTTTTGTGGTGATACATTTGAGCAGACTTTTTTTTTTTTTTGATGGTACTGGGATTTGAACTCAGGACTTCATGCTTGCAAAGCAGGCACTTTACCGCTTAAGCCACATCTCCAGTCCTGTGGTGATACATTTGAAATTTACTCTTTAAGTTATTTTGAAACATATGTTTACTCTGTACCATCTCTGTTGAATTTACTCTCAGGGAGGCGTTTTATGATTTTGGTTGTTCTTAGGATTCATGATGTTCTCCTGTGACATATTGTAATTGCAGTTATAAGGAAAATATATGAGTTTTGTTTATTTATTTTGCAAGATTTCCACATACTGAGTCCTCTGTTCAAATAATTTTAGCATTATTTTCACACAACAAAAGTTTTCTTCCATTTTGATAGCTGAATTTTAAAATTTCTTATTCTTATTGCATTGGCAAGAGCCTCAAGAATATTATGTAACTGGTGATAATTTCATTTCTAACTACTTGTCTTGGGGAAGATTTTAAAGTATACATTTATTCCTAGAATACTCAGCATGAATTTAAAAATCAGGAATGAATTTTGTGTTTTAATCCCATGTATTTGACCCATTCTTTAAAAAAATTTCCTAATATTGAGCTATCATAATATTCTTAGAATTAAGCGTACTTTATCAGAGTGATTTTTTTAGATATACTTGTTAACTTCAGTTCTTAGTATTTTATTTAGAATTTTGAATCTATATGCATGAGTGAGTTTGGACAGGAATTTTCTTGCCTTGAGATGACCTAGCCAGATTTTAAAGTCAGGTTTACATTAGCTTTATAGAATTAGTGGGGTCACTTTGCACTGTTTCCCAAGCTCTAGAGCAGTTCCTATAACCATGGGAATATTCCTTGAACTATATATTTGTACTTCACTTATTTTAATTGTTGGGAAACTTTTAAAAACCTTTTTATTTTGGAGTAATTTTGAATTTATAGAAAACTTGCAAAAATCATTTAGAGTTCATGTATATGATTTACTAAACCTCTTCCAATGTTGACAACTTAAATAACCACAGTAAAGTCATCAAAACAACAAAATTAACACTGCTACAATACTACTAACTAAAGCACAGGCCTTATTTGACATTTATGACCCTTTCTCCTCCCTCTTGTTTTGTTCCAGGATCCAATTGCTGGATCCACACTGCACTGGATTGTTGTGTCTCATTACTGTCCTCCATTCTGTAATAGTTCCTCAGGCTCCCCTTGACATCTGACCTTGACACTTTTGACGAGCCTATTATTTTGTAGAACATCTCTCAATATCTTGTATTTACTGATAAGACTGAGTTTGTGCATATTTTTTTCAAAAATATAATAAAAGTGATGTGTTCTTCTTAGTGTATAATACTAGCATATAAGAAATTATAACCATGTAACATTGCTGATAATATTTGGACAACTTTTTAAAACTTACTTTCCCATAAGTTGTTTTTCTGTCTCTTGAAAATTTAATTGTACATAGTTATGTAGAGTGGTCTTACACAACTTACAAAGAATACTTGATGTTTGATTAAAACCCCTTTACTTTAGTTGTTAAACTATGTTGGGCTCTGATGTCAGTCTGCCAGAAAGGGTGATCCATGTGCTAACTCTTGACTCTAAGGGCTAAAGGTTAATAGTTTAACCCTTTACCCTGGCAAAGTGACCTAGCCCTGCCTTCCCCTGTGAGTCCTAGTTTCTTCTAATGGTAATAATAGTACTTGCTTTTTGACTTCAGGCTGAGTTATAGATGAGGTGATATATGTAAAATACTTAGCAAACTGTTTAATAAATGTTAGCCATATTTAGTATTGGTCTAAATTTACTTTGACCATTACACATTGCACTTTAAAAATTATAAGTGAAGTTTGCAAACTTTTCTCTGGTGGTAGTTTTATAGATAGATTTAGGACTATACATTCTGTTACTACCTTAAGCAACTTTTAGCTAATATATCCTAAGGTCTGGGTGCATTAGGAATTATACCTGGATGCATATAACCAAGACATACAGCATAGTGACTGAAACAAATGCAGAGGTTTATTCTCTCACCTGAAATAATTCTAGAGGTGGGAAGTCCAAGATAGGGACAGGGCTCCATAATGTCATCAGGGATATAAGCTTTTTTTGTTTCTGTTCTCAGGATCCATTCATTCTCAAGATCAAAGATGGTGGCCAGGGCTCTGGGGATCATGCTTCAATTCTAGGCAAGTTAGGGGAAAGACAGCAGGTGAAAAGAGATCCTTCCAGTTGACTTGGCTCTTTTCAAAGGGCTCTCCTGGAAGGCCCACTCATCAACTTCTGTTTATATAAGATTGCCTGTCCCTGGCCCAGTGGAGGCCAGGATGCTTTTATCTGGATTCACTGATACCCTAAATGAATTTGGGAATCTGGTAGTAAAGAATGTCTTCCATAGTCTCTGAATCACTTTCTTCTATGTAGAAGGAGCAGTAAATAGAATCATATGGTGAGCAAAGTCACCTAAACCAATGTTATGGTGTCTGTCATTAATAATGACCTTCTTTGAGATTTTATGTCTTTGTATATGTTCATGAAGAGTTCTTCAACATCCACCTTTCCCTATGCCTCCTCACAGAAAACCTCATACCTGTTCTAGAGACAGGAGTCTATTTTAATCAATACTTGCTTGATGTTGGATTTTTAGAAAACATGTTGATAATGTACCTATTTTTATTGAATATGAGATTGATCAGATTTGCCCAAATTATATAGTTATAGGATTTTAGTGCATAATGTATCATGAGGGAATTCAAGTGATTGAAAATAAGATTTAAAAGAAAGGTTTAAAAAATGGAGAGGGGGTATGAAAGAATAATAGAGGGAGCGAATTTGATCAAAATTCATTATATGCATGTATGGAGAAATTATCATGAGACTCCTTTGTAAAATTAATATATGCAAATAAAAAAGAAACAATCTAGAGAGAAGACGATACTTCTTGTCCTGTAGAGTTTTAGTAGTCTCTATCAGCATTTTCATTATCTTCTTAGAATGTAAGTTAGTGGACATCCCACCAAAGATGATGTGTCTAATTGAATTTTAGAAATCCTGTCCTCCTTTCTATTGATATATTTAAAGGGGGCACATTCAGATATAGCCAATGTGGTGTGATGTGCTAGGAAAGTTGCCTCACTGTGCAGAGCGTTATCATTTCTAGATGTGATCTTTTGTATTGACTTAAGACGAGACCAACACTGAGCTTAGGAAATAGTGAATCAGCATGGGAAAATGCAGACACTCTGGATTTTACATCACTGAGCCATGGGATTCAGCATCTCTATAGTTTCTCCTCTCGCTAGAGTTTGTATTATGTAAGGCAATTAATTTCTGCTAATATCTTGACTAGAGTCAAAATAAATGTTTGTCTTAAAACAAAAACCAAAAAGAATTTGCAGCCTGGTTTGGTAGTTCACAGCTGTAATCCCAGCTATGTGGAAAGTAAAGGTAGGAGGATCAAGGAGAAAGTTCAAGTCCCTGTGCAAAAATGGGCTGGATCTCTAGTGGTAAGAGCACCTGCCCAGCAGCCCAGCAAGCACAAAGCCCTGAATTCAAACTCCAATACCACCAATAAGAAAAAGAATATAAGTCAGTGGAAATTGATTTGGACAATCCCATCTTGGGCTGTTAAAATTACTCTACAGCTTTTCTTGTCTTCCTGAGAACTCATAAAGCACTAATTAAGGTGAGGCTAAAGTATAGTAGAGGTGGTGCATACAAATTAAATTATTTGGCTGGCTAAAAATGAAAAGGTAACAACAACAACAACAAAAAAAAACAACCTGAGAAGGGGTTGGCTTTGTAATGTTTTGCTATACAACTGAAATGTGCACATTAAAGTCAATTTAGAACAAAGAGAAAGGACAAAGAAGTCTCAAAACCCTTCAGCTGTAACAGTTGCTAAACAGTATTTTGTTTCCTTCCCTTCTGATTTTTTCCTCTGCTGCTTTTTAAAAGCATTTTTGTCATCCACTGCATATGCAGTGTTAATCTTGGAATGCCTCAAACTCTGATGAAGTGGATTTAGACCAAACAGGACACTAGCATTTGGAGTCTGGCTTGCACTTGAAGCCTGCTTCTTCTGTTTATTAGGAAAATGATTTCAAGTGTGGAACTGAGGCTCTGTTTTTTATTTGTAAGGTAGGGATTGTACTTGAATCTTTTTCGCAGAGTTGTCATGAGAAGTAAAATCCAAATGCTACAGGCAAAGCAGCTATTAGAGCAGCACGCAGTGGTATCTCCCAGTAGGTGGCGCTGTTATGGCTGACAGGTGTAACCGGCCAGCCTGTCCCATGGCACCGTCTGACACTCGGGCCATTTGGAGTGGACAAGCTAGCACAAGGCCAGTGCTCTCTGTTGCTTAAATAGCACGAGAGCTGAAGAGCCACAGTGTCACACAGCCAGCCCAGCGTTCATTTCTTGGGCAGATTTCGTGATGTCCCCGTTACTCCAAGCCACATCTCCCGAAGGGCTGCTATGCGCGAGTCTCTGGTAAGCGTGGGAGCCGTGGCGTGCCACCGTTATCCCAGCATGGACAGCGCTCACCGGCCCTGGTTTCCTGGCCACAGAGTCGCTGTGCACAGGTGATAAGCAGACTGTTTCCCCTTTCATAAGAATTCTGTTCCTGCCTCACTCTCAGAGAAAGTTTGGGTCTCTGAGATATTTAATCAAAATAAAACAAAAGCAAAGCAAACTTGCTTTCCCTTATCCTTGAAACAAATCTGTCAGACTTCTCTCTGTTCTTAGGCTGCCTCTGGGGACTGTTGAAGAACATGACATGAGGGCTCATTACATCTCATTACAGTGAGAAGGTTGACAGTGGCCTTCTCACTGACAAACCCTTTCCCCTTAGCCAGGACCGTGCCTCTGTGCTCTCAGACAGTGTTGACTAGTGGAACTTTCTGTGATGATGGCTATATTCTATAATAATAATAATAATAATTACTATTAATTTTGGAGACAGTTTTGCCACATAGTCCCTGCTGGCCTCAGACTCGCTATCCTTGTACTAACCTTTGGAGTGCTAGGATTACAGGTGTGTATCACTCTGCCTGGTTGGCTATGTAGTATTCCATGTTGCTTGATACTGGACACACTAGCTACAAGTGAGACTATTAATATAAATTATTAAATTTTAATAAAATTAACATAAAATTTTATTAAATTAATATAAATTATTATAGTTATTAATATAAAATAATTTTAAAAATTCAGTTCCTTGGTCACAATTTCAAGCGCTCAGTAGCCACTTGTGGCTAGTGACTACTACATTAGATGGTGTCGCTCTAGAGCCGAGGATTGTTTTTATCCACCCTTTGCTGGAAACCCTATGCTCCTAACTTTGATGACACAACATTCTTCTGGTTGTCTGTTAGCTCCTCTCTGTCTCCTCTTACTCCTCCTGCCCACTAAAAATAGTGTCTGTGCTCAGCCCTTCTCCTTCTCTTCCTGCACACTCTTTTTCTATCTGGGGCAGACAGACCTGGGGTTCTAACAGTGAGCTGTGTGGAAATGGCACCCAATATCCCCTCTAGCCCTCACTTCTCTTGGTGGCTTCAGAACATCTGTTTCCAGCTCTAGCCTGATAGTGCCACTTGGGCATTCTGCAGCCATCTTAAATTTATCATCATGCTAACTAAAACCATCATTTTCAGGTCTACCTAATCCCTCTACCTCTGCTTGATTCTGTTGTTTCTTCCTGTTCTCCTTGGTGTCACCTGTGATACACCTCGCTCTCTAGACCCTCCTTCCTTAACTGTTGTAGTCTTGGGATTCCTCATGCACGGTCCTCTGCTTTGCTTCTTAAGGGTGCTAACTCTTATGATTATGAAAGCAGAAAATATTGTTAAAATTTGCTGTAGCCATGAAAATGAAACAAAAAAAAAAAAAGAAAAAAAAAGGAAAATTGAAATCTCACCACCCAAAGAACCATTTTTGATCCTTCTGGATTGTGGCTTCCCACATCTGACCTCTCATAGCCTCTTGCCTGGATTACTCGGGCTGTGATTGCTCAGTGTCTCCCCACTCTAATCCACTGCTATTTCCCAAGGCAGTATTCTTACCATGTCACTCTTCTGTTCTGCTCGTAAATCTCCAGACGCACCCAGTTGTCTACTGAATTAAATTTGTACCCACTGATGGGATGGCATGTTACATCAACCTTTTCTTTCCTAGTGTCAAACATTCACCACACGGGAGATGTCACCAACATATCAGTAAGAATTGCTTACAAGGGCAGGAAGTCATGGTTGTGAACAGACAGCTTATTTAGCTTGGCTTAAATTTATTAAGCACTATTGTTTCCATTCTTTCTTCTGGAAAACAAAACTCAAAAATTATTACCTGTTGGACTGTGGTAAACAGATTTATTGGACTAGAGTTCACTTCTCTCCAAAAACCAGATGTTTTCCCCATTTCAATAACTGTTGCTATTTGCAGTTTCTAATTATGCAGTGTAAAACCCTACAGAGTTAAGTATTTGCCTGCATAAGCCCCTGGAGAGAGCTCTTTCCAAGTGCCGAGAAACTTACTCTTTTTGCCTAAGAAGCATCACTTCTGATGAATATTTTTTTTTTTCAATGCTGGTGATCAAATCCAGGTCCTCAGGCATGCTGAACTGAGGTGTCAAGGAGTCTTGATACCTTGAGTCAATCAAAAGACATGTATTTGTTACGTCTATCGGAATTGAGTTCCTCCATGGGATGAAACTGTTCTGGACATTCTTAGAACTTGTGGGTCTTTCTGAGCAATGGATTCAGCCTCTTAACAAATGCCATGCTATCTGTGTGTTGGGACGGAGCACCTGGTAAGCTTGCCCTGCCCGACAGTGGTGAGCGTAATTCACTGGCTCCCTGAGCACAGGCACAGCTTTCATCAGGCTGTGGATTTCTCAGGGTTTGGGAGGATTCACAGGAGAGGAGAAAGTCTTTGTCAAGTTTTGTTTGGTGGCTTGAAATATAATCTTGTGCTCATTGGCCACGGATCTAGTTCTTAATGAATTCTGTCCTCAGTTCTGCCTTATTTATCTGTGGCTCTCTGGCACACAATAAGCAATTAATAAATGTTTACTATTATTAGGATTATGATGATACAGATGCCTCCACAAACACATTCTTTGACTCTGCCTTTTCTCATGCTCCAGACTGAGGCATCCAGCTGCCCCTGGATGTCGTACACATTTACACCTTTGCCTGTGCTGTGGGCTCTGCCAAGCATGCATTTCCACCTTCCTCCCTTCCTATTAAAGTTCTATTTACACATTTAAGACCAGACTATAGCCTTGTCTTCACATGGGGCTCATTGCTTCTTCCTCTATATTCTGCATTTTTCTCTGTCGCCTATCCCCATATTATCTTCTTAGTTCCACCCTATAGTAACTTCAGTTATTTATAAGTTTGACTCTGAATCTCTGGAATTTGATGGTAACTATTCAAGGCATTTATGATGCCTGTCATAGGTATCACGGAACCTTCCTGGTAACATGTTCACAGTTCAAAAATCTCTGGCTGATTCAGCCATGATAAAGGCTTCAGAGCCATTGGTCTTTATTAAACTTCTGGATGAGTAGAGTGAGTGTTACAGATTGAGCTGCATGAAACAGAGACATCCTTATGGCTTAGCTGTTGGGCTCCAGGCATTGACTGTGGCCTGGAAGTTCAAGGTACACAAATGACTTGTGTTGGACCCTAGCAGGGTGCACTCCTTGTCATGTTTTTGGAGAGCTCTAAGACTCATAATGAAAATTCATAGCTTATTGTCAAAAACAAGAGTTCCACCTTGATTTTTGGAGTTCTGCAGGCCACATTTTCTTAAAATGAAATAAAAGGAAGAATGATAAGTCTGTCCATGTAGTTTGTCTTTGCTTTTGTGAAAGGAGGAAGCTGTGAGCCAGCAGGCTGCCCAGTGTCTGTGCTTTGGTTTCCTCAGAAAGGATAATCATAGCCTCATTACAGGATGTCATGAAGATTCAGTGTGTTTCTACATGTAAAGTGTTTGACATATGGCACTTTTTTATCATTATATATGTATATATATATATGTTCAGTACCTTTATTTATTATCTTCAATTACTGACAAACGTTGTCCAGTAAATATTTCTGATGATGTTGCCAGTACTAGAGAGATACAAACTACTTTTCACCCTGGAGAGAAGCAAGACATATCAAACTTTTGTCTTTTAACAGTGCCAACCTTAAAATGTACGTGTGTATGTATTGTTGGGCATAGCTGTAACCTTTCCTTCCATTTCCACATAACATCAGGTTTATAATAGCACACTAACAACTTGATTCACCTCTATAGTTGTTTGTAGGTATTAAAAAATAAGTGTGATTGGAGAGGAACAAAAATTTACTTCTTACTCTTGCAGAGCTGCATGTCTGGGGGGCAGAAAATTGCAGTTGCATGGTTATTATAAGGCAATTACATCAACAGAGCTTTTCTTTCTTTCTCACATTTCAAAGGAACATGTGTCCAAAGAGCCTTCTTCTCCTTTAACGATCTTGACATTGTCACATTACACCCAAGTACGAAACTATGACAATACCTCTTGCCCTTGCTGCCAAAAGTACCATGTAGGGCTACTTTGCAGTTGAAAAGAGAGAATGGCTTCTTTATGGTGACCGGCTTGGAATTATAAATATTTTTACTTCTCCCGTAGGAGATGGCTCGTGGAAGAGAGGAGACAAACACGACTTTGAAGCTAAGCAAGCGTACTCATCCCTCCAAACAGTCACTCTACTGAGGACCGTGAAACCTGAGTTTGAGAAGTTTTCCATGGAGGTGAAAAGTTCTGTTGAGAAACAAGGGCTCAATGAGGAGGATTACGTAAGTGCTTGATAATGAGCCCAGCGCTTCAGCGTCCTGAAAACAGTCTTCTAATTAAATCAGAGGTGACAAAGTGTCCCATTCTGAACCATTCAAAAATTCCAAGTTCAGGTCTGAATGTCACTGTTGCCTTCTGTGTGTTTTTTTCCTGGCCGCTTTTCCTTGTTCCCTCCCCCACCATCCCTCCATCATCCCTGCCCCTCACTTACCCTTTTTCATCGGCTGCAGGAAGGAAAATTGCCTTTTTGTGGGGACCTGTAATGCTGAGCAGAATGTCTGTAGACATCTATCACCTATTCAGCAAGGAAGGTGTTGGGGAAGAAGGTGGTTGAAAAAGTGCCCACATTTTGCATGCCTAATTTCTCCAAAGCTTGGTGGCAGAAGATATTTTGGATTTTTGAAGGTTCTTTCTTTGGTCTTCTGTCTCTGCTTCATGGCCAGTCTGCCTCTCTCTCTTGCAGGCACTCTTGTTGCCCTTTTACTGCAAGCTACTTCTTGTTCAGGTGTTAATGGAGTTTCCTGCTGCAGTAGTGCTGTTGTTCCTAGTACAGTTCTAAGAGTGGACTGGAGTCAGAAGCTTAGTCTAGGCTAAGGATTAGCTGGGACCTCATCTCTGAGATGGCACTCAAGGAACCAATTGCACTTCGGGTACCATTGTTTGGCCAGCTCTGGCACACGTTGCTGTGTGTCTCTGATGTCCAAGTAGTCACGTAAGGAAACCCTGTCTCAAAGCAGTATAAGCAGGCAAGCAGTATGAGCAGTGGGACCCTGGGGCTGGGTGGCATAGGTGTTCTGTTTTCCAAAACGTCTCTCTTTACACTGTCCAAAACAGAAAAGGAGCCTCCTTAATGATAGGTCTTGGGTGTATCTGCCAAGTGTATGGCTTGGGTAGTACCTGCCCAAGTTGGATAATGGCAAACTTCACAAGAGATGGTCACTCCATTGCCTAGTGTCTTTACCACAGTGTGCTGGCATTGGCCTCACACACACCTGCCTTCGGAGACTGAATCTAACACTTTTTCTTTTTTGTTTTTTTTGATATTGGAGTTTGAACTCAGGGCCTTGTGGTTGTCAGGCAGGTGCTTTACCACTTAAGCCATGCCTGCAAGCTTTTCTTGCCTCATGTATTTTATTAATGGGGTCTAGCATTTATGCCCGGTCAGTCTGAATTGTGATCCTCTTATTTACACTTCCTGTGTAGCTTGGATGACAGGCATAAACCCAGCTTTTACTGGTAGAGATGGGTTCTTGCTAACTTTGCTCAGTAAGGTCTTGAACTGCAATCCTCTTGATCTTTGACCCTGAGTAGGTAGGATTAACCACCACGCCTGGCTTGGATCTAGCAGTTTTGAGCTGTGTAACCTAGGAAAATTTACTCAGTTTCCCTGATCTAAGTGACTTCTCTCTGGGAAGGATTATAGATAATTTAATCTATAAATCTACTAAAAAGCTTTTAGTACTATTCCTGTCAAAAAGTTGGAACTCAATATGTAGTACTTCTATTGTATTATGGTTATAAAATTTTATATGTCCTCATAAGAATTTGCTGTTAAATAACCTACAAAGGGGCTTATAAACATATTTTTCATCTTTAAATGCGACAGATATGGAATTACACACATCATTTAAATACCTTGTGAATTTTTAAGTCAATGCTGCCCAGTAAGTGCAAACCACAAGTGCATACCACATATGTAGTTAAAAATTTTTCAGTAGACATTTAAACACTGAAAGGAAAAAATTAATTTTAATTAAATATTTTAAAGTAAACTATTATTCCAGCATTTAATCAATGTAAAAATTAATAATGAGACTTGATACTCCTTTTGTTGTACAAATGTAGTTTGAAATCCAAAATGTATTTGACACTTTCAGCACACTGAGTTCTTGTTCAAATGCTTAGAAGCCACCTGTGATGAATTGTTATCATATTGGACAGAGTGTTCTGAATTATGAAAGAAGTACGATTTCTGTCCCAGATCCTGGGTTTAAGGACATCTGTGACAATGCTGTGACCTATGCCCTAGTCTCAGGAATGTGATGAGCACAGAGGGTACTGAGCTTCCAGCAGTAGTGCTGCCGAAAGTGGGCAGTGCCAATATGGAAACTCAAAATCTTCTACATATGCCTCTCTAAATCACTTTCACTTACTAAGTTCATATTAATTTTATGATTTGCAAGCTCACCAGTGGTGTTGTTTACCCTAGCTTCTTCTCTGAGGCTGTTGAAGCTTAGTTATCTTAGCAGACGTTGCCCAGCACAGTGACACTCAATGGGCAAAAGTTGGCATCCCAACACACTACAGGGTCAGTCTTCTCGCTCATTAGTTATCCTGTGTTCAAAATATTAAGTCTTATTTTAATGGTGGTGTAAGCAAAATCTTATTGGGAAGATATACCTACTACAAAGATCCACAATACATCCCAAACCAAATATTAGTGCTTAGAGATTATTAGCACCTGTAGATTATAACACTGCTTCTTTTGCTAGTGGGGCCATTAAAACTGGTTTTATAAATAAGTAAATAAATAAAACTTACAATTTTAAGCAGAAACTGGACATCACTGTAATAACTTATTGCAGAACTGTAACTGAAGTTGTAGCCTTTTGAGTTGCATTAGTTTGGATGGTGGTTGCTATGAGTGGTGAGTGGTGTGACAGGTAGTGATGGGAACCAAAGAGTCAGGAGCCTGGTGTGGCTCCCCAGTCAGGAGTCTAGGCCCACGTGGATGCTGGACCTTGGTGCAGTGGAAGATGCTTCTCAGGAGTTGTCCACATGCTTGATGTGAGGCTCAGCTCTTTCCCAAGTCTTCTTTCTTCTCTTATTTGCCTCATCTGCTCACTTAGAACTTTAGTTCACAGCACCCAGCGTGGATGCTACAGCCTCTGCCTCTGGCTCACACCCAGCGAGTCTGGTAGACTCTCTTACTGACTGTACAATGCACCGCACATTTTCTGAAAAGTCACATGACCTGTGAGTAGTGATTGTTTTGTTTCTTTTTAATGCTTCCACTTTTAGGTATTCTTAATTAAATGTATTCTTAGCTAAATTTAAGTAAATTAAGTATATTGAATTAAAATTTTAAAAAGTTAAGATGAAAACTTTTAATGGTGCTGGCTAGGATCCCGATATGAATAGGAATGCAAGCAGTGATAGTGGTCATCTTATCTTTAAATTCAAGAACATACAACCAATTTCATATTTTTTATATCACAACGTAAGCATGATGATTGCTGTGGGGTTTTTGAGACTGTGGAAATTTTCTTTTATTTTTTGTTGGTGAAGTGTTTTATTTTTGTGCAAAATAGCATTTTTGTTAGGATAACTCAAACAAAAATAGCACAGCAAGCATTAAGGATTGTGTAACGTAGGTAAGACTTTGAGTATACTTTTTGTTTTAGTATTACAAATTGTATACTATATCTGGCTTTGTTTCATGTATGTTAGTGTCATAGTCTTATTAGCATGTTCTCAATATACTTGGAAAAGTTACGAACTTCTTAAAATGCACAAAATTTGAAATTCAATTTTTTAAGGCTATCCTGAAGCATTGGAATGATGGCAGGACAATATTTTCTTTTTAGTAAAATTAATATTCTGTATTTTGCCTACTAAATTTTGGTGGGTTAATGCAATTTTGTTTCTGTAAAATTGAGCTCTTCTCTTTCTCTCCATCCCTTGCCCTGTCCTTTTAAAAAATTTGAATTTTTATTGAGATATTTGAAGATTTACATGCAGCTTTAAGACACAAAACACAGAGATCCTAGTGTATATAACCTGGTTCTCCCCCATGGTAGTATTTTGGAAAATAAGATCAGAGCTGGGATATTCAGATCCCATGTTTTATTCATAAGTGTGTGTGTACAAGCGCATATGAGTATTAAATTCTGTATAATTTTTTCATCTGTGTAGATTTGAGTGTTTGAATTTTACTAAATGTCTTTTCTATGTCTGTTGTGACAATCAGATTTATTCTGTTATAAATGTGGTGATTTGCACTACTAGATTTTTTCTAATTTGAACATCTGTGCACGCTTAGAATGACTCTGCTCTGTCTCTCTACTGCAAAACTTTTTCCCAGTTAATATTTTGGAGAATGTAATTATGGTAAAGCTGTACCTGTTTATGTAGGTGGAGCTTTTTGGCCTGGGTTATCCCAAAGGCTACTGGCAGCTTGTAAATTAGCTTCTCTCAACTAAGGTGGGGGTTGCTTTACTAAATGATCATGAGGGGTTGGATGGTGCTTGTGTGATGTGATAGACAATAGCATTGCTGAGGATTGGGCAATATTAGGGCTGTGAGTGCTGTATGTACTATAATTGGTTATTATACACGGATCTAATAAAAGTGTCTCTCCAATGCGTATTCCTTTGGGCAATATAATATTTAAAAATTACATTAGTGCTCTTACTTGTGAACCTGGTGGAAGCCTATTCTATGCCAATACATCATGCTTTCATGGGGCCCAGTGTCTACCATTGGAAGCAGTATGGTCAAGTGGTTGAATATTCAGATTTGAGTTGGGTATGGTGGCGCATGCCTGTAATCCCAGCACTTAGGAGGCTGAGGCAGGAGGACTGTGAGTTCAACACCAGCATGGGCTATATAGAGAGGCCTCGTCTCAAAATGCAAAGAAACAAAACAAAACATGCTTGGAGTTTCACAGACCAGGCTCTGCCTCTTCTTAAGTAGTTCTTAACTTGGATATGTTTTTGAAACTGCCTAACTTTACTGACTGTAAAATGGGAATAATAAATTTTAACTTATACAGTTATTAAAAGAACTTAATAATATCTAACACAGTGCCAAACTCTTAGTAAGTATTCAGTAGGTGGCAGCCATAATTTTTCTTATTTTTGCTCCTTTCATTCGAGGCCAGTGTATCTGATGCTATCTGCGTCATCTCTCTTGTATCCCCTTCCGGTGTGCCTGGCAATAAAAGTAGCTATTATTACAAAAATCTGAAATCCGAAATGCTTTAAGATCCAAAATTTTTTGAGTCCGATGTGATGCCACAAGTGGAAATTTCCACACCTGACCTCATGTAGTAGGCTGAAGTCAAAGTTCAGGTGCACTTAAAATATTGTATGAAATTACCTTCAGACCATAGTGAATTTTGTGTTTAGACTTGGGTCCCTAAGATATCTCACTGTGGATATACCAAAATCCAAAAATAAGTGAAATTTGAAATACTTTTGGTCTCAAGCATTTCAGATATGGAATGTCTCTATTATGCTTATTATTTTTGTTATTACTGAATTGGGAAGGCATCAAATCCAACTTCTTTCTTATCCAGTGGTGGAAGAGAGAGCGTCCTCAGGGACTTTCCAAATGTAACTAGTATATTGCAGTCAGTACAATAAGTCTGGATGACAGTGGGTCTTGTGCTTAGAGCTTCTTAGGTACTTAGAGCCAGGTGTTCGATTCCACTTATACTGTGGGGATGGTGTTGGGGTAGTAAATGGTTCTGCAATGGGGGTTCTGAAGACTATTTGGGGTCATCAGAAATCTAAGAGAAGTCAAGTCCCACTGAGAGGGCTTCAGGTAACAATGAGGCTTCAGGCGGTGCTCAAACAAGGTTTCATCAAGTGCCTGCCTGGCTTTGGGTGGTTTGTATTGGGTCACCTACATGTGTAGTGGCTCTCACTCAAGGGCGTCTTAATGGAGCTGCTTGGCCTCTGCCACACAAGTGGTTCCAATTCCAGAGCGCTGGTATTTGGTTTTAGAATGTGCTGTATGGTGGCCAAGCTGAGATTAGTTGCATCCCCTAACTCCTGGGCCACTGACTTTCTTTTTCCACTACATCAGTCTGACCCGTTTAACAACAATGTACGCAAGAAGGAGGCAAACCCATGACCTGAAGATTAAGTGTCTCAGGCACTATGAGTGAGCCCAGCTGGGTCCATAGGCTGAAGTATTTCCTTTTTTTTTTCCTGCACTTACTTGCCAGAACTTTTAAGATATCAATTTCTTTTTACTCTTTCACACACCTAAGAAAGTCTGGCTAAGACTTTGTGTTTTCTTCATCTGCAGTGACCAGTTGCTACTCCCCTTGCCTTTTGAAGTATAAACTATCATTTCCTTGATCATCAGATGCTGTTTATTAAGTGCTCCAGGGAGCATGGCTGTGAACTTGAACACTGAGTGGTCCACTGAGGATGGAATCCTAATTCCACAAAAATTCTTAGGAGGGCATGTAAATCTTCAACCCATGAGTCCTGGGGGTTCACAAGAGCTGCATTCCTGTGCCAGAACACACATAAAGCATTGTGCATCTTAGTGTGAAGAACTCAGACATGTTGAGGGCACCCACAGGAGCTGGACAGTCTGTCTTTGCAGCAGGCCAGTTGTGGGACATGTGTGAAAATATCCAGGTTCCAGGGGAGAGGGTTCACTGGGTTCTTTTTTTCATAGCAGTCTCTTTTCACATTAATCCAGGTTTCCATGACCTCTTAAAGTGGATAAAGGTCTCTTGACCTAAACATTTTATAATTATGTTCCAAGTTTTGCATATAAGTGCACATGTGTGTACGTTTGGAGAGAGGAGTCAGTACTCTTTATTGGATCCTCAATAGGATTGATGTAGCAAAAAACTGAGAACCATTGAGTGGGATGGTGGCCAGGTGGCATGCCATTTGCCCAGTCGTCGTCTTGAGCTCTGTTTACTCACATTGCTGGCAACATTGTGCATGAGGATTGCATTGCAAAAAATCACCTGGAAGAAAATGAAGGAATACCTAAATACTCAAGTGCTTCATAGTCCTAAAAAGTCATTAGTTTTATCTCTGAGATGAAGGGGATATCTATTCATTTGTTTATCCATTCATTCTGATCTAAGGAGTCAGTTCAGTCTTTCTAATCCTTAGTGTTCTTGCACTATATCTTTAAAAGATGGACTTTAATTTGTCCCTGTTATTATTTCTCAGATTAGGTGAAGCCAACACTGGAGACACTATTTCTCACTGGCTTCTCCTCCCTGCAAATCCCAGTCCTGGCCTTGACTTATTCTCCCTATTGTGTTTGGCACTTTAGAGACCCATTCACTGGCTGGCCTTTTAACTGTTGGCTCTGTCTTCAGGTGAAGCTCGCCTTCTTTCCTTGATGTTGTTATTTAAATAAAAAATAACATATGATTTTCCAGACTGAAAGGGACCAATACAATGAGTGAAAAAGTCCCACATGGAATTAAAAATAAATTCACAGTATCATGAATCATAGACAAACATGAATCTGCTCCTCATTAGCTCTTCTGTACTTCTCTGTGTCCATAGATACAATAATCATTAATATTTTTCTGCTATTCCACTCCATATCTCTAAAATAGCTTATTTATATTGCTGTTCTTTTTTTTTTTTGATTTTTGATGGTTTGAACTCAGGGCCTCATGCTTGCTAGGTAGACACACTGCCACTTGAGCCACTTCACCAGCCCTATTTTTGTTTTTGTTTTTTTGTGTTGGGTATTTTTGAGATAGATCTCATGAACTGTCTGCCTGGGCTGGCTTTGAACTGTGGCCCTCCTGATCTCTGCTTCCTGAGTAGCTAGGATTACAGGCTGGAGCCACTGGCACCTGGTTTATATTGTTCTTGGTATTGAAAATTTCCAGTATTATCTTTTGATTTCCTAAAATGGAGAAAGATTTAGCTCTTTTATACATTCTTTCTCTGCCAATACTTCCTTTTCTTCCTACCCTCTCAATATTTAGTAATACAGTTTCTGGTTAAAGAGCTAGCCACAAAATAAGATGTGAAGAAAAGTTAAAAATATCATACTCAGAGCCTTTTTCATTGCAACTGTATAAATCTATATAGCAGAATCAGGTATTGTTCTATGATTGTTCTATAACTTTGTTTTCTTTGGAGTTAACAATTGTCTTGATTTTTTAAAATTTGCTTCCTTGTAGCCCTCAGGATTTCATTCTTATTACCTCAGCCAAAGATTTTAGATAATGAATTTATTTTTTGAACTTAGGTTTTCCTGCTCTACTGTTGAGAATGGTCTCTTTCTTCTGTAACAAGAGTCTGTACTTTAGTTCTCTTCTGCATTGCAAACTGTTTTCCTTGGATATCATATCTCCTTTCTTGAATTTCACCTTGGTTTTGAAGGAGGAAAAGAGTGTTAGTGGAAAAATCTTTTGAGACTTTACATATCAGTAAACATTTTGTTTTATTCTATGTTATATTGAATCGATAATTTAGCTGGGTATAAAATTATAATTCAAAGATTATTTTCCCTTAAAATGTTGTCATTGCTCTAGTGTTTTGTATCTATTATTATCATTTTTATTCTTTATCTTTTTCATACTACTTTATATATTTTTTTTACTATCTTTAAAAGCTTTTAGTATTTTCTTCATATTATTGATTGAGTCAGTCAGGGTCTAGTCAGGAACAGAGATGCCATGTAATTCAACAGAAGGAATTTAACAGGAGGAACTAAGCTTAAGGTGTGGGAAGAGCTGAGATGCCCAATGGAAGAGTAAGACAAGCCAGAGATGCACAACATCAAAAAGCCATTAGCATTTCTAGAGCTGGAAGGACCAGGAAAGAAAGAATTTTACTAGGATTTAAAAATTAGGGCTGCCCACGGAAGTTAGAAGAATGGAGTAAATGTATTCTCTGCCAGAGATGCTACCAATGCTAAGAGTATATGAGAGAAATATCTGGACTTTCCCTTCCTTCTTGTCCTATTCTCTTAGCAGTGCTTCTTGTTGATTGCACTAACTAGGAGTCAGATGATAGGAGCCTGGAGGAATCAGTCTTCTATAATATAGAGCAGAGCAAAGCAGATCAAAGGAGGGGAATAAATTGGAGACCAAACAAGCAGTGGGTTGGGCTGATTGTGATTCACAATGATGTGAATATTTCTTAATATTTGTGCTGAGCACTTAGTTCACTCTTTCTGGAAGTTTTAAAATTGCATATTAGTCCTCCTTAGTTGATCTCATTATATTCTGTCTTATCTTCTGGTATATGTATTACCAAAGTGAGAATTCTATTATTTATTTTCTAATTCTGACTTTTTTTTTTTAACTTTCTGAGAGATTGACTGAACCTACTTATTGGATTTTTAATTCCTGTTACTATATTTTTAACTTTCAAGATTTCTCTCTTGTTCTCTGAGTGCCTGCCTTGACTTTGTTTCTTGGATACAAAAGTTTATCTGACTATACCCTTTTATTAGTTCTTGAATATATTTTTTTCACATTTCAACTTATCTAAAGTTGGAACTTATTTCATAATGGGTGGGCTGTTGTTTATTTATTTATTTAATTTTGGCAGTACTAGGGTTTGAACTCAGGGCCTCATGCTTGCTAAGTAGACACTGTACCACTTGAGTCATGCTGCTAGTCCATGAGCTGTCATATTTTAATAAGCACAATCAAAGTGGAATTTTTTTCCATTTAAGGGCATCTAAAATGAAGGTGCTTCTTACAGTTGCTGGTGTTTTACATTTGTTGAGATAAAATTCCTCTTTTGTCCCATTTTCTTTTACTTCCTATGTTGCCCATTTCTTTCAGGTCCATTTTTTCTATTAATTTTTAGCTCTTTTTCAAATTAGAATTTTTCCTTAAATGTTTTACAGTCTGTGTGTTCAGTTAAGGGTGAGCCATTACAGAGCGCTCCAGAGCGCTTTGCATGTGCTGGAACCTGAATAGTGGTGGACTTTATCGTAGGGTGATAAGGTGTTGAGTCAGCTTTTTTCAAAGGGTTATCTCAAATGAGACTATGTGGAAGTTGTTTCTCTTAGACTGTTCAGTCCCACCAAAGAATTCTTCTCTGAATGCTTCTTGAAGAAGCCCAGGGAAGGTCAGGATTACAGATTTATCACTTACACCTCATTCTCAGTTTTGTGTTTCATCCCATCTCCATCTGTGGTAGGTTTCCTCCCATTTAGATCTCTGCTTCTACATTTTCAGTATGGATGGAGAGGGACAATTTGTTCTCTATGTAAGGATGGGAAGGGACATGACTTTTCAAATGTTTCTTATGCAGACTTTCTACAAATCCTGGTATTTTCAGCCCATTGCCTTTCTACCTCCAGTTGCAGAGCCTCTGACTGCACTGACCTTGCTTCTTATTGGAGTCCCCTCCACCCTCCTGTGCACACTTCACTCTTGCTTTCTCAGGCTTATTGAATCAGTTTCCTCTTTCCCCACTTCCACTTTTGTGATGTTTCTCATCTACAACTTTTTTCCTGTACTCTAGACTTGTAGGCTTATACCTTAAAAAAACGAATTTATCATTTAAGTGGGGATTTTGGAAAGAATGTGTGTTCAAATGGCTGTGATTTACCAGAAGTCTCTTCTGGACTGTTGAATCTCAATACAGTGCAAGTGTCCACAGATGGTGGTGTCAAGTTTTGTGGGAAGTAGAAGAAGGGGAATAATCTTGCTATATTCAAAGAAAGGGAGGGAGAGAAAAAGAGAGAGAGAGAGTATGTGTTTGAGAGGAATTCTAGCTGTCCTTTAGAACTTTTCATTTGATTATGGTATCCTTCTAACCACTATGTTTTCTAGATTTAGTAGTTCAATCTTTTTTTTTTAACTATCCCCTGCCTTCTCTGTTTCTCTAAAAGCAAGACTGTACATAAGCAACAAGTAACATATGTGAACAATAATTCATATGAAAGGTGTTATTCTCTTTATAGGTTCTACATTCTGATTTTATTTTATGAAGAATAAAATTCATTTAATGTCTCTTATGCTGGCTTCATTTTAAAAACTATTGCTGGGGGCTAGGGTTGTAGCTCAGTGGTTCAGAGTTTGCCTGGCATGCACGAGACCCTGGGTTTGATCCATAGTACTGCAAAACAACAGCAGCAACAACAAATCCATCCCTTTGTACATACGTAGGGATATCATCTAGGAATTCTGGTTCTTGTGCAAGTAGAATTTTAGGTTTTAAAGTAGATTTTTTAAATTGGGGATTGAACTCAGGGCCTCATGCTTGCTAGGCAGATACTCTTCCTCTTGAACCATGCTCTGGTTCTTTTGCTTTTGATTTGTTTGTCAGATAGGGTCTCATGCTAATTATCCCTGGGCTGGTCTTGGCTGCGATCCTCTACCTCCCAAGTAGCTGAGATTACAGGTGTGTACTACCACACCTGATTTAAAGTATATTTTAAAAAGATAAGCTGACTCAATTATAAGGTTAAAAAAGGAATATTTACATAAAATTGTTGGAGATATTTGTGGCCTGGAAGGTTATTTGTAACTTAACATAAAGTGACGGCAGCATTTTTACAGCCTTTTCTAGATTCTGTTAGGACTCCTTTAAATTGCAAAATAAAATACTTTAGAAAAAAAGTTGAAAAACACTGGAGGATATACATTTGTTAGGAGGGCTTCAGTATGGGCCCAGTTTCCTTCCCAGTGTAACTACGGAACGCAGAGTCCCCTCCTCCCTGTGACCTCCGGTGTTGGAGGCATCATCACAAAGCAAAGGTGAGAAGGTGGTGCTCCAGGCTGACCAGTTTGCTGAGTCTGCACCAAGCAAGCCTCCTTCAGGTCCCTTGACTTCCTAGGGCTTTCTCAGATGTACAGCCAGAGATTTCTATCAATATCTCAAGGAGCCTTCCCATCCCAGACTCCTACTACAGGCCCAAAGTGGTTTTCTAACTTCAGTCTAAGTTTAGAGCTGAGTTTCATTGTCACTATCTGGGTATGGAAATTGTTTTTCCTTTTTTGAAAAATCACAGTGTCATAGTCAACACACCCACACCCACCCACCCACCTACCCACACACATTCTCACACACTCTTTTAGGGAAATTTTCTTATAAAGAGTATTCTTCTGTTTATGTTGTCACATCAGAAAAGCCTCTTGGAAGTTTTCATTGCACCAGCTTTAAAGTATAGAGGTCCAGCTTTTCTTCAGCTGCAAACTGGTCACCATGCTATGGCAGGGAGCTGAATAGCCAACTCCGATATAGTATATGCAAATTAAGTAAGTGCAGTGCTTTGTGTCCAACTTGTATTTGCAAAGCCACAACTGCAAGTTTAGGTTTGCAAACATAGAATTAGAGACTGGTTTTAAAGAGTAGATCAGGTTTTCCCCAATTAATTTTAGAGATGACTTGTTTTTGTTTTGTTTTGTAGGAAGAGTGTTTTAATTATAAAGAATGTGTAGTGTGTACAGAGTCCACTTTTGTGAAATAATGCTGCATCCTTAGTACTTTGGCTTTCAAATTCACTTTCATATTTCTTAATGTGACCTTTGTTTTTGACTTGGGGTGGAATTTGGTAAATGCTGTTTTTATTTCTAACCAGGTATCCTGAGCAGGGGGTGATTTTATAACTGTGGATATTTGCTTTTTTGAGGTTAGCAGGCCACCCATAGCTTGTTTTTTCTCCTTATTTAAAAGTTGAAAATTTAACTAATTAAACAAATATCCCAGCAGTGACTGATGCACAGCAGTATTATCAGGGAGGTGGGATATGCATTTGGGCATGCCTTTGATCCCAGGCCTCCTCCAATACTCAAAAATGAATGTGAAGCTGAGGAGTGGGTCATTTATTTAGCCAAGACATTTGAACAGAGATGGGGTTTAATAAATAATTGTTTAAGGAGGCCAGACATTACATTTTGGAAAGTACAAGGTGTTTAAAAACACTCTAATTTCCTTAAAGGAGGGGAAGGCCCAGCCACAATGCTGTTTGAACTAACTTGAATTTTGATACTAATTTTGTACAGAAGCTGTGTGGGAGGTGACATTAGTCGCAAAGTTATCAGATTATCAGTAAAGTCTTGGGCAGACATTTCACCCCCTCTTGTCATACATTAATATCACTTACAACTGCATACTCATCCTGAAGATTTTAAAACATGGCTATTCAGTCAAGTTAAGGAAAGGAAAAAAAAAGGAGCCGATATAAGATGTGTCTGTCTCATTCCTGGTGACACCAGCTTTTGTGCTAGAGCTTCAGCAGAACAGGAAGGGGCTGCCCCCTCCGCTCCTTGCCCTCATCCCCTTTCATTAAGGTCAGCCAGGGAATAATTTGTCCAAATGAAAAGGCCCTTTCAGGCACAGGAGGGCTTTGCTAATTGTATTTCAGAGAATAAAAGCAAACCATAAGTTTGCTATTAACAATAGAAGAACCATGAGTTCACATGCCAGCAGATTAATGAGATGTATTAGGAGAATGTAATCAGGCAGACAGAGGCACTGCGGGAGGTTTCTCTAGCTAAAGAAATTATGGTTGGCTTTCCAAACATTTAAATAAAGATGTGTTGAAATCTTTAAAAAAATCACTTTCATTTTCTTAAACTAAAGGGGAGTATTGGTTTAAATTGCTTATCCCTGGAACTTTTAAGTAGCCTTAGTTGTGCTAGCATAGAGTGTTTGAAGAACTTGGGAATATCCTGATTAAAAATGTTTTCTGTTTGATTATAAATGAGTATCTATTTACTTGTGATCGCAACATAGTGGCAGGGGTGGATTTATTAGTGCAAAATGCTTTTGAATTAGCATAATCTGAAAATACTCAGCAAAGAATCACAGTACTTATGGGAAACACTTCCAAGCAATACACTTCACTTTGTCCTTTTGCAAGGCAAATGCTAGTTTTTGGTTAGTATGTGTGGTGATGTAATTAATTTGCGTTAGAAAGATGTTTTGCAACAATGGTGACAGTATACTCAACTATGCATGACTAAAATAGCAATTCAGTGTGAAAATATGTTTCACAATTCACAGGCTAAGCCATTTTCTTTCTTTTTCTTCTCATTTTATTGTCACTGTGTGGAGTAGAAGGGCATTTCAGCTCCTTTGGCTAACTTCTTCATAGCTGAAATACAGTTCCATTCTTTTCAGAATAATCAGATTGCTTGAAATATGGACTGTAGACACATGACCACAAGGGCTTGCAGATAGAACATGTGTAAGTTCTAACAATTACATGTGTTAGTGTACGTGAAGGAGCCTGGAGCAAAATGGTGGAAAATGAGGCTCAGATTCTTTGTCCCTACCTTTCTCACCACTTCTAATGCCTCTGTGCCTCCAGAGATTCAGTGTCCTTCTTTCTTTAGTTGGTGAGGAACTCGTTTATACAAAGATATTAGGGGTGTAACAGATTAGCCTCACCAGGATATTTGCATTTAAAGGGAACCTTGAAAAGGAAGGCTTACTCTGAATGAGTCTACAGGTGGTATTGTGCCATCTAACAGAGGAGGCAGAGGACAACCTCTGTGCCAGGATTTCCCCTTCTGCAAGAGTCCTGCTGATGAAACCTATTTTCAGTGTGATCACCCAATGAATGGGCAGAGCAGTGTGTTACTTTCAGAACTTAAACTCCTTTATATGAAAGCTTGCTTTTAACTTATAGAGCAGCAACAAAATAAGTGCATTTCAAACTATTTGACAGGAATCCAAAAGGAATGCACATGTGTTCCAGCTTGGAAGTAGGGAGGCTGACAGGCCACTGGCAGCTTCCTTGGCCACTGTGCTAACAGAGGACTCCGGTGTTTGATGCTGACAGCAGCCACAGTTTTTTAAAGTCTTAGGACAGAGTTCTGGTTCATAAGGCCTGGATACTGAGCCTGCTCCCTGTGTGGGTAGATGTGATGGAGGAGCCCAAGGTAGTGGTTCAATAAGTATTAATTGATGGGCATTACAACAGTGGACCTCAGGGCATGCCACCTGTGTGCTAGAGACTTTAATCTGTTAAACAGAGAAAACCACACTTAGCTGCTCTTGGAAGTTATGAAAAAATGATTGTAAAGGAGTTTTATAAGCTTAAGGGTGTTGAGTGATAGTGTCCAAACTGAACAGCTCCAGCAGCTGAGAGGGGAGCATCCTGGTGGCCCTGTAAGTGGGGTGAAGGAGCAGTTTTAAATAACATCCTCTGGAGGCTGGCCAATTGTTAAGAGAGAGCTAGAATATTATATTGTTGGACATTTGACCCTCTTACTGGTATGAAATTTGAAAGTAGCATTTTAGGAAATTATTTTGAATTAGTCTTTATCTTCTAATTTTTACCCCCTGGAACAAGCTTGCTTTATTTTATAAAGATCTACAAATCTTGCCCTACAGGCTGCAATTTGGAGGTAGGGGTTTTTATTTTTGGTATAATAAACAATTTAACTTGTGACCTTCATTTGAGACCTTTATTGTTTTTCTACCCAGTTATCTCTATGTGGGATGATTACTAAGTTATGGAAATTGGACAGTTACATGTCCATCCTATCCTAAAGATCTAAAGAGATTTAATTTCTTTATCAGTAAGCATTAGATTGGCATAGTAATTTGCCCGCCATAGCCATACAGATTAGATTTATTTTAATCTTAGTGTTTTTTTTCTTTTCTGTATAACCAGTGGTGACATATATTTATGGAAACCATGTGCCCATTTCCTGATTGAACAGATTTTGTATTTGGTTTATTTATTTGGTGTCCTCTGGGTACCACTGTGCTGGCTACTTGACCCATGTGTCACTAGGCATATGCAGTTAAGCTTGAAGATGGCTGTTGATTGGACCTCTGCACATCATCAAGCACTTACTGAGCTCATCCTGTGGGTTGTACTGGATGCTATGAAGACAACTCTGCCTATGTAGGTGGCCTCTGATGGGTAAGAATAGATGGGAACAGATGAACCACTTAAGTGAAGCAAATGCAAGATTAGAAGTAGGAATGCATTAGTCACATTTAGGGAGCAGTGAAAAAAATCAAACTTGAATGGAGGGATTCCTTAGGGAGTCATTTGGAAAGATTTCCCTCTTTTTTGAAACTTTCTCTTCCTTTGGTTCCCAAAGCACCACCATCTCCAAATTCTCTACCTATATTGCTGTGTCCTTCTTAGTCTTCTTTGTGACTCCTCTTTGTTGCTTGCTCCACAAATATTGGTGTTTCCTAAGGTTCCTTCCTTGACCTTCTTCTCTCTAAACATAATTTCTGAGAAGCAGTTGTACTCTTCTGGGCAGGATGATCACCTCTACATGGATACCACCGAAATTTGTATCTATGACTCCAAACTCTCCTGAGTGGCAGGCCCCACTTTTAGTTTTCCCTTGGCACTTTGGTCTGAATGACATTGGGTCTACAAACCTTATCTCCTGACTGGGGACTGCCCCATTCAGAGCACCAAGACCAAGTGTAGAGAAGGAATTGAGGAGGATGAAGTCTGAGAACAAAGAGCTTGTTCTGCACGCAGAAGTCTATAGGAAGGAGAGGGAATTGTAGTAAAAGACATGACTTCCAAGGATTTTGAAAATGGAGCAGTTCCAGGTGACGATAAGGTCCAGGACCTTGCTACTCAAAGGGTGGTCTAAGGACCAGTGGCAGTAGCATCACCAGGGAGGTTGTGGAAGTGGAGACTGTTAACCTGCTGATTCAGAATCTGCACTTGAACAAGGTCCCCAGGTGAACTGTATGCGTTAAAACCTGAGAAGCTGGTCCAGAGTACGTGCCTGGGCGTGAGTTGATGAGGTGCATGGTAACACTGGTGATCAAGGAACCAGGAGGCTATGGTGTTGAATGAATGGGTAACACATGGGGACACTGAAGTGGCCCACTGTGAATGCAGTAATGTGGAACAGAGTGTGAGCTGAGGCCACACTCACTCATTATGCGCCAGGCATGAGAGGGGCAGCCTTTACGTCAGATGGTAGTGGTATTGAACACAGGCTTTCTGATGTTTCTGTTCTTTGAGAACCGAATGTCCTTTACATTTTGTGTCATGACTCACAAACCATTTCAGCAGGGCTTTAAACAATGAGAGCTATCAGTGGTAGATTTAATGAGATTAAGCCTTGGTCCCTGGCATTATATCAATTTACATTTTTTAGTGACCCTAAAGCTGACTTTCACAATGTAATATCCAATATTACCTTTTCTTTTTCTTTGGTCCTATTTTCTTGCTGTTAAAAAGTTGTGTTTTCTAGGGAAAACATCCTCCTCTAGAGAAGTCAAATTAAATATTTTAAAGAAGAGGCTGCCGTCCTTGGTGCTTGTTCTGGGTGTGAGTTAGGAGTTTAGGGAAGTGCTTTGCTTGGGATATCAGTTTACAGATAATTAAGGTGTTTGTTTGGAGCCAGGCAACTTCAGCTCTAGTGCATTCTGTCCTTCCCCCTGCATGATTTGGTGAATCTGTCCCCTGTTGTGGAGTTCAGCTTTTCAAGTGAAAAGCTGCCTTTGGCTTGACCTTGGCCTTACCCCTTTCTTTAAAGTTAGTCAGGGAGATAGAAGCTCTAAATTCTCTTCAAGCTATGCACTTTCATGATTCTGTAATTCTTTTAGGCTGTTAAAAATGCATTTGAGGTTAAGATAATATATCTTCATAGACACGTACACAGCACTCTCTTTTGCACTATGGCCAGTGTATCTGCTAACCTCAGGTCACACTAAAATAGTGAGAATAGTTCATGATTCAAAATCATGATGCATTTGTACCTGGAACACTCTGCCTGCTTTTGGTGTCTTTTCTTAAGAGAAACAAGTCACCTCATATTAATAAAGTATTAAAAGTCAGCCCAAGAGCTTTTTAAAAAAAATAAACACTGTCTTTCAATTGCCTAAGAGAGTAGAACAATTTTAAAATAAGCTAAAAAGATCAGTGTCTTCAAAATATATGACAAAATAGGGCATGATCCAGCCTTGTGAAGGGTACAGTGTCATTTCTTAAAATTTGAAGACTTAACTGAATTCTCAATCTGTAAACTTGAAGTGATACTTTAAAGATAATTACATGGAATTACTATTTTTCCTGACAATTAGTATGTATGTAAAACTCATTATTCTCATAGTGTCCTAGAACTATTTTAAAATTGTGTACACATGATTTAGATTAGTTCATTGTGATGCATCCCAAATATGATTGAAGGACCATTTGGTTTGTTGTCTTATTCTTTTAGATTGATATTTGAGATCTGCCGATGTCTTTTTTCAAAATACTATTTCAGTGTACTGGTGAAGAAACACAGTATTGAACTGAACAAAACACAAATGTTGACCATATTATTTTGTATTTCCAAATGTTCTGAATACGCTTACTGACTGTTGAAAAGTTTTCACAATTTTCTAGGCTTTGGTTGTTCATTTAGTGACTTGATTAATAATGAAACCTTTTTAAATGGAAAATTTCAAGTACATTTGCAAATAGAGAGCCCAGTGAAACTCCTCCTCATCACTCAGCTCCTACAGTGATCAGATCAGTCTAATTTCTTCTGTAATGTTTTCCCCACCCTCACCTTGCCCTGATAGCTATGAAACAAATCTAAGATATCACTGCCATTTCATCTGTAACTATTTTAGTATTTGTCTAAAGGACAGGCTTTTCATCATTTTGGTACAATAAGACTTTATATAGAGTTAAATTCATAGACCTTAGTTGCATAATTTGATCAGCTCTGCAGATGTTATAAAAGTTGATAAATTATAATCCACATAACCACCACTTCATTCAAGATGTAGTACATTTACATGGGCACATATACATATATTCCCTTCACGTCCCTTTCCAATCACTTCCCTCCCCCTTCAGCAACCACTTTTCTTATTTGTATTCCATACTCTAACTTCGCTAGCTCTAGAATTTGTATAGAATTTGTACAGACTGTGTAAGTGAAATCCTATATTACATACTTTTTTGTCGATCTTCTTTCAATGCAGGTGCCACTTTTGAGATCCTGCATGGTGTTGCACTTATTTGTATTTTATTCTTCTTCTTTTTAAAAGTAACTGAGTCATATTCCTTGTATAAATATGCCATGGTTTGTTTATTCTTCTGTTGATGGTTTGAAATATATATATATATATATATATATATATATATATATATATTTCAAATTTGAGACAATTGTGACTGAAGCTGCAATGAGCATTCTTGTTTAAGTCTTGTGGACATATGTTTAATTTCTACTGACTAAATATCTAGGAATGGAATTTTTTGGGTCATAGCATAGATGCATGTTGAATTTTATGTTTCTACCAGCAACGTGTGAGAGTTAGTCATTCCACAGCCCCATCCACATTTAGTGCTATCTGCTTTTTAATTTTAGCTATTCTGATGGATGTCATGGTGTCTTGTGGTTGTAAGTTGAAGTCCTCTGATGGCTTGTGATGCACAGTACAGCCTCCCTCCATATGCTTGCTGGCTACCTCACTTTTATGACCTGTGTGCTTAAGTATTTTGCCTGTTTTAAAATTGGGTTGTCTTTTTATTATTGATTTAAAAAGTTCTTTTAAAAATATTCTGAATATGAGTCAGATATAGGTATAATAAATATTTTCTCTGAGTCTTTCACTTGCTTGTTAATACTTTTAATGGTGCTTCCTGATGAGTTTTTTTAATCTAGGTCAAGTCATTTTAAAAATGTTCAGTGCTATTTTTGCATCCTTTTTAATAAAAAAATTGCCATCACCAGAATCACAGTGATATTTTCCTGTTTTCTTTCAGAATTTTATAAAATTTTGCTTCTGTGTTTAGGTCTATGATTCACCTCAAATGAATTTTTGTATCTGCTATGAGTTAAGAATCAACTTTTAGTTTTTGCCAATCTTTTTTTGTTCTACCACCATGTGCTGAAAAATCTATTTTTCCTGCTGAATTGCTCAGGCACATCAGTCAGACTCAAATGACTACATAAGTGTGCTTTTTAGACTCTTTTTTCTGTTCTGTTGGCCTACTTGGCTATCTTCATGCCAGTCTGAAATATTGTAACTATGTAGTGTTACTGTTAACATACTCCAAAGTTGCCAGTAATTCTTTAATGTCAACCATAAACAATATCCAAATACAGGAAATTAAGTTACTTGGGAGGGAGTTGACAGTTTAGTTTGGTAGCAAACTTGATAGAGAAGATTTCTCAAATTGAGATTTCTCTGACTGAGACTGTTAGCTTCAGTATGAGCTTCCCTGCACTGGCCTGGTAGTCTTTCCCTTGGCAGTAGAGGCTGAACCAATTTTATGGCAGTCTCAGCTAAGTGAATAACAACAGAGGCCACTGAACAACAAAAATAGACATACCACTTATTAATTTTATTATGAGAGAGTCTCTCAAATCCTTACTTAGAACTTATTTGCTCCCTGCTCTCACCTTTTTTTTTGAGATGGGAGTCTCACTATGTTGCCTTTGAACTTGTGGGCTCAAGTGATCTTCCTGACTCAGCCCCTTGAGTAGCTGGGATTACAGGTGCTTGTTTTACATGTAACTATAGTAAGCCTTGCGATTTCCTCCTCCAGTTTACAGAACATTAGTATTAGCAAGTGAGAAGAAAGGTGGAATACTAGCGGTAACACAGTGTGAGCTGTGAATCAACTCAAGTTAGTGCAGTCTCTGTGTTGGATGCGTCAAGGAGCTTGTGGAGTGTCAGGGGACACAGGAATGCAAAAGTGCAAAATAGATTAACAAGTGAGGTAGTACACAGTTTGCACTAAGTGCTTTTTCAAAAGAAAGGAGAAAATGGGTGGTCAGAATGAGTAAGTTTGAGTGGCTCAGAGAAGAAAGATGTACCTGGGGGGAGATAGATGCACTTAAAGAAAATGAAAGAGAACCTAATAAAAGTAGTATTTGCAAAGGTGTGTGTAGGATTGAGGAAAACCAATAGAGGATAACAAAAATGCCAGGGCTTGTGAAAGTAGGAAGCTGTCACCACCCTAGAATGGAAAGACAAGAGGAGGCAGAGGTTACCAAGCTGCAAGTACTGTGGCCATTGGGAAATGGCCTCTGTAACATCTGTGGAAGAGAGTAGGTCCAGATGCCTTGGCCTTGATCTCCTTCTGCCCTTTCATCTCCTTCTGGCCTGGTCTCCCCTTCATCCTCCCTTGCATCTTCATCACAGCCTAGCAGAGCTTTGCTAGGGTACCTGCTGCCTGCACCTACCCTTCTCTTGGATTTTGGTTTATGCTTTGCTCACCTCAACATCTTCCTCCCTTGACAGTGATACAGGGTATTGGGAAGAGAAGCCAGCATGTGTCCTACACAGTTTTATGAGGAATCAAGTCACTAGTTTTTTAGAGACATACCTGGCTGGATGCTGGCGAATGTCAAGGCCAAAGACAGATATCATTCATTAGCTCATCTGAAAGCCAGGGACTCTTATTAGGTCATTATATGTGTACCTTCAAGCCTTTGAGTATGATGAGTGTTGAGAAGCATCCAAAAATGACGTGTTTGTTTGTGTGTTCAAGGGACAAATATATCAGATGAATGAATTTCCTGCATTGGCAGAATTCAAAAAAGTTGTTCTCATTTACTGGTGCTCCATAGCCACCAGTTCCCAAAGTGAAGCCCATGGAGTCCTCCTCCTTGCTTCTCTTGAGCAGACCCTGGGTGGCTTTCCTTGGTGGGATTTGCTTGTGTTGATGGATTCCATGTGTCAGCTCCATCCCCGCACTGAGTCACTCTGTGCTCAGCCCCCACTGCCATTCCAGCCATTATTGGAGATGATCTTCCAAAGATAGCTTTTGTTTAATAAGCTATTCTGTTCTAGGTGATGAGAGAGAAAAATTTCCTCTTATTTGCAGGAATCTAGGCTATAAGATTTAAGTTATTTGCTAGTCCAGGGCATTGATACAGGATGGAGCTGAGTGCAGGACGGAGATAATTGTTTGGGAGATGTAGGGCAAACTCCCACCACAAGGAATTCATGAGTTGAATTTGGGAAGAAAGAGATCTGCCAGATGGGACAGTGATGCTTTGGCCAAGCACAGAGCCATAGGTGGAGATGGTGGTTCTTCTGTTGATGTGCTGCCTGACTATCACAAAGCGACTTGATTTTGCATTTTCTTAAATAAGGATGGGATGTTCTGTTTAATTTCCCAGAAGGCTAAAATAAGTCAACAGGTGACCAAGTATGAATTCCACTAAGTAGGCTCAGCACAGAAGAGCGGAATTTGGGGTGTCTGTCAGTAAGAGTGCAGCCTCCTCCCCATATGTTTGGTGTTGAAGAGACTGTGATGCCACTAGGTACAGGCAGTTGCTGCCGTTACCCTAGACTGTTAATTTTATGACTTAAAAGGAAATCGAACAAAACCAGATCCTATATATTTTTTAAGTTTAAAAGTTGCTTGTAAAGTGCTTACCAAATGCATAATATTCTTTGACCTTTTGGCTACTCACACACTATCTGCTGAATGCTACCTCCAGTGGTCTAGGCGGGCCCGGGCAAGGTTCATTTGCAAGATCTTGTTAGTGATTGGACAAGATGCTGCTGCCATTGTTAGCCATGAAGAGGGAAGAGCAAGGCATGGACTCATCTCTTCTCTTATCTGCTCCATTTCCATGGGGGAAACTCACTTCCCTCATGTGCCCTTCAACTAAGTAGGAGGTAAAAAGGCATGTCTTTTTTAAAGGACTCTTGGGAAATTCTGCCCAACACCCCTAGCTTCTCTCATTTGCATTGGGAACCATTGGTTTGTGGTAAGGAAGATACAACGCTTGAGTTCATGTGAATACCACAAGTAAAACCCTGGCACAGCCTTGCCTTGCATCTCACTTTACACAATGTCTGAGGCACACAACACTGCTTGCGTACTTGTTTGGAACATAAGCATTGAGGAATTCATCTAAACATGAATTTGCCTCCCCAGAGAGAAACAAGAAAGATGCTGTCCACTGTCACAGATAGGAGCTATGTCATGAATGTCAACTTTATGCTCAGTTAAAAAATAAAAAATAAGAAATTTATTTAGCTTTCCCTATGATACAGGATTTTTAAAAAAGCTAGTAAGGAAATGTGACTGGTAGGTGCCATCAGAGAGGAGGGGCCCTCAAGACTTGATGTAGTGGAGCACATCAGGACTTCACTTGCACAGCCCATCTGTGTTCATATGGAGCAGTGGTAGTGGCACTTTGTGGTGGAGATTGTAAACTGTATTATTCTCTTAATCCAGTTTGGTCAGCATCTAGCTGGGGAATGGCTGAGTTTAGGAATTTAATTAAGACTAGAGCATTATAATATCTAGATGGAAATTTCACAACCAAATCTCCTTACTTTGTACAATTAATATATGCTAATATAAAAAAGACTTATGCCAAGTGATGACGAGGCAGAACTTTCTGGCTAGAAAAGATGCTAAATACTAGAATGAGTTGCTTAGGTGAGAGAAGCCTGTTTTCTGCAATCAGTAGCAACAGCAGGATCCAAGTCCACCAGGACTTTGAGTTTCAAGTGTTGTTCTGTCCAGTGGCAGAAGGATAGATCAAATGACCTGGTTCCTTTCAGCCTGGAGGCTCAGTGGAAAGTGTTCCTAACACATCTTAGTACTTTTTTTTCTCCCTCATTTCCCCCCCTTAATTTGCACTTCCAATTTTCACTGTCTATAATGTGTTAACGGGCTTTCCTCCCATTAAAAACACATGTAGAGGTGAGAATGTTCTCCTCGAAAAAAGAGGTCTCTTGGGGTTTTGCTTCGGCTGGAGGGCCAATGAGGTAGGTGTTATGAAACCTCCTTTGCAGCAGGCTCTGGTGCCAGCAAACCTCGGTGGGGTCAGCAGCTCTCCTGCTAATTTTGGCAAGAGAGGGAAACACTAGTCACTTTGAGAGGAAAGAAGGTAAATGTTGTGATCCATTTGCAAATCAAGACAGAATGAGTTTTTGAACTTGAGTATACATTCAGAGCCTGTCTGTCCTCTCTTATCATCAAACCTGACAAAAGAAATCCAAGTTCACTCTTCTGGACAAGATAATCGTTCTTCACATCCTGGATTGTAGAGGACATATCAAGAAGGAAGGAAGGGGAAAGGGAAAGGAGGTAGCCCAGGGATGTTGCTCTGGGTGGCCAACATCAATGTGGTAGCCCTGGGCTAGGATTTTGAGCAAGGGGCAGAAGGAGGATGAAGAGAGGTAGGCAGGGGAAGCCCAGCAACCTCTCCTTCACAATTCAAGCAGGAATTTCCTAGGCGCCTGGGAACAAGGAGCTTACAGAATACAAGACTTGAGTACAGGATGCAGGAAACTGAGAGTGATGCTCTTTAGGTCTTCAGAGTAAGGAAGGGGATTAAGATAGAGCTTTTCAAAGGCACTCATTTTACAACTGTGATTCTGTGACTTCTGTAGCAAGGTAGTTTCCATATAGTCATCAAAGAGAAGAGAGACTTTTGAAAAATTATTGTGGCTTGAATTAAATTTATCCAGCTAAAGTCTACTTATTAAAATTCAAAAAGCATGCCTGCTTCCTCAAGCCACAATGACTTCATGGCCTAAGTGAAAATTTCATATTCCTTTAGAAAACTGAATTAGCATAGCCAAAGAAGCAGAAAATTATCTTTGACTAGTAGATGTTATTTCTACATCATTCTTTGCCCAAGAAAATAATGACTCTGAGACTTAAATTTGACAGCTAAGAGTAAGAGCCAACATCTGCCCATTGCTTTCATGGTCCCAGGAACTATCTTAGGTGTTTTATGCACACTGGTTTGTCTAATCTCCAGAAAAGGCCTATGAGATGAGTTGGTGCTAAATCCCTACTTAACAGACCGGGAAATTGAAGATTGAAGAGATTAAGTCATGTGTCAGGCCTACAACTGGACTGTGGGTCCTGCCAGCTAACTCATGGCTCTTTTATGAACCGCCATCTGTCCTGGACTCCACCTCCATAAGGGTGAGCAGGATGACTAGCTTGGGCTGGGCCTGTCATACTGGGTAGAATTAACATCATGGTGTCATGGAGGTAAGAGATTCATTTGGTCACTGAAATGAATGAGGATCCTTATTTTCCATTAAATGTAAAATGAGTCAATAAGACATGTCTTACTGTCCTTTTCTTTCTGAATACTGCCATTAAGACTTAGAAGCCAAGCAAGATCCCTCGGTTTATAATTCTCCATCTTTAGACTATTACAACAGCAGAAGCTAACAGTAATTCTGTCAGTCACCGTTCAAAGCCTTTTATATTTATTAATTCATGTAAACCTAACAGGAACCTCATGACCTAGGTATTGTTATTCTTCTCATTTTCTGGATGGGAAAATGAGGGCCAGGATGGTGCAAACAACAGTAAGGAAGCGGCAGAGCTGCACAGGGAGCCCAGGCTCTTTAAATGTTAATTTAACTTGCTTTTCAGAACTTGGGATATGGCAAATCTGAAATATTTGCTTCTGTGACACAAATAGGACTCACCATCTTAAGGGTGGGACAAGGTCAAGTGGAACTGGGTGTGAGGGTGCACTTGAACAAGGTGATGCACCAGGTGACTCGTACCTCTCTTTGTGAGCTTTTCTAGAGAGGGGTGGGTAGTGCCTCACAAAAGAGCCTCCTGGTGGTCCTCTGAGGAATGCCCAATTCATTCTACTGCCTTGGCATTCTGTCATTGACATTGTCTGTTGAAATCATAAGGCTTGGAGATTTTTTAGCTCATTGTAGAGTTTGTTTGTAAATTACTCAGTGTTTTAAGATTGTACTTGCTAATTTCTTGTCCAGTAAATGTTGTAATGGGTTTGAATGTGGTATTAGAATTTCCCAAAGAACAGTTATTATCTATATGAGTGGAACAAAGCAAAACAACATGATCAAATGGCTGCTGGCAACAGCCAGGTTCCTCAATGTGGCCTTCCGATCCGTGGATATTTGACTCCTTAGCTCTTCGTCGGGTATCTTGGTATGACCCTGCTCCTCCTGGTCCTGGCCAGCTGGAACATTCTCATTTCTTAAAACACAGCCTGTTGGGAAGTGCCTTTGCTCACATCATTCACTTCCCTCACTCACACCCCATGAGACATCTCTTCATTTTCAAAACTCAGTTCAACTTTTGCCACTATGGTCAACCTTCCCTTGTCTGTCTTTCCTGTGACCATAACCCTAATTATAGTCTTTTCTTATGCTTTTACTGTATCCTGGACAGACCTCGAACACAGGGCCTATAACACTTTAGAGATCATAAAACAGTCATAGCATTGGCTCATATTCATTGAATACTTGATGTGTGTTGGGCTCACATCATATGGCATATGGCATATGCTTATGTCATATTACTCTTGCACCTGCCTCTTGAAGCAGGTTCTAGTCTCAATGAAAGAAGCAGCTCAGTGTAATTAAATGATTTCTTACAGTACAATAGCCAGTGTTTATGTTTAGGAAACTGTAAGTTTCTGGAGGCAAAGCTTAAGTGGGATATACCAACAACCAAGCCTGTTTTCCACTCCTGTTGGCGGAACTTGGCAGAGGGTAGAAATAGAGACTGAGGTGTTACTGCTAATCCAGAAGAGGACACACATCACAGGCAGGCAGTAAGCACAATGTCTCTTCTTTTTTACATCTTAAGTACTGGAATGCCAGGAAACAGTCAACATTAGTTGACTACGAATGAATGGATGGATTTGTACTTTTTTTTTGTTGTTGTTTGTTTGTTTGAGATGGGATCTCACTCTGTTGCCCAGGCTGGCTTCAAACTCCTGGTCTGCTTACCTTAGCCTCCTGCATAGCAGGGATTAACGGTATGAACCACCATACCTGGGTCCTACTATTTTTTTAGTGTGCTCCATATTCAAAGCATGGAGAAAGTGTGGGGGTTGTCAAAAGTGGAGACCTTAAGGGGAACATTGGACTCATGTTGGCTTGAGGTAGAGAGCAGATGTGACGCAGCGGGGCACCTGTGCTGAGAGAACTATCAACAAAGGCCATTTCATCAGGAATGATCAACCTGGTTAACTGGTATGGTTTCTTCGCCTTCTGGGATATCTTTTCTGCTCACTATATTGCCAAACTGAAGGATTTGCCTCACTTAGCCAGTGTCAGGACAACCATGACCTGACTTGTTAGCTGCCCTTCTGTGTACTTCTGCCAGTGTGCACAGTCCTCCAGTCTCACTTTGAACCATCTTGCTTACTTATGTCACTGGTGAACGTGGGTCCTTTGGTGCTTGGACTCACTCAACTGTGATTTCTCCTGCAGGTTAACATGTTTGTTGAAGGGTTCCACGATGCAATCCTCCTCTATGTTCTGGCTTTACACGAAGTACTCAGAGCCGGTTATAGCAAGAAGGACGGAGGGAAAATTATCCAGCAAACTTGGAACAGGACATTTGAAGGTAGGGATTCAGTTGCTATGGCGACAACACTGTAACCCACTGAGCTGCCGTGTCTGTGTCTGTGGCTCTCTTCTTCCTGCTGCTCCCAGGGGCCTTTCGGTATCTTGCATCTCTCAGTAAATCAAGAACAACCTACACACTAGTTTGTTGTGAAAAATTAAATGAGATACTACTTGTGGCTGTGCTTTGAAAAAAAAGTCCTTGAAATCTTGAAATGTCTTGTTTTCTGCTTCTTTATATGAAAATTCTGTGCTTTTTAAATTACATTTAACACACAACAGAACAACTGGTTTGTGAGAAGAACTGTGATCAGTTATAAGAGAAGAGTTAATCCCAGACATACAGTTCTTTCTTTAGACTATGTTGGTTTGGGGAAAACACAGAAGACATTAACGGTCATGGGTAAATCTGGTGGTTTGAGATAGTTAGCAGGACAGTTGGACCCTTTGCTTTATTTGAATTTTATTTATTTATTTATTTTTGTTTTTTGAGAGTTTCTGACTATGTAGCCCAGGCTGGCCTCGAACTAACCATCCTCCTGCCTCAGCCTCCTGTGTGCTGGGATTACAGATGTCAGCCACCATGCCTGAGGTCAGATGCTTTTATTTGAATTTTCACTATTTATTTTTTGGTGCTCCTGGGGTTTGAACTCAGGGCCTTGCACTTGCTAGGTAAGCACGCTAATACTTGAGCCACATCCTCACCCCATTTGAATTTTTAATTGATGTAGCTGTTGCTTTAAGAACAGAGAAGTATTTGAACAATAACAACAAAAGACCTATAATCTCATCACTCAGGCAACCTCTGTTGACATTTAAAAATTATACAAGAATGAGACTAAAAAATTTCAACAGTTAAAAAATGTACGAAACGAAAACTTTCCTTCCCACCCTAATGTAATCACTATTAACACTTTCCTCTGTGATTTTTGTCTGAAAATACTATGCATTCTGCAGGACATATGCATCGCTTTGGTGGTACTGGAGTGTAGCCTTACTCATAGTAGGCAAGCACTGTACCATCTGAGCTCCATCCCTGGCACTTGGGGTTTTGAAACAGGGTCTCACTATGTAGCCCAGGCTCACTTTGAACTCACAACCCTCTTGCCTGTGCCCCCCAAATGATGGGATTATGGGCATGCACCACTATGGCTGGCTAAAAGTGGATTTTGTATGTTGTCTAAAACTTTTTACATAAAAAAGGTCACACTAGGAATTCCATTTTTCTCGCTTGTATGTCAAGTAAAATAATTTTCTGTATGAGTATTCATAGAGCCAACACATCTTAAAATGAGAGGTAGTTATTCTTCCACCTTATGGTTGTACAGAATTTCTTAAACCCATCTTTTATTGGTGGACACTTCACATTTTTTACTGTTTTGCAGTATGCTGTCACTGTCTCTTGTACATCTTGATAAATTTCATGAATATTTCCAAAGGGAACATTCCTAGGTGTGGGAATTCTGGGTCCAAAAGTATGTTGGCACTTTTAAAAGTGCATTAGATATCACCAAATATCTTCTAGAAAGGTCTGCTAGTCTATGTTTTTGCCAATAATGGTTATAAGAATGCTGGTTTCCTTTTACCTCACCAACACTCAAAACTAACACGAGACTCAATATAGAAATGAGCTAGTTCCTGGAGCCTCGCAGATACCAACTTTCTGTTTATTCACACATCATTCAACAAATATTCATGGAGAACCTACCAGGTGCCAGCACTGTTCAAGGAGCTGAGAGTTTAGCAATGAACTAAAGATGTTCCCTGTGGGCAGTTGGGCTTATATGCAAGTATGTGTGTGTGAAATTGGAAATAAATGCACAGACACACCACTTCAGGGGCTATAAAATAAATCAGAGAAGAGAGATAGAAAGTGGTAGAGGGGAAGTCTTTCTGGGAATGGCAGCTGAGCAGAGATCTGAGGGAAGCAGGAGAAGTTATGGGAAGTTTAGGAATGAACACTTCAGAGGGAGCAGCAAATATAGACAGCCAGAATACATCTGGTGCAAGGAACAGAGAGGTCTGTGTAGCTGACCCCCAAGGACGAGGGGCACTGTGATAGGAGCTGGAGAGGCAATGGGGATCAGATCTTGTGGACCTGGAAGTCTTGCTAAGGCATTGGGCTCCACCTGAGAGAGACAGAAAGCTATCCAAGAGTTTCGAGTAACATGACCTGCCTTATGACTGCTCTGTGGAAAATACTCATAATGAGCGTCTTTTGAGGACCATCCACACAGAGTGAGGATGGCAGGAACAAGGACTGGACACTTGCATCCTAGCCAGGAATTAGTAACCTCAGTCATTTAAGCTTCTCCTTCTTTACCTGCTCTGTAAGGAGGCTGGGCTGCTTGACGCCAAACAAGGGTCTTTTCAGTTCTGCATTGGGTCAACTCTTCCTTTGAGCCCTTTCATGGATTGGGGTATGCCTGCATGTACTTGTAATCACACTAGTGACAGTCTTTCACCAATGATAAAAACAAGTACTGCCAAGTCTAGATTTTGGGAGCATATTTATTTTAGGAGATTCTTCTCATCACTGCACTGCCTCAGCTTGTCCTCAGTTACTAGAAACAGCAGGACAATAGTGGGGAGGTGAGCTCCAGCTCGGCTGTCTGTAGTAGCTATGGTTGCCATGGGTGGATTTCATTTCAATGGATGCCATGTCTTACTCCAAACCAGAGTGCCATCTCTTTTCACTATAAACAGAGAGTAGGATGTGGGTGAGTAAGCCTCTAGGGTAATCCTGCTTCACCTATGACTACTTCAGCTTGGGGATGTGGAACCAAGTGGGGTAATTCAGGGGGCATGTTAGGACAAAGTCAGATTTCCCAGAAGTTGTGCACAATACACTGAGAAACTGGTGTGTGGGGACACAACCTTGGTTGGCCGCATCCCATTCTCGCTATTACTCACTATGTGGTGTGGTCATTTGTTCTTGGTCTTCTGACAGAGGGATAGGAGCCAGAGTTGGGGATGCTGGAGGGTACCCCTGAGGGAGGTTCTTAAGGGAAGGGCAGGTGCCCACAATGGCTGGCATGTACTTTTGCTTAGAGACAAGGCATGGGCTAAATTTTTCCCATACGCCATCTTGATGTTTCCATTCTGGGGCCAAATGTACATAGTCAATGTGAAATGAGTTCAGAAGCAATCAACTGTATAATTCAGTCCAAAATTAGAATAATTTGTTTAATTGATAATTGAAGCCAAGGTAAGTTTTGGGTTTGAATGGTTAGTGTCCATTTTATTTGCTAAACCATGATCCACTTGAGGGTAGCCCCCAAAAGAACTCTAAGGTATCTGTGTGAGGAAAAACTCTAAACTTCCTAAAATTAAAAACAATTTTAATTTTAGTGGTCACTTACAGTGATCATTAAGTTGTCAAGGGAAAAACACTCTGTATGTTATTTGACAAATTTGGATTTTATTGCCATGAAACCTGTGATCAACTCTTAAGACTTTCAATAAATGGCCTGGGAAGAAGCTGAATTTCCTGTGTGGGAGAGGCCAGAGGAACCAGGTAAAGAGGACTGAAGCTTAAGCTCTAGCTCCACTACAGGCAAATAGGAACGGGGTGGAAAAGTCTGCTGTCAGTTTGACAAAAGCACACCTTCTGCAGATACTCTCAGGTAAAGTCTCACTTTGCTAATTGGCAAGTGAGGGTTCTCACCCCATTTCTTGGCAGAATGTAATAACTTAAAGGTGTAATGAGGTCTTGGATTACTAGGGCCACCTCACTTTAAAAAATACGCTGCAAAAACACTTAGCAGGACACATCATCACAAATACCTCTGAACAGAATGACAAGAGACTTTGAATAGCCAATATGTTTAGGAAATATATATATATATATATATACACATGTGATTTTATAGATATATAATTTTTACTTAAAAGTTTTACAGGTATATAAGTTTAAGATACATGTCTCCTTTGTAACCACTCTATATTAAAAAGACAAAAAAATCAAGATGAATGGTGACTCCATTCTGTTTCCTGCAAAGTAGACCAAAGTCTGGAAAAATCAGTGGACCTTCAAACCACAGCCCAAAGAACAGTAAACCCAAATACCTGCCCTCTCCAAACCACACTAGAGGATGGAACTTTCCCTTGGGATGGGATGCTTCTCTCCAGACACTCATTTTATTGGAGGAGCTGGTACTTCTGGAGAGAACCAGATCAGAAGAGGCACCAGTTAAGAATTACACTGCACTCTCCCTCAAAGGAATCAAATTTCTTTAGTTAGAGGGTGGCTAATGCATGCATTCACTTACTTAGTGAATGAAAATGGAAATATAGTCATATTTAATACCAGCCAATGTGCATGGTTGCTTTACTGATGGGCTGCTTTAAGTCACCATTGCTGGCCAAAGCAAGGGGAACTCAGGCCCCCCCACCATGCTCTGGCCACCTTGTTCCAGCCTTATACACACGGGCCTTCATACACACGGGCCATCACCCCAGACACCTCTCAGTTCCTCTGATTCTTTTTGGCCTCCATTCCTTTGTAAATACAATTAGCCTAGCCTTTCTGTCTAGATACTCATGCTTTTGATTGCTGCTTGTCTAAGTCACTGATGTCCTCCAATTTGCCTATAGAATCCCTGCTGTTTTTACTGAGGTGCCCTGTTTCTCCAATTTGATGTTCTTACTCCTCCTCTGAATGGTTGAGCATGGTCAGGTGTTCTCTACCAGACTTCAAATGCACAAATAATAATAGTAATAGAATAGTAGTAATTATAAAATAAATACAGGTTGAGCATTAACTCTAGACATGAAAACTCCAAAACTTGAAACACTCCAAAATCTGAAACTCTTCGAGTGTCAAAATGATACCACAAGTGGAAAATTCCTTACCATAAAAGTCTGTGTCGTGCACAGAATTATTTAAAATATTGTATAAAATTGCCTTCAGGCCATATGTATAAGAAACATAAATGAATTTTGTGTTTAGACTTGAGTCCTATCCCACGTTGTATTGTGTGTATGTACATATTTGAAAATATGAAAAAATATGGAGTCTAAAGCACTTCTGGTCCTATTTTGTATAGCTGTCTCTTAGAAGTAATAGTAATAGTAAAATAACTAGAATAGCTCTAATAATAGAAGAAAACAATCAAATTCTCTAAAATGTATGTGAGAAGTGCTTTACTGTTTTATCTCATGTAATTATTTCTATAGCTTCCTGATAGGATGTATTATGCCTGCTTTAGAATTGTGGACTAGAGCAGTGGCTCAAGCAATAGAACACCTGCTTTGTAAATGGAAAGTTCTGAGTTCAAACCCCAGTCTTGCCGCCCCCAAGTCCCCCAAGAAAGGAGGACCTTAGAGTTGGGAGTCTGGCTCAAGTGGTAGAGCGCCAGCCTAGCAAGTGTGAGGCCCTAAGTTCAAATTCCAGTGCTGCCAAAAAATAAACAAAACCAAAACAACAACAACAGAAAGAGTTGTGGAGACTGAGGCTCAGAGGACTAAATTCCTTGCCCCAAGGTCACAGAGGCAGGAAATGTCAAAGTTGGGAATCAGAGCAAGCAGTCAGATTCCGTTGTGAACAAGTGAAATTCCTAGTCGAGGCTGCTGCTCTCTTGAGCAGAGAATGTGTTCAATTCATCTTTACTTTAGCCACAGCATCGATTCAGCAGCCAGTAATCTTCCAGGTAACATGTGGATAAACAATGATGGAAACCTCTGGGATACAGGTGAAAAGCTCTTCTGTAGCTCTTGGCTCTAGTGACCCACGAAGCAGGCCCTCTGCTTTTCTGGGTATTAAACAGCTTTATGAAGCACCCTCCCTGAATCCTGGGCCTGGACTGATTTTCCTCGTACAGTATTTGCTAGGTGATAATGTGAACCTCCACTTCTCTGTGCCATTTTTTTTTTCAGAAAAAATTAATTCAAAACTGTGGATTAAGTATACTACTTGCAGGAGTAGCCTTAATCTTTGAAAAAACACATACTCCAAAGAAGATCATTTATTTCTTTTTCTTTTCATTTTTAAGTGCAGAAATGTTAAGAATTTAGGAATGTAGACACAGATGAAATTACAATGTCTTTCCAAACGCCAACAAAAATGCCCCAGGTCTGATGTGATTCCCTGTGGCATGAGCTTATTTTTAAAAATCCTGTCAATTCCTTTTCTTGTTTTTCTTGGCAGACAGAGGTATTTTAAGTGACTGACTTGGATTTCTTCACCTTGCATCCATAGGTATTGCTGGGCAGGTGTCCATAGATGCCAATGGAGACCGTTATGGTGACTTCTCTGTGATTGCCATGACCGACACTGAAGCAGGCACCCAGGAGGTGAGTAAACAAGACTCCAGCACCTGTGGATCCTGGGACTGGAGACTCGGAGAATTCATTTGTCCTTGTGTACAAGGACTATGTCCAAAGCAACCTTCAAAGGAAAATGAATTTGAAAACCTGGGAGTTTTCAAGTAGTAAGAGCTCGCTCACTGTTGTTGAGGGTGTTGAGGAGACTGTCAGGAAATGGCTCTTTGTGGTTGCTCTGTGGGGAACTCCTACCTTCCAAATGGTCAAGAATCACATCTCAGTCCTATGCATTGGGGCATCAGATGAAAGGGAAAAAAAGTGAAACTATTTCCCCCTTAAGTTTTGGGATTTTAAATTTTGGTTGATTGCAGACTCTACATGTGTTACATTTCAAAAGACAGTGTAGGCCAGGCATGGTGGTATATGCTTATAATCCCAGTACTCAGAAGGCAGGAGGACTTAGGTCAGCCTGGGCTACACAGCAAGACTGTCTCAAAAAAACAAAACAAGACAAAAAAACCAAACATGATATAGTTTCAGGATAGCATCATGAAGACAAAAAAAGTTTCTGGACACAATGATGAGTCTCTCATGCTTACTAAGGGTGTGAGCTCTATTGCCTCAGTTTCCTCAGCCCTATCATGGAAATGATAATGTCTTTCTTGCTGGTCTCACATCACTATGGTGAAGACCAGATAAAATGAAATCTAGAAAAGTACTATACAAACTCTCAATTACAAGTTAGACAATACGCAGTGTTTCTGTGGAAAAGTATTGCAGTAGATAATACCACTTCTTCTTTGTCTTTTGATGGCTCTAGTCCAGGGTCATTGCCCTTGTCACCCTTTATGGGTCCTGGCATATGGGATTTCCTCTTTTCCTCCCTGTGCTGGAATGTCTAGCCTTTGTGGGAGAGGCCAAAGCACCCTGTTTACTGAATGCTTTTTTTTTTTTACCCTTTCTGTGCTGTGGGTCTCATCTGTAGTCCCATCTCCACTCTGAAGAAGGAGGGAAATGATAACCCATCATAGCCCATCCTGAGGTTGGAGGTATGAAGGTGTAGAGAGTAGTATATGTTACAGATGGTCATATTTTGGTAAGACCTAGCATTCTATGACCAGACATCACCTGTAAGAGCCTGGTGGGCCTTGGTCAGGAGAGAGAGGGGATGTCATAAATCATCTGGGAGCCATGTGCTTGTGCCCAGACAAAATAAAAATGAATCCTGACCACCTGGGTGGGAAGGTACTCCCAGATCCAGACTTAGGTAGCTGATTCAGCAGTTCTCTTTACTAGAAACTGATGGGCAACCCTAGAACTACACCATGAAAGAATTTTTTGTTTAGGCCTAAGAAGCCAGTTGAAATGGCCCAGATGGGGAGTGAGGAAGCAAAACGGATGGACTCATTAGAAAACAGTACATCCCCTGAAGAAACAGTCAATTAACTGGAAGAGGGCCAAATGGGAAGTTCATAAAAGTGTTCTCCAGAGCTTTTATATGTCCCACCAACTAAGGAGTGTGATGCTGTGTGCCTGTCATGTGCTTGACCTGGTATTCAGCAGCCCTGGTCCACTCTCCACATCCCTGAGAGTGACTGGGGTACTGGAATTGGCTGACAATATGGGGTGCTCTGTGGAGAAGGCCAGGGCAGGGCTCTATCTGATGAGCAAAAGGAAAGCCATGAACTCCATGACTGTTTTCACAGAGAAATAAGAAATCTTCCCTTCCCACTAGCTAGTAGTCATTGAAGATAGCCAGTGACAACACTGATGAGGCTGGAACTCTAGTATGGACAGGACCCAGGTGGCACTCATTGCCTTCGCCACATCCACACCTTCTTAGGCTGTGTGACCATTTCCCTGACGTGGGGAGTTCTTGTTCTCTTCCCTCACCACGCCTAACTAGAGAACCACATCGGTGACTTTGAATCTTGCCTTACCAAGTTCTCAGGGACACCCTGCTGCTGTCAGTGTGCACAACAGGGGAGCCTCCCCACCCCCATGCTCCCAACTCTTCTGAAGCACTTGCTGTCACTGCCTGGAGTAGGTGATCTGATGAAGGGTGGTTGGATGTCTGGCTTTCTCAGTGCCTTACATGGCTCATTTAGATAAGGGAATAGTCTCACAAGGCTGTGAACTTTGTGCCTCCTTTGGAAACAGATACCTTTGGCCTTTCCTTTAGTAAATCTGGTTTTTGCCTTCCTGTAGGTCATTGGCGATTACTTTGGAAAAGAAGGTCGTTTTGAAATGCGGCCGAATGTCAAATATCCTTGGGGCCCTTTGAAACTGCGAATAGATGAAACCAGACTTGTGGAGCACACCAACAGCTCTCCTTGCAAATCATGTAAGTTCAGAGACTTAATTTGCTGTATGTCTCCTCATCTCCCTTGTCAGGGTCATGTGACTTTACTGCACAGGTGTTCTTCCAAAAGTTCGTGTTCTCCAAGTTCCCGTTTCTTTTTCTGACATGGTAAAACACATGGAACAGTTCACAAACTGGCATCTGCCTTTGTCAAAGGCTCTCTTTCCTTCTATTCTCTCTTCCAAAATGGTAGAAGCTTCTCTCTAGAACACTTCTTACTGTAATCTCTTTGTTACTTGAGGTTCCCACTTTTAGAGAAAATCAAAATATCAATTGTTAAATGTCACTCACTTGTCATCTCTTGTAGCAGGTCTTATTTGATTTTCAAAGTTTCTAGTTATCCTTCAAATCCTCAGAATCGAACAGATAATGGTCTCTCCCTTCCCCACCCTGGTGTGGTGCTAGGGATCAAACTCAAAACCTTGTGAATGCTGGGGCCTAGAGTGGGTAAACACTCTACCACTTTTTTTTTTTTTCTTGCTGTGCAGCTCAGGATGGCCTCAAACTCACTATGTAGCCTAGCAATTCTCTATCCTTTTGCCTCCACTGAAGTGCTGGAATTACTGATATGCACCACCATACCCAGCAATAATGTCCTTTAAACCTGAAAATTTTACAACTTGGCAAACAAATATAAAATATATTATTTATGTACATAAATAGAAAAGGAAGTGGATGCTTTTATAACTAGCTTATGAATAGGAAAATTGTTAAAGATAATTGTTTTAGAGAGAGCCTTTTATAAGCTGGTGAGGAAGAACAAAGTGAGTATCTATCTTTCAGGCGAAAATAGCAAATTATCATTATGCTTTTAGATCACCTTTGAAACTATGAGCAATTTGTGTTATGGGAAAAAACTAAGGAGGAAGTGTAATTGAGAATATAGTCTCTGGAGTTATTGGGGCTGGATTTGAAATCCACTATTGGCATTTGCTGGTTTTGTGACCTTAGGGGTGTTCCTTCAACTCCTTAAGTCTCAGTTTTCCCAAGTATAAAATGAAAGAAATGTACTCAATTCTTAAATCCTCTGTATTGAGTAGTAAATGAGATAATTCATAGGCCACATGCTAAACTATATATAAGCTAGCTAGTCATCATTTTTATATAACCAGTTCACTGCTGGCCATGATTGTTTCAACTTGTTATTCATGTTTTCACAAAGCTACACAGGACATTTGGACATGGCTTTGGTGAGAGAACACCTAAAAACATTGACTCAGTGAATTTTCCACCAAATGTTCTAGCACTTTGAAGTGCCACCATCCATCTGTGAAAATAAGAAGTGTTGGGTCAAATGCCATGGTCCATACAGGTGTCTTCTTTGACTGTAAACTCAAAAGCACATGGCCACATGTGAAATCTTCAGATCCCAATTTGAATCTGTTTCTATTTCCATTCTGCTCACTCCCTTGTAGCAGAGTGTTTATCTGGTATTTTTTCCAAAGCTTTTCTTAAGCTTTGCACCATACAAGAAAAAACAACAAAAAACTCCACAATCTCTTTTCTCTTAAAAAAACAGAAAATTTGCTTCAAGTGAGAGATTGAGACACCTTCCAATGAATGCAACCTGAGATATTCCCATTTATTTCCCAAAACAAACCCTGATGATCCATGTTTCTTTTTCAAGCAGGTGGCCTAGAAGAATCGGCAGTGACAGGAATTGTTGTGGGGGCCTTACTAGGTGCTGGTTTGCTAATGGCTTTCTACTTTTTCAGGTGGGGACCATTTATAAAGTTAAAATGCATTCTCCTTTACTGCCTTTGTTACTTGTCTTTGCATGATGCTCCTTGTGATTTGTCTATATCCTTCTTTTATTCAGGAAGCATGGTGGTTAACAGATCTAAGCCATGCTTTTGGTGTGACTTCAGGTTTGGTGGTCAGTGGATTAGCATAGAGGGTAGTGGAGTCATGGGTTTCTATTATATTCCACCTTCCTACCCCCTGTGGTCCAGAGAGCTGCTACAATCCTTTGAACACAGATATTCTGCCAAGAATGCCTACTGTCTCCAAAATGAATAAATGGAGAGGTAATCTGGATAAGGGGTGAAATGAATTTTCCCATCCTTGCCCTATTTCCAGTAGAGAAATAGAAGACTGTGTCCACCTTCTTAAGGAAGAGGAAGGAGCACCCAGCAATTCATGTTCTGAGGCTGATTTGTGCTGAGTAATTGGAGAACTCAGATGCCTGGTTATCACTGTGGCTAAGCCTCCAGGCTTGTACAACTGTCATGTAGGTGTGTTCAGGACCTGATTATTCTCCACTGCCAGGGCAATCCATTCCTTTGTAATCTTTGGTGGTTGAATTTGTGGCTTATTTGTAAGTCATCAGACTCAAGGTTTCTTCATTTCTGCATGGAAATGTAACTCTGGGTGTATATGACCCTTTGTTGGGACAATTGTATTGCTGTTCCTTTGGTCCCAGTAGACTAAATCTGATCTGTATCTGGGGCATATCCTGGGAGTTAGGCAGAGCTTCTGGGGCAGAATAGACAAGACTTAACCCATGAGGCTCCCAGGGAAAAAGGGCAAGGCTTGTTCTATGCCATTTTGGAACTCATGCCAATTTTCCTCCTTGAATAAGGACCTAATGCCTTGGGGCACACTACTTTAATCTCTGACCAGGGTTTCATATTCTGTCACTTCTCATTTATCAAATCAAACCCAGATGTCCCTTGAGGGCATTCTTTGTAAGAGAAACTGTAGTATTTTGTAGCCAAGTGAGGTTTTATTACTACACTTGCTTTTCCTTTATCCAGGAAGAAATACAGAATAACCATTGAGAGGAGAAACCAGCGAGAAGAAAGTAATGTTGGAAAACATCGAGAGTTACGGGAAGATTCCATCAGATCCCATTTTTCAGTAGCTTAAAAGAAGCCTTTTTTTTTTTTTTTTTTTTTTCCTTTTTTTGCTTGAGATTCCTCAAGAAGATAGATGGGATGAAAGACATCAATGGAGCTGAAGGGGAGCTCTTAAAGAATTCATTCTTTTAAGCAGTTAGCATTTCATTTTAAAATTTCTTTAGAAGCTCAGGAACTATTATTAATCACCATCTGCCTCCCAGGCTTTCATCTCGTCACAAACAAATTTAAGGATACAAAGTCACTGTGTTAAATATTTCTACTGTGTGGAAGGGCATATGATTTTTTAAAATCCCATGTCTTCATATCTTGGACATTCACACAAGGATAGAGAAGTGTGGTTTTCTTAAGTAAAATGTTTTGTAGCTAGAATAAAGTCATTTTTACAAGTAGAATATTCTTGGAAAGAATTTAATACCCAATAAGAGGAAAATGTAATGAAAAATCCCAAGGTTGGAAATATAGCATTATTCTCTCTGGAGCTGGTGGACAGTGGTTGAGGAGTGTTCTGTCCAACGGCTACATTCAGGTCTGACTTTATATCTCAAGAAAGGATCTTCCCCGTCTCTTCCAGGATCTCATAAAAGCTTCTTGGAATGTTGTAAATATTAGTGAGGTAGGAGGATATACATAAGAAAAGCAACTCTAAAATGTTTCTTTTTGATGTAAAAAAAAGCCCTATTTCACACTAACATTTTATTTTAAGTATTTAACCTTATATTTTGGTATTAGAAAATGTGTCTATTTTTTCATTTTGAAGATTAAAGTTCACTTCTATTTTAAAAGCATGGGTGAAGTGTACAACAAACTAGTAATGATGAAAGATGCTTCTCTTTCTCTTCCTTTCCTTGAGACTGTAGCCAAACACTAATTGCTGCTTTAACTATAGAGATCAAGAAATGTGTTCAGATTACAAACTCTACAGGGAGTACATTGAGTTTTAAACCATTTTGGAGTTTTAAGTGCAAATTGTTTTAGGGTTACATCCACTCTAATTCTGACCTAATGATGAATTTCAAGATCAAGAGCAAAAAGTCATTAGAATTAAGTAGAGTTTATAAACCCATGTTAATAGTGGGTTTGGGCAAGGTTGGTGAAGTATTTACTGGATATTTACTCTGCACCTAGTACTGTGCACAGAGGTTTAAACTCAGGTTGCCACTTTTACTTATCACTTGTGGAGAAAATAGAGGAGAGGATAGGAAACCTGTCTTATGAGTGCACCATTTTGTAATTATGTCACTAAAGTCCTCAATAACATTTTGAGCATTTTCAGCAGTTTTTAAAATCATCTAAAAGGCCATGACTAGAGAGGAAACCAGGGAGCTTGTGCAATTCCTTGGAGTGATGGAGATCACAGTTCACACAGGTAACTGTGGAGGCCAAGCAATTGAACACAGCATGCTCTCGATGTTGTGCTGTGCTTGTGTCCCTGGAGGGTCCTGCAGCTTTTTCTCTCACTTCAGGCAAAACGAGTGGGTTAATTCTGCATGGGCATATTCCCCTCTATTGTTTAGAGCATGGGATGAAGGCTGTGTGGTAAACGAATTGCTTGTGAACAGAGGAAACAACTACCTAGATTCCTACGCTGAATGCATAGGAAAAAGTGCTGAATTAAAAACAAAAGGTGGAAAAAGAAGACAAGGATGGCACATTCCAGAAATTCTAATGTAGGAATAGAGTGTGAGAATAAAACTCATGAAAGCAAATGTTTGATGACTGGGGATTCCCTAAAGTGAAAACACAATGAAGAATGATGTTCATCTTAGTTACATGAACCAGATAACTTATTTTTTCCCTCATTTTTATTTTTCAATGATGTTTTCTATATATTTAGGACACTCATTTTCTATTATCTTACACTTGTGAAAAATTATATTTCAAACCTCTGTGCTTATTACAGGGTAAAAAACTGTCTGATTGCAGTCTTTGGGTACAAACATTTCTAACCTTCATGGCATTTATGGAGTGACCCATCAGCACCAACATTGTTACTACAATTTATTTCTATATAAAATAGTGAAATAATTCTGAATTTACTATCATATCCCAAGATAAGATCTGAAAGATAAGTGGGAATTTAGTCTTTTAAAGATGACAGGACAAATTGAGACTTCTCACCAGAAGATGAGAAGATGGCTATCATTCTCCCTCAATTTTAAAGCAATTCTAGTGTTCTTAAGATTGATTGCTATTGTCTACTTTCTGTTTTTCTTCCCCTGAAATCTTCATATGAGTCACTGAAACTCCATTAAGTTTTGAAAACTCCAGTAAGTAGGGAAACTTTGGCTGCAAGTATAGATGTCTGGCCTAAGGTGACCCTGGATTAAGACCTCTTGAGATTACATTTTGGGACTTAAATTCCTAATTGCTAAGCAACACCTTTGACAATTAGTCATTCATGATCTTCCAGTAGTCACATATTATATGGTAAAATAGAGATTTAGTTCTTAAAGAATTCTATAAAAGTTTCCCTAAAATGCAGTGTGTGCAGATTTCAAAAGGGGTATTTTCTAACCTGGTCAAACATAAGCTCACATTAATGCAGGTCAAAATGAGTGTTTACTTTTTGGTGTTGGAAATAGCTACAGGTTTTATAGTCATTATTATTGTCATAGATTTTGGGGAATTCAGAAATAAAAACCTTCAGTAGACAGTCTGTATCTCCTCCCAGCCTGACCACAGGTTTTATGAGGAAGCCCCTATAAACATTACATTTCTCTGAAGAATCATCAGCTTGTCTTTTCCTGCACTACAGACATGATTTCATAGGCCTTATAATGGTCCTTTAGATTTCAGAAGCCACATTTAACAGAGGGAGAGGAGAAATGTATGGAAAGAGAACAAATGCCTCATTTTCTCCTTTCTCTTAAATTCAAAGACTTTTACTTTGGAATGCCAAGTCAGATCTCCTTATTCACAGGCTTCTAGGACATTAATTTACTCAAGGCATAGGTGCCTTCCTTACTCCTAACTTAGTACTTTTCTTCATTTGAGACTGATTTTAGAGGCCCTAGGATACGCAGTGGGGGTAAAGATCAAGGCCATGTAGACCTCACAGACAGTTAGTGATGGATTAACAAGCAGATTCCATTGGACACCTTCTATTTGTGGAAGTTTCCTTAGGAGACCAAATAGCATATTATGCTATCAGTATTAAAGCCTCAGTTTGTAAACTGGAAGGAATAAGTGCCTTTGTTTCTTAGGACACAAAGAATTCAGATACCACATGGATGCAGTTTAAAAGGCAAATGCCAATTGACATTTGGTGCCTCCATCTACATGTTATGGATTTAATTGTGCCCTGTGGTTCATAACTTCATAAGGTAGTGAGCTGAATTTCTTCTGCAGTGGAAAAGAAACTGAAACTGTATAAAAACACAGGATGTTTTAGAGACAGCATGGAAGCAGAGAAATGAGCTGGTGGCATTCATGGGGGCAGTTTCTTCTTCAGTTGGTCTTTAGAAATGAAAGATAAGGAATAACTCAAGTCCTTCTCCAATAGCCAATTCAGCAAGAAGCTTGGGACATGTCTAGGAAGAGGAATCAGGAGCTTGATCCTCCAAAAGAAATGGAAGAGGATAACTTTGTAGGCTTCCACTGTCTTTACAACCTTTTCCTCCCCTAACCCCATCCACCATCTATCATGGCTTCAAAGATAGGTCAGCATTTTGCCCAAGCAAGTGGGAACTTGTGAGCAGGCCTCCGTAATTCCTCAAAGGAGAAAAAGGCAAAATAGTGCTGGTGGTAGGACAGTAGATGGCTTTTAATCAGAACACTTAATAGTATCCTGATGCTCTTGGGGCAGTTCAACACTGTGGTGTGTAGTGACTCCAACAGGCCAGGTCTGGCTTTGGTTCTTAGCATGCAGATTTCACAGATGTTTCTTGTAGGCATACCCCACCTAGACTGCAGGATTTAAATAACTTGCAAAAGGTGCTGGGTTGGAGTTTGTTCAAATTTCTCATTAACCACTAATGCTGATTCATACCAAAGGCAAATTGTTCTAAACCAACCGATAGTGCTGATAGAGTGGCTCAAGTGGTTGAGTGCCTGTGTAGCAAGTGTGAGGCCCTGAGTTCAAACCCCAGTAACAAGATAAATAAGTAAATAAATAAAAAATTAAAAATCCAGCTGACATTGCTGATGTTCATGTTTTAAGCTACTTCAAACACAAAGAAAGGATTTCAGCGGGAGTCAAGTCTCAGAAGTAAAAATCTATTTGTTGTAACTACCCTTTGATGTGCCAGGTATGGGATGATTCCTGGTGGAGAGAGTTGAATGAGTTATGACTTAGCAAAAATGCTGCATTGCTTTGATTCATATGTTTAAAGACCTAAATTTCTATGCACAAGGAGTAAAGGACCCACTTACCAAGTATAAATCTTAATAGAGGCTACCAATTATTTTTATTTGCTAGGAGAATAAAGCTATCATAGCATATAATTATTATTGGGTGGAGAAGACTGAGAAAGGGGAAAATTTGAGATGTGGTGTCTTATTTATTATTCAGTGCCAAGATCTGAAAATTTTCCAGGTGTTACATCTTACAAGATAGCAATGAAGCACCATTAACAGCACAAAGATCCTGTGAATTTGCAGACCTTTCAGTTGGGTCCTTACCCCAGGACCCAACCTGGGATAAGCTTTGTTCCCTGTGCATAATTGAAACCAAGAGGACATGGGATAGACACCATGGAGGATCACCTCTGCAGCCTTTGTCTTCTGGAACATACTGTTCATTGTTAATTTAAATATAGGACTACCAAACAATACAAATCTACCGTGAGTCTGGTAGAAAAGTAAAAGTAAGAACTGCACAAGCTACGTACATTATTATTCTAATGTAAGTAGAACTATCTGCATATAATGTGATTTAATTTATTGTTTTGTGTAGAAAATGAAAATTAATGTCTGTGGATATAGCCCCTGTTTTGTATAATATATTTTATTTCTGGTGCAAACTGTTCACTTAAAATATTTACTTAATTTGTTGTTTGGATATAAATGTATTATGTGTTCTTGTATATGTTTCTATTAAGCAAGAATGCCACACACTCCAAGCATAACAATGTGTTCTCATTAAAAAGTACATCCCAAAGAAACGTTTTCCTGTTTATAATTCAACTATCATACACCACCTATATCCATACTCTCTGAGGACTTTCTGTTTTCCTAGGATTAGTTTTAAGTAAAAGATCAATTAGTGACTATGATGGATTATAATGTTTGAATGATACCCATGAAAAGACTTGTGGATTTCTGTCCTACAAATGGAAATTTGCTGAAACAAACTTTGAATTGATTGGTAAAGGAAGAAATTTTCATGAATAATAACTGCTCTGTTGAGTCTTGACAGCTTGAGACACTATATGGTTCCATTTGACCCCACTGACTCATGTCTTTACCCCTGTTAAAGGGCTCGTAAGCCCACTTTGCCATTCTAAAGAACTCCCCAGGCTCCAGGGTACTGGGTAAGTGATCAACCTCCAGTATTTCTAGTTTCCTCTGCAAAAGGTGGCTTCTCTCTCTGGGAGGCTACTCATACTTCTTCAAAGCTTAAGAGAACCATAGCAATTTGCATAGTTGCAGCAAGGGTTCCCTGATCTAGCTCTATAACCAGTGAGTCCATCAGTGAAGATAATACACTGGGTGCCTTTGTTTGAGGAGACTCTGCAGCAATATGCTGATTGGGGGTGAGGTAATATGTGGGAAGGTGTGGCAGGAGCGAAGGGTAGAGCTGGGAAACCTCCTCCAGGGAGGTATTCATTCCTTCTGCTTTCCTGTTTCGCCTTCTGGACCATATCCTCCTTGAATCTTTCCCCCATCCCTGCTTCCCCAGTCTCCTCTGAACATTATCAGTAGCCATCATGGTAGGCCAAGGATGCCTCATAACTGTGGGACTTCGGACTGTCTTATGAAGGAGCCCTAGGGAGCTCAAAACACCATTGATTTAGGGCTGTGCTCACAGCTTTTGGTGTTGACTTAAGTAGCAATATTAAAAATAGCAATCACACTTGAGACAAGAAAGAGTTCCGCTTGTGGGTCTTATGCAACCCTCATCATCTCAGCTGTTGGAGCTCCTGAGGAGAGAAGAAGCTGTCTGCAAATGGGCTTGGACAAGGACAAGGACAAAGAGGGGACTGAAATGGTCACAAGCTCTCAGAGGACCAGAGTAGTTTCATTCAAATCTGTGTTGTTTCCTTCAGAGTGGAGGGGCCACCAGAGGGTCATGCCTGCCATTCCTACATTTTACTTCCTGCTGGCTGAGATGGCCCTACTGACCAGTCCCCAGAATTCATCCCTGGGCAGTGATCATTTAGAGCAGAACAGACTTCCCATGATGTAGAGAGACCCTTATGTGGCCTAAAGAACAGCCTTTCCCATCAGTGGCTGTTCTCAGCCCAAGGTCTTCCCTGAGAATGCCCACACTTTCACCTAAATGCAATAGTACCACCTCGCTAAGGCTGTGGATTTCCGGTGTAGACAAAAGGGCATTTTATTCCACTGCCCTGGACCAAGAGAGGCCAGGTGTCATGCAGCTGGAGGAGAATGCCATACAAAGTGGCCTGTCTGAATCAGAGGCCACATAGTCCCTAGTGCTCATAGGGGCCTTCTCCTCTAGGCCCAGCAGCCCCAAGACCAGGAAAGAGACATCTGCTTTTCCAGAAGGGCCCCAGAGAGTTCACAAGGCTGCACTCCAGGCCATTGCACCCTCTCCACCCCTGAGTGCAGGGGTCAGTGCCAGGCACTCTCTGGTGGTGCACAGACCAGCTTCGTGGAATGCTTGAGAAGGACCAACTGTGCAGGAAGAGATCCAACGCCCCCCTCCCCTCCTCTCAGTAGGAATGTCTTGGGCAGTATCAAAAGTATTTAATGCTTTCAGGCAAACATCCAGCAAAAGACTATCTAAATGGAACTTGCCACCTAGTATAAAACATACACTGCTTTAGGCTATTCTTAGCATTTTATTGAAAGTGAAGAAGGAGTGGAGTGCATGCCATTCCCAACTGGATGATGTTAACTGTTTAGTGAGAAGCATCTATGTACGGCCAAGATTAAGCTATGTACCTTAAATGTGTTTCACTCATAAACTTTCTCAGCACTCTTATGAGAGGACACTAGAGATGTGTTAACTGAGGCACAGAGAGGGTAAGTAACCTTTCCAAGGTCGCAGAGCTAAATGGCAGAGCTAAGATCTGGAGTCTGGCTGCTGGCTCTAGATAGTGGCTACCCCAATCTGCTCAGTCCAAAAAATTGTGGTAATTTTTCACTTTCTGTAAGTAGACCTTTTTAATCCTTTTTATCAGCTTCCATTCATTTTCCCCCCTCCCCTTTCAACTGCTGTTAAATAAGGCCTTCATTGCCTGACTCCAAATGAGCAGGAAACAGCCTTCTCTTCTTATTTCTAGGCTCTCTTTTTTCTCATTTCTCACAACTGCCACATCAGCCTTCCTAAAATATTCAGCATACCTCGACAACTGTGACTGTCTAGCTCAGTAAGTTTAATGACTCCCTTTAATGACTCCCATCCCCCACAGGTCAGATTCCATCCACTGTGCCTGGTGTTCCCAGGCCTACACACTGAGCTTGCTATACTGACTTCTTAGTCACTATTCCTTGGATTCAGTCAAATTGTGCTGAATTTCACTGACTTGAATGGATGTATTTCTTGCCCACAAAACATCCTCTGCACACTCCTGCCTGAAAATTTCATTCCTACTCTTCCTCCTGCCTGGAAACCCCTTTGTCTTCTAGAATCCTATTTCTTCTGTCACCTTCCCTGCACATCTTTACTGCCTTATTCAGAGCATTTTTCATCTTAAGGGTTGGTGGGTAGTCTGCAGATGGATTTTGTTTGGGCAGCCAGTGTTTAGAAAAAAAAAATGGAATTATAGCACCTTTGAATGGAGCAAATGCTCTCAAATTTGCCACCTCCCTTGCACTCCCAATATTCTTACACCCAGTTTTCTTCATTAATTTGTATTATGATTTTGGGGCTTACACACCCTCAAGTTCTTTGGTTCCTGGCATCAAGACTAGATCATAACTGGGGTCCTGGAAGTGTGTGGCTTCAGAGCAGGTACAAATCCTTCTCAGTCCTTATCCTCATTCCAGAGCTAGAGACACTAGGCACACTCAATATTGTGGGCCTGGGGCCCTGGCTTAGAGCTTAGGTTATGGCTGGGATTTTCCATCACATTTTGATCTAAGCCTTGCCTCTCATTCAGTCTGTACCACATCCAGCAAGGCAGGTACTAAGGTCATCTCTGAGACACAGAGCGGTTAGACAACTCACCCTGGTCACCCAGCTAGGAAATGACAAAGCTAGGATGTGATAGTGGGGTATCTGGCTCTAGAGTCAAGGCACTCATCCACTGTGAAATAAGCACCTTACCCCTTATTTGGTATCTCAGTGACTAGAGGTATCTGGTAGATAAATTCTTGCTCCTTGGTTCTTTTAACTGCCACACAAAACCTGTGTCAGTCCAGTTGCCTAATAGTTAAACTTTGTCCTCCTTTGAGAAATCTTTCACATTCTGACTAGTGAGATGATTAACCAGTCCCCTCAGACCAAAGCCATTGGCAAAACAAACATCTCAGACCACTTCTCTTTCCTTAGAAGGTTTTCATAGCAGTTTCTCAAAAAGTTGAACCCTTTTTTTTTTTTTGGCAGTATTCAGGTTTTGAACTCAGGGCCTTGCTCTTGCTATCCAAGTGCTGTCACTTGAGCCGCACTCCCTTTTTAAGTTTATTTTTCAGATAGAGTCTTGCTCTTTTGCCATATCTTTAGACATGATCCTCCTATCTCTGCCTCCTGAGGAGCTGGGATTATAGATGTGCACCACCATGCCTGGCCCTAAAATGTTGATCTTTAACTATAATTCTAAGCAGCTTCTATATTGAGACAGATCATGACGTCAGCTTATCCTATATATTCTCATTCAAGCACGCCTTGGTTCAAGGTTATTCTTAGATTTTAAGATTAAATTCGCATTCTTTGGGGTTTTTCTCTATCATATAAAAGAAACCAACCTACAGGCAGTGTTCTGGAGCTGGCTCATTCTTGTTTGTGAGAACAAAAACTTAAATTTTCAGGAATTTTGTGAGCTGATTGGTTAAAGATAACCATTCTTTAAAAATGAAATTATATAAACTTAAAATTAAACAAGTTTTTAGGTAAAACGAAGGTTAAAAAATCTCAAAACACATCACTTGCTAATAATTTGAGTGCATTTTCCTATTGGCTAGGTTGTTGAAACTGCATCCTCTCTGTTTATACAGTGGAAACACTAAGTAATGGGGAGGGGAAGTGCTGTGTATCTCTTCCCAGCTCTCTTTCCAGTGACTTCACATGGTATGGCCATGGTATGGAATCACAAATACTACGAATCATGGCACGGTCTCCTCAGACCTAGTTGTTAGGGGTTGAACAGAACACTGCTGCTCTCCCATTCTTTTCTTACTAGATAGACCAGAACTCCACCCATCAATCAATCTTGTCTTCACAGATAAGGAATGGATGTTCTGGGAAGTGAAATGATCTGTTCCAAGTCTCTCATCTGATAAACTCCAGGGCTTCAAAAGCTTATCTAGTGCTCTTGCAGCACTGGGGTTTGAACTCAGGGTCTACATCTTGAGCCACTCCAACAGCTTTTTTTGTTGGGTTTTTCGAGATAGGATCTTGTGAACTAATTGCCCGAGCTAGCTTTGAACCATGATCCTCCTGATCTCTGCCCCCTGAGTAGCTAGGATTGTGGGCATGAGCTACAGGTGCCTGGCTATCTTAGTGCTCTTTATGCAGGAAAAGGAAGGATGATACTTCAAGCCCCAAAAAGAACCTTGGATTTTAGGAGGAACTTCTAGTTTATGATGGCCTGAAGAAAGTTTTGTTCTGAGGGGCTGCCAAGAGATCAAAGATTTTGATTTTTGTAACAGACATCCTTAAAATACCAGAATGTTTTGTTGGCTTCAATGGACAGTCCCACAGTGTTGTATCACAAGACGCCCCTAAGAATTCAAATGAGGTTTGTGTGCGAATTGCAAGTTGGAAGATGGGAAGCAGAGGGTGACGGAAAATCTGATAATTGGAGGCTTTGCTATTGAGTCTTCCAGGCCTGCTGCCTCTTCCTAAATTTACAGCCTGCATCCCACACAACACACCCACACAGGGCACATATGGAAAAGTTATAAACATGATAAAAATATAGAGAATAAAAATTCAAAATGATTGAAACATAGTAGGCCTTCCAAGTAAGACTTTAGCTCATCTATTTGCCTAATATTATCTCTGTGACATTTAAAATATATTTACAACATGGAACTAATCTAAGCACTTTCATATTAAAGCATTTTACATGCTTCCATAAGATTAAGGAATATAATTTCTTAAAAAGAATGAAGAATTCAGCATCAGTTTCCATTTTGAAAGCTTTTATATGAATTATATAACCTCCTGGACTGTAGGTGTGGATCAAATGGTGGAGTGCCTGCTTTGCAGGTGCAAAGCCCTGAGTTTAAACCCTACTCCTACCAAAACCAAACATTTCATATATGTAATTATACAATCTCTCAGACATCAGTCCCTATCTTTTGAAATCTTTTATAGAGTGAAAAATGATTTTAATATTTTAGTAATTTTGTTTCTATAAAAGTAATAAAGTGAATGTAAATAATTGATAATAAATTAATGACTTACCTCATTTTCAGGATGTTATTTGCATGGCCCATCTATGTCTTCAAATGACTGCTGTTTTTCTCTCTCTCCTCACTGGTCATGCATTATCAGTGTCTCCAGAGGCATTTTATCTAAGCTTCCATAGTGGTATTTCTCACTTGATACATTCTTTTACACCCAACTTCACACTGCTCAAACTTTTATCTTTTTTTATCTTAGGAACTCAGGTATATTGTGAATGTTACCCTAAATAACCATAATATAGTGTTTGTCTAGATGCTATAATAAAGAAAAAAGGGCAAAGACTGTTTTTCATGCCAAGCTCATAGACTTGGGAATTCAAATTTCAATGGTCCCCGATCTAAAGCATGAATTATGCTTTCTTATATACACACAAAGGGCCAAGATAGGCAAGAAAGGGAAAATGAGTCCATCTGGGACTTCCATGGCCACCTGGAGAGGGGGGGTCATTCAGACTTCACACAATTCTTCTCTTCACCATCATCCAAATCAATACTGGGCAGGGTAGGAAGCTTACCCTGTTTTGTTTAGTGAAGAACTTGCAATGAAGAGACAGTCTATCCTTACAATCCAGGTAGATTTTTGTATTACCGTGCTCATCTGTCATAGAGAAGGCATGTCCAGGCATGTTCTATCTCACCGAAAGCCATTCCCTAATCTCACTACATTTGGTGAGGAGGATTCCTCATGTAACCTGGACTTCTCACCTTTTGCTTGAAAAGCCTGTGGTAATTCAGCTGTACTGGTAAGTCCCCAAAGGCTTCATTCTTCAAATCCCTTTCGAACATGTACAGAAGACATTCCTGCAGCCTGCTTAGGAAACTATTTCTTGAGGAACAGTCATCACATTTCTGAAAAATTATGGTGGCAGCTGATCCAAAATCTTGGCCTTGACCTTTAGCCAATGTTTTCTTGACTCCAAAGTGTCCTGCCAAAACAAAGTAATTGCACAGCTGACAGAACTCTCTTGTTACCTCTTAGGAATGACCATAATTTATAGCTGCCAATGCCAACGGGGGTCTCCTAGTGAGCATACAGCTACTCTGGGTGCACTACAGTGAGTCATCTCAGCACTAACTGACCTTCTTATATTTACCTTCCCTGGGAAACACGGAATTCCTTGTTTGAGGAAAATGAATGCCACCGATAAGGAATTCTGTTTTTACAGTTACCGTGGGCTCCTTTTCTATTCCAGGTGTCTACTAGTTCCCTGATTTAACAGTTTGATGCCATTTTCTGAGACCTCCAATTCTCCCAGCTGCTGGTCTCAGACTTGAGGTGACCATGACCAAAATTGTCATTATGGAGATTCTGCAAAAAAAAAAAAAGACCTCATATTGGCTTCAACAACCAAACTTCTTCCTTTTAAATGGAAGAATTGCTTAAGTCTTCTGAAAGAACATGCAAAGCTTGACTGTTCTTTTTAAGACAAAGTAGATTCTGGACTCAGTCTTCCGGGCTATAGATTCTAGAATCTAAAAGCCTTGAAATGGGCAGGCAAGGAGAGTGGAAGATGTATTTCTAAACTTTGTGAGCCTAGGTGAGTATATAAAAGCTGAACTCTCTTAGGTCACCAAATACTGCCAAAACTTGAGGGGCCCCAAGGTTCTCCAGGATCTGTTGTTGTAGCTAAGTGACTTAAATATCCTTTGCTTTCTGAAAGAGATAAACATGTCCAGAAGAAGCACAGAGGTAAGTTTATTGTATTCTTCCTCAGAGCCAGCCAATAGGAAGAAAGCTCTGGGGTTGGTTTCTACCAGGAAGCTAGAAGTCCTCTGGGGTCACACAAGAGAGATTCCTTACCGTGACAACTTTTCTCTTTAATGTCCATTTTCTGTTTCTGCATGACTGTTAAACTCAAGTACCAATTCCTGTTAACTGGCAATTCTTCTCCCCTTATGTACCCTCTGTCTTATGTTCCTATTGCTTCTGTTCATTTGGTTCTTTCTGCATTTGGGGCATCTAGGGCTTCCCTCAATTTTTTGGTGAGCTTAGCTACACATAAAAAAGAATGTTGTTATGTTTATCTAATGTTTCTAGTTCTGTAGTGGGCAGTTTCCAGGAAATCATATCCTTCACACTGGCGGAAATGAAGACTTTGCCATTTGATGTAAACTGAACAAGGTCAACAATTGATGCCCTTTCTGACCATTTGCAGGAAGGGTCAGGCACTGGCTAAAAGGTGTGATGGGTTTTCGTATGGGCTGTCTGGGGTTTTATGATAGGTGTATCAGGTTACATTTTTGCAGGGCTCTGGGTGTGCTGCCTGGACCACTTGACTGAGTCTTGAAACTTTTGTTGGTCATACTTCCTACCTGGACCCTTCTATTCACACCTACAGTCCAGACCACTGGTCTGTTTCTTAGGCTCTGACCCACAGACTTAATGCGTGCTCAGTTCTTTGTTATCATATAGTTCCCCACTGCTTGATGGTTTTGAGCCATTGCCTTGTTCTGACCTGATGAACCATGCATATCTACTTTTAGGTGACTTACCTGCTCCCTAAGTTCCTCCCACTCTTGTGTTTTAGCTCCTGGATGTAGTACTTTCTTGTTTTCATCTCCCCAGTACTGACAGAAGTAAACCATATGAAGTCAAATGAAGATTCTGCCTTGAAAGTTCAGGTAGTGTATGGTAACAAGAGATGAAGATATGCCAAGACATTCAGAAGTCAAGAGACCTAAAGTTGGCAGAAAGGAGGTCTCATGTGAGCCTATTCAATTCCTCTTATAGTCCAAGGTTTTAATCTCAATAATATCTTCATTTACACTTCTATCCCTGATAGTTCCCTAATTACTGGGAAGGACAGGCAATCTAGAACTTTAAAAATTTTGTATTTCCTTCTGTTTCTTTTGTTGTATGTCAGGAAATCTCCTATCCAATCTCTTTTGAAGTTAGTTGCCAGCAAAGACATGCCTTTTTATCCTGCCTCTTTTTTGCAATGTTAAAAATAACATAAAGTTTACCATTTTAAGTGTTCAGGTTAGCAGTGTTAGTGTCTTCACATTATTTGCTTTACTTTTCCATCTTGCAAATCTGAAACTCTATTTTCTTTAAACAAGTCCCCCTTTCCTTTCTCTCCAGCCCCTGGCAACCTTGATTCTTATTTTTATGAAATTTACTACTTCAGATGCCTTATATAAATGGAATCATATACTTTTGGTTCTTTTGTTCCTGACCTATTTCATTTATCATACTGTCTTCAAGATTCACCCCTGTTGCAACATGGAATCCAATTTTTCTCCCTTTCAAGACTGATTAATTGTTTGTATACATAACATTTTATCCACTCATCCATTGAGGACATTTGGGTTACTCCTACCTCTTGGGTATGGTGAATAATGCTACTATGAGTGTAGATGTACACCTAATTCTTGGGCTCTCTGTTTATAATTCTTCTGGATATATCCTCAGAAGTAGGATTGTCAGGTCATATAATTCTACTTTTAATTTTCTGAGGAGACTCCATACTATTTTGCATAGTAATTGTACCCTTTTATAATCCCTCAACAGCATACAAGAGTTCCAGTTTCTCTACATTCTTGCAAGCACTACTTCTTCTCCTACCCCTCCCCTTGCCTCTCCCCCTACCTCCCCTTCCCTTCCTCCTCCTGCTCTTCTTCCTTTCTCCTTTTCCTCTTCCTCCTTCTCCCTCTTCTTCTTCATTATTATTACTATTATTTTTTGAAGTTTTAACAAGGATTTATTTTAGTATTATAGGATAAAGTATGTACAAGGTGAGGGGGGCAGGAAATGAAAGAAAAAAATTTCTTCTTCCTCACACAGGAAATGGGAGCAAAAACTCCTATTATTATTTTGATAGTAGCTTTCTTGATTTGTGTGGCAGCAAAGTCTATCTTATACTTTTTTTGCACAATTCCTGGAATTATGGTTATTTTGAAGATAATTCAATGAATCAACTTTGGGTAGCTCAGTTCAACTTTTAAGAGAAGATAGGAATTCAAATAAGGTTCAGGTTGCAAAGATGTTTTGACAAATTAAGAACTTTCTGAACAATAATGAAAAGTCCAAAATATTCATGTTTGGTTTTATCTAAATTTTTTCTTCAGTTGACATTCATCACCAAATTCCACCTGGTTTCATTACATGAACTTGCAGAGCTCTCCTTAAAAGCCTTTTGTGCATTTTCTTAGTGGTGGAAAGACTGCTTTGTCTTGGCTTCAGATTTTCTCCTGTGATGTCATCAGAGGGTCATGTGTGACACCTTTCATATTCTCTTTTGAAGGTACAAAGACCACTTTGGTTACCATTAAGGAAAGAACAAGCAATCTATCACTTTCACCTTAAAAGACTTTCTTGTCCATCACATTTTATTTGCAGTTGATAATGAATCATAACCTTTGTATTTAGCTTGACCAGCTTGTGTTCCAGTTAGGATCATACCATTCCCAAGCAGGGAAAGAGGGACATACCTTTGGGTATCTCATGTTGCCTCTTTTCTCCTCTAATGTGTGGCTCTAAAATAAGAAATCATGCTTCTTATATTCCCTGTTGTTTCCTTACTATCTCTTGAACAACACAACAAAGTACATAGTAAGGGGAGAATGTATGACTCATGATTGGTGAATGTTTTATTTTATTGGGAGATAGCCCAATGGTAACACAGTGTGCCAATATATGCTTGACCAAAAGCAATTAAATAAATCAGTCAAATATAACTGACTTCTGGTGTATGCAAATAAAATGGGATAGGATTTTAACCCTTTTGGCTGTGTGAGCAGAGAAGAAATTCTGAAAATTGTGCACCATGGTGAGGCAGCAGATCTCATGAACATTATGTTCTCACACTTAGATTCCTTTAAAAAAAATACCCTCACTATAATTACAGGACAGATGAAGGACTTTAGATAACAGTTTGATGAAGTATTGATATAGGAAGAAAATTTTTCTTCATAATCATAATAACTATGGTGAGTGTAAAACAGAAGTCTTTAAAGAAAATTCAATGGCAGAATGGGAAGGTAGGTCCTTGAAGATGTTGATGCCACCATTTTCAAGCATTTCTTGTTTAGTGACATCACTATTATTTAGGCTAATCGAGTGTGTGTGTGGACACTGTTATTTGCAGGCCAAGATATACAAAACTATGTAGCCATGTATGAGGTTTAGTCTTAACTAATGAACAATGGGATGCCTGTAAAGGGTTTTACAAAAATATGACTTGGCAGATGTGGATTAAAAAAAATGCTCTAGCTTCAGAAGAAAGAGGGAGCTGACCAACAGAGCTACTCACTCTTTTTGCATCTTGGCTGCCATGAGGTGAGCGATTTTGCTCTTTTATCCCTCTGCTATGCTTTACCATTGCCCAGGAACAACAGAGCCATCTGACCATGGACTGAAACCTCTGACTATGAGCCCAAATAAGTATTTGCTCCTTTTAAGTTATTTTCTCAGGTATTGTGTCACAGTGACCAAAAACTAATACACAACCTATTACTTCAATGACTATATATTCACGGTCATTATGGATATTTTGAAATTAATGTGACCAGTCAACATTGGGTAGCTCAGTTCAAACTTCAAGGGCAGATGCAGATTTAAATACTCTCTAAGATGCAAAGAAGTTTTGACAAATTAAGAATCTTCTGATAGAGATTGGAAAACATTTAGCGTTTTTAACCCAAATTGTCACTCAGCTAGTATTCACCACAAATCCACTTTATTTCATGACCAGATCACAAGAGTGAATGCATGTGGATGGACGGGCCTGGGATTAACCTTTGAGGAACTTTGGCATTTAGTGGCTGGTTATAAGAGGGTGAGTCTCCAAAGAAGACAGAGCAGAAGAGGCAATGTACAGTCTCTGAACACCCTAAAGCCAGTCTGGATTTATGGCTTGGAACTCAAAGGACAGGGAATTGGACTTGATTTCTCAGAATCCGCCCCATTCTGAGGTCCTTGATTCTAAGATAATTCCGATTGCTTCGTATTGTGATACTGAGGAGACATACCATTGATTTTTTTTTTTGTGGTATTGATGTTTGAACTCAGGGCCTTGTGCTTTCTAGGCAAGTACTCTATACTTGAGTAACACCCCCCAGACCTCATTAAAATTTTTGAGTCCTGTTAATTACAAATAATCCCTTCTGTGTTTGACTGACTAAAGTAAAATGTATTTACAGGTAAAATACCAAGGCAAAACCTCACTGTACAATGAACAGACAGTAAAATAGTGAAGGTCAGGAATGTAAAACAGGTCATGTTAAGGGGAGGGTACTAGTGGGGGAGGGTAAGTGAAGAGGGTAAAGGAGGGTGAATATGGTTGAAGGGCTTTCTATACATTTATGAATATAAACATTGAAACCTGTCAAAGTCATTTCAAGAAGGGGAGGGGAGTAAGAGACGAGGGGATTAATGCAGGGAATGAACCAAACCAGGGTACAATATATGCATATTTGGAAAACCCTTGTGTAACTATTATATACTAATAAAAACTTTAAAAAAAAACAGGTAACCTTTCTACTTTTGAACTTTCATTGCATATTATCTGTACTTCTGGTACATTCTACCTCGTGTTATGGCTATCACTAGATTAGGTGTCTTAGAGGTCAGGAATTTGTCTTACTTTTACTTCTCTAACTCTCTTCCTAAAGTATTCTCCCTGATTGGCAAAGAACATTCTTTGGTGAATGAGTGCTCGCTAAGTTATTGAAAATACTCGGTGATTGTGAGAACTTTTGTAAATGTCACAATGTACTCATAGTGCAACAATAATATAATTAAAAAATACTGAGTGAAATTGTTAAAAAATTTTTTTAATTCTTAAATGTGATATAGTACTTACCTCAAAGGTAAATTAAAAATCCATAGATCTATGAATCACAGAACATACCTCTGACATCCTCTTCTTGAGAGCATCTAAGAAGTTGAATGACCAATCACAGAATCCCAGATTTCTGATTCAATCTAATGATCAGAGCAGTCTTTATCTTGACCAGGAATTTTTATGCCCCCAGATTTGATCATTTTCTTACTTCCTGTAGAACTCCAAAATTGTATCCTTCTTCTGATGAGGAAGAAAGGAATGTTCTAACTGGCTAAAGCAAATGTTAAATGAATTTAACATCAATGCTTGGCAAAATTTTCAAGATAGCCAATTATCAGCTTGGTTCTACTCTATTTCAGTTTTGTGATTATGTTTTTAACTGATATTTTTACAAAACAATGCATTTAACATTCAGCTGAATTAATTCAAAGTCCAAGAGTTAGCAAAGAATTGGCCCACTATTCCTGAGCCGATTGAATAAAGTATAATAAAGATGAAATGAAATCTTCATTTATTAAAACTTTCCATTTGCTGGGCTCTTTAACCTTGTTATTTTTTTTGGTAAGAGGAATAAAGATATTTTTGGTTTTACTCATATTTCTAAGTATTTAAGAATTTGATTATTAGATGATTTACAATTTTGAATTTAAGATTAAGAAAAATTAAGTGATTTCAAGTCCTAAATTTTAAGAACTCTAGATTGACTTTTCTGTTTTCACATATCCAACAGTCCCTCAAAATTCCCTTTTCTTGAGCCAGCAGCCATTAAGTTACTCTTAAACCCACACTAAGTACTATTTAACACAGGAGACAGAAAGCCAGATAGGTCTGGTTTTTAGTATCAGTAGTGTCTTTGTTGTGGAAAGATGTCAGTTCCCAAATTCTCACTACACTGTACAGACCTGTGTACCTCAGGCAACTTTATAGCTCAAACCCTACTCCTTGGGGACTTATAGCGACTTGTAAATCTATGAGGAATTTTTCAGCGAAGTTCCATTTCTTCGTTTATTCATGGATTAGGTTTGTAAGAGTAGATTCATTCTAAGGCTCTAATGAGCAGGTTTTTTAAAAATTTTTTTCATACTGCAAAGAACACTTTCTTCTTTTTTTCCAACATTCAGCTTATGATGGTTTTTGAATTTATGTTCTCAGGACTATCCCCCATTGACTTTGAAAACTTAGAAAATACTTACCATGGTTCTTCCCAGAATCCAGCACTGTTCAAAGCCTTTCTTTATGTAGCATCGGAACATGGAGACCCACAAAACTGTTTCACTTGAGTTTGTTGCTCTGGTTTACTTCTAAGAACATTGGCTCTGCTCTTCCAACTGACCAGAAGTCAAGTCAGTGGTCTAATAACGAAGCAGTGTCTGTTATTAGGGTTGGAGAACCTGAAGAGGATTTCCATGCTAAGTTTCTCAGCATTGGGATGAGGGTAAATTCTTCTTTCTTTCCCTAGAAAAAACGTGAGTTGTATATATTTTTTAAACAAAAGATGTTATCAGAATAATGTCAGCAAAAAGAACCTGGGAAGTGCTAAGGCATGTATTGCCTCTTTGGCTGATAGGCTATGTAATTTCATTGACTTCTCTGGGACACTCCATGTATGGCTGTCATACTGTATCCTCAGAGCTGAATTTCATGTTAGTCTTCAGCACTTGCTCATTTCTGTTCCTTTATTTCCAAACTTCATTTCTTTCTTTTCATCAGATTTCAAATAAGTTTTGAGAATATCTTTCTCTTTTTGGACCATGGGACATAAAAATTCTCTTACCTGAAAAATCCTTTGGAGTTTCCCAAGTACAATGTTTTCGTTTTACAGATGAGAAAACTTAGGCAGAGAGAAGGAAGGAAATTTCTGGTCATGAAAGTACTTAATGGGATTTGCCTAGTTCCTGGGTTTTCCCAAGTATTCACTCAGTCACCTGACAAAAGAGGCAATATAATCTGAAACTGAGGTCAGAACCAAGGTACATTTCTGAATATTATTTCCCTAGCTACGTGACTTGGTATTCGTATTCTATGCTATGCAACAATTGTCACAAACATGGCATCTTAAAACAATCATATGTCACATAACTCTGAGAGTCAAAAGTCTGAATGAGGCTTAGCTGGAGTCTCTGGATTCAGGCTGTAACAATCAAACTATCAGCCAGGCTATGTTTTCAATATGGAGGCTTCACAGAAGTATCCACTTCCAGGCCCACTCAGGTTGTTGGCAGAATTTGCTTCCTTGTGGCTATAAAGTAGAGGGCCTGGCTTCCTTTTGACTGTTGACTAGAGACTGTCCTCAGCAAGGAGTCATCCTCCCCTCCTTGGCATCTGTATCTCCTAACATGTCTACTTCCTTCTTCAATGCCAGCCAGGGGTAGAGTCACTAGCAAGGAGTCTTGAATGACTTAACGGGATCATAGGAGGAACATTGCATCACTTTGGCCATATTTTATCAGTTAGAAGCAAGTCACAAGTAGCCCCCAAACTCAATGGGAGAAGATTTTATGAGGACACAGATACCAGAACATGAGGACCATCTGGGATCACCTTAGGCTCTGTCCACTGCAACTCCAAACAAGGAATTTACTTGAGTTAACACAGAAATAAACTTCAGGCAAGCAGTAGTTTCACGGCGGATCACTGTTAATTTGAAGATGGTTTTAGTGCTTTGTCTCACAGCTCTATCTTCTATGTCATTCAACAGCTTTATCCTTTTTATCAAGGATTCATCAAGATACCAAAGGCAAGTATTTCAGATTTATAGGTGGATGAGATCAGAGAATTAGCAAATCAATTGGATGACACAATTAGGTTCCAGTTTCATTTCCCTGCTAATGTAATGGGAACAGTATTTTGATATATAGTAATTTTTGTATTTGGACTTCTCTGTATTTGATCTTTTTCCGTTTAGTCAGAGACATCCATTTGCCTTAGAGGAAATTACAACTAATGCAGTAGAAATGCAAAGACAAAGGCATTTTTCTAAAATGAAAAATTTGAGTTTATAAACAGACTATTTTGAAAGACAGGGTTTGGTGAGAGAACATAGGTTTTCTAAACTTCTTTAACTCCCAATTCCATTTTTGATCACTGAGTTTTCATATAAGTAACAAGGAAGAGAGAACTTGAGTATGATGCCAGAGAAGTCTCTGTCATGAAGAACAGAAGGACCAGCTTACTTTTTGAACCCCAGCAAATTGTGGGAAGGAGACAGGAAAGTCACAGTGAGGTATGGAGATCTGATGCTAGAGTCCTTAGGGGCCTCCTTCAAGGTCAAAAGTTCAAGGACTATAGAAATATCCAGATAGGTTTATGGTTGGAAATTCAGTCATACTGGGGCTAATTGACCAGTTTCCTTATGTGTAGCCCAAGGAAACCTGTGAGCTTCAGGGATTAGCCTCACAACTGGCTGTACATACATAATTTCCAATGTGGTGTATCACACACAGAGAGGCAAATTGAGAGATGGATCCAAGGTACCACTCCAAGCCTCCTATGATCTGTTGGTGACATACTCGCAACCCAGGGAGGGCACAGGAGATGTTGAGGGAGCTTGGAGCCACAACAAAGATTCACAGTGACAATGCTGAACCTTATCCAAGCCCTACCATCCTGGAAAACAATTGATGGTTAAGAAATCATCCCAGTGTATTCTGAGAAGGGCCATCCTTCCTCTTATGACTTAGATAAGACTCATGGATGCCTTCTGTTTACTTATGACAAGGACACACACAGATCCTCCAAATTCCTATTCTTTTTCATAAATGATTAGCCAAACTGCGTGGGTTCACTGATCAATGAAACACTTGTTAATGACACTTTGGTTAGGGATTCTTGCTTCCCCCAGGTCTTTGAACTTTGGCTTCCCTCAGCCTCATGCAGCACACAACCCTTCCTAAGAATCAGGATAAATATTCTCTGATCTGTTCCATCCCACTTCCTGGCTCTTTTCAGCCTTGTCTACTCATCTATAAAAGAAACTCTCTTGCCTAACTCTGAGCCTTGCAGACACATGGTCTTGGGGTTTTCCTTATTGCCATCATTCCTTTGCCCCTCTGCTTACCAAGTCTGGATTTGTTTTTATTTGACAGCGTCATATGGTGAGTTTGTGACCAGAGGCAAATGGTCAGAACCACTGACTCCCACTGTAATGACAGTTCAGATGAGACCATGTACAAGGTTCAGATGAGACCATGTACACCCAGGGGTAGCACCAGAGATGTTGCCACATTGAATAGGCCAGTGGGAACAGTGGGACTTTGATTTGGAGACCCCATTCCATCCTGAGGTCTCATCAGTCCCTGCTTTAGCTAGTTGACATTTCAGAGAACAGAGGCTGACTTGCTCCAAAGGACTGATAATTTACCCAAAAGAAACTGAGTCAGTTTCTTCTAGTTTAAAAATGTTTTTTTGAATGAGATACTGCTACTGGATTTTTTCTTTGCTACTCAGAAACTACTTTTGTTACCAAAAATTAACAAAAGTTATGTTTTCTTAGCACAACTGACAGTGGTGTGTGCAAATTTGTGACCAGACATACCAGAATTACACTCAAATAAAACAAGATGATATTCCACAGCAGTAAATGTAAGATCCTGTCTTTAAATTCAAAAACATGTAAGTACAGGATGCGAATATTTTGTTTAGTAACAAGACAGCAGCACTCAGGAAGAAAAAATTAAGAGTTGCATTAGTCAGGAATTTTTGGGTTGCAACTTACAGAAACCCAGCTGGGAATAGGCAAAAGGGCAAAAGGGAATTTATTGGTTCTCAGAATCCAAGAACAACCAGACTGAAGGAAGGAAAGGGAGGCTGCTGGGTTTCAGGGATAAATGGGACAAGGGACACAAAAGCCCTGGGGCTCTCTCCATTCCTGGTCTTGGCTGCCCTCTCTTTGGATAGCATTCTCTCTTTTGGGTTTATTCTCTCTCACTACATACCATCCTCTGCACAAGGCAGGATTTGGGCCTGTAAATGTTTCTGAGTCTCACCTCTTCTGATTTTTGCTGCTGGAATTGAGAGAGGTTGACTATTTCAGATACAACAACAATAAAACATTCTGCGGGGGAGTTCTGATAGGAAACCTGGGAGGGCTTTTCTATAACTAGAAAGAACCTGTCAAAAATGGCAGTTCTCAAAACAGCCATTTAAATGTAAAAGCTTATGGGAAGGAAGGAGAGGAAGGGCTATTTCCATTTTTTAAGAAGGAAAAGGGGTAAGGGTTTCTGGACAAATGACTCCATCAAGTCTATGCATAAATAAGTGGTTATTGTTGATATTAAACCAGTGACAGAGTGTTTTTCAGAGATGCTGATAGGGTGAGAATCCCCAGCTATGGATGTGATGAGTTTAGGGTACAACAGTTACTGTATCTGGAGGCTGGGTTTTCATTTTAGGGGTTATCCTTAGAGGAGACTATAGGCCAATGAAGAAAGGAACTAGACTGGAGGGCCAGTTCAAACCGTTTCATATTATTGCTGATGTTGGTGACTCGAGTGACCTGAAAAAACTGGAGATGTTTTATACTGGAGAGAAGGCCCAGGACATAGTAGCTTTCGGCAGCTGTTTCTCATCCTTATGAATTAATACATAGAAGCTCTGGGAAACAGACTTTAATTCAACATAAGGACTTTCTCACAATTAAAGCCATCCTGGGATGGACAAGCCTGTATGATGATGAAGCAGAAAGATACTAATATATGACAGAATAGGACTCATTTATCTACTCTTTTGTCCCTTCATCCAGAAAATATTTACTCCTTAATAAACAGACAACACTAACCCAAAGAACACCCGAATCCTATTCTCCCTCTACTCAGCACTACGTTAAACATTTGCTGAATGATACAGGAAAGCTTGTATGGATGAGTGAGTTGATGTGGTCATGGTGCTGGGTATTGGTGGTGATTACAGGGCTCTGAAGGAACTAACATCCTAATAACCAAGGCAGTTGCTGGAACAGCGTTGAGTCTGCAGCACTCTGATGGACATCTGTGTAGGTGCTCCAGAAAGATGGAGATACAGTATTGGCCAGAAGTGCTGCTGGCATATAGAGAAGGGGTGGCAGAGTTGGGAACTTCCTATTGGAAAAGGTGGCCAAGGTGAGAGGAATGGGAAGAGCATTCCAGAAGGAGAAAGAAGGCACCAAAGAGAAGAAGGGACCTCCCACTCCTGGCAGCACCCCTGCAGGCTTCCACTTTGACAAAGGGATTGCTCCTGCCCCAGGTATGAGCAGGAATGGAAGAAGCCAGCCAGGGAACCCTGCATGGGCTGGGGAGGCCTTCAGCCTGGGTGCTCTTCACCCTGGGACAAAGGCCTGGAACACTGAGGCCCCTAAACTCAAAGAAGCCCTGGGTGACTCCTTCCTCAAAGCTTTCATGAGTTCACTTCCATCCTCATCCAACCTGGCCCCCTTTCCTTCTGTGGTGTAATGCATGGCGATGTAGAAGCAGCAAAACACTGAGCAGTAGACTTGAGCTCATAAAGGTCTGAATGATGGATTAGGCTCAATCTGTTACCCATACAAGGTTCATTTACATTTTTACAAGAGAGAACATTTTTGACAAAACAATGACATCCTCAATGGTAAATTTTGGGCATTTTCAGTAGAAGTGAGAAAATTTGGAGGATTTGTGATAAATCTACCCCCTGTCCCTAATAGTGCAGGTCTTGGATTGGGAAATCAATTTTGGGACTCATAACTAGTGTTTTTTTTTTTTTCCTCAGAATTGAGGATTGAACCCAGGACTTTGAACATGCTAGGCAAGTGCTCTACCACTGAGCTACATCCCCAGCTCTCAAGTGGTTTTGGTTTTTCTTGAGTCAGGATTTCACTCTATAACCTAGTCTGGCCTTGTACTTACAATTCTCCTGCCTTTGTCTCTTGAGTGCTGGGATTCTATAGGGTTGTACCAACGTGCCCAGCTCACAACTGGTGTTTTTTAGAGAATAAAATATAATTGAATAGAATGGAATGGAACAGATCATATATTGTATAGTAAGGGTAAGTTATGTTTCATATAGAATATTTTAGGTAAATATTGGTGAGCGTGTCTGGGTCATATATATAAATATACATATATATTTATGTTATATATTTTGCTGTGGGTTTTGTCAAAATAAACATTTGAAAAACAGTATCTTAAATTTATCCTGCAGAGAGTGAAGATAGCATAATGAAACCTACCAAATAATGTTTGAAAAAGGGTGGTAGAGGGAGGAGGGTTAAAATAGAGTAAATTTGTCCAAGGTACACTGTACACAACTGTGGAATTACCACAGTGAAGCCCCCTTGTACAATTGATGTATGTAATTAAAAAATAAAACAGAAGTCTACCCTCCAGTAAAGTACAATTTGGATTCGACCTGAATCAGTTGACTTTCTCTTAGAATCACAGCAATCTTGGGTAGTCTTGCTAGGGTTTTAAGGAGAATACTTTTATTATTTTCTATACCCTGTGTCAGAGGGGAGAAGTCACTCATATTTTCCAAGTCCTCTCAGGAAGTAAAACAAAATGAAGTACTAACAATTGCTTCCTATTTACCTAAGCAAATGATTTTTACTTGAGATTTCCTTAGTGACTATCAGAGGAGATGAAAAGTTGACTTGAGTTTCTAAGCACCTTTGAGGATTAGTCATTAATACAGCATATCTACCATGCACAACAACAAATGTGGATTTCCTACTGGACTTTTCCCTTTGCTGAAGGAAGAAGGCTTGTTTAAATTAAATAAGGTCACTGTTTGAAGACCTAATCTTGTGGAAGGGAAGCAGGAGATGCTAATAGCATGACCCTGGTTCCCCAAGGTCAGTTGAACCTTTGAGTCCAGGGCACCAGGTGTTGGAGCAGAAGAATGCACAGAAGTGTGCTTGATGGTGATTCTGATTTGGGGCAAAGGCATCTGAAAATGGTGAGAAAGAGTTGTTTTCCAGAATAGCTTCCTGGGCTCTGCAGAGAGGCACGGAGAATTCTCTTTCATCAAATCAAGTGTATGATTGAAAAGTGTATCAGGTTCAAGTTGAAACAGATTCCATAGGAAGTTCAGATGGACAGGTTTGAGAATTTCTGCTCCAGGGAAGCCACCCAGGATTGTAAATTTCCTGCTCATGTGATGAAATTTGCCCCAAGACTGTGCCACCCAGATGCAAACAAAACAAAACAAAATGAAAGGAAACAAAAACACCCCCAAACCCACAACCAGTTCTTTGGCCAAACTGACAATGAGTAATGATTAACAGAATGTTCCTTTCCTTGGCTAGATGCCTAGGAGAACGACTGTTTCTCCTAGGTGGTTTAAAGAGACTTTGTGTGTTCTCTTCCTTCCAAAAGAGGGGAAAACAAAGCTATTTCCTTTCCACTGGTGAAGTCCCCTGTCTTAGGTGGCCTTATCAGTCAGGCTACCTCTTAATTACATCCTAATCATTTTAAAAGTGAAACTCTAGGAAGCAGTGGGCCAGTGAGCAGTTCTTCCCATTTAAGAGCCCTCAGGTCCCCAGTAGTCACTGGCAATCATAGTGTAATGTTCCATGCACTTTAGAACAAATCCTGGATGCTCCCTCCATGAAATTCCGATTGCTTTAGCCTCAGCTAAAAGACAATATACTGGAAGAAGTCACTGCTAAGCCTTATCTATTATCTATGTTTTAATATGAAAGATTTTTTTACTTGCAAAAGAATGTGTAGAGAAGGCCCTAGGTAATTCAAGCTGACTTATCCATGGTTTAATAAATAAATCAGGGTTTATAAAGAAGCAATGAAACTAAAAAGCAACCAAAAGGGTCCCAGTGTTTTTTTTTAGGAAGACAGAGACTACTGTGATTATCAATGGGAGGAACGGTGCTGTGGTTGACACTGACAGAGACATGACAAACATAGTCTTTATAAATACAGAGCTTTGCTTAAAATTGAATGGCCAAGCTCAGATTCTTACAAAGTTACAGGAATCACCCAAATAGGATCCAAGTTTGCTGAAACAGCTTATGGACCACAGAAGTATGTTTGGAGACACAGTTGAAGAAAATTTTAGTAAAAGCTATGAAATGTAAACGAAGCTTAAGAGGCTGGAGCCTTCCATGAATGCGTGTAAGGAGTCGTTTCCAAGTGCAATTCTTTTGGGAATGTAATTTTGGACTGTAGTTTCCACCATTTGCAGCCCAATATGTGCATCTCTCTTTTGTATATGTAATGCTTTCCCTGGTCCTCAATACTGCTTAGAAGAATACAGAAGATAAACATTTGGAGGAAAGAAAGAAAAAATAAAGAGAAGGAAAAGGAAAGAATGCACGGGAAAAATGAAAGGAAGGAAAAAATAACAGGAAGGAAAAGAAGGAAGAAACAAAGGAAGGAGGGAAGGAGGGATGGAGGGAAGGAGAGAAGGAAGGTGGGAGGGAGAAAGGAAAAACAGTTTCAACTGGAGTCTAGAAAATAAAATGTAGACAGAAATAGAGGCAGGCGTCATCCTATGCCAGTCTAGCTGCGAATGGGACTGGCATCGGCTTCCTTATTCTAGGAGCAGGGCAGATCTTCTCTATCTGTGCAGGAGTGATATTCTTAGAATGATCAGTGCCCAGAGACCCTGTTGGAGGACTGGCCAGTCAGAATGAATCTTAGTGAGGTAAGAGAAAGAGCAAGTGAGGAGAGGAAGGAACTATGTGGGGAAAGATGGGGGCAAGTGAGTTATTTCTGATATGCATGGCAAGTGCTCTGCAGATTGTGGGAAGGATAGATACACAGGTTGGTCTTGGCACAGAGTAGGGACTCAGTGAATAGTTGTTGAGTGTGGTCTGATTGCAGAGCCTGGGGATGGTAGAGAAGTAGGTGCTGGCAGATTTAGGAGAATAAGTGATTTTTAAGTAATCAGAGGCATCTGGACTTCAAAAGAATGTGCCAATTCCAAATCATTTTGTGTGTTTTGTGAAGCTAGTCACCTAAGGATCTTGTTGGCTGCATGTTTTTTTTTTTTCTTTTGTTCCACTGTATCATGTGAACCACTTGCTAATCCAGGACTCTCAAGTATTTTCTTCTTGTGACTTAGGGGTGGAGCCAGTGGCTTACTCTCTGCTGGCATCACTGTTTCTCTCCTCCTGTCTCCTCACTCCTGTTCACTGTTGTCACCTAGCAGGGACTAGAACCACCATGTAAAACGTGGACACCTGACACTACTTGCCTGTGTTCTCTGAACACCTGATTTTCTGTCACAGCATCACCCAATATCTTCCCCAAGAATCTTGACTCTGTTTTCTGAGCTCCCTGTCTCAATGTTGGGAATCCTATTAACCAGCTGAGGGAAGGAAAGGGAGCCCCTGTCACCACACCCCAAAGCTCTGAGCTGACACTTGGGTTGTTGGATTCCCAAAGCAGAGTTGAAAGTGGTGATGAGATTGCATGGTACTTTTAACATAGTACTATATAATTCAGGCACAAAATGAGTCCAGGAGACATCTGAGGCTTGGCTCAGATTCTGACCACAATATTTCTATGGCAAATTGGTTGCTAATTTGCCAATAATCAACTGAGAAAGGAGTATTAGAATCAAGACATATTCACTTAGATCTAATGGAATAGAATATGTTCTAACAATTTCATATTTTGCCCAAAACTTAGATGGCTCTATCTTGTCTAAATGAGGGCCTTCACAGAAAGTCTATTGAACACATCCTATTCTGGTAGCCTCCTCCCAGGAAGGCTTGCCCATAGAGAAAGAGGCAATAATGTCTAATGCCCTGGTGGTATCAACACCTTCATGATGTTTGTAGAAGGAGCGACCTTGGAACAAGTGAACAAGAAAAGAGGAAGTTCTCGAACCACTTCCAAAGCATTGAGGCTGAAGAGAAGATGTCTACCAGCTGCCCAAATGTCTACCACATGGGCCAGCAGTGCTACCACGGCTGAAACCCCAAGTCTACAACTCAGGGTGGTCTGGAAGGGAAGAATTGTTTTCCTGAGAGTGGTTTCAAGAATGTAGCTCCTCACCTAATAAAAGGAATGTGCAGTGATTAACTGGGTCTAATATTAGTTCTGCAAAATAAAGAGCAATTGGGCCTGGAATGAGAGAACAAACCTTGCACGCAACCTCTGCCAGGTAAAGTCTGTTCTTTTTCAGTCATAAATCTTTCTTGGACGCCACAGAAGAATTTCACTTCCGTCAGAAACACTGAATGAACCAAAGAGAAAGAACATGTTGTTTTGGAGATGAAAGCTTTAGAGAGTTTAAAGTTCTTGGTGTCTTTTCTGCCTGCTTTGCTGGCTTCTCACAGGGCCCGCAACTAGGCTGTCCCTTGCATTGTGTTGCATGCAGAAGGCAGCAGTGAGGAAAGGTGGGTCATTTGCTTCAGGCTTTTGCTTTAGTCAGAGAACTTGCATTTGACATTGGGCTTCACTGTTCTCCAGGTGGACCCTTGGTTCAGCATCTTTGAACACCAAACCCTGGATCATTATGAAGAATACACGAATAGACTAGGGTATTCCTAAACTCAAAGGTACTACTACTAAATTGATACAGAAGTTGTATCGACTTGTTCACCAAATAAGGGTATCCCTCTTGCCGAACTGAGATTCTCATCTCTAGCGGCCATTTGACCTGTATTGTCTAATTTGCCTTTGTGACTCCCTTTGATGTAGGTCAGTGTTTCTCAAAGTATGGTCCTTACTCTACCAGCACCACATAAAAACTTGCTAGAAATATACATCCTTACATCCCACTCCAGACTTACTAGGCCTCCAAGTGGATTTAAAAAGCTAGAGGTCCAGGGTCAGGTCTACCATTATTACCTCATAAAAGGGGCTAAGTGAATCCATGAGGAAGAGGACAAGGCTGGTGGCAGCACAGCTCTGGAGACCATTTTCAGTCTGGTGGGGATAACTTTGTCCTAGTGTAGGGGTAGGGAATACTTCACCTTACCTTAAGTCAAATGGGGGAGAGGACTTTGAGAAAATCACGCAGAGAATGCTGGCGTTTGGGGTGCAGTGCTTTCATTTCATTCATCCATAAAGCTGACTGATATCACTTGCAGGGCAGTGGAGAGAGAAGATGAGACAAAAGTTATAGTTAGATTTGACTTGGTTTCCCTTTGCCTACCAACTGTTTCCAATTTGGAATAACGGCCAAACAGAATTACCTGGGCCGAAGGCATTTACTGTGGAAATCTTCCTCCCCATGCAGTACTGGTCTCTCCTCTAAACTCACCACCTTTCTTTCATGCTCTTCCCAGTCATTGCTCCTTCTTGCTTTGTCTGTACAACCAACTCAGCACAGCACCAGTGGGGCCATTATTGTGTGAAGGGATTTTATAAGATGGGCTTCTTGTACAATGATTATGTGATGTGTCCACAGATGAGTGTCTTCACAGTAATTTCCAGGTCTACGTCCCAGCTAACATCAGAACTCCTAGAACCAGAGTTCTTTCTCTGGACTCTATCTACCTTTTCATCCTGTGTTTCCTCACACCTAAATGAACTAACTCCACTGTATAAAGCTCTTGAGTTCTGCCAATGAAAGAATCTGCCAATGCTCCACACTGAGCCCCCTCCTTGAATGTTTAATCCCTAGATTCTACTTCCTTATAAATATTGTAATACCATTGTAAACATTGTAACAACCATTTATTAACTCTAGGTGAGTTTTTTTTTTTCTTTTATTATTCATATGTGCATACAAGGCTTGGTTCATTTCTCCCCCCTGCCCCCACCCCCTCCCTTACCACCCACTCCACCCCCTCCCGCTCCCCCCCCCTCAATACCCAGCAGAAACTATTTTCCCCTTATCTCTAATTTTGTTGTAGAGACAGTATAAGCATTAATAGGAAGGAACAAGGGGTTTTGCTGGTTGAGATAAGGATAGCTATACAGGGCATTGACTCACATTGATTTACTGTGCGTGGGTGTTACCTTCTAGGTTAATTCTTTTTGATCTAACCTTTTCTCTAGTACCTGTTCCCCTTTTCCTATTGGCCTCAGTTGCTTTTAAGGTATCTGCTTTAGTTTCTCTGCATTAAGGGCAACAAATGCTAGCTAGTTTTTTAGGTGTCTTACCTATCCTCACCCCTCCCTTGTGTGCTCTCGCGTTTATCATGTGCTCATAGTCCAATCCACTTGTTGTGTTTGCCCTTGATCTAATGTCCACATATGAGGGAGAACATACGATTTTTGGTCTTTTGGGCCAGGCTAACCTCACTCAGATGATGTAACAACCATTTATTAACTCTAGGTGAGTTTTTTTTTTTAACACCATCTCATTTACTCCTTACAATCTTTCTGTGAGCTATTACTGTCTCCATTTTGAAGGTGGGGAACTGGAAAGCTCAGAGGGATTGTATGATTTGCTCAGTGTCATACAGCAAGTTAGTAGTGAAGCCAGGGCAGGAATTCAGATTTTCCTGGCATATGTTTTGTTATTGTCCTTATACCCCAAGTCCTCAGCTGCCTGCTCTCTAAAGCCACAGGATTTCATTTAGTTCCACCAGCTCCAATGATTTCTCTCTGTCCCATATAGTCATCATTTCCCTTCAAACTCCCTAAATTTTTCTTCAGACTCTTTCAGAAATTTCTAGCAGTAGAGTTGTATTTCAAGCATTGTGACCCTGGTCAGACTGAGGGCTACCAGTCATCAAATGAATTTATGAGTCTACATTTCTTTGGCTGATCGACTGAACTTGAATACTTGACATTTCTTTTCCTTAGAGATGATTTCTTTTCTTTCTCTTCCTTCCTTCCTTCCTTCCTTTCTTTTTCTTTATTTCTGTCTTCACTCATTCTGCCCTCTCTCTTTCCCTCCCTCCTTCTCTCTCTCTCTCTTTCTTTCTTGATTCCCTCTCAACAGAAATGAATCTGAAATTCCCATTTGTGGTATGTGTAAAGTTTCTAAAAAACAGGAAAATAAAACAAAAACAAAAAAGGCTCTTTCTCCAAAGAACTCAAGGAAACAATAGCAGAAACACGGTACATTATAGCAACTTCAAGTTACTGTTTTATTGTCATCTGTATGTCTGTAATTTATTTACTTTTCTTATTCCCATATTATTCTTAGCTACTCTCTGCTGTGATATAATCTTTGTTCCATCTAATTATTTTTTGATATTATTTCAGTTTAAAAGAGGATGTCTAATAATATTACTTCTTTTGATAAATCCACATCATTTTTAAGAGTTGACATCACGTAATAATGGAAATAAAGAGTCATGTAAACATAACATAAAGAGCTCTCTTTCTTTGCATGTGAGTGCCTGAACAGAGGCAAAGTGACTTTCACTGCTGATTTCAAAATTTAAATCATTCTTTAAAAAAATACACTTTCAAGTATATTCGTTTTAAGTCTTAATCTGTTTAAATATTAGACTTCCTGGTTTATATGTTCACTGGAAGTAGCTTGGATTAACAACATTTATTTTTGGTTCTTTAGAAAAAAATGACATGTCTTCTTAATTTCATATGTCCAAAACCACAATAATAACAACATTTACAGTAAACATTTACATCCATAACCTTGTTTGACCTTTAAAACAAGCCAGAGAAATGTAATCATTGTTTGCAAGGTGAGAAGCTACAGGTCAGAAGGCCCTCATTCTGCAAATATTGATGAAGGTTTACAGGGCCTGGGAGAGGAGGGGCCAGGAGGCCATTTGGTCCAAACAGCAAGCTTAAGAGGCCTGTTCATGCTGGCAGCTATTAAGTGGAGATTTCATCTATGGAAACAGGGCCTGTCCTTGTTTTTGAAGCCAGCTTCAACCCAGAATTATTCTTCTATCTTTCTCAGAAAGCCACATTACTGTCATTTCAGAAACTGTGATGGTCACTTAGAGTTACACTCAAAGTTACAAAGAGATGGCAAGCCCAATAGGGTTGCCAGATAAAACAGGGGACACTTAAAATTTAAGTGAAGACTTTTTACTGTAAGTATGTCCCATGTATTGTTGGGATATACTTATATTAAAAATTTTATTAATTGCTTCTCTGAAATTACATTTGAACTGGGTATCCTGTATTTTTATTTGCTAAATCTGGCAGCCCTAGTTGCTGGCTTCCTAGGCAAGAAGCAGTTCGTGAGCTGGCCAAACTTTAAGGAGAGTGACTCCACTAATAACACTTTGGGAGGAAGAAAAGTGAGAGGCTGAAGCTGGATTTCACTTCTTAGGGCTCAAATCTGGTGCTTGTCACTTCCTTTACCCTCCTGAACCTCAGTTTCCTCCTCTATAAACCACTGGACACACATTTCCTTCATCCTTAGGATTGTGTGGGGATTAAGTAAAGTCATCCAGAATATCCACCTCATGGTAAATGCTTTATAAACTGTTTTTGTGCATTTCTATATAATGCCTCCCTTTCCAGAGATCATAGTAACAATAATCTTTTGCATTATCTATATACTATATATTTCTATACACTATCTGTATTACTCTGTGCATATAGGTTTATATGATCTATCTATATGATATATGACTATATAATGAAATATATCAAGAATTATTTAACTAGGTAGGATATGTGCATCTAGTAATTGTACTGAATCTTTTAAGAATGTGTTTCCCCATTTGGAGAACGTTTTGGGTTAAGTTGTCTATACTTGTTATTATCAGTTTCAACTCTGGTTCATGAAAAAGGAAGTGTATTGCATTCAATTGAAAAACCTTGAGGTAGGCTAAGAGTGTGACTCAAGTGACAGAGCGAGTTTAAGAGCCTAGGAAGCACAAGTGTCTGAGTTCAAACTGTTCTGCCAAAGCATTTCAGTGTAGATGTTTCAATTTCAATTTTTTATTAGATAGTTCATAATATTTGTAAATGTTTAATGTATAACACATCACATACACACATGTATTTTTGAGGTACTGGGGTTTGAACTCAGGGCTTTGAGCTTGCTAGGCAGGCGCTCTACTCCTTGAGCCATACCTCCAGCTCTTTTTACTTTGGTTCTTTTGGAGCTAGGGTCTTGCTTTCCCCCAGACCAGCCTAGATTGTAATCTTCTGCTCAGCCTCCTGCCTAGCTTAGGATGACTGGTGTATACTACTGTGCCCACCTACTGGTGGAGATGGAGTCTCATGAGCTTTTTAAAAGCCTGGGCTTTCTTGGAACCACTATCCTTATGATCTTAGCCTCCTATGTAGCTTGGGATGACAGGCACACACCACTGTGCCCAACTTTTGGTTGAGATGGGCTCTGGCTAAATTTGTTTTGGTCCAGGCAGGCCTCAAACTGTATCTTCTTGGTCTCAGGCTCCCAAGTAGCTAGGATGATAGGCATGAGCCATCCATTCCTGGTTGTATACTTACATTGATGAGTTAAAAACTAATATTCTATTGCACCCTTAATTTCCTGAAGTTTTGTTAATTAGAGAATAATTTAGTAAAAGATATAACTACTGAGTACTCTGAGTTGTGCAGATATTGCAGTTTTACCAAATATCAACATGTGTGTCTCTGTCTGCCTGTCTATCTAATTTTATGTTTATGTCGTCTAGACAATACAAACTTCTGGATTTGCCCTATCTTTTAAACCAAGGTTACTGCTATGGCTTGGATAAGTATCGTTCAAAGGTTCTTGTCTTTTAAATGGTTGGTCTCCAACCATTGGTGCTCTTTGGAGGTGGTGGCACCCATAAGAGGTGGGACCTTGTGGGAGGTCTCAGGTCATTGAGACTGTGCCAATAAAGGAGACAGTGGGATTCCAGTCCTCCCTCTCTTCTTTAATCTCCTGGACATGAGGTAAACGGTTTTGCCATGCACTCCTACCATGAGATGCTACCCCCAACTCTACTCAGAGGCTTCAGAACGGGTCTGCTTGGTCATGGACTGAAACTCCCAAAATTGTGAGCCAAAATAAACCTTTTTTCTCTCTCTTTGTTTAAAATCCTTTTTGTCTTGTACTTCTGGCTATTTAAAATGTTTTATTAGAGTACATTACTTATAAAAATAATGGGTTCATTATGGCATTTTCATACCTGTATGCAATGTAATTTCATCATACTCCCCATTACTTTGAGAAGATGATGGACTTCAACGTGTAACAACTGTTTGAATTTTCCTGATGGGTCTAGAAAGTCTACTGGTGACTACAATCAATACCACGCACACCAGCTGAATGAAACCTAAGGGACTGACAGTTCAGTTGAGGGTGGAGGGGTGGAGAATGAAACACCTTCTTAGGTAACCGTGGTACAAAGCAGCAAATGATGAAGGCCAGTGATGAAAACTGATAACACGCACTAAGGAAGCAGATGTGTTTGTTCAGTTACAGTGACGTTCTAGATCTAATTGCCACATTCAGGAATAGTATCTTTAAGGTAAGAAACTTTTCTGTTGGAGTTTAATTTTTCTTTTCCTTTTCTTTTTCTCTTCGCTCATTCCTTTTCTCTTAGGTATAGACCTTTCCATTAAGATCAGCTTTACCTGCACACCCATGTTTATTGTGGCACTATTCACAATAGCCAAGTTATGGAAACAGCCAAGATCCCCGCCACTGACGAATGGATTAAGAAAATGTGGTATCTATACACAATGGAATTTTATGCAGCCATGAAGAAGAACAAAATGTTATCATTCGCTGGTAAATGGATGGAATTGGAGAACATCATTCTGGGTGAGGTTAGCCTGGCCCAAAAGACCAAAAATCGTATGTTCTCCCTCATATGTGGACATTAGATCAAGGGCAAACACAACAAGGGGATTGGACTATGAGCACATGATAAAAGCAAGAGCACACAAGGGAGGAGTGAGGATAGGTAAGACACCTAAAAAATTAGCTAGCATTTGTTGCCCTTAACGCAGAGAAACTAAAGCAGATACCTTAAATGCAACTGAGGCCAATAGGAAAAGGGGAACAGGTACTAGAGAAAAGGTTAGATCAAAAAGAATTAACCTAGAAGATAACACCCACGCACAGGAAATCAATGTGAGTCAATACCCTGTATAGCTATCCTTATCTCAACCAGCAAAAACCCTTGTCCCTTCCTGTTATTTCTTCTACTCTCTCTACAACAAAATTAGAAATAAGGGCAAAATAGTTTCTGCTGGGTATTGAGTGGGTGGTGAGGGAGGGGGTGGGGGCAGGGGGGAGAAATGACCCAAGCCTTGTATGCACATATGAATAATAAAAGAAAAAAAAAAAAGATCAGCTTTGATCTTAATGGGCTTCCTAGGCTGGCATGCTATTCCTTGAGCCACACCTCCAGCCCTTTTTGTCACAAAAAATGGCATTTTAAAATAGTGTCCCCCATATTACTAAACAGCATGCTTAATGATGGATTTATAACTTGAAAAATATTTCAGACATATAAGAGTGTATAAAAATTAATATTTTAGCTTAAATGAAAATGAATATTTTTATATTGGCTTTTTTCATACTAAATGATCAAAATTATTTACTGTGCACAGCTCCATGTAGAGCCTAGGAGATGCAGCAGATCCCAACCTGTCCTGTAGGGATTTGCTGGTGGCACTGGAAGTGGCAGGGTAGTCTATTAAATCGTACCAAGGATGTTTACACACTTGTCTTAGTAATACTGTATCTGAACAACCAGTCTAAGAAAACAAGAGCCAGTAACACACAAGCAAATTCATGTGTACATGTATTCATCTGTTCATGTAAATCTATATGTTTTGGGGAAACCCTTATAATTTTTATGCTCATATAATATTTCCAGCCTTAGAAGACGCAAGATTGGCTTCATAACTCCCACCAGTGTAATTGTACAGGGTCTCATACTCAAAAAGGAATTCCATTGTTGGGATCTAATGTTCAGTGGTTGCCATCTTGACGTTATCAATAGTTGCTACTTTCAGTTTGGAGCCTTAAGTCATTTGTGTTCCTGTCTCCATTGGATGGGTTCTCTGCCTCCCTCTCTCATGAGGCTGTGTAGTTACTGCTGCTGTCTTCTGCCCCTGATGGGGGCGGGGGTGTGGGTGGAGGGAGGTTTGCGGTTAAGTGCACGTGCCCCAGACACCTTTTGAGGGTCTTCATTTCCTATAATGTTCTCTGTTTTACCCAAGAAAGTGCAATATCAAATAACAATAACAAACAAGAAACCACACCTTGATAGGCCAAAAAAAGACCACAGAAGAAAGAAAACAAATTTCCCTGCTTTGTTTGGACATGGGCCCACAATTTCATTTTGTACAGGGCCCCATAAATTATGTAGTTGACCCTGGAAGAAAAATGTTAGTAGATAAAATTCAGGGGCCTTGAGGGTCCCTATACAGCTTTATCAAGAAGTTATTTTAAATAAACTAGGACAAAGGCAAATTTATCTGTTTCATTTTAAGCCCAAATTGCAGCAATCCAGCCAGGAAGGGAGAATGTATACAAACTCAGGGCTTTTCCCACACTGGTAAGAGAGTGGTTTCAACTGTTAGTACTGAGAATTGTTGCTCTTCTTGAGTGGGAAGGTGGTGGGAGGAGAGAGTGGGAGGGGGTGGGGGAGGGAGACAGAGAGAGGGAGAAAGGGAAAGGGAGGGAGAGAGAGAGAGAAAGAGAGAGAGAGAGAGAGAGAGAGAGAGAGAGAGAGAGAGAGAATAGGAGGGTGTGGAAGCCAGAGATTCTTGAGTTTGTGTAGAAGTTCTTGTGACTTTCCTCATTGTTTCCTTTTAAACTCCATTTAAAGAAACCTTTCATTGATTGTATCAGAGTTGCTTGTGTGTAAAACAATTTTTTTTAAGAAAAGATAAGAAAAAAAACAAAGCCCCTGAAGGTAGACTCAGCACCCCAGTCAGACCCATCAATCTTGCCTATAATTGGGTCTGCCATTGGTGAGTAGCCACTTGGGAGGAAATCGCTCACCCATGTGGAATGAATGAGACTTTTCAGGGCACCGGGCCTCCATGGAGGGCTGGGCGATGGCTTCTTGCCAGGGTCCTCCTGGTGCCCAGCTCAGCAGCAGGCTCACATTCAGGCCAGAGAGCAGTTTGTTCCTCTGGTCATGCAGATAAGCATCTGTTTGCTCTCCCTCTTCCTGGTTATCAGGGCTGGGGTCCGGTCAGAGAGGCAGTGACATCTAAATGTTGGAGGGTTTTTGGTGACAAGGATAGGGAAATGGATGCCTTTGTTTGACAGAGGGAAGAGCGAGCAAAAGGAGTTTGTGAACTGGTGGGGCCATTCCTCCTTCCAGTCCGGTTATCTCTTTGCCTTTTGAAGCCAACTGTTTATAAAGAAATGCCAGCTCTGTTGGCATTGCTCCAGAATTGTTCTAGAGAATTGGCATTACTTTTCTTTCCCCTAGATATTCCAAATAATGCCTTGCTGTCCATCCACATCAACCATGTGAGAGCACTTCTTTTATCCATCAGAGGCGTTAGACATAAATAAATTGGTAAGGAAGTGGGATTCCTGTGTTTATGCTTTCAGATGGTTTAACTAAAAGAACATTTAGCCGACAGTCCTTCCTGTTTTTCAAGAACCCTCTGTTTAGGAGGCCAATGACTGAGTTCCCATCTTCAGTACTGTGTGTAAAAATCTCCAAGAAGAAAGCTTCTTCCTCTTAAGTGAATCCCGTGGCACAAACACTCACGTGCCTCTTGGCTATGTTTGAAATGGCTGTGTACAACTGATGAAGTCTCCTACATAACTTTTCTGAATGGGCACTATGACACAACTCTAACAGAATAAAGAATTAATAGCATTATGTAAAGCAGATTTAGACTTTCTGAGCCCATCGATTATCAAGGATAGGGAGTAATGCCCTCCCTGGAAAAGACTGGTATTTGCTTAGTGAGTAGTCTAGAAGGCAAACCACTGAGATGAGCCCATAATTTAATTGAGGACAAGATTGCTGAAAAATATTCCAAAAGCACTTTGCTGTAAATCTCTTAGTAACAATCACCTTGGATTATGGTTTTGTGTTGACTTGTTAGTCTCTTCCATTTGCCTAAACTCTCTAAGCTTAAAATCTAGAACAAACACAATCCTTAAAGGCTCAGTTCATGGAAGAGCAAGTGAAAGACCTATTGCTGTATATTGTGAGGTAGAGAATGAAGACAGGCAGTCAGGGTGTGGTGACATCCTGAGCAAAGCACTTGCTGTATTTTTAAGACCTCTGCCTCAAATAGCCAAAATGAAAACAGTCAAGGGAAAAAACACTCTCTGAAGGAAAGGGTGCCTTGGCAACACTTGAAGTGTCATAATCAACCTTAAATGACTTACACTTCTTGATAGATGAGCTAGGAATTTGGAGCATATAAATATACCCTTGGGAAATCAGTCCAAAACACTGCATGGCTATATATTTTAAATCTATAGCAACAGTTTAGAAAAATTGAGATTTTCTCAACTCTGACCCTCAACTCCTCCCTGGCCAAAGCTGCTTTCCTTTCCCCCTTGGTGTTCTCATTTTACCCCCTGGAAGAGAGCAAAATGTTCCACATGGAATTTCATCTTTAACCTTGTATGGCCACTGAGGGATCCCACTGGCACATCTCAGGAAAGTGGAAGGGTCCAGGCGTGCAGTGGCTTCCTTTTCATAGCACCGTGTACTTGAAAGTTTAATAGTGAAAATTGAGCAAACTGAACTTGGAGCCTATGTCTAACTTGGGGAAAAATCATGTTCCCAAGAACTCATTCTGTATAGTTCAGCTTTATTCAAGCTGTTCACAGAATCAAAGGTCACAGCCAAATGACTTAATAGTTTTCAAGTATTGTTTAAATGGACTCTTGAGAAGACACAACTGTCTAGAGTAATGATCTTCCACAGCTAACCTGGCAGGGACAAGAACATTTATCAAGGAATGAAATTCATGTCAGGCATGAATATGTTTGGCTGTCTCCTGCATTGCTGTGATTAATTTTGTCATAGTCCAGGACTGGGCTTTTACACCTGGTTTGCCAGTTTGCCAGTTGCTACTGTAGGATTGCTTCCTCAGAGGCAGATTCAGCTGTCTTACTCTAGTTTGTGTCTCCTATAGAGAACCTAATTTGCTGGGCTTGGCTAGTGCTGTGGAGGAGCAAAAGAATGAGAATCAGGACCTTTCCTTTCGGGTATCTTCAGTGGGACTGATTTATAATCAAGAAGCTGAACAGAGCAAATCGTTGGTTTCCTGAACAACCAGTCCTTACTGGCTTCCAAGAGTTTAAGCAGAATGGAAAAAGCTAAAGGGATAGCGGCATCAACATGGTCCAAGCCAAGGAGGTATGCAATCCCTTAGCCTTCTCTCTCCTGCAGTCCCTCTCCAGGAAAGCCAGGTCCTGGAAAGGATATTCTGACTCCCCACAGTGGCTTCCCTTGCCTCAATTCTAAAGCCCCAGTTCTTTTTCTTTCTTTTTGGTGGCACTGGAGTTTGAACTCAAGGCTTCAAGCTTGCCAGGTAGGTGTTCTTACCGCTTGAGCCGCTCCACCAGCCCAAACCCCAATTCTTTGGCACAACATTCAAAGTCTCTCTGCAATAGTCTTACTCATTTTCCAGCTTTATTTTTTGCCTTTCTACCTGTCAACTCTATGTAGTAGTAACTCTTCTTTTTCTTTTTCTTCTTTCATTCATTTGTTCATTCAATAAGAGTTTGATCAAGGCCCTCCATATTTCATGAATCCCAGGAATTCAGAAATGGCTAAGACATGGTAAGAGGCTCTTGGCAATCTTTGTAAGTGTATGCTGTGTCAAACCCATGCTTAAAGTTAAGTTCTTGGGAATTCCAAGAGAGGGCTCTACCTTGACAGTGAGTGAAAGAGTTGCAGAAAAAACACTTCTTGAGACAAAGGTTCATCTGGATGGAACTCTAAAGGTGGCAAATGAATCAGCTAAGTGAAGCAGGGAAAGGGAAGGGCTGGATGCGGAAGTAGCAGCATGTGGATCTCCCTGTCTTATACTGGCATTTCAAACTGTAAAGCTTAAGGGATGAGACAGCCCGGAGTGCCCCCTGGTGCTCCGCTCTCTCTCCTGAGGAGGGTGCTGGTTCAGAGATACAGAGAGTGAACTCTTTTTTTTTTTATTGTTGTGCTGGGCTGGGGTACATTGTGGGATTTACAAAAGTTCTTATAATGTATAAAATATATCATAGTTGACTTCACCCCTCCACTGTTCTCCTTTTTCCTCCCTACTCCCTCCATTCCTGGAATAGTTTCAACAGGTATCATTTTTACATTTACATACATGAACTCTTCAACTTCTTGATCAGAGGAATTGGCAGTCCTTCTTTTCTCAGACACGTCAAGTCGTACTTTGTCTGTCTTTGCTCACATGGCTCACAGTGCACTTGAACATTGCAGTTTCTTTGCCTGGCTAATGTCTTCTTTAGCCTTTAGGATTCCAGTCAAGCATCACTTTGTCCAGGAATTTTTTCCAAGACGCCCAAGTCTGGATTAGGTTCCCTTTCTGGGCCCCCACACACCTTCTGCTTATCTGCTTGTCTGACCTGAGAAGATTTTTTGTGTAATTATCTGATTCTCTCTTTTCCCTCCTGTGTAAGGATAAAGAACATATTCCCTCTGCTGTTGAAAGTGTCACTGGGGACAGCACTCAGCTGTCAACCCCCTTCTAGGATTCACTTTGTCGGTAAGGTATGTCCCCTTTGGGACAGGTTCAGCATCCAGTAACTCATCAACATAGAGGTGGAAAGTTGCAGCCCGTAAACCTAAATAGTTCAAGTCTGAAAGCTTACTTGAGCTTCAGAGCTCTCTGAGGGTCAAATGAGGCTTCCTCTGAGATGATGTCACTGTTCAGCTTCCTCTTGTGGCCAATTCCCGCCTCCTCTCTCCCTTTCCGTGAGTGTTGGGTCCAAGATCTCCCTGACCAATCTGCATGTTGATCTCCATCTCAGAATCAGTGGCCAGGTCCCGGTGTGAGACGTCTGCCTTCTTCTTATCTGAATAACTTGATGATGGAGACTGGGCCTTACTCATCTTTGTGTTTTTAGCATCCAACGAAGTACCCAGCATGACTCTGTGTGAGAAAAGCATTTAGTATTGTTAAAAAACACAGGAGGTTGACTTGGGTTGGTGGTTCATGCTGTAATCCCAACTATTTGGGAGGCAGAGATAGGAAGACTGCAGTTTGGGGGTAGTCCAGGCAAAAAGTTAGCAAGACCCTATCTCAAAGAACAAGCTGTCATAGTAGCTGTGTACATTATGATCTGAGGTCTGCAAAAGCATGAGACTATTTGAAAAATAATGAGTCACACTTAAGGTGTGATTTAAGTGGTAAAGCACTTAATTAGCAAGCATGAGGCCGTTAGTTCAAACCCCAGTACTGCCAACAAACAAACAACTGAAAGAGGCAACTGGGTTTTCTCTAGGAGGTATAACCTGACAGTGGCAGCTGTTAAACAGGAGAGGGGTCCTGGTCTTGGAGTTAGCAGGAGTGGATTCGAATCCCATTCTTCCCCTTCCTTGGAAGTGTGTACCTTGCTGGATCCTAACAGGAAAAAGATGGCATACTTAGACCAGGAGATTTGAAAAAGAGTTTAATAAAGGGGCCACAATGTTTTGTCCCCTCAAAGTTCACATGATGGAAACTTAGTTCCCAGTGTAACAGTGTTGAGAGGTAGGATGTTTAAGAGGTAATTAGTCCATAAAGGCTATCCCTTATCAATGGATTTATGCTGTTGTCATGGGAGTGGGTTCATTTTCTCAGGAGCAGGCTCCTGATAAAAAAGGATTGGTTTGGTCCCCCTCCCCATCTCTCTCTCTCTCTCTCTCTCTCTCTCATGATCTTTTACCCTTCTATCTCTTTTCCTGGAATGATGTAGCAATAAGACTATCATCAGATGGGCATTTTCTCAGATTCCTAGAATTGTAACAAAATAAATCCCCATTCTTTGTAAATTACCCAGCTTTGCATATTCTGTTAAAGCCTCAAATAGCCCAATAAGATATGAGTTATTTACAAAGTGAAGGCTGGGTTCAGGGAAACCCCAAGTGGGGTGGGGTGGGGTGACAAAGAGAAGGAGGCTGAGTATGGAACCCTGAAAGACTGCCAGAGAGGAACTGTGGCCTGCTTAGAGGGATGCAGCCTGTGCTCTGAGACCTGGTGCAAACAGAGCAGGGAAATAAATGCCTGGACTTTACTGTCTACTGCCTTCCATTCTCCCTCTTCTCACTGAGCATCTACAAGTCCAGTGAGAAGTCAGAGATCTAGGGAAACCTTGCTATGGGCCAATGGGATTAGCCTTCTAGGGCCAGTGAAAGATAAAGGAAGAAGAGAGGAGAGTGGGTCTGGAGTGGCTCATCCCAGAGACCATGAAAGTCTCAAGATTTTAAGTGATTCACCTCATGCTTGGGGAAGGGAGCTCCACCTAGCCCTGCTGGATATGCCAAATACCTAAAATAGGCATTTTAAATTGCAAACTGAAATACATGCATTGCATGTAGCTTAATTGTTCCTGTATTTTGGACTGGCCTAGATCACATCTCCGTGTTTCAGAATAATAAACAGCAGTCATCTTAGCCACCCAGCACCATTGTCTAATGATTAGAGACTGTTACACCTTGACCTGGTGATGCATATTTTACCTGCTCAGAGCATATGGAACTTACAAAAGGACCACCATTTCTGAGTTTGTCTCTCACCTTTGTACTTCTACCAGGAGGTGCTTCTCTCCATTAAAAAAACTTTCTCCTTACTTTTATTTTGTTACACTGAAATAAATCCTTGCTAAAACTTTCACCTTGCAAGAATCTCCTTTTTGTGAGATGCCTTGAAATTCTTTTCATGTGTGGATCTCAAGTACCTGTGATTTTGCATGGAAACTGGAAAGCTGAGGGAATTGCTTCATATCTCATCTGGTGACACCCTCATAGCATTTCTCCTATCATGTGTTTCTCAACTAAAGTGACAGAGGTGGGCTGGGGATAGAGTTGCTCTAAGTACAGTGAAATGATCTAGTGCAATGTGCAAACGTGATTTGACTCCTCTTTTTTTCCCTGGTTATCAGTAAATCTTCCTGCCTGTACCTTTAACACACATCCTAAATGGGGCCACTGCCCCTATCTCCCTTACCTCCTGGTCTGAACCTGATGAAGTCTTGCCTGGATCATTGCGATAAATACCTGCTGGCCTCCCAGCTTCCACCCTCCACGTGTCAGCTAGAGCAGAACTTTTAACAAGTCATCTCTTGTTACTCCTTTGATCAAACCCTGTAATAGCTCCCAGTTTGTACAGACTAACACAAAATTCTCTTTATAGTGGCCACAGAGGCCCATCTGACTCCCTCCACACTCCTGCTCTCCTGTACTCCTCTCAGGCTGGCTTCTTCAATCATTCTTGAATGTGAAGGACTTTCCTGCCTTTCGTGCATCTGCTTTATTTCCCCACTGCCTGGAATACTTTCCCCAACTGACCCAGCTGACTCTCTCCTGAGTTCTCTGCTTGGTTCTTTCCTCAGGGAGGCCTGTATTGATGCCCTTAGTTAAATCTCTCTATGTCTTCCCCTCACCACTCCTACTCTTGACCCCCACAGCCTGGTCTAGTCCCTTCTCATTTCCATAGCACTGGTCATTGTAATGTAGTTGATAAGATTTACTGAATAAAGTACTCATTGTAATTCCGCGAGGACAGGGGCCTTGTCTGTTTGGTTCACTGGCGTATCCATGTGCTTGATCCATATAAGTGTTCAATCAATATTTGTTTGGAAATAATTAATGATCTCTTTTGTGAATATGTGTATATAAGCACATGTGTGCATGCAAATAGACACACACACACACACACACACACACACACACACACACACACTTTTCCTACCTCCTCATTTTCTCTCCTGATGTCTTTGGGTTAAGGTACTTTCCCTCATACTCTGATCATAACCCATTGTTTTAGAATGTTTGTTTTCTCCCCCAACTTATATGTTGGCTCTAAGCCCCATCATGGCTGTATTTGGAGATGGAGCCTCCAAGGAAGTAATTAATGTTAAATAAGGTCCTAAAACTGAGGCCTCGATCTAACAGGATTAGTGTCCTTATAAAAAGACATCAGGGAACACTCTGATCCTCTCTCTTTCTCCACGTGCAAGTCCCAAGGCCACAGGAGCACACAGTAAGAAGGAAGTCCTCTGGCTTCACCAGGAACCAAATTGACCAGCTTCTTTTTTTTCTTTTCTGGTGGTACTGGGCATTGGAGCCAGGGCCTTTCACATGCTAGGCAAGTGCTCTAACACTTAAGCCTGCACCCAGCCCTTTTGTTTTTGAGATACGGTCTTGCTATCTTTGCCCTGGCTGGCCTTGAGCTCAAGATCCTCCTGCCTCAGCTTCCCTAGTAGTTGGTATTACAGGTATGAACCACTGTGACTGGCTACAAGCCAGCATCTTGAACTGGGACTTCCAACCTCCAGAATGGTGGGAAAATAAATTTCTGTCATTTAAGCCACTTAGTCAGTGGTATTTTGTCATGGCAGGCTGAACAGAATAATACACCTATACATGCTCTTAGGCTTACCTAAAATTTCCTCTCTTTCAAGTCATTGCCCATTATGTTAGTCCACAAAGACACTATTTACTGATTTTTTTTTTGGCCTCACTAAGTCACCCAGGCTAGTCTCAAATTTAGGATTCTCCTGCCTCTGTGTCCTGCGTGCTGGGATTACATATGTATGCCGTCATGTGCATCTCCATTTTCTGACACTCTACAGCATTTTAAGCTGCATGGCACTTTTAGGAATTTGACTACAGTTTGTATCAGATTGCCCCTGCTTTGGGTGGGCACCCAGTCACTCTGCATACAGTTTAAGTTGTTTTGTGGGGCCAGAGGCTGAGACAAATATGAGTCCATTATGCCAGTTTTTGCTTGAGATAAGCAACTGGGTCTTATTCAAAAGGAGTATTATAAAATTAATTTGTTGCCCGAAGTCACACTAATGGTGTTGAAACAGAACAGAACATAGTTCTCCTAAATCCTAGTCTAGGACTCTCTTTTTGAACAAGTACCAGACCTTTCACACTGAAAGTGCTTAAAAAGTGATGTTAAATTCCTAATTAAGGGAAAGCTTTGTAAAAATATATCTATGATATAAAGTAGTTTCTAAGAACACCAAAGCGTGTCTTCCTGATATCAAACTAAGGAATAAGAGCCAAGATGTCATGCATGAAATCTGGTTCTTATTTCATCTCTCAGTTATCTTTCATGTCACCAGTTGCTTTATGATGGTAGCAGGTCAGTCTTTGACAGTGGGACTGAAATGAGGAAGAAGAACAGGATACAAAGGGGAAGGAGCAGGAATTATGCAGTCATCGATCAAGCAGTCAGGAAATTGAGAGACAAAGATGAACACACTTAGATGATTACTCTCGTGGAAAAAAATCAGAGATAATCCTTTGGTGCATGAGATTATGGATAGGGGAGGCTGCTCTCTTGGCTTCAATAGGGGATCGCCCAGACTGACTGGAGGCATCATACACATGCATTTCCATATTCTACAGTTCCACAAACTATGAAAAGTACCACCAACTACCAATGGGGTTTTGAAAATTCACTTTCCTGAGTTACCATCTCCTGTGTGGTAGTTGTGGTCCCAGGTCAGTCTTCTAAATTCTCTTTAATCTGTAATACATCTGAAATGTTGCAATTTTGGAGTTAAAAATTAATACAAACAAAAACTATAATTCAATGAAGAAAATTAAAGAAAACTTATCTTTACCGCTGAATGAATGGAAAGAGGAGAGGAATTTTTATTAGGTAACTGAGCAAAAGGAAGTAACAAATGAGACAGAGATTAGAGAAAGTACACAGGACTGTGTGTTAAAAGAGAATGAGTTTGACAATGAGGTAGAGATGCATAAAGAAGGGTAAGAGGTCAAGGTGAATAGTCCTGTGAAAGCTGATGGCAAGTGCAATGCTGGGGGTTCAAAGTGACTCAGATTTGCCTTCTGGCTCTGGAATCTTGGACAAATTACTCCCTTAACTGCTCAGTCTTAATCTCTTCTGTAAAATAAAGGCAAACTTGGTCTTTTTAGGTTGGTGTGAGGATGGAATGAGAGAATGTGGCTGAAGCCAAGAGTAGGTGAATCCATAGTAAGAGCTGGAAGTGTGCAGACAGAAGTAGGCCTGGGGAGGGTCTGGAGAAAAACTAATGGAGGAGAAGAGCCTGTGCCCCTGTGGAACTAAGCAGAGGGAATAAATGCCTAAAGGAATGACTCTTCTGTGCTCTGTTTTACAGTAGGATTTTGGAGAGCCTCACTTTTCTTTCTCTTTCTTCTTTCTTTCTTTCCTTCCTTCCTTCTTTCTTCCTTCTTTCTTTCTCTTCTCTCCCCTCCTTCCTCTCATAAGAAGCATACTATCTCTGGGGTCTTTGTCTTCAAGAACTATTGGATTGTATGTGTTAAGAAGAAATTAGGGTTGCAACCCTAGACACCCACTCTGAGGACCATTTTGCTATAGGGAACAATAAGAGCATCGCTCAGTAAAGCTCTTGTCTATTTATCAACTCCTAGGAAGCTGTTAAAATATAACCAAGCCCCAGTGAACACACAGAAAACAGAAGGCATCTTTTCACATCTTCTCTAGGAGTGATCTCAGATCTCAAGCTGCGTTGTGTTGGGTTTGACTAATTCACACCTTGCTTTCCCATCATACTTTTCATCTTGCTTTCTTGCTTCTCTTTTACCACAGGAGTTCTCACCTGAGCATTTGAGGGGAAGGTTATCTGAAACAGCAAGAAGTTTTTCAAAATACATGATGTTCCAGAGACTATTCAGAGGGACGTCAGTAACTGGTCCCTCATCGAGGTAAACAGTGATCACATGGAGGCTTTGCTGTTCCTTCCACAACTCATAGTCACATTTCTGAATCAGGTGACTCTGGTCTTATGGAAATCTTATCTTTCAGTCCTTATCATCTCTCATTAGTCCTTAATCTAAATTCCCCAATTAATCTCCCAAAATTAGCTGCATTCAAAGAAGAATGGGCTCAAAATGCTTATTTATATTTTTAAGAGGTTATTGTAAATAACTTTGCATCTGCTTTAAATCTTCATTAAAAAAGAATTATGGGTTCATTATATGACATGATTCCATGTTCTGACTCTCTACAGAAGCTAAAATTTATGGGGGAAAGTGGGGAATTAGCAAGTGACTTAGCAGTGTGACCAGCATTAGTCCTTGCAAAGGAAGAAGAAATCAGTGATTGAGAGATGCAGAAGGATTTGCTAGGTTCCAGGAAACTTTACCTAGGGGCCTCTGCATAAGGAGACCTAATGGTAGTCAGGACCATCTTCCCAGTCACTTTTACAGAGATCTCCCAGCTCAAGACATGGCTCAGATACATTGTTTCCAAGGCAAGAAAAGCCCACTGGAGTGTTGAACAGAATATTCTAAGAATCTTTTAACTCAACAACTCTGCCACTTGACTATGAGGAATGTGCCCTTCCTGGGGATGCCTGAGGAAGCCGGAATGCTGACCAGGCATGGGGCCTTGCCTGTCCTCCTCCATGCTGCAGACTGGGCAGAGCTGTGAAGTGGACCAAATCTGCCTTTCATTTCATCCATTTCCTCCCTCAATGACACTTTACATCCTCATGTTGCCCCCCCTGGCTGCTCAAAATTTGTTTTAGGAGGAGGCATTGGATGGAAGTTTGTAAACTGATGGCCCATTCATAGATGTTTGATTTCAAGAGTCTTTTAATCTTTAATTAGAATTGGTTACCATCATTTGATTTCTTTCTTTTTTTGGCAGTACTGGGGTTTGAACTCAGAGCTTTGCACTTGCTAGGCAGGGCTTTGTTCCGTGAGCCATGCTTCTAACCCTACCTTTTGAAATTCAGGAGATAAGATTCAATTCCTAACTTCTTTATAAAGAAAAAGTTCTAGCCTCAATAGGACACATAGCCTCATGTCAAAAGCTATCCTCTTCAGATGGGGCCTGGTCTATTGAGTTTGCTATAGTCTTCACCCCATCCTCACATTTTAAGTGGCTTTGGTTCACTCAATGATTATTAATACTTTTCACAATATGCCCACAGAAATTGTGGTTTGTTCCTTCCCCAGGTAGGGATATGGTTAAGCATGCAAGTACTAAATAGATTTGATCTTGAGCCTGCGGGGTGGAGGACTCAATGTGTAAGTCCGGACATCTTTTTCTTATCTATAAATGGGGATAATAATACATCCTCATAAATAGTATGTGCAGATAATTTCTGCACAGCACATAGAATGGCACCTGGCTCATAGAAAACTCAAGGACAGCTATTTTAATACACCTAACAGGAGACCCTGCCCCAAAAGTGTCTCAAGCGTTATACTTTTCTTAAACTCTTCCCTCAACTCCATTCTCCCTAACCTATAAAAAGCACTTTTTTCACTCATTCTAACAAATTTGGAATTGAATATCAACTAAGTATCGATATGTTAGGTGCTGGAGGAGAAAGGTACAGGGGAAAGACATCTCTATGGATGACACAGTCTCATGTCTCAGGAGGGTCATGATCTGTTGAAGAATGATGTTACACACGATCTCTACATAATCCATGGGAACACCAAGGAGGACACAGCGATGAAAAGTTGGAACAACCGCTTCCATTTGTTAAGTGGTATGCTCATAAACGAACTCTCCCCACTGGCTCTTGTGAGCCACCAGGAGTTGTTTCTAGTACATGCTATTTGTACAGACTTTCACCATACAGAGCCCCTTCCTAGCCATGTCTCTGAGAAGTACAGTGGATTACTGTAAAGAAAAACTGAGGTCTAGAAATTTCTGTGACTTTCCCAAGATCACAGAGAAAATGAGAACAGGACCAGAGAACAGGCCTTTGACATGTGGTTAGCATACTGCTTTGCACAACAGTTTGAAATTTTTCAGACACTCAAGGATTCAAAAAAGTACCAATGTGTTAGGGAGAAGCCCAAGAAAAATCAAAACCAGTGAAACTAAAGAAAGGGCATATTAGCATGACATATATCTCAGATTTAGGTGGCATTTGCATAGTCAGACTAATGTAGGTGTTAAATATTGATTTAAGCAATATTATGATTTAACTGTAGGAGAAGAGGAAGTGAAGGTGTATTCAAGAGGATATGAGGTGTGTGTCTGTCTGGGTATGTGCCTAGGGAAATATTTTTATACTTAAGACCGAAACTGACATCTGCCCCATAGCAGTTTTCATGCCTGATGCTGCATGTGTTGGACATACGACTTCATGAAATGGGCCTTTAGCAATGGACATCATGATGCGAGAGGAGGCAAATTATGTAGGGGTGGTGAGATTGGTTCCAGAGCCAGATGGACTGGGCTCAGTTCTTAGTTCCTCCATGATGTGCAGAGGCAGCAGTACGCACTTTCAGACCCAGTCGTACCATCTCGGCAGGACTGTGTTTTGAGCCTGAGCCCATGTCTTTCACACCCAATTATTACCCCACTCATGTTCCTCATGAAGAAAATCCAAGCTTCCTGGACCAGATGTTTGATTCCTATCTTCAGACAGAAACATTCCCTGAGCCTTTGCTCAGCTCCATGCAAACTGCTTCCCACTATTTCCCAGTTAGCTTCCAAGCAGCCCCTTTCTGCTTTAACCAGAGACTCACCCTGGGACCATCTTGGATTCCTCCATTCCCTTTGTTGTCTTTGATTATTGCTCCTCCTCAGCTCAGTTGCCTTCATATGATTCAGAGAATTACAACTGTCCTCCCGGACACCCTAACCCATGGCTGCCCTTCACAGGACTGCTTCTACCACCACTTACCCAGTAGCACAGCGCTACTGTTTCTGCTGTGGCATCCTGTGAGGTGCAGTGCTCGGATGTTCTCAGAAAGCCAAGTACTTCTCCTCAGTCACAGGCTTTGGGCTTGTCCCCCTCAGCAGCTGTGATTTCTTAAAGAGCTAAGCCAACTGTGACATCTGCCATAGTTAATAGAAATGATGTGAATTTGGAACATGATATGCCTATATCTATTTTCTACCATATATCTACATATCACTTTGAAATATGTAACCCCTTAACAAAATATCACAAGCACAGTTCACATGTCACTGTTTTCAATTTCCTGACACTAATGCAGGCATTCATATGAAATCCTCAGATTTAGTCATAGTGCCACTCTTACATTATTTGTGCAGAGTTAAAATTTTTTGTAGGAAACTTTCCACTGTTTTATTTTTCTGTGTAATGAGCAAATTCTCTTTTTTAAAACTAATAATTTTGCATGCTAAAAAAAGACTAAATTTGAAAAATCACAGTATAGCATTATAAATGTGCCATTGAATGGTAAGTAATTAAAGGCCACTTTGAACTGTTCAGTTGAGTGTGTATAGAGGGGAAGTCATGTCTTATGGAACCATTTGGCTCTTTTAATTGTATTCAAATATATATTGGATGAAAAACAACTAGAATTGAATTGTAGACATGACTACTCATATTTTCTTACAACATAAAGGAAAAATTAAAAACCTAGTATAGTAGTATTAACACCAGGAAAAAGAGAACATATGGACTGAAAACATTAAGAGAGAAATTTCAGATAAAAGGAATAATCCAACATGAAGACACACTCCTCTTCAACTATGTACCTAATCATATAATTTCAAGATATTTATCAAGAGGAAAAAGATTTTTATTAATAACTTTATACATTTGTAATAATTATATGCCATACAGAACCTCTCATAAACACAGATAAACAAGGTAAGGGTGGAAAGGATTTTAATAAATTTGATTTGATAGTTGCATGTAGAATTTTATCTTAAATGCACACTATATACTTACAAAATATTATTTAAGTACTGGCCAAAATAATATATCTAAACCTAGTCTAAAATTTTGATATATACAGGCTCTGGTGGGGAGAGTCTGTGGGATTCCCTATCCCCCTGATTCTTGAAATTCATGCCTTTGGGTAACTCCCTTCCTCTGAATGTAGACAGGTTTGGCAATTTGCTTTTAACTTATAGAATAAGGCCAAAGTGAATGGAAGTGACTCCCATAATTATGTTACATTACATATGATCCTGTTTTATTAGCAGACTTTCTGGAGCTTCTTGCTGCTCCCTTGATGTGGCAAGTGACCATGTTGGAAAAGTCCATTTGGCAAAAAGCAGTGAACAGTTTCTAAGAACTGCAGGCCTCCTCCAGGAAAAAATGGCATCCTCTTTATGATAGCTGCAAGGAGCTGAGCTCTCAGTCCTACCACCATACAGAGGTGAATTCCACCAATAACTTAGGTGCTATTGGAAGCAGGTTCTTACCCCTAGTTAAGCCTCCAAATGAGAATGTAGCCTGACTGGGACTTTGATTGCTGCCTTGTGAAATCCTTAATATTATCTTCTATCTAGAAAACTCAAAGTAATCCATGAACAAATTATTAGAACTAATAAAAAAAAGGTATGATCTAGAAAACAAGTTAAACATACAGAAAGCAATGTGTACCAGCCAATAATCAATTAGATCCTTCACAATGACATTCACAAAACAAATTCCAGATCAACTAGACACAAATATGCAAAACACCCGCCCAAAATCATGAGCAAATAACGTAGAACATACTTTTACCTAGGTACTGAAAATATTTTCTTACACAAGACACAAAATGAGCTCACCATAAGGAAAATAATACATTTGATTAAATCAAAATGAAAAATTATAATATAAAAATTCACTAGAGGTAAAATAAAAAGGCAAAAGAGATACTAGGAGAAAGTATTTGCAGCTCCTTTAATAGGTAAATAATTAGTTTCCTAGCTATAATGAAACATTCTGTATGTAAATAAAGAAAAAATATACAATCAAAAGAAATGTCGAGGCAATGGGCAGAAAATACAGAGAAGAGCTACAAATGGCCAATGTGTCTAAAAAAAGATTCTTAGTAATCAGAGAACTAAAGAAAGAAGATATAATTTCCATCTAGAAAATTGGTAACAATAGAAAAACTTTTTTTCATTATCAATTTTTAAATTGTGACAAAATTCCTGTATAACAAAATTTGCCATTTTTTAAGTATACAGCTTTAAGAATACAGTTAAATATACAGCAATATGTTTACATTGCTATAAAAAGTTATACATAATTTTTCATCTTGCAAATCTGAAATTTGCTTCTCATTAAATAACAACTTTCATTTTTCGTGTTCCTTCAATTCCTGGTAACCACCATCTTACTTCATACTTCTATGAATTTGACTGCTTTAAATTACTAATAGAAGTAGAATTATACAGTTTTTGTCTTTTTGTGCTTATATTATTTCATTTTACATAATGTCTTTAAGGTTCATCCAAGCTGAGGCATGTGATAAGATATTCTTCCTCTTTAAGGTGGATTATTATATACTACATTTTGTTTACCCATTCACGTGTCAATGAACATGTGTTTTACTTTAACTTCTCAGATATTGAAAATAGTTCTTCTATGAACTTGAGTGTGAAAGTATCTCTTGGAGCAATGCTTTTAGCTCTTTTGGATATATGCCAGAAGTGAGATTGCATATCGTAGTTCTATTTTTTAGTTTTTTTACTGTTTTCCATAGTAGTTTCACCATTTTATAATCCCATCAACATGGTAAAAAGCTACCATGTTTAGTCCACAGACTCCTCAACACTTGTACCTTTTTGATTTTTTTAAGAGTAACTGTCCTAATGGGTAGGAGACAGTATCTTATTATGGTTTTGATTTGTATTTCTTTGACAATTAGTGATATTATTCATTAGTTTAATCTTTTATGTGTGTATTGGTAATATGTATATCTTCTTTGGGGTAATGTCTATTCAACTTTTTTGCTCATTTTTAAATGGGGGTTATTAGATTTTTTTGTGATTGGATTGTAGGAGTTCTGTGTAGATTCTGGATATTAATTCCTACCAGGTGCATAAATTATAGATATTCCTCCTATAGGTTGTTTTTTTCTCTCAATTGCTTGTGTATTCTGATGCACAAAACTTTTAAAGTTTGACGTAGTCTCATTCACCTGTTTTTGCGTTTGTCGTCTAGGCTGTTAGTGTCATATCCACAAAATCAATGCCAAGTCAGTGTCATAAAGCTTTTCCCCTATGTTTCCTCAAGGAGTTTTATTTTTCAGTTCCTACATTTGGTCTTTAATCCATTTGAATTGTTTTTTGTATGTGATGTAAGATAAAGGTCCAACTTCATTCTTTTCTATGAGAATTTACTTTTCTTGACAGCATTTATTTAAGAGGCTGCCCTTCCCCCTTGAGTGTTTTTGACACCCTTATTGAAGATAATTTGACCATAGACATGAGCGTTTATTTCTGAGCTCTCTATTTTGTTTCTTTAGTTAAATTGTCTGTGTTTATGCCAATATCACACTGCTTTGATGACTATATCTTTGTATTATGTTTTGAAATCAAGAGGAATGAGTCTCCTGACTTTGTTTTACTTTTTCAACATTGTTTTGACTATTTGGGGTCCTTTAAGCTTCTATAAGAAGTTTAGGATGAATTTTTCTTTTTATACAAAAAAATGTCATTGGTACTTTGATAGGGATTGCATTGAATCTCTAGATTTCTTCACATTAGTCCTGGAATATTAATAATGTCATCTTCCAATCCATAAACAATGGGTGTGTTCAGCAATGTTTTGCATTTTCAGAATACAAGTCTTTAACTTTCTTGATTAAGTTTATCTCTAAGTATTGTATTCCTTTTGATGCAATTATAAATGAAACTGCTTTCTTAATTTTCTTTTCAGATTTTTTCATTGCTCATGTATAGAAATGCAATTGTTTTTTATGTGATGATTTTGTATCCTGCAAATTTGATGAATTTATTTATTGGTTCTATCAGTTTTATGTGTCAAATCTTTGGGATTTTACATACAGAAGACTCATATCATCTGAGAAATGAGGTAATTTTACTTCTTTCTTATGTGGAGACTTTTAGTTCTCTTTCTTGCTTAATTACTCTGGCTTAATTACTTCCAATACTGTATTAAATATGGTAGTTCTATTTTTAGTATTTTTTTCTTAAGAAATTTCCATACTGCTTTCTAATAATGGCTGCACTAATTTACATTCTTACCAACAGTGTGTAAGGGTTACTGTTTTGCCATATTCTCACCAACATTTGTTGTTTTTGAAGGTAGCCATTCTCACTGTGGTGAGATGAAATCTTAGTGTAGTTTTGACTTGCATTCCTTCTATGACCAGGGAAATTGGGCACTTCTTCATGCATTGATTGGCTATTTGTACCTCTTCCTTTGAAAATTACCTATTCAATCCATGAGCCCATTCCTTCATTGGGTTGTTGATTCTTTGGGAGTTTAATTTTTTGTGCTCTCTGTAGATTCTGGTTATTAGATCCTTATCAGATGAATAGCTTGCAAAGATTTTCTCCCATTCTATAGGCTGCCTCTTCAGTCTACTGACTGTTTCCTTTGCTGTGCAGAAGCTTTTTAGTTTGATGCAGTCCCATTTGTCCATTCTTTCTCTTAATTGTTAAGCCATGAGAGTGCTATTTGGGAAGCTATTGTTTATACATACATGTTCCAGTGTATATCCTACTTTTTCCTGCAGTAGTTTCAAAGTTTCAGGACTTATATTAAGGTTTTGAACCACTTTGAACCACTTTGAATTGATATTAGTGCAGGAAACAAGGATTTAGTTTCAGTCTTCTACATGTGGATATCCAGTTTTCTCAGCAACTTTTGTTGAAAGGTTGCCTTTTCTCTACCAAGTATTTTGGGATCCTTTGCCAAAAATCAGTTAGCTATAGCTGCGTGAGTTTTTCTGGGTCTTCTATTCTCTTCTGTTGGTTTTTGTGCTAATACCATGTTGTTTTTATTGTTGTAGCTCTATAGTATAGCAATCAGATATCTCCATCATTGCTCTTTTGGGTCAGAATTTCTTTGGTTATTCAAGGTCTTTTGTGCTTCCACATGAACTTTAGTGTTGATTTTTTTATTTCTGTGAAAAATGTCATTGAAATTTTGATGGACATTACATCAAACATGTGCATTGCTTTTGGTAATATAGCCATTTTCACAGTAGCCAAGCTATAGAAGCAGCCTAGATGCTCTACAACTGATGAATGGGTTAGGAAAATGTGGTGTGCTACTCAGCCATAAAAAGAATGAAATTATGATGTGTGTAGGTTAATTGAAGGACATCATGTTAAGTGAAGTTAAGCCAGGTTCAGAAAGACAAAGATTGCATGTTTTTTCTCATATGTGGAAGATAAATCCAAAAAATAAATGTACACACAAACAAACGTGAACACATGCACATTTACATGTAGAAAATGTTTGTAATAGCAGAACTGTGCTATGCGACTCAGGGAAGAGGGAAAGGGAAAGAGAATAATTATCAACAAATCAAAATTCATTGCATCTATGCAGGTGGATGACACAATGATATGTACTGAAAGCTGTTGAACAATAGGGGGACGGGACAGGAGTGAAAAGGGAGAGTAATAAAGGAACTTAAACTGACCAAAGTACAATACATTCACAGCTGAGATACACAGAGTAACCCCTTTGAACACTGACTTTGGAATTAAAAATGAAAGACAGGACTGCAAAATATGCCCTGTGAAGGGGTGGGTACTTGTGGAAGGGAGGAGGGTGAATAGAGGGGATAAAGGAGGGTGAATATGGTTGATGTACTTTACATACATGAGATGTAAGAATGAAATCTTTTTCAATTGTTTTAAGTAAGGGGGGATAAGGGAGAGAGATGGTAGGGGTAAACCTAACCAATGCACAATATAAGCATGTTCAGAAATGTCACAATGGATCCCTCCTGTATACTTGATGTATGCTAATAAAAATGCTTTGAGAAAAAAAAAGTCCCACTTTTTAATTTGATGTTAAGATAGAAAAACGTTGGGTCTGTGAGTGGGAATATAGGAGACCATTGTTTTAACATATTTTTCAGTGCCTTGTTGAAAATTTGAGTCTTTCTAGGTTATATAAACATATTAAATATTGTGAGCTGACTCAGTATGCCTTTATTTTGGTCATTGATAATGTGAGATACACAAAGGTTAGTATCTTCCTGAAAAATACAGCTGTTCAAAAGGACAGAACTTATAATAGTTGCATCTAGAATCTGAACCCTTCTGAAGGAAAGCAATTTTATTTCTTATGGGGATTCAAATCACCTAAGAAGTGTGGAAGATATTGAAAGAAAAAGCAATTTTGAAAATATGCACATAGTCCAGAGAAAAGAAATATCTTAAATGCCAGTAGTTAAATATACAAGGTGAGAGTGGTAGAAACATATTTTATTCAAAGATTTTGGCTTATACTCTAGGGTAATATATTGACACTACTGACAGAAGAATCTATCCTAAAGTCTAATCATTAATAGCAAAAGTAATTCTTTGGGGGTTTTTTGGGGGGGATTTGCTGTTCTGGAATCTTGAAATGTAAAAGAATTGTCAGAAAGAGCAGTTAGAGATGAATCAACATGGGTCATAACACATGTGTACACGAAAGCAATGCTAGGAATATTTCTGTGTAGCTATCCTCAACTCAACTAGCAAAAATGCTTTGTCTTCCTTATTATGCTTGTGTCTTTTCTTCAACAAAATTAGTGATAAAGGCAGAACAGGACCTGCCTGGAACTGAGGGGGGAGGAGGGCAGAGGGTGGGGGAGGGTGGCAGGGGCATGAAATGATCCAAACAATGTATGCACATGTGAATATATGAATAGTTAAAAAAAAAGAATTGTCAAATAAAAAAAGTAATTTCTTTGTGATTTCTGTTAGCCACTATTGCAGGGTTCCAAAGGAACAAAAATGTAGACGTTGTTTGAACATTTGTGAAGTTACTATATATCTCCATTAATTTGCATAAACTTTTGGGGACAGAAAATACAATTCTATTTTACTCATGAGTAAATATATTAGACCAACTATAAACAACATAACACAGAACAATTCATAAACATTGAAGACAAAATCCTCCATCTCTGAGTTACTGCAATTGTAATTGGAGAGTATAAAGCAAAAATCAATAAACTTAATTAATATATCACTACTGAAAAGAAATATTAATTTAGAGACATTTCCTAGAAATAATTAGAAATTTAGGTCAATAATCTCTCTTCTCTCATTCTTTCTAAAATTTGAACTCTAAGAATTGATGATCATGGCAGATGCATTTATAATGTATTCACTCATCATTTAGTCACTCATTTACTCAATCTATCATCCAAGATATTAATCTGGCATCTATCATATGCCAGGCACTATTCTAGGTGTGACGGGTATAATAGTGAAGGACTCTGACCCCATGAAGCTTAGAGCTGATGACCCTGTACAATTAAATCAGAACAACAGGATAGAGTGAGGGCCGTGTTAGGACAGCTCTGTGAAACACATAGGCATGTCCTAAGATTTCTTAGGAGTATTTATTATTATTATTATTATTTTCTTTTATTCATATGTGCATACAATGTTTGGATCATTTCTGTCCCCTCCCTTTCCACCTGTCCCCTCCCCTCCCTCTCCCCCGCTAACCCCTTGCTACCAGGCAGAAACTATTTTGCCCTTATCTCTAATTTTGTTGAAGAGAGAGTGTAAGCAATAATAGGAAGGACCAAGGGTTTTTGCTAGTTGGGATAAGGATAGCTATACAGGGATTTGACTCGCATTGCTTTCCTGTACATGTGTGTTACCTTCTAAATGAATTTTTCTCGAACTAATCTTTTCTCTAGTTCCTGGTCCCCTTCTCCTATTGGCCTCTGTCACTTTAAAGTATCTGCATTAGTTTCTCTGCATTGAGGCCAAAAAATGATATCTAGTTTTTTGGGTGTCTTACCTATCCTCATACCTCGCTTGTGTGCTGTCGCTTTATCATGTGATCAAAGTCCAATCCCCTTGTTGTGTTTGGCCTTGATCTAATGTCCGCATATGAGGGAGAATGTATGACTTTTGGTCTTTTGGGCCAGGCTAACCTCGCTCAGAATTATGTTCTCCAGTTCCATCCATTTACTTGTGAATGATAACATTTCATTTTCTTCATGGCTGCATAAAATTCCATTGTATATAGATACCACATTTTCTTAATCCATTCGTCAGTGGTGGGGCATCTCGGCTGTTTCCATAACTTGGCTATTGTGAATAGTGCTGCAATAAACATGGGTGTGCAGGTGCCTCTGGAGTAACCTGTGTCACAGTCTTTTGGGTATATCCCCAAGAGTGGTATTGCTGGATCATATGGTAGATCTATGTTTAGATTCTTAAGAAGCCTCTAAATTTTTTTCCAGAGTGGTTGTACTAGTTTACATTCCCACCAACAGTGTAAGAGGGTTCCTTTTTCCCCGCATCCTCGCCAATACCTGTTGTTGGTGGTGTTGTTGATGATGGCTATTCTAACAGGGGTGAGGTGGAATCTTAGTGTGGTTTTAATTTGCATTTCCTTTATGGCTAGAGATGGTGAGCATTTTTTCATGTGTTTTTTGGCCATTAGAATTTCTTCTTTTGAGAAAGTTCTGTTTAGTTCACTTGCCCATTTCTTTATTTGTTCATTAATTTTGGGAGAATTAAGTTTTTTGGGTTCCCTATATATTCTGGTTATCAGTTCTTTGCCTGATGTGTAGCTGGCAAATATTTTCTCCCACTCTGTGGGTGTTCTCTTCAGTTTAGAGACCATTTCTTTTGTTGAGCAGAAGCTTTTTAGTTTTATGAAGTCCCATTTATCTATGCTATCTCTTAGATGCTGAGCTGCTGGGGTTCCATTGAGAAAGTCCTTGCCTATACCTACTAGTTTCAAAGTATTTCTTACTCTTTTCTTAGGAGTATTTGTGAAGAGGAATTAATTTTTTAAATCGCACAGAAAAAGGGTTGAGACTGTTATTGGTAGTTCATAAGATGTTGCTTCTCCAGAAAGTAGGTGAACTGGGAAACAACGTTTATTTTAGAAGAAAAGGTAAACATTTCCACCGACTTGAGTTGGCCTTTAATTTAAAGGAAGAGAGTTGAGATGGTTGTACAGTTTGCCATGCTGGCCCAAACTTGCGACACTTGTCCAACATCAAAGAATTTAGCATGCTAAAATTAAAGTATTCCTGCCCAGCTCCAGGACTAAAATATCCCTGCCCAATATATGAATGGTTCTGTGTTTAATACCAGGCAATGGATATTTAAAAATGCATTATAAAGGCACCTGAAAATCCTATTAAAATTTAACTATCAGTTACATATCTTTTTTAAACTTGTGACTTTACAATTATACTTAACTTGGAAATAACAGATGCTTGACTCTCTCATCTTAAAAGTAGATGAATGTCTTAACTCTGTTTTCTTGGCTAAGTGCAGTGACAAAATACCACTATTGGCTGTCAAAAAACTGAGTGACACCAATTGCAAAATATGGAGAAATAGAAATTGAGCAGCAATGAAGGGTTCTATTGTCTTTATCCCCTGAAACTAATTTTGCATAAAATCTAGGAGTTTTTCAAATTCAAAATTGTGGAAGAAAAATGGAGATGGGGACTACCATGCAAAGATAAAGGAGGTTACACAATTTTCTTTAAACACAATCGTCATTGTCTTCAAACACATGTGTTGGGAATAAATCTGTATTGTATCTAGGCATGAGAAAGCCAGAAATTTCAGGATTTATGTCTCTCATGGTATTAACCTCCTGTAACAGCCTTATTAATCTAAATCTCCAAGATGCCAATAGCTGGGTTTAAGAAACATCATCACACTAAAAGGTGGACTTTGTTATAACCACTTATTAAAATCCAACCAAGCCAAACTTGTGGTTTAAAAATTGAGACCAGATGATGCTTAATAAGCATGAAATGCTTTTGGTGTTGCAAATGAGAACCAGGTGTGGAGATAGGTGGCTTGGAGCTGAGCAGGGCCACCTACAAGCAGGACTCATCTTCCCAAAGCATGGCAGTCCATTACCAATTACATAGCCCAGCTACAGCCTTATATTTTGGGTATATATTCAAAGAATTGGACATTAGAAAAATTGGACATTAGAAAGTGGGGGAAGCTATGAAGGTTCTCTCTAAATATGTATTTGTTCTGAAATAAAATCAACCAATAGAAGACACTGAAGAAACGAATGAGTTGCTCAGTGGCAAAGCAATTAATAAAGCTTCTGGAAAGCGTGCCTGCTTCTCACTTACCCAGTATCTAAATGCATAGCCATCAGCAAGGTGATTCTGACTTTGACTTTAATAAAACTTTTTATTTATGAATGCTGGTGGAATATTGGGTGTCTACTGGTAAATCAATACATCTCTCTGGCCCTCACTGCCCAGATTAAAGACAAGTCTGTGTCAATGGGCAAGGTATTTAGTCAAAGAGTGAGAGTTCTTAATAATTAGAATGAGAATTGTATCAACCTTAGGACAGATAGCAGAGCATTCCTATAACATTTTCAGTGCTTAATAAATACTTGCTGAATTAAGTTGGGTTGAATTACAGAATACAGCAGTACAAACTGGTGAAGAAGGAACTTGTCATCAAGATAGAGCAAAACCTGGAATCACAGACCTGGGGTTGAATACCAGTTCTCTCAATCACCATTTGTGAGAATAAATCCTATTGGCCACTTTTCTGGAGACTTACTCTTAATCTTCCTGAAGAAATTTGAAAAGTGAGAAACTACAATGTTGGTGAACCATTATGTCTCTTATGGTAACTGCTGTGCAAGGGAGAAGAGGCAACTTTAGGTTATGGGTACTTGGTGAAGGCAAAAATAGAGATGTAGAATTTATCTGTGATACAGAAGGAGAGTGGGAAATGATGCAGAACATGGTTCAAAATACTTGTACAAGGGTCAAGAAGGTATAGAAGAGTTGGGGTTGTGGCTTGAAGGTATAAGCCCCATTAAAAATGGCAGCCACTTGTCACTGAGGGACTGCCATTGGTAAGATCATATTCACATATTCACATGTAAGTTCCCACTTTTAAAATGCTGGCAACTCATTGTATTTGAAAAACACTATGAGATGGGGTTAAAAAAAAAAGTAGTTGTAGGCAACATCTGGTCTCTGTGCTGCCAGTTTGCTATCCCTGGCTTAGAAGGAGGGATGGGATTGCATTGGCTGGACTGAGGTGAACCTGGGGAAGGTTGTGCGAGATGCAAGTAGAAAAGAGAATGTGCAGGAACTTGAGAACCAGGTTCTGCTGGACATAAGGGATCTCACTGGATTTATTTGATCCTAGTCATTTTTTAACACACACATATATATCCATTCCCTTGGAATCTATTCAGGAGTTTCTATGATGTGTCAGGTACTGTGCTAAACAATGGAGATATGCAATGAGTGTCAGGCTGCCACAAAATATCATAGACTCCGTGGCTTATACAGCAGAAATTCATTTCTCGGAGTGCCAGCAAGGTCCTGCTCTGGTGAGGGCTCTTTTCCCGGCTTGCAAATAGCTGCCTTCTTGCTTTATGATCCATAGTTTCTTCTTTGTGCATTTGAGGAAAGAGAGAAAAGGTAAGCTCTCTGGACTGAGGTTGGGAAGAGATGGAAATATGTTACATATATACATATGACAACAGTATAATGAAACCCACCAAACACTGTTTGAAAGGTGAAGAAAAGGGAGAAGGGGAATTGGAATATAATGGAGAGGGTGAACTTCTTCTTACACTGTACACATGTATGGAATTAGCATAATGAAATGTACATTTTACCAAAATAAAATTAAAAAATTAAAAAAGTGTAAGCTCTCCTGTATAAAGACATGAGTCCCATCATGAGTGAGCTACAATAATGACCTTATCTAATCCTAAATAACTCCCAAAGACCCCATTCCAGATACCATTGCATTGGGAGTTAATATGTCAATGTAAAGACTTTGGAAGGACTCAAATATCCAGTGTATAATATTGACTAAGATACCGCTTTAGCCCATTTTCTGTTGCTAATAACAATGTCACAAATTGGGTAAATTGTAAAGAAAAGAGGTTTATTTCGACTCACAGTTCTGATCTAAAGTCAAGGAGCCACATCTGTTGTTGACCTTCTTACTGGTAGAATTCCAAGGTGTACAGGGCATCATTTGATGAGTGACAGGGAGTATTTGAGAGAGCTCAGAAGGGGAGAGAGGAAGCAAGAGAACTAGCCAAGGAAGTCCAACTTGCTTTGCAACAACCCATTCTCTTGGGAACAAACTCAGTCTTTTTTTTTTTATTATTCATATGTGCATACAAGGCTTGGAATATTTCTCCCCCCGCCCCCACCCCCTCGCTTACCACCCACTCCTCCCCCTCCCACTACTCCGCACCCACTCAATACCCAGCAGAAACTATTTTGCCCTTATTTCTAATTTTGTTGTAGAGAAAGTATAAGCAATAATAGGAAGGAACAAGGGTTTTTGCTGGTTGAGATAAGGATAGCTATACAGGGCATTGACTCACATTGATTTCCTGTGCGTGGGTGTTACCTTCTAGGTTAATTCTTTTTGATCTAACCTTTTCTCTAGTTCCTGGTCCCCTTTTCCTATTGGCCTCAGTTGCTTTTAAGGTATCTGCCTTAGTTTCTCTGCATTAAGGGCAACAAATGCTAGCTAATTTTTTAGGTGTCTTACCTATCCTCACCCCTCCCTTGTGTGCTCTCGCTTTTATCATGTGCTCAAAGTCCAATCCCATTGTTGTGTTTGCCCTTGATCTAATGTCCACATATGAGGGAGAACATACCATTTTTGGTCTTTTGGGCCAAGCTAACCTCACTCAGAATGATGTTCTCCAATTCCATCCATTTACGAGTGAATGATAACATTTCGTTCTTCATGGCTGCATAAAATTCCATTGTATATAGATACCACATTTTCTTAATCCATTCGACAGTGGTGGGACATCTCGGCTGTTTCCCTCACTTGGCTATTGTGAATAGTGCCGCAATAAACATGGGTGTGCAGGTGCCTCTGGAGTAACCTGTGTCACAGTCTTTTGGGTATATCCCCAAGAGTGGTATTGCTGGATCAAATGGTAGATCAATGTCTAGCTTTTTAAGTAGCCTCCAAATTTTTTTCCAGAGTGGTTGTACTAGTCTACATTTCCACCAACAGTATAAGAGGGTTCCTTTTTCCCCGCATCCTCGACAACACCTGTTGTTGATGGTGTTGCTGATGATGGCTATTCTAACAGGGGTGAGGTGGAATCTTAGTGTGGTTTTAATTTGCATTTCCTTTATGGCTAGAGATGGTGAGCATTTTTTCATGTGTTTTTTGGCCATTAGAATTTCTTCTTTTGAGAAAGTTCTGTTTAGTTCACTTGCCCATTTCTTTATTGGTTCATTAGTTTTGGGAGAATTTGGTTTTTCAAGTTCCCTATATATTCTGGTTATCAGTCCTTTGTCTGATGTATAGTTGGCAAATATTTTCTCCCACTCTGTGAGTGTTCTCTTCAGTTTAGAGACCATTTCTTTTGATGAACAGAAGCTTTTTAGCTTTATGAGGTCTCATTTATCTATGCTATCTCTTAGTTGCTGTGCTGCTGGGGTTCCATTGAGAAAGTTCTTACCTGTACCTACTAACTCCAGAGTATTTCCTACTCTTTCCTGTATCAACTTTAGAGTTTGTGGTCTGATATTAAGATCCCTGATCCATTTTGAGTTAATCTTGGTATAGGGTGATATACATGGATCTAGTTTCAGTTTTTTGCAGACTGCTAACCAGTTTTCCCAGCAGTTTTTGTTGAAGAGGCTGCTATTTCTCCATCGTATATTTTTAGCTCCTTTGTCAAAGACAAGTTGGTTATAGTTGTGTGGCTTCATATCTGGGTCCTCTATTCTGTTCCACTGGTCTTCATGTCTGTTTTTGTGCCAGTACCATGCTGTTTTTATTGCTACTGCTTTGTAATATAGTTTGAAGTCAGGTATTGTGATACCTCCAGCATTGTTCTTTTGACTGAGTATTGCCTTGGCTATTCGTGGCCTCTTGTGTTTCTATATAAATTTAACAGTAGATTTTTCAATCTTTTTAATGAATGTCATTGGAATTTTGATGGGAATTGCATTAAACATGTAGATTACTTTTGGGAGTATTGACATTTTTACTATGTTGATTCTACCAATCCATGAGCATGGGAGATCTCTCCACTTTCTATAGTCTTCCTCAATCTCTTTCTTCAGAAGTGTATAGTTTTCCTTGTAGAGGTCTTTCACATCTTTTGTTAGGTTTACACCTGGGTATTTGATTTTTTTTGAGGCTATTGTAAATGGAATTGTTTTCATACATTCTTTTTCAGTTTGCTCATTGTTAGTGTATAGAAATGCTAATGATTTTTCTATGTTGATTTTATATCCTGCTACCTTGCTGTGGCTATTGATGATGTTTAGAAACTTCTGAGTAGAGTTTTTTGGGTCTTTAAGGTATAGGATCATGTCATCTGCAAATAGGGATATTTTGACAGTTTCTTTACCTATTTGTATTCCTTTTATTCCTTCTTCTTGTCTAATTGCTCTGGCTAGGATTTCCAGTACTATGTCGAATAGGAGTGGAGATAGTGGGCATCCTTGTCTGGTTCCTGATTTTAGAGGGAATGGTTTCAGTTTTTCTCCATTAAGTATAATGCTGGCTGTAGGTTTGTCATAGATAGCTTTTATAATGTTGAGGTACTTTCCTTCTATTCCTAGTTTTCTTAGAGCTTTTATCATGAAATGATGTTGGATCTTATCAAAGGCTTTTTCTGCATATATTGAGATGATCAAGTGGTTTTTGTCTTTGCTTCTGTTAATGTGGTTTATTAAGTTTATTGATTTTCGTATGTTGAACCACCCCTGCATCCCTGAGATGAAACCTACTTGGTCATGGTGAATAATCTTTTTGATGTGTTGTTGAATTCGGTTTGCCATTATTTTGTTGAGGATTTTTGCATCAATGTTCATTAAGGAGATTGGCCTATAGTTCTCCTTTTTGGAGGTGTCTTTGCCTGGTTTTGGGATAAGTGTAATACTGGCTTCATAAAATGTGTTTGGCAGTTTTCCTTCCCTTTCTATTTCGTGGAACAGTTTAAGGAGGGTTGGTATCAGTTCTTCTTTATAGGTCTGATAGAATTCAGCAGAGAATCCATCAGGTCCTGGACTTTTCTTTTTGGGGAGACTCTTGATTGCTGCTTCAATTTCATTTTGTGTTATAGGTCTATTCAGGTGATTAATTTCCTCTTGGTTCAGTTTTGGATAATCATATGTATCTAGAAATCTGTCCATGTCGTTTAGATTTTCAAATTTATTTGAATATAGGTTCTCAAAGTAGTCTCTGATGATTTCCTGGACTTCCATGGTGTTTGTTGTTATCTCCCCTTTTGCATTCCTGATTCTACTAATTTGGGTTTTTTCTCTCCTCATTTTAGTCAGGTTTGCCAGGGGTCAATCGATCTTGTTTATTTTTTCAAAGAACCAACTTTTTGTTTCATTAATTCTTTGTATGGTTTTTTTGGTTTCTATTTCATTGATTCCAGCTCTTATTTTTATTATTTCTTTCCTTGTATTTGTTTTGGGATTTGCTTGTTCTTGTTTTTCTAGAAGTTTGAGATGTATCATTAGGTCATTGATTTGGGATCTTTCAGTCTTTTTAATATATACATTCATGGCTATAAACTTTCCTCTCAGGACTGCCTTAGCTGTGTCCCATAGGTTCCGATAGGTTGTGTTTTCATTTTCATTGACTTCCAGGAACTTTTTAATTTCCTCTTTTATTTCATCAATGATCCATTCTTCATTAAGTAATGAGTTATTTATTTTCCAGCTGTTTGCATGTTTTTTGTCTTTACTTTTGTTGTTGAGTTCTACTTTTACTGCATTGTGATCAGATAGTATGCATGGTATAATTTCTATTTTCTTATATTTGCTGAGACTTGCTTTGTGCCCTAGCATATGATCTATTTTGGAGAAGGTTCCATGGGCTGCTGAGAAGAATGTATATTGTGTAGAGGTTGAATGAAATGTTCTGTAGACATCAACTAAGGTCCATTTGATCTATTGCATATTTTAGATCTTGGATTTCTTATTGAGTTTTTGTTTGGATGACCTATCTATTGATGATAATGGGGTGTTAAAGTCTCCCACAACCACTGTGTTGGCGTTTATATATGCTTTTAGGTCTTTTAGGGTATGTTTGATGAAATTGGGTGCATTGACATTAGGTGCATACAGATTGATTATTGATTATTATTTCCTTTTGGTCTATTTCCCCTTTTATTAGTATGGAATGTCCTTCTTTATCTCATTTGATCAATGTAGGTTTGAAGTCTACTTTGTCAGAGATAAGTATTGCTACTCCTGCCTGTTTTCGGGGGCCATTGGCTTGGTAAATCTTCTTCCAGCCTTTCATCCTAAGCCTATGCTTACTTCTGTCAGTGAGATGGGTCTCCTGTAAGCAACAAATTGTTGGATCTTCCCTTTTTTATCCATTTCGTCAAGTGGTGCCTTTCGATGGGGGAGTTAAGTCCATTAACATTAAGCATTAGTACTGATAGGTATGTGGTGATTCCTGTCATTTAGTTGTCTTAGTTGTTTGAAGGTTTGATTGTGTGTACCTAAGTTGAGGTTACTCTCTTCTGTCTTGCTTTTTCTTTTCCTGTGGTTTGGTGCTGCCTGTCTTTTCATGGTTAAGTTGGGTTTCACTTTCTGTGTGCAGAATCCCTTGCAGAATCTTTTGTAGTGGTGGCTTTGTGGTCACATATTGTTTTAGTTTCTGCTTATCATGGAAGACTTTTATTGCTTCATCTATTTTGAATGATAGCTTTGCAGGGTAGAGTATCCTGGGGTTGAAGTTATTTTCATTCAGTGCCCGGAAGATCTCACCCCATGCTCTTCTTGCTTTTAATGTTTCTGTTGAGAAGTCTGCTGTGATTTTGATGGGTTTACCTTTGTATGTTACTTGTTTTTTCTCTCTTACAGCCTTCAATATTCTTTCCTTAGTTTTTGAACTTGTTGATGATATGTCGTGGAGTAGTTCTATTTTGATCTGTTCTGTTTGGTGTCCTGGAGGCCTCTTGCATCTGTATGGGAATATCTTTCTCTAGATTTGGGAAATTTTCCGTTATTATTTTGTTGAATAGATTACGCATTCCCTTCGCTTGCACCTCTTCTCCTTCTTCGATGTCCATGATTCTCAAGTTTCATCTTTTGATGGAATCGGTGAGTTCTTGCATTTTCTTTTCACAGGTCTTGAGTTGTTTAATTAATAGTTCTTCGGTTTTTCCTGTAATTACCATTTCATCTTCAAGTCTGAGATTCTGGCGGCCCAGGAGCCCTCCTGGTTTTTCCGTTTAATGTGAAGTGGAGATTCTCTGCGCTGGCTGGAGGTGTGGAGGGGTCAAAGTTATGCCTCTTCTCAGTGATTATGTCTGCAAAGTGTGTCTCCAGCATCTCTCCAAGATTTCACTATAGGAGGCTCGCTTTCTGCTTCCTCCCTCTAGCTGCCATCTTGGAATCCCCTCCAACTCAGTCTTAATAGACATGTCTCCCTCCCATGAGAGAACATTAATCCCTTTTGAGGATGATGTCCCTGTGACTCAGTTACCTTCCACTAGGCCACAACTCAAAAGTCTCACCACCCTTCAATGCTACTGGGGACCAAACTTCCAACACAGGAACTTTTGGGGGATACACTCAAACCACATACAAACTCATAGTAGTGAGTTTTATGGCAAGTCTTAAAAACTTTGTAAACGTGAACACAAAGAGTTGGGTGAGGGATTCCACACAGTCAAAACAGTATGAAGAAATATATAAATGTTAATAGGAAATATTTATAAGGAATATTGGGAAGTTCTACTTGGCTGAACACAGGATGGCCAGTGGCCAGATCCTGGAGTGATTTTAATTTTAGGCTAAAGATTGTGGACTTTATTGTATAGCCAGTGGGGTCATTGATTTTTGTGATGAAGAGTAATATAATAAAAACTGTGAGGGATGATTAATCCTTGTGTAATGCATAGAGTGGAGTACAAGATAGGGGGAAAAGAGCCATGGCATTCTCGGTGAGAATAATAGAAGTTTGACCAGTATAGTGGCAGAGGGAAGAGAGAAGGAAAAAATTACACAAGATATTTAGGGTGTCAGATGGATTCAAGCACTGTCACATATGATAGGATAAGGGAGAGAGAAATCAAGGATGATTCTGGAGTCTTAAGCCTGGGTGGTCAGACAGATGTTAGTGATCCAAATGCAAGTACAAGATGCAAGAGCAGGAGTAGGGGTTAGGAGGAGAAGTAGGTGGCTGTGTTGCATGCTGAATTTGAATTCCACCATGTTATCTGGGTTGAACTGAGAAAGAAAGAAAGGAAATCACATGCAAGGGCCAGACATGTCTACTTAGGGGTCTTTCTGACACAGTGGAAATCTTTGAAGCCCTGGGAGGGATTGAAGAGTCAACAGAGAAATGGGAAGACAAAGGGAAGATGGCTGATTGGGGATTTGGTTGTTTAGGAGGCAAAAGAGAATGAGGACCAAGAATGAGTGGTCAGAGAGATCAGAAAGAACCATCAGAGTGTAGGGTCTTCTGCAAAAGACAGTTTGATGAAAAAGGGGGCAGTTGATCAATGGTGTCAAATGCTACCAGGACATCAAGGAGATGGAGGGCTGGATTTGTCAATTAGGAACTTAACTGGTGACCTTTGAGAGAAGTCTTAGCAGAGGCTGAGTTGCAATGTTTTCCCTCAGTTATAGGGATATCCTTCTTTAACCACTACCAATCCTCATGGGTTTCCATATAAATTCATGGAACAAGTTCAATGCACACACATAACATCAATGCACAAGCATAACATCAATGCATGCACATAACATCAATGCAAAAAGGCAAATCCACATTCACAAATTCTTTACACAATTTTTCTTCTCAAGCCAGACAAGAAGGATACACAATGGTCTTATACTTAGTCTAAAAACTGAACACTGACATTGGTTAATTTAGAACATTAACCAATAAACAATTTTTTTTCAGCTCCATTCCAATTCTTAGGATGTACATCTCTGAAAGAGGGACTTAAATGACCTGGCCAAAGCTGCCCTGTAAGTAGAAACCTGAGGATGAACAATGGCTCAGTGAGCAGCCACTTTTCTATGAGCTGCCAAATGTGTTTATGAGCTTTTAAAGACCAGCAAAGAAGTAACGGCTGAGGACATACAGAGCAGATATATATTTATCCTATAATCTCATCATGGAGAGCTTTCTCCCATCCCAGGCCTTTCACCTGCTTCAACGTGGGAAAATAACACTGGAAAATACAAACAATTGTTGTATTTCTGCATGGGACTTAGTTTTTAAACATTGCTGAAAGTGTCATTTTACCCTGAGGCTGCCAATTGCAGTCTCAAACTGGCAGAAGCCAGGAGACGCTGGGTTGGAGGGATTTATTCATTTGGTAATTATATAGCAATGGGTATTTCATACATTTTTAGAATTGGAGAATGAAGTGAGGAGAGAGAAAGCAGGCACTTAGTGCAGGGAGAGCTCTGGTCGCGTGGCTTGGCCTCACGGGCATCACTGCAGTCTCTTTGGGGCAGTCTGTCCAGCACTGGTGCTGACTGGCACCAGGTCTGAGAAGAAATGAGAGGGCAACCTGGCATTTTCTTATTTGTTTATTTTAACCTCTCAGGCCTGCTGAAAACAACTGGAATCTTCTCAGTTGCTGAAAGCACATAGGCTTCTTTGATGGAGTTCTTGGCCCTTGCCACCCTAAAGCCAAAGGGGTTCATTGATTAAGTTGTTGGGTGACTATGGCCTCTGTGAATTCAGATTAGACCAGAGGCAATGGTTACTTGGCAGGTAACTGTTTCTAATGCAATCTTTACTATAGCTTCCAAAATACAGCACGAAGGAGTACCCCACTGAGACTGATTGAGGCTGCAAATTGGGAATGTTTTGGATCTGGGCATCTTCCCGTGGAAATGCTGGATAAGCGAAGATAAAATGGTAGAGAGCAATGATTCAACACAGTTGGAGGGGATCCATGTAGATAGCCAAGGACAAGGGTCAAAGGAAAACCTATGCCTTATTTTTTAAGAATTAGGATTGTATCAGGGCAGGATTCGTGGACTGTGAGGACCAGCACATACTAGACTCAGACTATCGACCAGATTATCTTTAGTGAGTGATAGCCCCATGGAATTGCTGAGCTGATGGGCCAGCTTGCTTTCACTGGACAGATTTTTGTGCTTCTATTTTCCCTCCAGAAGGAAAGGAAGAGAGGCCCACATTGTATACTGTTAGCTTGTAGGCTTAGTAGATTAGTCTGGCTTTGACTGAATCTAAGGACCAAGAAAAAGTCTATGAACGGGCTTGCACCCTTCAGTTCCCCAAGTTATTTGGGGTTCCCATTGATGAATTAAACCAAATATTATAGACTACATTAGGCTCCCAACCAGTTTACTCTAAGTTAGATCAGGTTTTTTACTATTTGTTAAGCTTACTGAATTTGAATTTGGGGGAAGTGTGAGCATTTTAGTACCCCAAATATTGTTGGAAAGCTGAATTTACTAATAATTAGCAATGTAATCCGGATCAAAGCATTGTCTTTTCTCAGTGATAAGGAGCTACTGTATACTGAGTAAGCGCTAAGGGCTCTACTGGAATTACCCATTTTTTCACAGACTTACGATGAAGGTGTTTGTTATCGTGCAGCCCTCTATTTCACAGAAATGGCAGGTCATATGAATCCAAGACTCAATTTCTCTTCTATGAAAATGAGAGGTTGGAGTAGGATGATCAAAAAATACTTTCCAATTCTTATATTTAGCTTTCTTGAAGTTGGGAAGAATCAATAGAGTGGGGGGAAAAGTGATCTAAACAATGTGAAACAATTTTATAAATGTAAATAAAATCTATACTGATGTCAAATGCAAATACTTATAAGTCTCTAGTATTTAATAGTTTTGACAGTGGGGCTTGACATTATATTAGTTTGCTAGGGCTACTGTAACAAAATATTACAGACTGTGTAGCTTAAACAGATTAATGTTTTCACAGTTTTGAAGAGTGGGAGTCGAGATCAAGAAACTGGCAGGTTTCTCCCAAGTCTTCATTCCTTGAATTACAAATGGTTGCCTTCCCACCATGTCTCATATACTCTGTCCTCTGAGCATGTATCCATGGTATCTTTTTGTGTGTCCAAATCTCTTCTTATTAGGATACCAGTCAGATTGGATTAGTGACTCACCATAAGGACCTCAATTTAACTTCCTTAGTTTGTTAAAGACCATGTCTCCAAATATAGTCTGAATCTGAAGTATTAGGGGTTAGAGTTTCAGCATGTGAATTTGGAGAAGATACAATTTAGCCCATAACAGATACATTGGTTATCAAAACAACACCATGTATCAGAAAGTCAAATAGTGTTTTTATACTTATTTTACAGGTGAGAAAACTGAAACTCAGAAATGTTAAGTAACACATTTACAGTTATTTATCCAGTAATGGCAGGGCTGAGACTGGGACCAGGTTTACAGACCTAATCCTAGTAGTCTTTGTATAAGCATCACTTCATAAATATTATTTAAGGAGTCTTTCTTAAGGAGATAGACAAAAAAGTCAAAGTGACAACACATCTCTGGTAGTCTAGTGGTCACTTCAGCTTGGTAACTAATGAAGCAGCTGAGTAGCATCTGCTCATGGAAAGGAATCATCATCAAAGCCAAATTCTTTTATAATGGACCAAGAGAGTGACACAATTCACCTAAGATCTGTGATACACTACATGTTATATGATCATGGAAATATTGCTACAAAAACCTTAAAAATTGTCTGAACTTTACATGCTAAGTGTAGTCAAATAGATAGCTCAATTCACATGTTGGCTCATGGAGGCTTTTATAGAAGAAAATAACTCACATAAAGATTTACATGAAAAAAAGTGATAGGAGAGGAGAAAAATGAGTAAGTGGAAATACTAGATCCTTTTCTCCTATAATATAAGGAATAATATGTCTTAGCCTTTTTTTTGGAGTTATGGGGCCACTTTGAGAGTATTTGTTGCAGAAAAATGCACATAAAATTTTTGTTGATAATTTCTGAAGGCTCATGGAACCCTACAAAGTTCATCCATGGACTTTTGCTTTAATGGAATTTGATGATATCTTTCTTGATTTGGGCATTAAACAAAACCTCTGAAAGTAGAAAAAGCATGCTGCCACCAAAGAGTGTTTGAAAAGGGGAGGAGGAACAAGGGGGGGCTAAGGGAATATAATAAAGGAGGTAAACTGGTTCAAAGTGCACTGAATGCACCTATGGTATTACTGCAACGAAACCCCCTACTACTATTAATGTATGCTAATAAAAATAGTAAAGAAAAGAAAAAAAAGAAGAATGCTATGATGGAGAGGCAAGAAGTCTGTGTTATAGCTCTTGTTCTGCCAGGATTTTGTGTGAGCCTCAACATTTTAATGTTCAGTTTTTCTCACCCATAAAAGGAAACGGGATACCCTCTAAGACCATGCCCATTAAAACCTGTACAAGTCTAGATTTCCAATATTTTGGAGTTGAACTTTGCTCTCTCTCTAGAAGGGGGGATAACAATTACATTTTTGTTTCAGTACATATTCCTAGAAGTGGGAGAAAGTAAATATTTATAATCAAATATTAAATTAAGTGTATTGCCCTAGTACATTTAAGTCTGATAAATGGTTTACATCTACATAGCTGCAAAATTCTTAGCAGAAAGCGTTGAATGCGAAATGGTAAACCTACCCTAGGTTCTCTCATACTGTATGTTTTTTCCTTTTGAGGGAGCCTGAGACTGTTTCTTTCTTCCAAATAAGGGAGAAGAGTCTAACTAACTGCCATCTGAGGAGAAATGGGTCTAGAAAACCTGGATATTTTAGGCCAGATTAAATCCTGAAAGGACCTTCGTTCCTGAATGCAGAATCTGCAGCTGACCCTGCTGTGGTCACTAAGGAATTTCTTAGATCTTCTCTTCCTGAACCACAGAAGCATCCTCTTTTCAAGTACCCCAGAAAATAGCCTCTGAAGTCCATAAGACCAAGCGTTCTCTCCTGTGTTTCAAGAGTCTCAAACTTGAGTTACCAAATTGGCTTCTGCTGTTTCTCTCAAGCTGTAAAACATGGCCTTCTGCTCTGGGACTATAAAACCTGCTCCGTCTCTCAGAGGAAATTTGTCTCTTACCAACAAGCCCAGTCCTGTTAGTTCTCCAGTATCTCCCAAAGCAGCACCAAAGCCCACTGCACCTACGAACACTTCTAGTGTTGCAGCTGCTCAGAGTCATGCTATGCTACTTTGCCAAATTGCATCAGTTTATGCTACTACCTCTGTGATTTGGAACTAAGTTTGCTTGTTAAAGGTTAGACAACTTGAAATTTCTAAAAATATTCATCAGCAATTTAAAAATGTTCATATAACCCCCACACATGTATGCATGGCACACATGTATGTTAAGGTTTTTAACCAGTTGGTTTATCTGTCTTGCTGCATTAGCCTTTCCTCTTCTCATTTCTGGACAAGGGTAATGTCTGGTGCCCTGGTGCAAGAATGCTCAAGCCTGGCAGGCTGCATGCCAGCAAGCAGACATCTCCTCTCTAACGCCTGCCAAGCAGCCTACTTAATCCAATTGGAAATGCTATTGAAATGACACAAGCTCTCTAAATGGATGAAATAGGAAAGTGAAAAGAGAATTACATCTATGTTTGTTTTGGAAAACATAGATGAAGATGAACATGCAAGACAAATTCTATTAAATCAGTATGGACAAGACAACTTGCCAACAAGTGAAAAAGACCAAAATTGTGGAAGAAATCTGCTCTTTTTATAAAAAATTATTCATTTATTCACATGTGCATACATTGTTTGGGTCATTTCTACCCCCTCCTCCTGCCCCCCCCACCCCGCCTCCATACTCTCCCCCATCCCCCTCCCTTCCAGGTGGAATCTGTTCTCTGCTTTTCTCCAGTTCCGCTGAAGAGTAGAAATAAGCAATAATAAGAAAGACAAAGCATTTTTGCTAGTTGAGATAAGGACAGCTATACAGAGAGATTCCTAGCATTGCTTTCATGTACAAATGTGTTACAACCCAGGTTGATTCATCTCTAACTGATCTTTATGCTGGTTCCTGATTCCCTTCTTGTGTTGACCTCTGTCGCTTTAAGGTTTCTGTATTAATTTCTCTGGAGTGGGGACATCAAATGCTTTCATGTTTTGGGTTTTATATCTAACCCTGTATCTCCATATATATTCTCCCCTTGTCATGTAACCCAAGTCCTACAACATTGCTGTATTTGCCCTAGATCTAAAGACCGCATATGAGGGAGAACATGTGATTTTTGGTCTTCTGAGTCTGGCTAACCTCGCTCAGAATAATGTTCTCTAGTTCCATCCATTTACTTGTGAATGATAAGATTTCATTCTTCTTCATCGCTGAGTAGTATTCCGTTGTGTATAGATACCACATGTTCTTAATCCATTCGTCAGTAGTGGGGCATCTTGGCTGTTTCCATAACTTGGCTATTGTGAATAGTGCTGCAATAAACATGGGTGTGCAGGGGCCTCTGGAGTAACCTGTGTCACATTCCATTGGGTATATCCCCAGGAGTGGGATTGCTGGATCATATGGCAGATCTATGTTTAGATTTTTAAGAAGCCTCCAAATTTTTTTTCAGACTGGTTGCACCAGCTTGCATTCCCACCAGCAGTGTACGAGGGTTCCATTTTCCACACATCCTCACCAACACCTGTTGTTGGTGGTGTTGCTAATGATGGCTATTCTAACAGGGGTGAGGTGGAATCTTAGTGTGGTTTTGATTGCATTTCCTTTATGGCCAGAGATGGTGAGCATTTTTTCATGTGTTTTTTTGGCCATTTGAATTTCTTTTTTTGAGAAAGTTCTATTTAGTTCAATCGCCCATTTCTTAATTGGTTCATTGATTTTTGGGACAGTTTAGTTTCTTAAATTCCCTATATTCTGGTTATCAGTCCTTTGTCTGATGTACAGCTGGCAAATATTTTCTCCCACTCTGTGGGTGTTCTCTAGTTTAGAGACCATTTCTTTTGTTGTGCAGAATGGGACAACAATTTTATAAAGTCCCATTTGTCCATTCTTTCTCTTAGTTGCTGGACTGCTGGGGTTCTATTAAGGTAGTCCTTGCTTATACCTATTAGTTCCAGAGTATTTTCTGCTCCTTCCTGTACTAACTTCAGAGTTTCAGGTCTGATAGTAAGGTCCTTAACCCACTTTAAGTTGATACTAGTACAGGGTGACAGGTATGGATCTAGTTTTAGTTTCTTGCAGATGGATAACCACTTTTCCCAGCAACATTTGTTGAAGAAGCTGTCTTTTCTCCATCGTATATTTTTGGCCCCTTTGTCAAAAATAAGGTGGGTATAGTTGTGTGGATTCATATCCGGGTCCTCTATTCTGTTCCACTGGTCTTCATGTCTGTTTTTGTGCCAGTACTTTATAATATAGTTTGAAGTCGGGTATTCTGATACCTCCAGCATTGCTCTTTTTGCTGAATATTGCCTTGGCTATTCGTGGTTTCTTGTGTTTCCAAATGAACTTTAGGGTAGATTTTTCAATCTCTGTGATAAAAGTCTTGGGATTTTGATGGGAATTGCATTAAACATGTAGACTGTTTTGGTAGTACAGCCATTTTTACTATGTTGATTCTTCCAAGCCATGAACATGGAAGATCTTTCCATCTTCTGTAGTCTTCCTTGATCTCTTTCTTCAGGGGTTTGTATTTCTCCTTGTAGAGATCATTTACCTCTTTTGTTAAATTTACTCCTAAGCATTTGATTTTTTTTTTGAGGCTACCATAAATGGAATTGTTTCCATATATTCCTTCTCAGTTTGTTCATGGTTGGTGTATAGAAAAGCTAATGATTTTTGTAAGTTGATTTTGTATCCTGCCACCTTGCTGTAGCTGATTATGGTGTCTAAGAGTTTTTGGGTCTTTAAATTATAGGATCATATCATCTGCAAATAGGGATATTTTGACAGTTTCTTTACCTATTTGTATTCCTTTTATTTCTTCTTCTTATCTAATTGTTCTGTCTAGGAACTCCAGTACTATTTTGAAAAGGAGTGGGGATAGTGGGCATCCTTGTCTCGTTCCTGATTTTAGGGGAATGGTTTCAGTTTTTTACCATTAAGTATGATGTTGGCTATAGGTTTGTCATATATGGCCTTTACAATGTTGAGGCACATTCCTTCTATTCCTAGTTTTCTTAGAGCTTTTATCATGAAGTCGTGTTGGATCTTGTGGAAAGCTTTTTCTGCATCTATTGAGAAGATCAAGTGGTTTTTGTCTTTGCTTCTATTAATGTGCTGTGTTACATTTATAGATTTGCATATGTTGATCCATCCCTTCCCTGTGATGAAGCCAACTTGGTCATGGTGTATGATCTTTCTGATGTGTTGTTGGATTCGGTTTGCTATTATTTTATTGAGGATTTTTGCATTGATGTTCATTAAAGAAATTGGCCTATAGTTCTCCTTTGTGGAGGTGCCTTTGTCTGGTTTTGGGATGAGAGTAATGCTGGCTTCATAAAATGAATTAGGCAGTGTTCCTTCCCTTTCTATTTCATAGAACAGTTTAAGGAGGATTGGTATTAGTTCTTCTTTACATGTCTGATAGAATCAGCAGTGAATCTGTCAGGTCCTGGACTTTTCTTTTTGGGGAGACTGTTAATTGCTGCTTTAACTTTGTTTTGTGTTATGGATTTATTCAGGTGATTAATGTCCCCTTGGTTCAGTTTTGGATGGTCATAACTGTCTAGAAATCTGTTCATTTATTCAAAATTTTCAAATTTATTAGAGTATAAGCTCTCAAAGTAATCTCTAATGATTTCCTGGATTGTTATCTCCCCTTTTGCATTCTTGATTTTATTGATTTGAGTTTTTTCTTTCCTCATTTTAGTCAGGTTTGCCAGGGGTCTGTCAATCTTATTTATTTATTTTTTTCAAAGAACTAGTTTTTGTTTCATTAATTCCTTGTATGGTTTTTTTTTTGTTTCTATTTCATTGATTTCAGCCCTTATTTTAATTATTTCTCTCCTTCTGCTTGTTTTGGGGTTTGCTTGCCCTTGTTTTTCTAGGAGTTTGAGCTGTAGTATTAGATCATTGATTTGAGATCTTTCTGACCTTTTAATATATGCACTCATGGCTATAAACATTTTAGGACTGCCTTTGCTGTGTCCCATAGGTTCTGGTAGGTCACATTTTCATTTTTATTAACTTCAAGAAACCTTTTAATTTCCTCTTTTATTTCATCAATGATCAATGGGTCATTGAGCAATGTGTTGTTCAGCTTCCAATTGTTTTCATGTTTTTTACTACTGTTTTTGTTGTTGATTTCTAGTTTCAATGCATTGTGTTCAGATATAATACATGGGATTATTTCTATTTTCTTATATTTGCTGAGGATTACTTTGTGCCCTAAGATAATGGTCAATTTTGGAGAAGGTTCCATGAGATGCTGAGAAGAATGTATATTGTGCAGCAGTTGGGTGAAATATTCTGTAGACGTTAACTAGGTCCATTTGGTCTATGGTGTGATTTAGTTCTAGAATTTCTTCATTGATTTTTTGTTTGGGTGACCTATCTATTAGTGATAGGGGGGTATTAAGGTCTCCCACTATCACTGTGCTGGAGTTTATATATGTTTTGAGGTCCTTCAGGTTATGTTTAATGAAATTGGGTGCATTGATGTTGGGTGCATACACCTTTTGGTGTATTTCCCCTTTTATTAGTATACAGTGTCCTTCTTTATCTTATTTGATCAATGTAAGTTTGAAGTCTACTTTATCTGAGATAAGTATTGCTACCCCTGCCTGTTTACAGGAGCCATTGGCTTGGTAAATCTTCTTCCAGGCTTTCACCCTAAGCCAGTGCATGTTTCTGTCAATGAGATGGGTCTCTTGTAAACAACAGATTGTTGGATCTTCCTTTTTAATCTAGTTTGCTAAATGGTGTCTTTTGATGGGGGAATTAAGTCCATTAATGTTTAGTGTTAGTATTGATAGGTATGCGGTGATTCCTGTCATTTAGTTGTTTTTGTTGTTTAAGGGTTTGATTGTGTGTAGCTGAATCAGTGTTATTCTCTACTTTCTTGCCTTTTCTTCTCCTGTGGTTTGGTATTGCCTGCCCTTTCATGGTTTTGTTTGCTTTCACTTTCTGTGTGCAGAATTCTTTGGAGAATCTTTTGTAGTGCTGGCTTGGGTGGTCATATATTGTTTTAGTTTCTGCTTATCATGGAAAACTTTTATTGCTCCATCTATTTTGAGTGATAGTTTTTCTGGGTAGAATATTCTGTGGTTGAAGTTATTTTCATTTAATGCCCAGAAGACTTCACTCCACGCTCTTACTGCTTTGAAGGTTTCCATGGAGAAATCTGCTGTGATTTTGATGGATTTACCTTTGTATGTTATTTGTGTTTTTCTCTCTTATAGCCTTCAATATTCTTTCTCTACTCTCTGTGCTTGTTGTTTTAATAATAGTATGTCATGGAGTAGTTCTATTTTGGTCAAGTCTGGTGTTTTGGAGGCTTCCTGTACCTGGATGGGCATAGTTTTCTCTAGATTTGGGAAATTTTCTGTTATTATTTTGTTGAATATATTACACATTCCTTTTTCTTCCACCTTGTCTCCTTCTTAAATGCCCGTGATTCTCAGGTTTGGTTTTTTCATGGAGTCAGTGAGTTCTTGCATATTCCTTTCATAAGTCTTGAGTTGTTTGACTAATAGTTCTTTGGTTTTTCCTTTAATTACCATTTCATCTTCAAGTTATGAGATTCTGTCCTCTGTTTTTTCTAGTCTGCTGGAATGGCCTTTCATTTTGTTTTGTATTTCTGTTTCATTCTTTTTTCTGAGGTTTTCCATATCATGGGTTACTTCCTCTTTAATAATGTCAATTTTTGCCCTTAATTTGTTTATCTCTCTGTTTATGGTGGTCTCAGCTTCAGTTTGGTGTTTATTTAGGGCTTCTATGATTTCATTTATTTGTTTCTGGGTTTTCTCATTTTCTTTGTTTTTGTCATCTTGGAATTTCTTGAGTGCCTCATACATTTTGGTTGACCATGTCTAGTAACATCCCCTTGAAATTCTCAGTGATTACTTGCAGGATTTCTTCTTTCAGGTTGTTCTTGTGGGCTTCCTTGGGTTCTTTGGCATAGTTTATATTTGTTTTGTTGGAGTCTGGATTTAGGTATCTGTTTTCTTCATTTCCCTGTACTAATTAGTATATTTCCCATACTAATTTATTTTTGGGGGTAGAATGGTTTCCATCCCTTTTTTGTCTTCCCATATTTCCACTTGGTACTGTTTCTATCCCTGGACAATGTGTAATTTAGTGTTAGCTGAGTTACAATAGTGAAACTAACAAAATCAAAAAGGAAGAAGGAGAATATAGATAAAGCAAGGGAAGTAGAAGGAAAAAAAAATTAAAAAAGAGAGTACAAAGGAAAACAGCAGGGAGAGATGGTGGACGATCAAAGAGCAAACCAGACAGCCAAAACTTTATAGGAAGGCAAACAAAATAAATTAAAAAATTTAAAAACTTAAAAAATTATATAAAAAGAAAAAAAAATAGAAGGAAAAAAATCACTGGTTCAGGAACAGTGTAATTTCAGTCTTAGTAGTTCTGCTATAACTCCTTTAGCATCTAGACCTGTCTGTGTCTCCTAGGCAGGTTTGGAGTGTTCCTGTGGTGGTGACAGGTGGGTGGGGTCCTGTGGGCCTGCAGGCGGAGCCCTGTTGTTGAGGCCATATAGCGGGCTTTTGGAGCATGGGCCTGGCATGCATGAAGGGTGTGGGCCCAGTGTAGTGGAGATCGTGTGTGTCTGTGGATCACTAGTTTGGCAGGCCTTTGGGGCACGGTCCTGGCACAGATCATGCATGCCGTGTCTGTGGATTGCTGGTCTGGCAGGCCTGAAGGGTGTGGCCTGGTGGAGCAGAGATCGTGCAGGCCTGTTCAGGCCTGAGGGGCTCAGCCCAGAGGAGATTGTGAATGCCTGTGGATCACCAGCTTTGCAGGCCTTAGGGGCAGAGCCCAGCCTAGGGGAGATCATGCAGGCCTGTGCTGTTCTGAGGGGCACGGCCCAGTGGAGATCATGAATGCCTGTGGATCGCCAGCTTGGCAGGCCTTAGGGGCAGGGCCTGGTGGAGTGATGATCGTGCAGGCCTGTGTAGGCCTGAGGGGTGAGGTCCAGCAGAGATCATGAATGCTTGTGGACCGCCGGCTTCACAGGTCTTAGGGGCTCAGTCCAGTGGAGATCATATTGGTTTGAGGGGTGGAAGATTGGGGGAGCATGGCCCTGGCAAGGCTGAGAAGTAGGGCCCAAGGATCAGAGATCCCATGGCCTGCAGAGCAAGGGCTCTGCAGTCCATGGGGGGGGGGGGGCTTGGTGTGCAGTACTGGCTATTCTTTTAGTAAATCGTGGCCTGGAGAAGCCGTCCACAGCTAGGGGTTCAGAGTGCTGATGTTTCAGCTCTCCCTGGTACTTTACCTCAGCCAAGTGTGTCCCCAGCCTCTCAGCAAAGTCTCTGGATCACGGAGCTCACGTGGTCTGCAGCTGTGTCCCAGTCACCATCTTGGATCCCTCCTCCAGAAATCTGCTCTTGTATTTTCAGTTTAAACAAGCTGAAGCTAGAAATTGCGGATGACATAGTGTAAAGAAAATAAAAAGAGCTAAGTTACCTAGTACTCTAATTAGGGAACTTACATATTGTGGATACTAGTCCCTTATAAAATATATGAAATTAAAACACTTTTTCTGTTCTATAGATTTTTATTTTCTTGATACTATCCTTTGACATATAAAAATTTTAAATTTTGATGAAGTCCACTTTTATGTTTTCTTTCTTTGCTTGTACTTTTATTGTCATACCTAAGAAGAAACCCTTACCAAATCCGTCATGAGGATTTATTTCTATGTTTCTTTTAAGAATTTTATACTCAGACAGATGAAAAAGTCCTTTTTTTTTTTTTTTTTACAAAAATGGAGAACAGGAAGGCAAAACAGGTCTTGTCTGAGGGGTTGGCACCAGTGGGAGGGAGGGAGAGAGGATATAAGGAAAGGGTGTAGGAGGGTAAATATGGTGGAAATATTCTGTACATATGTATGTTAATGGAAAAATGAGACCTGTTGAAACTATTCCAGGAATGGGGAGAGGGGGGATAAAGGAGAATGACTGAGGTGTTGAATAATTCTTCTAAGATATATTGTAAGAACTTTTGTAAGCATCACAATGTATGCCAAGTACAACATAATAAAAAATAAAAGAATTTTATGGTTTTAGTTCTTATGTTTTGTTCATTGATTCCTTTTTAGTTAATGTTTGCATTATCCTTCTAAGGTTTCCATAACAAAATACCATGGACCGGCGACTTAAAAAACAGAAATTTATTTCTCTACATCTGGAAGATAGGAAGTCCAAGATCAAGGTGCCAGCATGGTCAGTTTCTCATTAGGGCTTTCTTCCTGGTTTGTATATGGCTGCCTTCTTGCTGTGTCCTCAGAGGGGGAAAGAGAGAGAAAGAGAGAGAGAGAGATCTGGTATCTTACAGGGTACTAATCCCGTCATGATTGCCCTACCCTTATGACTTTAATTAACCCTAATTACCTCCCAATGGACCTTTGGAATCCATCATTTTGGAGTTAGAGCTTCAGTATATGCATTTTGGGGGCTGGGGCACGGACATTCATTCTATAACAATGCTTGTGTATGGTTTGAGTTGTAGGCCTAACTTCATTCCTTTGTCACATGGATAGCCACTTATCTCAGCAGCATTTGTAAAAGAGGCTAGTCTTTCCCTCATTGAATAGTTTTGGCATGCTCATTGAAAGTCAATTGACTAGAGATGTTTGGAATTCTTTCTGGACTTTAAGTTATATTGCTCTGATCTATATGTTTAAGTTTATGCCAATACCACCACTATTTTTATTCAGTGTAGTTTTATAATAAATTTAAAAATTGGAAAGTATGAATTCTCCAACTTTGTTCATCTTCCAGACTATTTTGGCATTTCAGGGACCTTGCAATTCCAAATGAAACTTCCTATTTCTTTAAAAAAGGCCATTGGGATTTTTAAAAAAATAAATAAGAATTGTGCTGAATCTGTAAGTTGTTTTGATGAGTATTGCCATCTTAACAATAAGAAGTCTTCCAGCCCATGAACAAGGAGTGTGTTTACATAGATCTTCTTTCAGCAATTCTTAGTGGGTTAATTGTATGAGTCTCATATCAACCTATTAAAATCTATTCCTATGTTTTTTGTTCTTTTTGATGCTATTGTAAATGGAATTGTTTTCTTAATCTGTTTTTCACATTGTAAAGTGTTACTATATGGGCACTTGCACTTTAACAAAGGCTTTAGACCCAAATTTTAAAAACTGTGACTAAGCATTTGTTAGTATATTATAGTCAAAATAAATATTTAAGGTAAGTAAATAGTATATCCAAAGCAATTCTGACCTTAGAGCAATGCTGGAAGTATCACAATATCTTACTTCCAACTATACTACAGATATATTTATTGGTACAAAAACAGACATGAAGACCAATGAGACAGACTAGAAGACCCAGACACAAATTTGCACAGCTACAACAGACTGATTTTTGACAAAGGAGCCCAAAATACATGGTGGAAAAAAGATGCCTCTTCAACAAATGTTGGGAAAACTGGATATCCATGTGCAGGAGACTAAAACTAGACCCCTACCTTTCACTCCATACTAAAATCAACTCAAAGTGGATCAAAGACCTTAATATAAGGCCTGAAACTTTGAAACAACTATGGGAAGTAGTAGAAAATATATTGGAACAGATAGGCATAGTTAATGACTTCCTGAATAGAACTCCAGCGGCTCCTCAATTAAGAGAAAGGATGATCAAATGGGACTGCATCAAACTAAAAGCTTTTGCATTGCAAAAGAAACAATCACTAGATGAAAGAGACTGCCTATAGAATGGTGAAACTCTTTGCCAGCTATTGATCTCATAAAGGACAAATAACCAGAATCTATAGGGAGCTCAAAAAACTAAACTTCTGAAGAATTAACAACCCAATGAAGAAATGGGCTCATGAATTGAGTAGGCAATTGAGAGGTATAAATGGCAGATCAATACATGAAGAAAGGCTCAACTTCCCTGGCAATAAGAGAAATGAAAATAAAAACTACACTAAGATTTCATCTCAATCCAGTTAGAATGGTCATCTTTAAGAACAAAAATAACAACAAATGTTGGCGAGGATGCTGTGAAACAGGAACTCTTATATACTTTTGGTGGGAATGCAAATTAGTACAACTGTTATTGGAAAGCAATGTGGAGATTTCTTAAAAAAACTAAAAGTAGAATTACTATATGATCTGGTGATAACCACTCCTAGGCATATACCTAAAGGAATGTAAGTCAGGATACAATAGAGATACTTGCACAATGATGTTTATTGCAGCACTGCTTACAATAGTCAAGCTATGGAAACAACTCAGATGCCCTACAACTGATGAATGGATGTATATATATGTATATAAGTATATATATATATATATGTATATACATACATATATACATTTGGTGTATATATATAACATTTTCTTAATCCATATATACACACATATATTCCATATGTATATGTGTGTATGTATATATGCACAATGGAGCTTTACTCAGCCACAAGGAAGAAGGAAATTATGTTGTTTGCAGGTAAATAGATGGAATTGGAAGACATAGTGTTAAGTGAAGCAACAGGTTCAGAAAGACAAAGGCCACATATTTTCCCTCATATGTGGAAGATTGAGATAAACATATGTACAAAATAAAAGATAAGCATATACATAAAACAAACATGATCATTGACTTTGAAATTAAAAATGAAAGACGGGACTGTAAAATAGGTACAGTATGGAGGGTACTTGTGGGAGGGGGAGGGTGAATGGAGGAGATGAAGATGAGGGAATATGGTTGATGGGCTTCATATATATATATATATTTATATATATATGAAATAGAACAATGAAACTTCTTGCAATTGCTTTAAGTGGGCGGGGAGGGGATTGAGGGGGGAGATGGTAAGGGTGATCTAACCAATGTACGATGTAAGTCTATTTGGAATTTTCACAATGAATCTTCCCTGTACAATGAATATATGCTGATAAAAAGAACAAAAATATTTAAGGTAAACAAATGTAATGTTATATGAGTATCTGTTTAAATTGATTTCAGTGAATTATTCAGCCACCCTTATTGCTCACATTTGATGTGATGATTGTATATTATAATAATTTATATTTTCATAATAAATTTATACATTCCAAACATTAAATCAACTCATTTGTTAGAAATATTGTTACTATTGATAGGAATTGACAATCAAAATGTCACTGGGCAAGATATTTACTCTGCTAAGAGCCCATGTAGAAAAACTATCAGGGAAGCAGTCTTTACCTTACATTAGGAAACTTTAGTATTCAAAGAAGATACTTTTCACAGACTGTGGTCTTCTCTTTCTCAGGCTTTGACAAGCAACAAATAGAAAGGGAAGAATCTCGGGTTCTGGGTTTAGGTTCAAATTCTGAACTTAGCATGGTCTCAGCTAAGTAGGCCATTTTGTGATTCTGAGCTTTAGTTCTTCTCATTGGCTAAGTGGGAAAACCAAAATCTATTTTACAGAGTTCTGAGGATTAACTGAACCATCTTCTATAAAAATGCCTGGTATGTAGGATGCAAAAGTACATCGAATGAATTATCGATGAAAATGCCTGCTACAGTTCCATTTCTCCTCAAGAAGGAAAGGGTAGTTTTGAGAGATTTACTGAGTTAATGGTTGTTTATTATTTTATCTACTTATCCTCTCATTAAATCTAATTTTAGGACCAAAACTAAGTGTGCAAAATACTTATGCTGTGTACAAAGTATGTGCTGAATAAATACTGTTTTTTACATGACTGATGGGGGATCAGTGTTCCTGCTTTTGGCCATGGAACCCAAGAAGTTAACTGACCTGAGCAGAGATCAGGCTTCTAGTCTTGCTCCATTTTTACTGCTGTCACAGATATCATTAATAGATTTTGTTCTGGTGAAGGTAGAGGAAGAGACCCTCTAGGATACTGAGACATTTTCCTTTAAGCACAAGGCTAATTAGGTACATCAAAAGCCACTCATACACTTGATACTTGCAAGTGATTATTGGATGATTCTTGGTTGGCTATACTTAAAACATTTAATAACTGGTATATTTCTTGGTTACCCAATGTCTCTTCAATACCCCCAAGTCCTACAGGTATCAAAGTCTGTTTCATACATGCAGAATTTTTTGAACAGCTCTGCTACAATAAGAGATTCTATTTGAATTTTCAAAATAATAGAAGTATGTTTGAAAAGATCATGTGTGATAGAGGTAGGTTGCTCCACTAAGATGCCTTGGGCATGGTTCAGAGGATGAAGATGTATACCACATGACGTGTGAACCTCACTAAATAGAAGGAATCCAGGAGCGTTAACCATGGTTTGGTAAGACAGAGCTCTTGGATGTAGCCAAAACTCCCAGGTAATATTAGTTCAGCATGTTTGATCAAAGGCTTTGGGGAATGGCTTAAGGAATGCTCTGCCTGGATGAAGTGGTGTGATCCAAGAAGGACATTTGAAAGAAATTAAATTTTTCTAAGCTTATTTGTATTGCTTGGTATTTTCATTTACAACATACCCCTGACAGACACATCAAACCGCTATGTAACATAGATGGAGAAGATTTTCCGTACTGATGGGGTTTCCAACCAAATACAATGAATGTAATGAAACTTGAGGGAATTAGTAAAAATTAAATACATATCCTGTGTATGTCTTTGAAAAAGAAAATATAAAATATAAGCAACCCTATCTCTCCCCTTGAATGCTATGTATTGTTTGAGTATTGACGTCCCCATGCCCTACTCCCATCTCTGAAATTCTTCCCAAAATCTGGATGGCAGCAGTTTATGAGCAGTTCATGATATCTGCCCTCCTTTCAAACTTAAATAATGAATTCTACTTCCTTTTCTGAACAAGAACACATGAACTTCATAAATGTTATTTTCTTGATTTATTAACAAGCAGTTAATAACTAGGAAACTAGGTATGTTTCCTAGTGACTAAAGTAGGGAGCAGAAATGGAAGGTAAAGAAAATCAGTCAGAGAATCTGAAGATCAGAAAGAATAGTAATTTAATTTATATTGTGGGAAAATCACCACAGGGTATAAAAATGATTTGGGTTGACTGGCAATGACACAGTTTAGAATTTACTTTTCACAGAAGACTACTTTGGAGGCATATTGACAAGAAAAATCTAGGTTATGTTCTGTTAACTAACAATCTCAAAATATCAATGATTTAAGGCATACAGGGGTGGGGGCATGGGTGTGGTAAAGGACCAGCCTAGCCAGTGCAAGTTCCTGAGTTCAAATCCCAGTACGGAAAAAAAAATGATGTACAAAAACTTTTTTTTCTTTTATTATTCATATGTGCATACAAGGCTTGGGTCATTTCTCCCCCCTGCCCCCACCCCCTCCCTTACCACCCACTCCGCCCCCTCCCTCTCCCCCCCACCCCCTCAATACCCAGCAGAAACTATTTTGCCCTTATTTCTAATTTTGTTGTAGAGAGAGTATAAGCAATAATAGGAAGGAACAACGGTTTTTGCTAGTTGAGATAAGGATAGCTATACAGGGAGTTGACTTACATTAATTTCCTGCGCATGTGTGTTACCTTCTAGGTTAATTCTTTTTGATCCCACCTTTTCTCTAGTTCCTGGTCCCCTTCTCCTATTGTCCTCAGTTGCTTTTAAGGTATCTGCTTTAGTTTCTCTGCATTAGGGGCAACAAATGCTAGCTAATTTTTTAGGTGTCTTACCTATCCTCACCCCTCCCTTGTGTGCTCTCGCTTTTGTCATGTGCTCATAGTCCAATCCCATTGTTGTGTTTGCCCTTTATCTAATGTCCACATATGAGGGAGAACATATGATTTTTGATCTTTTGGGCCAGGCTAACCTCACTCAGATGATGTTCTCCAATTCCATCCATTTACCAGCGAATGATAACATTTCGTTCTTCTTCATGGCTGCATAAAATTCCATTGTGTATAGATACCACATTTTTTTAATCCATCCGTCAGTGGTGGGGCATCTTGGCTGTTTCCATAACTTGGCTATTGTGAATAGTGCCGCAATAAACATGGGTGTGCAGGTGCCTCTGGAGTAACCTGTGTCACAGTCTTTTGGGTATATCCCCAAGAGTGGTATTGCTGGATCAAATGGTAGATCAATGTCTAGCTTTTTAAGTAGTCTCCAAATTTTTTTCCAGAGTGGTTGTACTAGTTTACATTCCCACCAACAGTGTAAGAGGGTTCCTTTTTCCATGCATCCTTGCCAACACCTGTTGTTGGTGGTGTTGCTGATGATGGCTATTCTAACAGGGGTGAGGTGGAATCTTAGCGTGGTTTTAATTTGCATTTCCTTTATGGCTAGAGATGGTGAGCATTGTTTCATGTGTTTTTTGGCCATTAGAATTTCTTCTTTTGAGAAAGTTCTGTTTAGCTCACTTGCCCATTTCTTTATTGGTTCATTAGTTTTGGGAGAATTTAGTTTTTTAAGTTCCCTATATATTCTGGTTTTCGGTCCTTTGTCTGATGTACAGTTGGCAAATATTTTCTCCCACTCTGTGGGTGTTCTCTTCAGTTTAGAGACCATTTCTTTTGATGAACAGAAGCTTTTTAGTTTTGTGAGGTCCCATTTATCTATGCTATCTCTTAGTTGCTGTGCTGCTGGGGTTTCATTGAGAAAGTTCTTACCTATACCTACTAACTCTAGAGTATTTCCTACTCTTTCCTGTATCAAATTTAGAGTTTGTGGTCGGATATTAAGATCCTTGATCCATTTTGAGTTAATCTTGGTATAGGGTGATATACATGGATCTAGTTTCAGTTTTTTGCAGACTGCTAACCAGTTTTCCCAGCAGTTTTTGTTAAAGAGGCTGCTATTTCTCTGTCGTATATTTTTAGCTCCTTTGTCAAAGACAAGTTGGTTATAGTTGTGTGGCTTCATATCTGGGTTCTCTATTCTGTTCCACTGGTCTTCATGTCTGTTTTTGTGCCAGTACCATGCTGTTTTTGTTATTGCTTTGTAATATAGTTTGAAGTCAGGTATTGTGATACCTCCTGCATTGTTCTTTTGACTGAGTATTGCCTTGGCTATTCGTGGCCTCTTGTGTTTCCATATAAATTTCACGGTAGATTTTTCAATCTCTTTAATGAATGTCATTGGAATTTTGATGTGAATTGCATTAAACATGTAGATTACTTTGGGGAGTATCGACATTTTTACTATGTTGATTCTACCAATCCATGAGCATGGGAGATCTCTCCACTTTCTATAGTCTTCCTCAATCTCTTTCTTCAGAAGTGTATAGTTTTCCTTGTAGAGGTCTTTCACATCTTTTGTTAGGTTTACACCTGGGTATTTGATTTTTTTTGAGGCTATTGTAAATGGAATTGTTTTCATACATTCTTTTTCAGTTTGCACATTGTTAGTGTATAGAAATGCTAATGTTTTTTCTATGTTGATTTTATATCCTGCTACCTTGCTATAGCTATTGATGATGTCTAGAAGCTTCTGGGTAGAGTTTTTTGGGTCTTTAAGGTATAGGATCGTGTCGTCTGCAAATAGGGATATTTTGACAGTTTCTTTACCTATTTGTATTCCTTTTATTCCTTCTTGCCTCATTGCTCTGGCTAGGAATTCCAGTACTATGTCGAATAGGAGTGGAGATAGTGGGCATCCTTGTCTGGTTCCTGATTTTAGAGGGAATGGTTTCAGTTTTTCTCCATTAAGTATAATGCTGGCTGTAGGTTTATCATCGATAGCTTTTATAATGTTGAGGTACTTTCCTTCTATTCCTAGTTTTCTTAGAGCTTTTATCATGAAATGATGTTGGATCTTATCAAAGGCTTTTTCTGCATCTATTGAGATGATCAAGTGGTTTTTGTCTTTGCTTCTGTTAATGTGGTTTATTACGTTTATTGATTTTCACATGTTGAACCACCCCTGCATCCCTGGGATGAAGCCTACTTGGTCGTGGTGAATAATCTTTTTGATGTGTTGCTGAATTCGGTTTGCCATTATTTTGTTGAGGATTTTTGCGTCAATGTTCATTAAGGAGATTGGCCTATAGTTCTCCTTTTTGGAGGTGTCTTTGCCTGGTTTTGGGATAAGTGTAATACTGGTTTCCTAAAATGTGTTTGGCAGTTTTCCTTCCCTTTCTATTTCTTGGAACAGTTTAAGGAGGGTTGGTATCAGTTCTTCTTTAAAGGTCTGATAGAATTCAGCAGAGAATCCATCAGGTCCTGGACTTTTCTTTTTGGGGAGACTCTTGATTGCTGCTTCAATTTCATTTTGTGTTATAGGTCTATTCAGGTGATTAATTTCCTCCTGGTTAAGTTTTAGATGATCATATGTATCTAGAAATCTGTCCATTTCTTTAAGATTTTCAAATTTATTTGAATATAGGTTCTCAAAGTAGTCTCTGATGATTTCCTGGACTTCCATGGTGTTTGTTGTTATCTCCCCTTTTGCATTCCTGATTCTACTAATTTGGGTTTTTTCTCTCCTCATTTTAGTCAGGTTTGCCAGGGGTCAATCGATCTTGTTTATTTTTTCAAAGAACCAACTTTTTGTTTCATTAATTCTTTGTATGGTTTTTTTGGTTTCTATTGTGTTATTTTCAGCTATTATCTTTATTATTTCTCTCCTTCTATTTGTTTTGGGATTTGCTTGTTCTTGTTTTTCTAGGAGTTTGAGATGTATCATTAGGTCATTGATTTGAGATCTTTCAATCTTTTTAATATATGCACTCATGGCTATAAACTTTCCTCTCAGGACTGCCTTAGCTGTGTCCCATAGGTTCCAGTAGGTTGTGTTTTCATTTTCATTGACTTCCAGGAACTTTTTAATTTCCTCTTTTATTTCATCAATGATCCATTCTTCATTAAGTAATGAGTTATTTATTTTCCAGCTGTTTGCATGTTTTTTGTCTTTACTTTTGTTGTTGAGTTCTACTTTTACTGCATTGTGGTCAGATAGTATGCACGGTATAATTTCTATTTTCTTATATTTGCTGAGACTTGCTTTGTGCCCTAGCATATGATCTATTTTGGAGAAGGTTCCATGGGCTGCTGAGAAGGATGTGTATTGTGTAGAAGTTGGATGAAATGTTCTGTAGACATTAACTAGGTCCATTTGATCTATTGCATATTTTAGATCTTGGATTTCTTATTGAGTTTTTGTTTGGATGACCTATCTATTGATGATAATGGGGTGTTAAAGTCTCCCACAACTACTGTGTTGGCGTTTATATATGCTTTTAGGTCTTTTAGGGTATGTTTGATGAAATTGGGTGCATTGACATTGGGTGCATACAGATTGATGATTATTATTTCCTTTTGGTCTATTTCCCCTTTTATTAGTATGGAATGTCCTTCTTTATCTCATTTGATCAATGTAGGTGTGAAGTCTACTTTGTCAGAGATAAGTATTGCTACTCCTGCCTGTTTTCGGGGGCCATTGGCTTGGTAAATCTTCTTCCAGCCTTTCATCCTAAGCCTATGCTTACTTCTGTCAGTGAGATGGGTCTCCTGAAACAACAAATTGTTGGATCTTCCCTTTTTTATGCATTTCGTCAAGTGGTGCCTTTCGATGGGGGAGTTAAGTCCGTTAACAGTACCTAGTACTGATAGGTATGTGGTGATTCCTGTCATTTAGTTGTCTTAGTTGTTTGAAGGTTTGATTGTGTGTACCTAAGTTGAGGTTACTCTCTACTGTCTTGCTTTTTCTTTGCCTGTGGTTTGGTGCTGCCTGTCTTTTCATGGTTAAGTTGGGTTTCACTTTCTGTGTGCAGAATCTCTTGCAGAATCTTTTGTAGTGGTGGCTTTGTGGTCACATATTGTTTTAGTTTCTGCTTATCATGGAAGACTTTTATTGCTCCATCTATTTTGAATGATAGTTTTGCTGGGTAGAATATCCTGGGGTTGAAGTTATTTTCATTCAGTGCCCGGAAGATCTCACCCCACGCTCTTCTTGCTTTTAATGTTTCTGTTGAGAAGTCTGCTGTGATTTTGATGGGTTTACCTTTGTATGTTACTTGTTTTTTCTCTCTTACAGCCTTCAATATTCTTTCCTTAGTTTCTGAACTTGTTGTTTTCATGATGATATGTCATGGAGTAGTTCTATTTTGATCTGGTCTGTTAGGTGTCCTGGAGGCCTCTTGCATCTGTATGGGAATATCTTTCTCTAGATTTGGGAAATTTTCCATTATTATTTTGTTGAATAGATTACGCATTCCCTTCGCTTGCACCTCTTCTCCTTCTTCGATGTCCATGATTCTCAAGTTTGGTCTTTTATGGAGTCAGTGAATTCTTGCATTTTCTTTTCACAGGTCTTGAGTTGTTTAATTAATAGTTCTTCGGTGTTTCCTTTAATTACCATTTCATCTTCAAGTTCTGAGATTCTGTCTTCTGTTTGTTCTATTCTGCTGGATTGGCCTTCTGTTTTGTTTTGCAGTTCTTTTTCATTCTTTTTTCTGAGGTTTTCCATATCCTGGGTGGTTTCCTCTTTAATGTTGTTTATTTTTGTCCTGTGTTCATTTATCTGTTTATTCATCATGTTCTCTCTTTCACTTTGGTGTTTATACAGTGCTTCTATGGTTTCCTTTATTTCTTCTTTGCTTTTTCAAATTCTCTATTTTTGTTGTCTTGGAATTTCTTGAGTGTCTCCTGTACATTTTGGTTGACCCTATCCAGTATCATCTCTATAAAATTCTCATTGAGTACTTGTAGTATGTCTTCTTTTAAATTATTCTTGTGGGCTTCATTGGGTCCTTTGGCATAGTTTATCTTCATTTTGTTGGAGTCTGGATCTGAGTTTCTGTTCTCTTCATTCCCCTCTAGTTCCTGTACTAATTTTTTGCTGTGGGGACACTAGTTTCCCTGTTTTTTCTGTCTTCCTGTCATTATCTTTGGTGTTGTTACTGTCCCTGTGCTTTGTGCAATTAAGTATTTTCTAGCTTGTAATAATAACAATGGTAATATTTAGAGTGGGAGGGTGAGCTGAGATGGAAAGCAAGAAGTTAAAGAAAAGGGGAAAACAAATACACAGACAAAAGGGAGAAAGCAGAACAAGGTTTCAGACAAGAAAGTTTCAAAGGTATAAACAGGGAGCGTTAGTGTACTAATCAACAGTAAGCTGGTCTGCATCTTCCCAAGCTGTCTGGGCGCCGGCAACTGGATGCCCGGGGGCCCTCCTCGTTTCTCTGTTTAACATGAATGGAGATTCTCTGCACCGGTTGGAGGTGTGGAGGAGTCAAATTATGCCTCTTCTCAGTGATTATGCCTGCATAGTGTGTCTCCAGCGTCTCTCCAAGATTTCACTATAGGAGGCTCGCTTTCTGCTTCCTCCCTCTAGCTGCCATCCATGTTTTGTTTCTTGCTTCCATTTTACTCAAGAATGCAGTCTGATAAATGTGTCATCATGTCATTTATGACTGTGATCTTGGTTGCTATAGCAGAAGAAGAGAGTTGTACATCTTGTGCTGGCAATTAAAGGTTTCCACCCAGCAGTGATAAATGTCACTTCTACTCATAATCTCTTGGCCAGTACTAGTTATATGGACTTACCTACCTGCCAGGAAAAAGAAATATGTAATTCTCCTACATGTCTGGAAGGAAAGAAGAACCCAATATTGAGAAACTCCATTATGGGAAGGAAGAGAATAAGAAAGAAATGAAGAAAATGATCATTTATTATAAGACAAAGGACACTGGAATGTCTTATAGTCTATTGGGGGATAAGATCAAACTATTACCCTAGTCTATAGATACATACAAGATCTGACTCCTCCCCATTTATATGACTTCCTCTTATTCTTCTCTCAGCCTTGCCAACTCTGCTCAGCTTTCAGGTCTTTTTCTGTTTCTAACAGAAAAAGACAACCTTGGTTTTCCCACAGGGATCTTGCATTGACTGTTCCTTTTGCCTTCTGTCTCCTCAAATAATTGCATTCTGGTTAGACAAGACTCTTCCACTACTTCCTTAGAAAAAACTTTCTCAATCACACAACCTAAAGAACTACCATTTTTAGCTGTTTCCTATCTATCCAGCTATTTTATTTAACTTTAATTCTAGTACTTAAAGTTATCTGATATTTCTGCATTTATTCATCTCTTTTTATCACCTGTTATCTTCCACCAGAAAATGCTCCATGAGACTGGAGACTTTGCTTGTCTTGTTCACCATTGTATCCCAGTAGGCATTTGACAAATGTTTGTTCAATGAACAAATTCAAAAGGCTTGAACAGAGTCATATGGAGGCTAGAATCTCCAAATAATGCTATAGTGTCTGTAAAAATAGGCATTTTCAACATTAACAGTCAAACCTGAAACAAGGAAAAAGAGACAGTATTTCAAGACCAAGGGGAACAAAGAGCTACTAAGCTTGGTGTGACATAACCAGAAACCATAAAGACTAGGGTCCTAGGTGCTAAGGTAACTTTAGAGTCACTGAATAATTTACAGCCACAAATGTATTACTAGGTTATTGCTTAAACTTGACTATGGCAACCAGTTACTGAGATGGGCCCTAATAATCTTACCCCCCTGTTATTCATGTGCTGTAGTCTCCTCACACAGAATCAGGGCTGGTCTGGTGTGACTGATGGAATACAGTACAAGTGAGGGTGTTTGACTCTTAAAGCTAGGCCACAAAAGGTATCAGAACTTTATCTTTGATGTTTTTGATCATGTGCTCTGGAGAAAGCCTGATGCCATACCATGAGGATGCTCAAGCAGCCCTGTGTGTCTGTACATAAGAACAGGATCCAAGACACTAATCAAAAGCCAGTAAAATGAGAAAGTTACCCTAGAAGCAGATCTCCCAGCCCCAAATAAGCCTTAGATAACTATAATCAATCAGCTGAAAGACCCTGTGCCTGGGTAGCTCCACCGAAAAGAATTCCTCACCTACAGAAACTGTGAGAAATAATAAATGATTATAGTTTTTAGCCACCAAATCTTAGAATGATTTTTTAAAATAAAGCAATACTTACTGGAATATTTAGATTTCTTCAAATTTTCAAACATTTTCTGCCCTCAGGGATGTTTACCCTTTTTGCGAATAGGAAAGAAATGTATAAAGGTAAGGGATGCAGATGTCATGGGCTTAGCCAGTCAGATGAGCCAAGTCAACACTGGATGAAATGACAAGTGTCTCAGACAGATGGCCTGTCATGGATCCCATCATTTTTGTGACCTTACAAAACATTTGCAAAACTGTCTCTTCACATGCAAAAATAATAGGTTAATTCATAACAGGTCCTAAAGCTGCTTTTGTTGAAAAGCACTAACTCCTTACTTGGGCCTAGAATTAGCTAAAAGCTGTGAAAAAGCTTGGCATCTCTGTCTCCATTTTGAATTTGTCTTTGTTTCTAAGTCATTCTCTCTTCAGTCAATTTGCAATCACTTTGGGTTCCAGGAAGGACAGAACTGATTGACATCTTTATTACAAGGGATGAAAACTACCTCTTGAGGAACAGCAGAGCCTTGTAGGACAGACCATCCTCCAAATGAGGACAGTTACCTATAATGATGAGGCTGCACCCCAGAGTAGGAGTAACCAGATTGTTCTTCTGTGATGACACCAATAATTTCTTTGGAACCCTCAAAGAACAAGGACTGAAATAATAATTAACCAGACCATACCTGTGACTTGGACTGTTTAATTATGCATACATTCAGTTCCCTGCCCAAATTGCATGTTTAAACCCAAAGCTCATGTCTGTACCACAGTGACAGCTCAAGAAGGGTTGGAGTGCTTTCTTTGCCTCTTTCCACTGCTTCTCTGCCCTTCACCATTATGGTCTCTTATTTGGTGTACATGGCCAAGTGGTTGGACCTGAAATGTAGAACCTCAGGAGTTTGAGCCTGGGGCCTAAAAATTCTGATTTCAAATTCAGCAAACAAACAAACAAAACATGTTAAATTAAAATTTAGGGACTGCGTCAACACAAGTGGTTGATTGAATGAATTTTTTTTTTTTAGAACTCATCATTTGGGCTGGTGGAGTGACTCAAGTGGTAGAGCTCCTGTCCAGCAAGTGTCGGGCCCTGAGTTCAAACCCCAGTATCACAAAAAACAAAAACAAATACACAAAAAAACCCCCCAAAACAAAAAACCTCAACCTCATCTTTTGGCTAAGCATAGGATGCTCTGAGGCTCAAATTTTAAAGCTTGAAGACATAGATTCTCTTTAGTCTAAGGAGGGAATCCTAGGTGTATTTTTGGGGGGAGATGGGTGTTTCAAAAGTAATTCCAGAAGTAATTTGGAATAATTTCTGCTGGCTTTAGTGGAATCTGTGATTATGGATCTGGTGACAGGAACACACTGTGTTATGTTAGAATTATAAACTGGAACTTCATATGTCTTTCTTGAAGATTTCCCTTTCACTTGAAAAGCTGACCTATTGTGTATGTACACAAAGGCCCTTTGCCTTTGGCCTTCCTGGGAAGTGATCTGCCAGTTCACGAAATACTTTTCTACTACATGGCTCCAAGGAATTAAAAACATGTCTGTTCATCTGTTTGAAGCCCTCCAAAGTTCTGGGTTTCTGTGCTCACTTTTGACTCTTTCACTCCGACCTAATAGTCTACTCTTAAGTGTATTTCTGAAAGAATGTTTAGACATCTGTATGAAGGAGAAGATTCTTTAATCTCTATAATTTTCATCAATAGAGTGTCATTCTTCCAGGAATTACTCTTCTTCCTTATGGCCTTGAACATGACTTGCCTTCTGACCTACTAGGTCAGAGAAGCAGAAAAAGGCCTTACCTCTACTTGCATTTTTCAAGTCACTCCTATACTCCTATAACATCTTAATGAGACCATCCTTTTTTTTTGCACAGAAGCTCCTTTGACCTTCTGGGCACCTACTCTAATAAGTTGTGGCTCTTGTTCATTAGAACATTCTTTTTCCTAATATCTAGTCTAAACTTTTCCTTCCTTAGCTGAAGGCTTTTTGTCCCCCATTTTTGAAATTACAAGTGATTCCCTTTCCTCACTGAAGACTAAACTTTCTACCTAATGGCTAGAATGTCAAACAAACATTAATCTTGTCTCCTGCCTCTTTACAGATGGAGGAATGCCCAAAAGCAATTTAGCTTCAGACAGCAGAAGCACTTGTGCTCTTTAGCCTCCGATTCATCTTCTCAAATCATCTTGGTTTAAGCTTTATTTCTCAAAGATGCCAACAGTATAATAATCTACCTTGAAACCTCATAATCATTCCATACTCCTACTTTTCACTTTAAATTAGGTCTCTCCTTTACATAAGCTACCTACTGTAAAAAGCATACTTATGTATTTGCAAGAGTCATTATATGCCTCAGCAATACATTATCAGGTTTGAAATTTTCTCTTCATAGATAGGTTCTACTTTAAGACTACTTAATATGCAAAAAATCCATACTTTCCAAAAAGCTATGTAAGAGGCAATTGTTCACATCCAGAAAACCTCTTCTCATTCCTTGACTCCAAACACTCATATACATGGGCCAGTCACACTGAAATTCCACCATTGGGAATGTAGCCTTTAGGGATAACTAGTTCAAGGTTTTAATGTAGATCCTCTAGGAAGACACTGGAAGTTCTTGATACTTTTTCTTTATACTTTTATTACCAAACTAAAGCGTAGGGAATGCCAACATGAAGAGTTGAAAATAGAAGGAATGCCAGTGCCTTGAATTAGAAGTCATTTTTTAATGTGAACTAATTTGACCTATCCTTAAGATAGTGATTTTTAAGATCATTGAATTCTGAGTTTTTAACTAATGATGATTTTAATGGGGAAGACGATAATGGTAGAGGATCTGGGCAGAGTGTGGTTATAATGAATGCAAGATGATTTTCAAGTAAGTGCAAAACTGACCAGTAAAAGATACTGTGATAATGAGGTGGGGAGAATTAAAAGGCAAAAGAATTGCCTGGAAGAGTATCTTCTTTCCAACCTAATTTGTGTCAATTATGCCCTCCCTTATTCTTCTACTGCATGCACTTCAAAGTATTTCAGAAATTATGTTGAAATTACTGGTTTCATGCCCAGCAAACTCCTTGAGGACAGGGACAGTATTTGGGAGAGGGGGTGGGAATATGTAATGGGATTTATGGAGGCCTGGAGGAATAGGAATAGAAATAAATTTCATAATACCAGCTGCAGAAAGTAAAGCCCAGTGAAAATTCAAACAAAATACTCTGTTAGCTAAGATTTTCAGTTATACACATTAGAAAGTAGAGAGTACCACAGGAAGTTTTGTGCTCATGCAAATGGGGGTAAAGGGGTTGGGAGGCATTGCTCCAGATGTTGGGAGTCAAACCTTACAGTAGAAGAAGAAAGAAAGGAATTAGATGGTCCAGAGAAGATAAATCAATTCAAATGATCTGTTGAGAGAAATGGTGAGGATGATAGTGATGGTAGCAGCAACCAACATTTTCTAAGAATTTGCTCTGTGCCAGGCACTGTGTTGAATTTTTATTATTATTCTCACTTCCCAGATTAAAAAAAAAATCTGTAAGGCTTAAAGGGGTGAAGTAAATTGTCCAAGGTGGCAGAACTAGGAAAGAGATGAGACAGAAATGAACTCTGGCATCCTCACTAGATAAAGGGACTTAATTTCCCTTTATTCCTGCTGAAGTAGGTCTATACAGGTTGCAAAATTCACCATTTGAAGGACTTGTTTTTTGATTGTTCCTTTAATAATTGTATCATCAACACTTTCCTATGGATGTGGATAACTTCCACACCTTGTGAAATGTCTGCTGTGTTAGTTAGCTTTCTGTGACTGTGACCAAATTACCCAAGAGAACAACTTAAAGGGGGGAATTATTTATATTGGCTTATAGTCTCTGAGGTTTCAGCCTACCATGGTAGGAAGGGCAAGACAGAGCAGTTTCTATCAGGGGGGTCAGGAAAATGAGAAACTCAATGCCTGTGCTCCTGGCCTTTTCTTTTTTCCCCTTTTATTCTCTCTTGGTCCCCCAACCTATGGGATAGTGCTGCTCACATTATGGGTGGATCTTCCCCCCTTAGTTACTCTTCTCTAGCAACTTCTCTAGAAACCTGTGCTTTCACAGACATACCTAGAAGTATGTCTCTTCGGCATGTCTTAGTCCAAATTGGCAATCAAGATTAACCATCTCATCTACGTGTGCTTTAAGACTGTATAGATTGCAGCTACAAATGTTCTACAACTTGTCCTACAAGTGTTTGCTTATAGCAGTACACTGAGACTTCACGTCTTACCCTCAACTTATTCCAGTGGTGCATTGGCAGATACAACCTGCCCAAGTGATGACAGGCAAACACATGATTTTGAGAACATTTTTGACAACAGTAGATGTAGCAGAAAGTTTAACAACTGATTCTCATGTCTATGTTGTCACACGAAAACGTAAAGAAAGAAAGAAAGAAAGAAAGAAGAAAAGTCCCCAAAGTAGGAAACCTAACATTCGAGAATCAGCTTTCCAGCTGCCTTTAAAATAGTTTGGCATTTCCTTATGGATGTCTCTCAGAATTTCCTCACATAAGATGTCTTCTTTGAATACATTGAATAAAATTAAGGAAGCAGTCCTATAGAAAAGAATTATTTTTTATGTTTTGGTTTCTAACATGTTATTAAATAAAATTTTATGCTTCATTTCGTATTTTGGCCAGTGTTATTTAAAATATTTTCTACAGAAAAATAGGCACCTGGCCCTTAAAATCAAGAGAGCTAGCATTGCATTGCTTCTTAGGAAACAATGGTGTAGTTTCCATAAATGACCTATTATGAGACCAGGGACTGATTGTCTTTGCTGCCAGGAATAGGACATTATTTGATCTATGGTAAAAATGTTGTCATGCTTTTGGGGATAGTGGTATAGCCTGGGTTCCTTTGAAACAGCCAAACACTAAGGCCTGCATGCAAATAGTTTATTCCTGTGAAGGACGGTGGGAGAGGGGGGTAAAACAGAGAAGAAGGGAAATAATTTTCTTCAGACTGAATAATTTCCTTTATTATTTTTTGTAGCCAGTCTGCTGGTTTTGATTTGTTCAAGGTTTAAGCCTTGGTGAAACATCTGTTAATAACTTAATCATAGCCTTTTTAAAGGCCAATTTAATTTAGAGAAAATCATCTTGTAAGTGGCCTAATGGGGCATGGTGATGGAAAGAATCTCTATTTATTCTAAGTCTACTAATTTTTGAGTAAATTTAGATGCTACAAGTTGACTGGGTGACTCAATACATTACTTCCTGGTTTGAGGTCTCCATCCATTCATAAGACTATGATTAGAAATTAGTGCTAACACTTTGAAATAATGAAAACCACTCTGGACCAATTTAATAAATTTAGAGGATATTTTGTTTGAAAGTGTTTTGTGAGTTACAAGGATAAACAACATGATCAAAATAAAAATCATTTATGGTCCTGATGACATCAAATCTTATAAAATGGGATAGACTCAGTAGAACTGAAAAGACTTCATGAAGTTCCATTCTGTCCAAATTCTAAGAGATCCCTACTAAGCACATACACAATTAGACTCTTCTGAGCGTTAGACATTTTCTCTTTTGGAAGGTCATCGCATGGCTCAACTCAATTCTATTTTTAAAAACAACATATAAAGTGAGAAATGCTGTTTTCATGATTTGAAAGGCTTTAGCATTTTAATTTATGAAATCATCTAATTGCTTTCATTTTTCCATTCTTGGTCCTGTTATTCATCTCTTGCAATTGTTAAGAGACAATTATTCAAAACTGCAGCCAAAAGCCTGACATAGCCCATAATAAAAATTGCTTCATTTTTTTCCCTCAAATATATTATCTGATTTTTCTCTAAGGATAAATGGGATGGATTTCAGAACAAATGCTTCAACTGATCCCATGAAGTAAGGACTCTTAGAGACTACCCTTAGGCTCTGTATTACAACAAATAACCCAGTTATTTAAGGTAGTCTTGTATAGGGGATAATGGGAACACAGCAAAGCCAAAAGCTTGTGGGAAAAACTTGGTGTGATATTGAAGTTTTTACTCACAACAGTAAATCATATTGAAAAATGCCTACGGGTCAGAGCAGGAGAACAACTCTGAAGATATTAATCACATGGGAAGTGCTCATCTTAATGGTGAAACAGTGCCAAGACAGATTCAGTGGCCATGAGAAAGCTGTGGAAATGAGGAAGCTTCAGAGGTTAAAGAATGTGATGTGTACAATTTACTTTCAAACAAAATAAAAATAATTAGATGCATATAAATGGCCATATAGATGTGACAGAGAAGACAACAGGAGAGAGGGAGAACAGAAAAAAGAAAGGACGTGCAATTTGTAAAGCAGATGGGGACAATATGCTAACAATAGATGGCATTCTCTCTCTCTCTCTCTCTCTCTCTCTCTCTCTCTCTTTCTGCAAGTACCAGAGTTTGAACCCAGGTCCCTGTGCTTGCCAGGCAAGCACTCTACCACTTGAATCATATCTTCAGTCACCCCCCCTTTTATTTGCTTTGGCTATTTTTGAGAAAGGGTTTCACTTTATTCCCTGGGCTGGCCTGGAGCCTGATCTTCCTGTTTATGCTCTGGCATAGCTGGGATGACATGACAGACTCAAGCCAATACACCTTTTATTGTTTGAGGTGGGGTCTTGTGAAGTTTTTGCCCAAGCTGGCCTGAAATTGTGATTCTTCTAATTTTCACCTCCCAAATAGCTAAGATTACAGGCTTGAGCTACCATGATCAGCCTTTTTATTTTAGTTTTTTGAGACAGGGTCTTGTTATGTGACTCAGGAAAGCCTTGAATTTGTGATCCTCCTGCCTGAGTTCTGGAATTACAGGCATAACCCACCACATCGAGCTCTTGCAGCCTTTCTGAAAGCTTGAAATTATTTCCACGTTTTTCACAAAGTGAAAAAAGAAAGTACCCAAACACGCACACACACATGCACAGAGACCAAGGGCAACTTATGTCCGGTGGTACTGCCTAAGTCATGGCTCTGTCATCGTTGTTCCACCTCGTCTAACTCCCTCAGGAATGCCTTTGGCACTGGTCAAATGACCAAGCCCCTCATGATGCCTCTGAATTAAAGGAATGTCATGTTTTCTTCATTCTCTGTTTCACTCTGAAGTCCACGATTCCTATGACTTCAGAGAACATGAATTGAAAAGACAGAGGCTGTCCTTCTGCAGTGCAGAGCACGCCTGCCAAATGTGCTATTTGTCAATGCATTGCTGGGGACTGAGTCCCTAGTTGCTCCCTGCCCCACCACCAAGCTTTCAGGACCTTGTTGTGGGCTTCCCTTACTTAGCCTAGACATCTTTGTTAATGGCCCGGAAGGTAGAAGTACCCTTCTGCCTGCTCTCTGTGATGGGCAGTTTGAATGCCTCTTAGGTTTTCCAGAAGGAGAAAATTTGCTAGATTTTAAGTTCTTGAACACAGTTGTTCAACTTATATTAGCTAACTGACTACAAATTTGCTTTGAAAGAAGCCAAACAAGTGTGAATGTATTATATAAAATGTAAATGTCACTTTAAAATGGATCAATTCAATACAAAGTACATGATGGCATTAAGGCAGTGTAGAAGAGTCAAAAGGAAGCTTGGATCAGAATAATAACGGGACCTCTTCTACTTTAATGTGCATACAATTCCCCAGGGATCTTGCTTAAATGCAGGTTGCAACTGGAAGTCTGAGGGTCCAACCTTAGATTCTGCATTTCTAACCAACACTAGTGCTGTTGGTCACCCAATACTGAGCAGCAGGTGCCATGGTGCCCCAGAGAAGGGAGGGCTCACTGTCACCTGGAGAGCTGCATGGAAGAGGAAGATTCTAGTTGGGCTATGTATGGAGAGCCTGAGAGTACAGGTAGATGATCAAGGAATTTATTGAACAAAACATGGGTCCTAGATTAAATTTCTAGGAGAGTTCTCAGCAGGATACCACTGGAGCAGTTTTTGTGTGGTGGAGAGAAGCAGGTAGGTTCAGAATGGAAGCTTTGAATACTGGGCTAAAGCACATGAATTTTATATTCTGGGCAACAGAAAGACAGGGAAGACGTTAGAGAAGAGGATGATGTGACAAAATCTATTTGAACAAGGCTTTGCCAGATGTTTACACTTCCACAGGACACCATCATTATAATCCCTTTTCTGTGAGTGGTGTATTTGGAAGAATGCTCAAAGCTACAGAGGAGTCATTTAAGGAGATCTCTCTTCTAAACAGTTTTTGGCTCCAAAGTCTTTTTCTTAGATCCTGCCAGATGGCTCATTGTTAGTGGCAAGATTTAAATTCATTATGCTCAAGGTAAATTAGGCACACGATCAACATTTGGTTAGGTGCAGTTGAACTCAAATCAGAGTTCAGAGACAGACTGAATATCTACAGAAGAAAGACTGAAAATCTATAAGCATGGGATGAAAAAAGATTTAGAATCATTTGGAAATCCAGGTGTAGTAAGAATTTGTGTTGTTCATTCAAAAACAAAGTCTGTCTCTCATATAAGTAGGGATACAACATAAACAGTTTGTAAAGTGGTTTCATAGCTCTTTGGCTGTTGTTGGCTACTGAACCCCTTCAAGAAAAACAACAGACATATGACACAGTACTAACTCCTTAGCTACAGCTGTAAAAATGGAAATTGACCTTAATCATATTTTCTGTTTCCAAATTTCCCCAAATTGTCTCCCTTATGTTTCTATGTGTGACAAAGGTGGGTTGCAGGTCCCTTTTAGGTACCTCTAGAATAGACAGCATTTGTTATGGGCTTAACTGTGTCTCCTAAAAACTCATACCTTGAGCTACCCCTAGTACCTCAGAGTGTATTTAGAGGTATGGCATTTAGGGAGTAATAATAGTAAAATAAGATCATTAGGGTAGAGCCTATAAAATATGACTGGTGTCTCCATAAGAAAAGAAAGTTTGGACATACAGCCCCAGAGGGAAGACCACGTGAAGACACAGGGAGAAGACAGCCATCTATAAGCCAAGGAAAGGGCCTCAGAAGAAACTAATCCTGCTTACACCTTGACAATGGACATCTTCCCTCTAGAGCTGCAAGAAGACAGATTTCTGTTGTTTAAGCTAGCCACTCTGTGTTGTGTGGTACTGACAGCCCTAGCAAATGGAGACAGCAACATTTGCCCTTTTTCTCTCCCCTTGATCATCCAGCTAAATAAATGTTTAGAACATTGCCATGAACAAGATGCTGTGCTGGGCACAAAGGGTGATAGAAGTATAAGGTAGAGAGAAACATGGGACCTAGGCATGCTTTTAAGAAGGGGCACAAGTGAGGGACACAAACCACACACTCATTTTAATATGAATATCTTTTGAATGCTAATAATACATAGCCATATTTATTGCTTCATTGCTTCATTACCCATTCAACAAATGCTTAATGCACAACAACTTGTGTCCATTGCTGTTCTAGATTCTGGAATATTATAGTGGATAAGTAATGAGCCTGTGCTACTTTATGGGGGACATGTATACACACACACACACTCACACACACGCATATATGCATATATTCTGGTTATAAACGTGTTTGGGGAAAACATAAAGCAGATTAAGGGAACAGACGGAGACAGCATGAAGGAGGTATGACTAGAGGGATGAAGGCCAAATAGTGTGTTATTTGAGCAGAGATGAGCAGATAAATGAGAAAATTGGACGTGCATGTTCTAAGCTCTGTGTAAGATAGGAAGATTCAAGGAAGATGGGAAGGTGGACATTAAACTGCAAACTTCAACATAATTTTCAGCATAATTAGATGTCATAATCAGGCCATACATAATTTAGTATTCATAGTTGATAATAAATATTTGCCAGGAATATTTGGGGGAGCAGCAAGTCCTTTTAAGTATCAGAGTGATTTTCTAACTGAACTGTGCTTGCCTGGGGTTCCATGATGCCCTGACATGGACAGCTGAGGGGTTATGGGGAGATGTATAGAGGACAGATCACACAGGGCTCCAGGCCCTCTCCCAATGTTTCAGCAAATGTTTCCTCTGTTTTCCCTACTAAATGTCTATAGACATTTATTTATAAGCAAAGGAACATGCTACTTGTAAACCTTTGAAAAGCACTCAGCTGGGGAGTGAGGACATTTTCTTTTTCTCTGCAAATTAAGGGGGAATAGAATTTAAGTGAGAAATCAGGTGTCATGAAAGAGAACAGCATTCTTTTTTTTTTCATTTTTCTTTTATTATTCATATGTGCATACAAGGCTTGGTTCATTTCTCCCCCCTGCCCCCACCCCCTCCCTTACCACCCACTCCCCCCCCTTACCACCCACTCCCCCCCATCCCCCCCCTCAATACCCAGCAGAAACTATTTTGCCCTTATTTCTAATTTTGTTGTAGAGAGAGTATAAGCAATAATAGGAAGGAACAAGGGTTTTTGCTGGTTGAGATAAGGATAGCTATACAGGGCATTGACTCACATTGATTTCCTGTGCTTGGGTGTTACCTTCTAGGTTAATTCTTTTTGATCTAACCTTTAGAGACCAGCATTCTTATGCTGCAATACAAAACTACAAAATAGGGGCCATCCAACATCACTTACTTTACCATTTTAACCAAATCTGAACATGAAAAGAACAAGGTTTCAGAAAGGGGTTAAATGCACATTACTTATTTGTCAAAATCTCATGAAAACACCACAATTTAGGGTTTAAAGGCCCAGTGTGAGCTTAAAATGGTTATCTTGCTTTCATTGTGTAGTCATTAGCTCCTGTATTAGGGTTGCTGAGAATGAAAATGATCAGAGGCCTGTAAGCATTCCTTCCATAACATTTTATCTTAAAGGAAAGTGGTTTGTTTTACAGAATAGGAAAAAGGGCCAAAAGGGAAGTTGAATGTGGCCAGTGTTGGTGCATGCATTCCAAGAAACCTGGAATGAATTCAGAATCCAGCAAAACATTTTTACACATCTCCTCAGCCTTACTTTATCAGTGCATTTTAAAAGAATCATTAAAAAATACTGTTTACTACATCTGTTAGACAGAAGATATGACAAAACGGATAGCCATTAACGAAACTTAACTCATTTGTATTCATTTAACTAGTCTGATTTTCAAACCTTTTGGCTAAATGTGGACTTCCAGAAGGCAGAACAGAATTATATCTTTCACTTGCCTACTTTCTAATTAAATCAGAAGAAACATGCAGGACAAACATTAACCATCACTAAGGAATAACCTCATGGCTCCAAACAGCACAAAGCCATGTAGCAGGAGAGTAATTTATGGATCATTATGAACAAGATGGTATTCAGTTGTCCTCCACAGAACTGTTCTTTGAATGTTGAGGTATGTGTGTTCCTATCATCACAATGAAATCTGCTTAGAGATCAGCCTAAACCTCTTACATGCACATTTTCTTTCATTAAAGAGAACACAACTACACAGCAGAGTTTGATTTTACTTAGCATGGTGTTAATCAAGACAAATGAATACCTGGCCAAAAAAGAAGTTACTTTTGTTTCCAATTATAGATGAGTATATTTTTTCCCATGAGCTCTGGTCATACTGTAACTGGAGTTCTAAGTTACAAGCCCAGCTCCAGGGGTTCCACACACATGTCTGGCCACTTGCCTCCATATGCCAAATGAAGAAATGAGTAGTAGTAATGGCCAGAGAAGTCACAGGCAGGCCATGGAAGAGGCAAAGTAAGCTTATCAGCCCATTGTTTTTTGGAGGGTTGTAGAGATATAAGCTTTAGGTTTAAATAGAGGAAGAGGGCAGGTGTTGAGAGGTATATACAATTATTAAGTAGTTCTGGTCACAGGGTGGCCCAATGGTCAAAGGTGATTCAGTTGCTCCTTATCTCAGGATTGGTCAGGTGAGGACTTGTTACAGTAAGGGAGTCATTGTTGCTTGGCAGGTGGTAGCTATGTCTCCTGCCATAGGATATTTATTCATCAGTTCTGTCCTTCCTGGATTCTAAGGTGATTGTAGAGGGGAGAGAGACTCAGAGTAAAAGAGACAGATACAAAATGGAGGCAGGGTCAAGTTTTTGTCTGTTTTTTAGTTATACTTTGGACATTTGTAGTCCCAAGTGGGGAGTCAGTGCTTTTCAGAAAAAAACATTTTTTTAAGTACCTGTTGTAATACTTACTTTAATTGTGTGGTAGAATCTCATGACATTCATTCTTGGAATGGACATTCATGCCTAGATTGTTCTAGTCCTTGTTTTCTCTTGTCTGAAAAATCCACAAGTTGTAGATAACTATGGAGATGAGTGGTATTTAAGTAAGCTCTATAGTTAAATATTCCTGCTCCATGGACATGGCTGGTCAAAGTGTAGGTTTACAAGCTGCAGCAACATATCACGGTGGCCTTGAAATACTGTTGGAAAAAGTCACGGAGAAAGTCAAAGGTGGAAGGCACTTCTAGTCTATGTGGGTGCTTTCTCATGTAGACTTTAGTCTTAGGATAAATAGTTCAAGGAAGCACTTCAGCTAGAAGTGATTTCAGTAGAGGAACATTTTCTCACAAAGAGATTTTCAGAAGAATCATGATGGTTCAACAGGATGGATGAGAAAATGATTAATCCAATTGAATTCATTTGTGTTGCAGAGTAGGAAGCTGGGGATGCAGGAAGATTGGTGCTTTCCAGATAACATTGTATAATACTGACTAGGGGAGAAAGTGAAACCAAACCATCTCCAACATTGATATTTTTATATGTATCACCACACGGCCCATTTGTAGTCCTTACTTTATAGCTTTATTGAGAAATCTAAAAATAAGAGGACTCAAAATGCTATTTATTATATTTGTATATCATGATGCAGATACATTTGCTTGATGAACAAGACCAGTGATCATTCTTCCAGGATTTCCTGAAAGCAACTTAGACCCATTTCTATATTTGAATCTTGAGTTTTGGAAACACATAAAACATATATTTGCAAAATAAATATGCTGTAATATAGTTAGAGAATTTCTTAGCCTACCCAAAAAATGTGTGACTGTCTAGCACAGACAGGCATCTGTGTCTTTACCATCTGCAAACTACTCCGGAGAACTTTATCATGGACTTGCTAGTTGATCTTGTCTAAGTCAGCAGACTCGCTATGTTTTTTCTTTCCCTCTATAAAATCAGGCACCATGTCGAGTAACAAAATGGGAAAATTTATAAAGATTTTGGGATTATACAAGTCTTTGAAAATGATAGAAAGTGACCTAGGTATCTGTAGTTATAATCTGCACAATTGAGGATATAAATTGTCTAATCCAATTATCTTTAAGACTGCCTTAAAAAACTGGAAACATTCTCTCTATCCATTCCTCAAATGTTCCATCCATAGGTTATGTCCTATTACTACCCCAATTCCTTTTCTTTTTGCTTCTCTTGTTATCTCCTTGTTACCTTAGTAATGCATTGCCAAGGAATGGTTTTTCAGGAAGCTTTGTTTGAATGGATTCAATTCTGGGCAGCCTAGTGTCCCTCATCTCCTCCTTTACCTCCTAGAGTCCCTCATATTTTAGGGAGACAAACTGAAAGCTGCCCACAGGGTAAGGCAGAAAGAGCACCAGTGCCACCACCTGGATGCAGGGAGAATGAAGCATCACACATAAGAGAAGAAGAAAGGACTTGCCCAAGAGTGAACAAGTTATAGTGCTAGATTCTTTGCCCTTTCCTTTCATTTCCTGGTTATAATTTCTTTGTTTTTCTACTTTTGTTCATTTCTTTTTATATTTACTACATACATATGTAGATGCTCCCTCAGTTCTACTTACCACTCCCTGTTTAGGAAGTGGTCCAGAGAACTGTGAGGGGTCTACCCTATGCTGAGAGACTAGAGAGACCAGAATTAGATCACCCTTTGGAGAACTCATCTGAAGAGCTTTCTGGTTAACCAGACACAGGTTATATGTTCTCTTGAATACACAGGAAAAACTTCTTAGTGAAATTGATTTTTCTGCTGTTAGAGTTTAATTAAATTCTAACACATCATTATCCCTGAATTAAGGGGATAGTGTCCACAATTTTCTCCCTCTATGAGAAAAGAAAGACAATAAACAGCACGTCCTCATTGCCTTGTAACATGTGAACTGTGCAGTATTCCATGATACAGCGTTCTCTTATATGTCATATGACTCTGTAGACTGACAAGGGATGTAGGATTACTGACTACCACTGTTCTTCAGAGTAAGAAATAGGCAGGAACAAAAGCCTTCCCAAGTGGACTTTCTTGGCTTCCATAGAGACTTTTCACTAAATGGGCTAGGAGAATGGTTCAAGTAGTAGAGTATCTATCTAGCAAGTTCAAGGCCCTGAGTTCAAACCCCAGTACTGCCGAGAGAGAGAGAGAGAGAGAGAGAGAGAGAGAGAGAGAGAGAGAGAGAGAGAGAGAGAGAGAGAAAGACTTTGTTCAAACCCCAGTACTGCCGAGAGAGAGAGAGAGAGAGAGAGAGAGAGAGAGAGAGAGAGAGAGAGAGAGAGAGAGAAAGACTTTTTCATTAGACATTTAGTTCCAAAATCTCTAGCATCCACAGATGGTTATCCAAGTCATACAGGTCACTCATCAGGAGTCTGGCAATTGTTCTTGGCACCAGTGTAGAAAAAAAGAGGATGGGACCAGCTAGGGTTTCTAAATTAGTTTTTATTTTAGTAGTTTAGATGACCACTTCTGATGGAGACTATTCATTTTTTGTAATTTATTTCAGGCTTCCATGGATACCAAGAGTGCCCTGGGGATAACCCGGGGGCCATAGGTTGTGGCTGAGGGATGTTGGAGCAGCTTGGGCGGGGACACCCCTATTAGTTACAGGAGCTTTACCTTTCTCCTCTTTCTACATTGATATTCAGAAGTAGACTGATTGTGAAACAACATTTCTGAGGATTTTTATAAGTATAGATAATTATATCTGACAGAATCAATGCTAAGAATGACTGAGATCCCTAACAAGAGCTGTGAGACTGGTCCAATGACTCCGCCTTTGACAAACGGTGGTAATCCATTTCTAGCATGTCAGTGTCCAGGAGTCCAGTGCTCCTTAAATATTTTAAGTGGTTCATTTGCTTTTGTTCAGATTTTTAAAAATTCTAGATTGGGCTAAGGATCAATTTCTTTTATGCTGATGGTTTTTAGAAGGGACTTAGTTTTTTTTTTTTCCTGAGGAGTTAAATAAAATCTGAAATTCAGTGCTCTCTTTAATAAATGAGCCCTAAATACATTTTTTTCTTTTTACAGTACTGGGGTTTGAGTTCAGGGCCTCATACTTGCCAGGCAGGTGCTCTATCACTTGAGTCACTCCAGCCCTTTTTCTTGTGTTGAGTATGTTTGAGATAGGGTCTTGGGAACTATTTGCCAGGGCTGGCCTCAAACTGTGATCCTCCTGATCTCTGCCTCCTGAGTAACTAGGATTACAGGTGTGAGCCACCAGCACCCAGCTCCAAAGACTTTTATTTTGAGTTAGAATCCTTCTTTTGAATCATTTATCCCACCCACTGCAAGGTTGGGTGCATAATACATGTTCAATAAGCACTTCTGAGTTGAGCTGACTTTTTAAAATTTTAGAATTGAAGAGAGCTAAACTGAAGATTTCAGAAATAACAACTATCACATAACAAACAATGTTAATCTTTGAAAACTTGTTTAGAGCATTTCTGATTACAGGAAGGAGATGGCTGTGTCCTGGGGTATTCCTCCCTTCCTCCCCCTCCTCCATTCTTCTCCTTCTCATCCTCTTTTTACTCTTCCTCCTTCTCCTCCTGTCATTCTTCTCTCCCTGTCCTCCTTCTCTCCCATCCCTCCTCCTCTCTTTTATCTGTCAAGAACTGACGTGGTCTTTGCTCAGGGCTGAGAACTTAAAATTTTATTCTTTATAATATAACCATTGTATTAGTTTTTATAAAACTAACATGCTGCTGAAATAAATTTCAAACTATCTTGAAGTGTAAAAGATAAAAGCCACTCTTCATTCTTTTTGTTCCTATTCTATGCAGCCACTATCCATTCTTTGGAAAGTGTCCTTCCTTACCTACCTTTGCATGCATTAAGGTATCATTTATAAGTAACGGAACTCACCCATTTTAAGTATGCAGTTTGGGATGAGTGTCGGTAACTATAGAAAACCATGTAAAACACCACACAATGAATATACAGAACATCACCACCATCACACACTTTTTTTGGGGGTGGGTGGGACTGGGATTTGAACTCAGGGCTTCACACTTGCAAAGCAGGCACTCTACTTGAGTAGAGTCACACCTTCAGTCCACTCCATCCATCACCACAGAAAAGTCTCTCTGTCTCTTGGAGTCAACCCTCTTAATACCATCCTCATGCAATCAAGGTTTTGTTTTGTGCCATTATAATTTTGCCTATTCTAGAGTTTTAAACAAATGGAATGATAGAAACAGGAGTATTTTATATTTGTCTTTTCTTCACACAGATAATGGTTTTGAGTTCCACTTATGTTGTTGTAGGTATTATTAGCCAATTTCTTTTTATTGCTGGTAAACAAGAATATCAAAGTTGGGTATTTAGTGTTTTCAGTTTGGGGGTATTGTGAATAATGCCCTCTGAACGCTTTCATGCAAGTCTTTTTGGAGACATGTATTTCACATTTCACTGTTGCTGGCAAAATAGTATGATGTGAAAACGCCAGACAATTTCCCTAAGTAGTGATACCATTTTGCATTCCCACTAGCAATTCATGAGAGGTGGGATTGGTTTGCATCCTTGTCAACACTTTCTGTTGTCAGTGTTTCTAGCTGGTTTCTATGGTATTTCATTATGTTTTTAATTTGCATCTCCCTGGTAACTACTAATGTGCAACATACTTCATTTGGTTTTAGTGATCATTTGTGTAACTTCTTTTTTATTATTAGCATATATTAGTTGTACAGTGGGGTTTCATTGTGATATTTACATATGTGTTTAAAATATATCTTAATTAAATTCACCCCTTCCATTCCACCTTCTTAGAACGATTCCAACAAGTTTCATGTTCCATTTTCATACACATGTACAAAGTCCATCGACCATATTCTCCCTGCTTCATCCTCTCAGTTTACCCTCCCCCTCCTACTGGTATCCATCCCCAGACAGGACCTGTTTTATCTTCCTGCCCTTCATTTTTTAAGTGTTTATTGATTAAGGGTTTCTTCTTTTGATGTGACTGTCCAAATCTTTTTCAAATTTTTATCAAGTTGATTTAATATTGAGTTGTAGGAATTCTTTATGTAATTAGAATACAAGCCCCCTCTTTTTTTCCCCCAGTATGTGGTTTGTCTTTTTGTTTTCTTAATTATCTCAAAGAATAAAAGTTTTAAATTTGAATGAGGTTCATTTTATTTTATATGTCATAATTCTATCTGTATAATTTATTTATACATCCTTTAAGTATCATGCTGAAATCATGCTTAAATGATTAAAGGAATATTTTCCTGACTGAATATTTTCTCCCAGAAGCTTTATAACTTTCTATTTGTGCTTCACTTTGACTTAATTTTTATAGTAGTGAAAGATATGGATTAAAGTTCTTTTTCATTTCTTCCATAGGATATCTACTTGCTGCACTATTTGTTGAACATATTGACCCTGAATTGCCTTTGCACCTTTAAAAATAATTAATTGACCAAATATGTATGGGTCCTCCATTCAGTTTAGTTGACCTACTTTTCTCTCTTTACACCAATACTTACACTGTCTTAATCATTGTAGCTTTAAAATAAGTCCTCAAACAAGGCCATGTGAGCCTCTAAATTTTGTTTTCTTTTTCAACATGATGTAGGCTCTTATTTTTAATATGAATTTTAGAATTGGCTTGTTGATTTCTACACAAGGGATTTATGAGATTTTCATTGTGATTATATTAAGATACATATAAATATTTGGGGAGAATTGATATTATAACTAGATTGATTCTTCCTGCCCACAAAGATAGTGTATTTATTATTTATTCTTTAACTTCTCTTAACAATATTTATAATGTTTTATATACAGATTCTTTGTGTCTTTCTCAGATTTATCCCTGAGAATTTTTTATTTTTGATACTTGTGGTTATTTCAATTTTTGATTATGCATTCCTAGAATATACAAAAGAAATATCCTTTTTTTTGGTATCCAGGAACTTTGTTATGACTTAATAGATCAAGTGCCTTTTGATGTATGTTCAATAGAACTTCCCACCCCTCCGCCTCCTCCTTCTCTCTCTGTTTCCCTCTCTCTCAGTGCTGCACATCAAGCTGGGGCCCTGAGCATACTAGGCAAGTGCTGAGCAACATCCAACTCTCCACAGGATTCCCTACATAAGACCAGGTTGTTTGTGACTAAAGATGGCTTTGCTTTTTTCCCCCAATATGGGCACCTTCTATTTCTTGTTCTGTCGTTATTGCATTGGCTACATTCTCCAGTATAATGTCAATCAGGATTGGTGAGAGGGAACATTCTTCCTTGATATGAAAAGGACAGTGCTTAGTTTTTTCTGTCATGTATAATGTTAGCTATAGAATTTTCATAGGTCCTGTTTTAGTCTGTGTGTCTCTTTATAGCATTGGCTATTTATAACCCTTCTGCTCTTTTTTAACATTCTTTTGAATTATTTGAATAGTTTTCTATTCTATTTTATTTCTTTATTAGTCAGCAAATAAATTTAGCTCATATTATGCGATCATGGCCAGAAAACCAAGGAACTTTTGGATTGTAGGCATGAGCTACCACACAAGGCTATAAAGAAAACCTTTTGTCTATTTTTCAATCAGATTTTCTGGAATTCTTTGTTTTGAGACAGGGTCTTACTATGTAGCAGGCTGGCCTTTAACTAGCAATCCTCTTACCTTCACCTCTCGAGTGCTGGGATTAGTACTAGTTAGCAATCTATCACTATAACAAAATGTCCTACTTAGCTAGCTCACGGTTTTGGAGGTTCAGAGTCCGTGAGCAGGTGGCACGATTGGTTTGTTCTGGAGAAGATGACAGGGAATTCATGTAGAAGCAAATGGTCACCAGAACTGGAAGCAAAGGAAGAGAGAGAGAGACAGAGAGAAGTTCCATAATCCTCTTCAAGATCACAACTCCAGTGACCTAACCACTTCCCAGTTTGCTCCATCTCTTAAAGGTACCAGCACCTCCCAATAGTGCAGCTCCGGAAACCAAGCCTTTACCATGTGAATCTTTGGGAGACACACACCGTCCAAACCATAGCACCCTGCTATGATATTTATTAAGTATATACTCTGCATTATATTACAAACTAAAGGAGAAAAAGTAAGCAGGCCAATCCTATGTTAGAAAATGGTTCTAATAATATCAGAAAATTCTCAAGCTATAATATAATAAAAGGTGAAGAAAAAGCAAGTATTCAGCATTACCTCAACTGTGGAACATAACAAAAGCAAAGTATTCCAAAATGTGAACAGTAGCTATTTCTGCTCACATTTGATTTACACTAAGCATCTATTTCCTTCATAATCAGAATGAATATATACATTTATTTTTAAAAATACACCACAGCTGAGAATAGTGGCTCAAGCCTGTAATCTTAGCTACTTTGGAGGCAGAGATCAGAGGGATTGCAGTTTAAAGCCAATCCAGGTAAAATGTTCATGAGACCCCCATGTGAACCAGTGGCTGGGTGCAGTGGTACACATCTGTCATCCCAGTTACTTGAGGAAGCAGAAATAGAAGGGTGGTGGTACAGGCCATAAAGACCCTATCTCAAAATAATCAATGCAAAAAGGACTGGCAGAGGGTCTCAAGTGGTACAGCACATGCCTAGCAAGCCTGAGGCTCTGAGTTCAAACCCCAATACTGCCAAAACCAAAATAAAACAAAATTAAAAAAACAACTACCAGTAGGGTAGCTAGTGTAAAACTTTTTAGGAGTACATAAAAGGAACTCACTTTACTTGGAATTAGTCATGTTGAGTCAGAGAGCACTGAATGACCAGAACACACAATACCTAGAATTATAGCTTATGCTAGAGTTTATAAAAATTAATCTACAACAGAGATACTGGAGTATCAGAAGATAAAGGGAAAGGCAATGTAACCTGTGATTGGGAAAGGATTTTGCTGAAAACATTTGGCAGTTTTTCTAGTAATAATATTATTGTTTGCCTGATAGTCATCCTGTGTCTGCTGATGGCATTGTTCCTTAGTGACAGTGAAAGATAAAAGGGAGACAGATTTGTGATACGTAGTAATGTGGGAACGTTTTCCCTTGCCACAGAAAGAAAGACTCTCAATTGCCCTGAGTCAATTGAGAGTCTTTACTATGCCTCTGCAGAGTAGCAGGGTTTACATTTAACTTAGTTTTTATTTTTGTGGGTGTTTTGGTTATTCTTATTTGTTTTATATTTTTATTGAGGCTTAATTAATATACAACGAAATGCATAGTTCTTAGGTATTTGGTTTGATGAATCTGTATGATTGGAATAAGATTTAGAACACGAATTTATGACTTCCTTCCCATCAATTTCCTTGCTCCCTCCTCAATCACTTTCTGTCACCAGATTGATTTTGTCCTTTCTTAAAAATGGAATCAGATTGTGGTACAGAGTGACAGAAATTTGACTACAAAGTCTAAATTAAAATTTGTTGCTTAGGTAGGAATTTTGGTATGTTGTTAATCACACATGCAAACAGATAAATATTACTACAACAGTAATTGGAATGGACTAAGGTTGCTTTTGTTTTGACCTTTTGCATCTAGATGGGACATTCTGATCCATAAGATGCTACTTTCAGGATGATGGCAGCTGGGTGTGGAAGCAGGGACCCGTAGGCTCTATTCCTATAAGCTCTTTTAACTAGTTCCACAGTCTTGCTCACACTATTTTTCCTTTGTTTCCTTTAGTTCTTCTAATCTCAAAATGAACGCACCCGCCATAGCCCTTCCACACATGAATAGTGCTATAGAGGATCTTCTTTCAAGGTGCATTTGCTTCTAACTGATGTAGAAGTGGTGATCAGCATACTTTGTCTGGTTTCACTCCTGCACTGGCCTGTTCTTCCCTTCAGGGCCATACTGTCTGATTACCAACAGTTATCTCAAACATTTGCTTCACTTTCTGCTAGACAGTACCTTAGTCAGCTTTTCAAGGTAATCATGACCTTCATACTTGCCAAACCAAATATGGACTCAGTCTCTCTTAAAACACTGAAATAATAGCTAAGATGATGTCACACTATTTAATAGAACAGTATTGAAGGCTTGGAGATAACAAAAGTACAACATGGATCACCTTAGAACCAGGAAAGATACAGATTCCGTGGAGAATGAAGTTCATACAATTTTGGGTCTTCTTTAAAAAAATGAATACAAGAATATCATATTTTTGCAATTTCTAAAAACACAGGATCATTATGCAGATTGACAAGCCTCCTCCCAAAACTTTTTAAGAGGCCCTAAAATGTGAAGGACCCTGGAGATTAAGCTTCACTAGCATCATGCTCCCAGCAGTGTCCAGACCCAAACTGTGATGACTTTCATAGCTCTTGTCAAGCTTCCATGACACGTAGGCCACCTCAATTCCTAACAACTGGCATATTCAAGAATAAGCAAGAAGAGTTTTATTTTCTTTACCAGGATGTATAATAATAGGAAGATACGTTTCCTTTAAGGAGATGGTAACTTTTACCTCCAAGGTGGCCCCTATGGTGTAGACATGGCAATCACAACCATTCATAGTATATGTAGCAAAGCCTTACACCTGGATTGTAACACCTTACTGACACCATATTTGAGAAATCGTCAATTTAGCCAGTGCATTCCACATCTATGCCCAGTACAACTCAAGGTCTATTTAGGGTGAGATGAAGGACCAGGTCAACCTTATTGCTCTTCTTGACCATTGGTAATTTACCTCGTTCCTATGAGCTAGTGTTTAGGCAAGGCCATACACACTGTCTCAAGAAAAAAAGGCAATATTTTTCAACACAAGGAAATGTAAAACAAATAGAAAAAAATTAGCTGGATGTGGTGCCCACATCTGTAACCCTGGCACTTGGGAGGCTGAAGTGAGAGGATTGTGAGTTTAAGGCCAACCTAGGCCACATAGTGAGTTTTACATCATCCTTGGTTACATAGAGAGATCCTGCCTCAAACTAAGTAAATAAATAAAAATAAAAATTATCTACATCTTTGATATCATGATCTTGCTGATAGACTCATTTTCCATTATTAAACCAAATTCCTAAGGTTTCAATCTAAAAGGATTCTTCCTTCTTTCCTTCCTTCCTTCCTCCTCTCCTTCCTTCCTTCCTCCTTCCTTCCCTCCCTCCCTCCCTTTCTATTACTGGGGTTTGAACTCAGAGTTTTATGCTTGTTAGGCAGGCGTTTCTTCCGCTTGAGCCATTCTGCCAGCCCTTATAAGGAATTCTAAAAAACTGTTTATAAGGTACTGCCTTGTATCTGCTTGACAGTGATCTCTCCCAGAACAAAAGAGGCCCTTCCTGAATATAAAATGCATTTTCACCTGAAATGAGCCAGCCACTAAACATAGCAGTGCAACTTCAAAAAACATAAATTGCAGTTCTCTTCGGGCACCCTTACACATTGCATAACAACACCACTCTCTACTCACAGGTTGTGTGAAGATTAAATTAAACAGTGTCTGTGAAAGTGCTTTGCAATCCTTAAAGACTTTTCAGATAAAAGCTGTGTTACTATTGGAGAATTGTGGCAAAACCCTTTTTGGTTATAATTATCTGACTATCAGAAATTCTCTCTTACTCATGTTAGTGATTTTAAGAAAGGTAAAGTATCATCCACAAATGATCCTATACCAAAACTTCAGCCAAGCTCTTGCTTATTCTATTGACTTAGAGCTGGTGAAGAGTCTGAAAGTCAGAACTAGACTTTTAGTTATGAAATCAACTAAAAGGGCACAGTTTCAACCTGAGATCAACATTGTAAACTTGGAAGTGTCAGAGGAACAATGTATTAAAAACATAAAGACATTTTAAAAACCATGTAAATATATAAAGGTAATAATTAAGTATGCCTAGATGGCACTTAACATAATTTCTGAAAAAAGTAGGCTATAAATAGCTCAATACCTTTAAAACCATATAATGTTGGCATTAGTCCTAAACCCTACTATAACATAACAAGGAGACCTACTGTATTTACTGTCTGCCCACAGGGTGCATAGCAGTGTCCAGCAGTTTAAAGACATGCTTCTTGTTGTATATTGGGTTTTTCTTTAATTTATTATCTATCTTAAGGTATTTAAAGCCTGTCTTATGTTAGCTACCTTCAAAATATTTGCCATATTCCAGTGTAACCCATACCATATTCACTAAATAATTAAAAAAAAAAGTTAGTTGATCTCTTTCAAGAACTTGAGCAATTTTTATTTTAAAGCAATGAAGCCATGAAATCTTGGATAGGATATGTTTTTTATCTTTAAAATATACACTAAATTAAATGAGGGAATAATTTATCATATCAAAAAATGTTCTAACATGTAGCATCCCAAAATAAAATAAAACAAAAAATTGGTACTCCCACCAATTTGTGTATCACAATGTAGGCAAAACTGAACCATTGAATGTATGAGGAGGTCATAGGAGAGCTTGGCTGGATGAACACCATAAGGGAAACTGGAAGTCACTTAGTCCACTCTCCACCCAAGCTGACAAAACAGACAAGGAGGAAAAAACAATCATAAAGGGCAATTTCTAAAATACTGCTTCCCATATCTGATAGAAAAAGCAATAAAACCCAGTGGTGCTTTAGAAATTTGAATGCAGTTGAGAAAATGTGATTTTTACGGCCATATTAAAAGTATGCATCCAGGAACTGCAGAATATGCATCCTTTCAAGGCACACGTGGGACATTTTCAAAAAGTTCAATCATGTACTGGGCCAAAGTAATTCTTAACCAACTCCAAAGGATAGAAGTAATATAGAGTACCTTGACAAAAAGCAATTAAGCAATAAATTAATGACAGAAATATATAAACATGTTTTTGAAATATTATTAGAACAAGGAAACATTTTTCAAAAACTAAAGGGGTGGTTAAAACAGAAAGCAGTTGCTACTTAGACACTACTGATATTTACCTGGTACCCACCTACTTTTTTTTGCCTGGCATCTCCTCCTATTAGTCAGTGCATTCTTTCCAACTGTTCAGGAACAAGATCAGACTGATTGTTTACAAACTAACACTTGGGACAAATTTCTTTTGGACATGGCAGAAGTTTGGATGAAAGCAGGTAGTTGGCAAAATTCATGCTTGGAATGATTTTATTTTGTAAAATAAAGGGGTGTTTGTATTCCTTAAAATAATTGCTAACCTTTTATTTAACTATATATTTAATCTTCAAAATATCTCTGAAAGGTAGGCATTATAATTGTTTCTATTTTTGCAGATGAGAAAAACCAAAGCTTAGAGAGGTTAAAGAGTATGGTCAGCAGACTTGGAAAGACAAGTATCACACTTTCTGTCATACATGGAACATAGGGGAGAAAAACACACAAAAGTAGAAGGGGGACGATTAGGGAAGAGAAATGGGACTGGGGGAAAAAGGTTGAGGGCAACGGGAGGTGAATGTGACCAACACACATTATATACACATGTGAAAATGTCACAAGGAAGCCATTATTTTGTACAATTAATCTATGCTAAGGGAAAAAAGATATTTCAAAGAAGTATTAAAAAACTTACCAAAAAAAAAAAGAAGGAAAGTAAAAAGAGCATGGCAAAGTTACAAAGCTAGGAATAAGACCTGGGAGTAAGACTATGCTTTCTAGCCTCCCAAATATCAATCATTACTTTTGTGATTACTTGGAAGGACAAAGAAGAAATAGGACAGTGTTTGGCGCTGGTAAAATTGACGGCAGCTAGGGTGGGTTCAGAATAAATGTTGAAGAAGGATTTTTCCCTTTCACTCTGTCAACTTTTTACTCTCTACTTTCCGATTATTTAAATTTTAATTTCATGCAGCATGTTGAAAAATTTTTCTTCCAGAGAAAAATTACAAAACATGAGAGAACCATAATTCATCCTAGGTCTAGTAGCCTGTACTTGGAGACAAGATGGCTAGGAAGTAGCTCTACCCGGTGAGCTGAGGTGAGGATTCATGAATACTAGAGTGGCTTTGAAAAAAAATAAAGGCCCCATCTGTATTAGAAATGCTTTGTATTTCTTTAACACCTAATCTGAACTGAATAAACACTCATTTATCCTCAGAGCACCCTGTGAGTTCCCTGGTGTGGCCTAGGAGGGTGTGGGGTTGAGTGGTGATAGCCCAAGATTAGTTTCTACCCACACTTAGGGATTCCAGCCCCTGGGGGGAAATCATTTCAACTCTGTGTGCTTCCCCTCACCATCAACTAAAAGCATCATCATCTTTATAATAATAATTTCCAGCCTCAAAGGGATGTTATTAATTAGGCTAAATTTTTAAAGGGCTTGTGAATGCCAGATGCTCAGAGCTGAATGAATGGGAAATTTTACCCAAATCATATAGCTGGGAGGTTTTGGAGAGAGGAGGTGAGGTGACTTGCAGCCAGTCACAGGAGAGGCAAAGGGCAGAAAGAACAGAATGGCCACTGTCTTGGTATGGAGCTCCCTCCTTTAACCACACCAGACCACGTTCCCTGCCTCCAGTAATTAGAAATTACTTCAGCACATAAACAGGCACTTTACAATGTTTTCTTTTTACGACAGGCAGCACGCTTCTCTCTTCCACTAGGAGAGGGAACCAGTTCTGGCTTCCCACTGTCCCTACCTCCTTTTCAGCCCCGTCCTCTGTTCACCCACAGAGAAGGCAGCAGTCACACAGCAACATCTGCTGTGAACATGGCCCCTTCCAGTGGCCCTGGCTCAGAAGGAGCTAGTAAAATGGCCTCCTTCCACATAAATCACCACTGCTTTGGGATGGTCTTGAGTTCTCAGACACCAGCCACTAGCCACAGTGCTGTCCCCTTTCTCCCTCCCATTCTCTCAATCAACACATTTCAGAAAGCCCTCCTCATAGAAAGCCTCATTGTTGACCTGGACCCTGGCTCGGAACACCCTTACCATACACCACTCCATCGAGTGGTGAGTGATAACAATTCTGTTTGTGTTTAATTAGCTCTTGGTTTAGGAGCAGTTTGTGTTGAGGGTGTGGCTGTTTTAGTTGGTTATGCAGTTGACAGAAATATATGTGCATTTGATGTGGGTCTTCTGTGTGTGCCTTCTCAGTGCTCTGAAAGTTCAATAGGCCCTCATCCCACTACCAATGGAGGCAAATTGTTGAAATTGCTGGGCTTTGATTTCACTCCACAAAACCAGAAAGACAATGCATATTCTTAGCCTCTACCTAGCTCAAAGGTCCATGCTGCTTATCATGACGCAGAGATTTGTATGAACCACTGTGGCTGCTCTGTTTCACAGTGTTAGAGGAGGGCACAGCTTTGCAGACAACTCCCCAAGCAGCTGGCCACATGCCTTAACCCTGAGTGTCATCTGTTTATTTCTCTTATTTTTAAAATCATGTTCCTTAGGATCCATGTCATGACTTATATTCACAAAAATATCTAAAATAGAAGCATGATTATAAAGTAGTGGATTTTTAAAAACAAATATTACAGAATGTACTCATCTAAATCTGTGTTGTCCCTTTCAAAGTAATCACTTTTGAAAGTTGCACACATGTTCCCAAAATGGCAATATTAGGTAACATGTTTAAGAAATTCTTTGGAGCTACTTGAGGCATGGTATGTAAAAATAAAACGGTCATTTTCTTAATTTAAAATTAATATATATTCATATCGAAAATTTTGAATTTTGTCTTGTTTTCTGAATTTATATTTATAGGTCTAAGACAAGTATTGTTAATGTTATATATATATATATGCACATATATATATATATTTTTTTTTCTTTCCAATCTTTTTTCTGAGTTTTGTCCTACTAAATAGACTTAGTGGTGATGAATCTTCATCCCCTGAAGGCAATTTAGAGCTTCAGAATTTAATTCCATTACATGACATTCAGAATATATTATTGAATGTCTCCACATGCAAAGAGCTGACTAAATTGAATAAAAAGATTAACAAGATATACTCAGATTAATTTAAAAAAAGAAGCTATTAACTGGTTTGGAAGGCAATGTCAAATAGACTTACAAAACATATTTTAAACAATTGCAACACTGGAATAGGTGTAGTCTCCCAAGAGGATACATTGAAGGGGACAGTACAAATAGTTGTGCAATGCCTGGAATGTTAAAAAATACACGTAAGTTGAATAAAACTATTCAAGTGCAGCCAGTAACAGTCACTGCAGCTCAGAAACTAGAACTAACCTGATGTTAAGAGAAAAGACAATTAAGGTGATTTTATATCCCAGTTTGCCTTGGATAGTCCTGGTTTATGTTTGTTGTTGTGATGGAACGCCCTCTTTCCTGTCTGCGGAGGTGTGGCCTGAGGGATCAATTAATGATTGCCCTAATGAGACAGTTGATGCTGTCACCTTCCTCCATGCCACTAGACTCTGAGGGAAACATGTTAGTTGGAATATTTAGTTAGGTCTGTGGGTCCACAATGAATTCTTTTTGTCTGTTTCTTGCTCTTTTTTCCCCTTCTTTCTCATTGGTTAAAATGTACGTGTTCTAATTTCCTGAAGAAAGACAAGGGGCTAAAAAACAATGAAGTAATATCCAATCTCAATCTACTAAGGAAAGACAGATTAAAATGATCTACTAAAGTAAAAGTTATTCAGAGTGTAGGGAGATGAATAATCTATGAGAAGGTGAAATTATTAAGACCCTTACAGGAAGTTTGGTTGTTGGTCTTATATTATCTGGAAGCAAAGATTGTGGACTTTGGAGCCAGGCTGCTGAGAGTGAATTCTGGTTTCATCACTTAGCAACAGCACAATCCTGGGAACTTATCTACCCTCCCTGGCCCAGTTATTTCATCAGTAAGTGAAGATAATTGTCATGTTTCTCTAATAGGTGGTTTTAAACATGAAGTGATGTCATACCTATTACATCCAACACACATACTACACGAACTCGTTCCGGATGAATAGAAAGATCATTTACCAAATAGTTATGAAGGACCATTGAAAATTAGCATTATATCCGTATCTAATCATTTATCAATGGAGTTTGAGGATGGTTATTAAATCAGTTGGTACTGTACACATAGGGAACATCAGGAGGCAGATATATTTCCTGCTGGAAAATATGGAGTATGAAAATCCAAGATTGATTAAATAATCTTTATCTCAGTGTATTCTAGTTTGTCTTCTGGTTTGGCTAAATAAAGTCAGCTTATTGTGAAGATTCTTAATATAGTGCTTCCATATACATGCACAGTGAAATCGCTGTGGAAGTGGGTGGTCTTCAATTCAGGTTGGAGTAGGAGGTGGGTCCTTAATGCATTGGTGTTTGTTCATCTGATTTTCAAAGCCTTAGGGTTCATTCCTAGAGAAAGTCTTAGCTTGAAAGTGTGATCTCTTACATTGTCTTTCAGCAGCTGAGCTGTTGAGGAGTGGAGTTCTGGGTAGGTTATCTAAGAGTGAAGTCTGTTTACTTCTCTAAGTACCCTACATTCTTCCTTTGGACCAACTGCATCTCAGAATTGGTTTCAACACTTTGTAATACCACATTACACTCAAAGTTGTTCTTTCATCTTATGACCTAAGCATCTTATTGGAAACTATATGAAACACAGAGCATAGCCATCTGAAATGCACTTCTTAATCCACTGTAAATATACTGAAGATTTTGCTCATAAATCATTGTGTTTCCTATGTAAGGCCGATGTTTCATTTTACTTAGAGTTTAGTGCTAAAAATAGTTTATCTCTTTTGCAGAGATACTTGTGGAATACTTCTGGTCTACTTCTTCCTCTCTGATGAGAAGTATGGTCCTGCTTGCCAGTGGCCTCATGAGCAAGTGAGAAGCCCAGTTACAGAAAGCATATGGGCCCTGGTGACAGGCATATTTTTTCTTTGGCCCTGGTTTTCCATCTTCTAAATTTATCATGTGTTTTGATAAAAGTTATCGTAATGCTCTGTGATCAAAGAATGGTTATAAATAAGCAAACTAAATATAGAATACATGATCAGCATAAATCAATATCTATAAATAGACCAAGCACATTCTTGGACGGTTTCAGTTACTACTTAAAAAAACTAGTAAAGCATAAGTCAGTGACTGAGAGAATGGTACTCAAAAATCTTAGTTATAACTGAAGTACAGGAGCAGGTTAGAAGCCTCTTAAATCTGCCATTTTGTGCCTAAAACAGCAAAGTTTGTAGATGTAGTAGTGCCCACAGAGAATGCTGACCTCTACCTGTGGCTTTGGAGCCTCACTGTCCTAGAAGGAGATGGGAAAGGTCCAAAACCAGGAAAACCGAACCAGAGTGCAGAGGACTTGGAAGTCTCAGGATTGAGGATCATTTTGAGGGCTGCCTAGGAATCCATCTGTGGAGGGGAGAAAGGAAGGAAGAATTGTGTCTGCCAAGTGTCTGCATGTTCTGGGAGCTGTGCTTTTATGTACATCTTTCCTGTAATTATCCTAGCAGGTCTTCTCTTTAAGAAGTGATACTACATGCTTTTTCTTTAAAAATAAGAAAACTTGCCAGGTGCCAGTGGCTCACACTTGTAATCCTGGCTACTCAGGAGGTAGAGATCAGGAGAATTGAGGTTTGAAGCCAGCCAGGGGAAAGTAGTTCACAAGGCCCTATCTTGAAAATACCTAACACAAAAAGGGCTGGGGGAATGACTCAAGTGGTAGAGTACTTGCCTAGCAAGCATGAGAACCTGAGTTGAAACCCATTTTAAGGTCTCAGAAGAATAAGAAGTTAGAGATGAGCTTGATCAACTCTTGACTTTTTAGTTGAAGCAATGGAAGCTAGCAAGCTAAAGGGGATTATTGAGAATATTACTACTTGAGATTTCAGGGTTCCTGACACCATATCATACAGAGACATTGTTCTGAGTGTCATTATGGTTGGTAACCCCTCTTCCATAGTATACCAGCACTCTTATTCTTTTCTAAGCTGCATGATATTGTAAAGCTTGAAATAATTTTCAGAGATCACTTAAGTCAAAAGCTTTCATGTAGAAATGAGAACAGTAAGACTTAAGAGAGGTGAAATGCCCAAAATCACATAGCTAATGAATCCAGCCTTATTAAATTCTAGGCCAAATCTTTTTCATTCCATCAAGATGTATGTTAGCATGGTAAAATAGGGAGCCTACGGAGGCTGTTCCCAGGCATAAAATACTGTGAAGTAAGAAATTGAGAAGACATTGCTTCAGCAACATGAATGTATCATCGAAGCCTGCACCAACTAGGGTTTATTATATTTGAGTCCAGGATTATAGGCTCTTCTTAGAATGTGCATTTCAGCATTAGCATTGGGCTTTCTGTTTTATGACACAGTTATGTTGAGGCAAGCCATATTGCAAGGTCAAAGGACTTTCCTTAAGGTTGTATATTAAGCTATAAGCTCAAATGAATCAGAACTCAAGGTGCTTTTGGTAAAGTCCAATCCAAAACAAAATGGCAGAGAAGAAAAGGCTTCATTTTTAGAGTTTCCTATTTTTCCCTCTGTGTCTTCTTTCCTCCTGTTATTTTAACATGTGATCACTGGGGCACATAGAGTATGGATATATGTAAGAACGGAAAACCAGTTAGGCATTGGTAGCATTGCCAATAATGAGAAGACGAGACATATTCACGAATTCATGGGGTTTAAAACACTGAGTCAGAGATTAGCCAGGAAGTCAGGAAAATAGATAAGCAAGGCATGGGTGAAAAGGTTTAGAGAAATATTCTGGAGGCAAAAACCCAGTATAAACTAAAGAGACAAACCAAGAAGAACTGGCATAAGTAGATAGCAAAGCATCACGTTAAGCATGTGACATATACAGTTTTACTTGCCAATTATACCTTATATGGGGAATATGCGCCTACTCAAAACCTTGTACATTGTTCATTGCAGCATTATTCATAAAAGCCAATAAATGGAAACAACTGTTTATCAAGTGTTGAAAAAGACATGTCATACAGTGAAGCATTATTTGGCAGTAAGAAGAAATGCTGATCCATGCTAATTTCAGATTAACCCTGAAAGCACTATGTTAAGCACAAGAAAGCAGTTGATAAAGGTCACATAATGTCACTCACATGAAATGTGCAGAATATGCAAATCTAGAGATATAAAGTGGATTAGTGGGTGTTGGGGGTAGGGTGGGTTGGGGGCAAGAAGAACTGCAAATTGGCATGGGATTTCTCTCCAGAGGATGAAAATTAGATAATGATGGTGATTGCACAACTCTGTGAACATACTAAAAACCACTGACATGTACACTTTAAAGAGTGAATGTTACGGCATGTGAATTATACCTCAGTGAAGCTATTTAAAAATGAAAAAGGAAAATTAAAAATATTCTTAAAAGTGGGGTTCTTAAAAGAGGGCTGAGATCACCTGATCAAAGCTGGAGTCATGGTGGGCCTGTCTGCTAGGAAGTGGAACCATAAGGAAAAATGTAGCTGCTGCCATAGTAACCACCAAAGGTGGAGGTAAGGGAGGGGATCAAAAGCTTTAAATTCTCCTTTAAACCCCGGCCTTCTAACTAGCATAGTGGTTCTCATGAATGAAACGCAGCCAGAAGTCTGGTGATATGGGAGTCTGGGGAAGGCAGCTTGAAGGGGTCATGTCCTCTGCAATACAGAAAGGAAAAGCAGGGTAAGGGTGAGAAACAACTTTGAGGGCATATAGGTTGAGAACTGTTAGAGGAACTGTAAAAATGTCCTTAAATGTTCTTAGATATGTACCATGAACCAAATCCCATGTTAGGTCCTCTTACAAATGTATTCTCATTAAGTCATCAGGAATTTCTTTCTTTGAAATTAAGAATGATTATCAAATTCTTAAAGGTGAAAAACTCAGGATCAGAGGGCTTTTGGAATTTGTTTGTGATAAGACACTACTATTATGAAGCCAGGATTCAAATTCATCTCTGCTTAATTATTAATCTTCTTCTTTTTCTACTGTATTCTTGGCCCCTATGGAGACTGAAAATGGGACACATATCCTTCCTAACTACTGACCTTCCCTTTTCACCTTTCCTGCAGTACCCAGGTAACTTGTGCATAGCACAGGTAGAGTGTCCATATACCATCATAAGCCTAAAAAAAAATGATCTTTGATTCCAATTCAATCTTTTTTTTTTTTAGATATAATTGTTGAGGTTAGAAGAACAACATTAAAACCATCTCTCTTGAGTACATTTAAATACTAACTCCTTTTCTGTACTGCAAAGATGAGCACAGATGCCTACCACTACTTTTTCAGACGCTAAGATTGATTTTCAGGGGTGGAGCTGTTTGCTTCAGGCAATGAGGTAAGAGACTAAAAGAGCCAGGGTGGGGCTTTTTCTCCCAGGATCTCAGGTGGAGCTTCTAGTTTGACAGCAAAGTCCTCCTTTCATTTATAAATGGACTATGTTTGCTCTGGAAGCACTGGAGAGGATAAATATGGGATCCCACAGAAGCCACAATGTTATTTTTGTAGTGTCTTTTCTCATTATAACTTCAGTTCTAGTCTCTTCTTTTTTCTTCCTCAGCCTCTGTTTTTCTCTGAGTGTGTGGGTATTTCTTGTATGAAAAGCATGTGCACGAATGACTTTGCGTGTATACACATGAACAGAGTCAGATGTTCTTTTTAGCTGAGCATTCTGAAAAATGCAAAGGCTGACCCTCTGAATAACCCAACAAAGGTGTGTACAGCATCACTTTTCCTTTTTTTTAGAAAACCCTAAATGATGAGACTATTCTGAAATGTGGTTCAAATGTGGTCAAATTCTATCTTGGAAAAATATTGAACTCTAAAGACTGTACAAATTAAATAATGACTATGTGATGTTGGGTATATACAGCCTTAGTTATTTTAAAAGCTATTCGATAGCAAGTGTCATTTTAGTATTTATAAGTTGTATATTAATTTTATGCTGAGAGATATCAGAATGTAATTGAGACCTGAGTAGAGAAGCTCATCCTTGGTTTAAGTTTGACATTAAATTTACATTAATAAGCATTTTCAGGGTTGTATTGGGGTTTGAACTCAGAGCCTTGTGCTTGCTATGCAGGTGTTATACTACTAGCCCCCTTAACCAGCAATGTCTTAACTATTGCTCAGTGGTCCAGAGTAATGGATCATCAAAGGTGACAGTGACCTAATCCCCAGACCTGTGAATATATTAGGACACATGGCAAAGGAAAATTAAGGTTGCAGGTGGAGTTAAGGTTGTTAATTAGCATGGCTTTATTTTTTATTTTTTAAAAAACATTTTTATTAGTATATGATAGTTACATGGGGGGTTCATTGTGACAGGTTTGGTTCATTCCCTCTATTAAATCTCCCTCTTCTCTCCCACCTCCTTCTTGAAATGACTTTGACAGGTTTCAGTGTTCCATACTCATACATGTATAGAAAGTATGTCAACCATATTCATCTTCCTTTCCCCTCCCTCTCTTGCTATTACCCTCCTCTTAACATAAATGTTTTACATTTTTGTGCTTCATTGTTTTTGTGTCTATTAACATGACTTTAAAATAAGGAGATTATCCAGGTGAGCCCATTGCTAAGGATGGCAGAAGAGTCAGTGTCAGCAAAGCATGATGTAAAAAAGGATGGCTCTGAAGATGGAAGGCTGCAATAAGCCAAGGAATGTGGGCAGCTCTAGAAGCTGGAAAAAGGAGGCAAATAGGCACACCCCTAAAGCCTCCAAAAAAGACATTTTTATTTTAGCTTAGCAAGACCTATATTGAACTTCCGACCTATAGAACTGGAAGGATAAAAAACACGTACTGTTTTAAGTCACCAAATTTCTGACAATTTGTTATAGTATTCATAGAAAAGTAATATACCTTATAACTGGCTATGCCTGCAGAACATCAACAAAAGCAGCTTAAAATTAACAATGTCAGTAATTTTAGCTAGCTATAAATAGTAATAAGTAATATTAGTTGTTATAACAAAGAACTCTAAAAGTCTCATGGCTTAATATAATTAAAATTTGTTATTTGCCCCAGAGAATTCAGACAGATGTTTCTGGTCTGGTTACGTTCCAAGTATCTATTCCAAGTTCAGATTTCTTTCATCTATGGCTCCAACTTCCTTCAAAATTTTAAAATTCTTTTTATTCACAGACAGATACAGGAGAGAGGGTGTGGAGAACGGTGAGGGAGGATTTAATAAACCCAGTCTGGCAATGGCACAAGACCTCATCCATATTCCCTGTCCAGGGCTCAGGTGAATGAACACACCTAATTACAAGCAAAGCCAGGAAATGTCCAGCTGTGTGTCCTTGAGGGAATTTGACCAACACATGTAGTCTCAGCCACAACTGAGTGAGGCCATCTTTTGATAAAATCTAAAAACACCGAGGCAAGGAAAAAGTAACAAATTTCATTTTGAAGCAGAGTCATTAAATAGCAGTGAAACATGTAATAGAAGCAGTTACTAGGTCTGGCTGACTCACTTGTGTCATTGATTTCTGAAAAGCCTCTTAATGTCTCTAGGTCTCAGTGTCCTTATCTTACATACAGAAATAAAATTCTACTCTGCCTCAAACTTTTTGAATCCCCTTTTGCCAGTTTTTAGGTTTTTAGTAAATAATGGAAATACAATAAGTAGGTTTGTTTGCATGTGCATGTCTATAGAATGTGTGTGTTTTAGTATTTTTAACTAATTTTTCCTAGTAGTTTATTAGATTGCCATATGAAATAGCCATTATAACAGCAACGATAAATAGGTAAACTTAATGAATTACATTAAAATAACATTTTGGATCCTTTTGTAAAACCCAGAAATGATTTAGCAGGTTGTTTCTGATTATTCAAAGTCTCCCCTGTTATTCTCCATCATATTCTATTTATTGCTGTTCCCATATTTTGCAATTTATAATTTGTATGTTTGCATATTTAATGTCTCTATATTCAGAAGACTCTAAGATTCATGAAGACAGGTACTTTTCTCCAATCATCATGGTATATCTAATGCCTGAGGCAGAATCCCGAATTACAGACTCAACACTTACTTGTTGAATGTGAAAATAGAGTTCCTTCAACATATATTGTGAAACTGAGCTATCATATACCCTGTATGAAACATCAACAAATTGCTATATATGACCCAGATAATCTTTCTTATTGTTTTACTTTGATTTTTTTTATAAAATCAAGAATTACTTTCACTTAATTTTGAATGCTGACTAAAAAATACCATGCCATTTGAGTACCACACAAAATAGTGCCTATACTGCTATAAATGATTTAACTTTAATTATTTTCCAGAGCTATAGACTGAGATTTTTTTCCTTCTAATTAATTTTTATTTTAATGAACATCACTGGACAGTTTGGATGGTTTTAAGGGAGTGTCATTCACTCCCATGACAATAAGTAGCACATGAGACTGACATCTTGAAGCCACAACGATTTGGTGTTACTGTGAGTTGCATATTCATGAGAGGTTACAAAGCTACTTAAGCTTTCTTTACCTAGATTTTCCTAGACTTGTATAAATTTGGCCAATTTCTAACATTTTCCTAGAAGACTCCAAATTTGACTTTTTGGAACCACTTTTAACATATGCTATATATTAGTGTTCACTGTCAGGACTCTCCTCTTTCCAATTTAAACTCTTTTACTTAGGTTTATTTTATCTTGTGATGTAAAAATTATGAACAGCTCTCTACTTTTAAGTAAGAGTTATTCAATTCCCAGAAAATCATCTTTCAATCATCACTAGTCCTCATTGCCTCAGGTTCATGTGGTTTTAAGCTATTTTATACTAATCTCTAAAAATACCCCTTCTCCAGGCAAAATTGGTAGCAAAATGGCAAGTTTGATGTTGGTGTGCATGTTAAAACTTTGCACTGACTCAAAGAATTGGAATGTGATTTACTATTGGGGTTGACTGTGAAAACACCCCTTTGATCAAAATAAAAGATGAAAAAGAGGAGTATCCTTGAGCCTCAGGGAGAGAATTAGATCTGATGGTAGTTGGTGCAAGCTTGCAAATGTGAACATTTCTGAGAGCAACAACAGGACAAGAATAGGCTGCCTAGAGAGAAGTGTGCTTGAAAATATTCCTGCCAACTTGGCTCAAATCAATAATGAAAAATACTAAGACACTGAGTACAGGTTTTACTTAAATTAATCGCCACTTCTTTCTGAATGTCATGATGTTTTTCCTTTTAAATTTGTTCTTTCTCTAGCTGTTACAATGGATGCTGTTGTTTGGTATTCAGATGTCAAGAAACAACCAGCTAAAGTGAAGAGGAAGGAAGGACCCCTATGACATCTGCAAGGAGGGACTTTTGATGGTATCTGCAAGAGAAGACTGCCTGCTAAACTAACTCAGAAAAGGTGGTGATAACCTTTCCTGCCATCAGAGACAATGCTATACAGAGTGCTGGGTACAAAAAATAAAATCAGAAACGTGTAAGAAATGCAGCAGCAATGGGTGTGGCCTGTGGAATAGTCCTAGTAATGTGAAGGAGGCAAGAAAATGATGAATTTGCTCAGGACAGAACAAGCTTTCATGATGCATCTTTCTCAAAACACTTCTTTCCACCTTCTGTGACACTATCGTCTTCTGAGTAGCAGGGTCTCCTACCTACTCTGCTTTAATCTATGGTTAGTCTATTTTGAGCCCCCTTTGGCTAAGGTCCCCTTTTCGCCCCTTTCTTAAAGCTGTCTTCACTCTCATTTGTTCTTTAGTCTCTAGCTACCAGTTCAACTCTGGAAATTGTGTTGCTAGTTGCCACTTAGAATTCTCCATAGAGAGATACATTATAACTCATTGCAAGGCAGAATGGAACTCAGAGGATGAGCCGCTTCTCTCACTAACTAGAGAACAAAACAAAGTTTCTGGTAATAATCTGTGCCTCTAGTAGGTGTTTACATATCTTTTATAGAATCTAATGATCATGAAACTGTTGTGTTTACAGAGATTTCTCAGAGTGGTTATCAATAATCTCATATGCATTCACATGAATTATTGTGGGCAAAATTTCTATCATAGATTATAGGAGATAATCATTAGTATCTTAAAACAAGCCATTTAGGGTCACTGGTGTTGGGTTGATAAGTGACAAAGAGTAATTAGAATTCTTTGGCTCCCAGTTTGTTTGTTCGGGTTTGCTCTGTCTCATATGCCCAAACCAGCCGGCCTCTGACTGAGGGCTGTCTGAGGGACTTCCGGCCAGGGTGGACAAAGGCTCAGGCATTGCTCTAGTTACCCTCCAAAGTAAGGTGTTGGTGTGAGTGGCTGGAAACAAGAGCACAGAGGCCATGGGAAAGGTGTAAAGAAGTGATACAACATTAGCAGTGTCTACTACACCAAGAAAAAAAGTTAATGTCTCATAAGAATTAATATAAACAATTTTGTTGCCTTGAAAATTCCAGTAAAATTTGAAATAAACCAATGCTTCTAGAGTAAGACTGTTACTGTTCAAAACTTAGCTCTTGCCATGGTTTTAAAGATGCTCCTGTTCTCCTATCCCAAGTTCCTCAGCTATGTAGTCTGGACATTTCTTGGTGACAAGGTTGGTATTTAATGCCATACTGAAGGGCAGCTGGAACAGAGGTAATTCACTGGAGGGCTATTTGACCAGCTGGGGCCAGGAGAGTTCTACTTTCTCTTCTGCTCACAGAAGACTGATTTTCTTTCTTTTTCTTTTTTGATAGTAAAGAGCGATCTATTAGAAAAGTGTAATTCGATAAAGGAGAATGATAGAGGGGTGAATTCAACTGTGATATATTGTAAGAACTTTTGAAAATGTCACAATGTACTCCCAGCACAACAATAAAGCAAAAAGAGAAAAGTGTAATTCTCCCCCAGGTGTGAGGTGGGCAGTTGAATGAGAGTCAACTGCCTAAATGAGGACCATGCACCTCAAGGGGTTAGCTGGACAGTTGGATAAGGGCCAACTGCCTGGTTGCTGGGGATTGAGGGTGTACCTAATAGGGTGAGGTTACTGAGTGGTGCAAAATCAGGGCCTTCCGCTTGTAGCCCTCCACAAATGAGTTGGTGAGTGTAATGACTGCCTGTGTGTGGGAAGTCATAGGCCTATATATTTGATCTTTGCTCTTGTCATGGGCAGTAGGCTCTGTAAGGAGGATATTGGGCCATTATCTTAATGATTGATCCAGGGTGTGGGTCAACATGTTAACCACTGGTTCAGGGTGAGCTATTATGTCAATTGTTGGTCCATCGGAGGTTTTATGATTCTGCCTCTTCAAAGGGAAGTAGCCTGGGGCATTTCCTCACTCCTGCACATGTCTAGCTAGCTGCATGCTGACATTACCCCCTCAAGAACTTAGGATCCTGAATTTTTTCAGGGGTACTCGTAATTAGATCAAACTGGCTGCTTCCTGATGACAGGAGGTGACAAGGGTTATCAGGGTCCAGAGCCTTGGTCTCTGTCAGAACATAGGAAAATTGATTAGGCTTGGGCAGAGGTGGGTGTTGAGAAAAAGACCTTTCCATTACTGGACCAGCAGGGCTATAGATGTCACAAAATAAAGTGACCATCATATACATGTATGGAAAAGTATTCTGTAGCCTAGAGGTGAGAAAGCAAAGGTGTTAAAAAGTAGAAGTCCCAGGAGACAAGTAGAGGAAGAATTAGGAGTTGCTAATTAAGCAGAGGTGTGGTCTGCTTGATCGTTTTCTCAGGATTGTAAGGCATGGCCTTGACTCTTATCACAAGAAGTTCCTCCATCAGCTCTATTGTACCTATTATTATTATTCCTATTATTTCAGGAATCCAAATAACCTGAGAAGACAATGGCTCAGAGCAAATACAAAGTGGAGGCAGAGCATTTGTAGGTCCATGTGAAGAGTCCTTGCTTTTTAGAAAAAAACAGTTTTGAATACCTGCTGGAATTTTTTCCCCTTTGTGTTCAATCTTAAGGGAAGTATATGAGAAGGAGAAAAGTTGTGAGTGAAGTATACAAGTGAGAAGAGCTCATGGTTTAAACCTAAAATAGAAGCACCATTACAAAACAAAATACAAGAAGGAGTAAAAGTCAGAAGACATCCAATTAAACAAACTGTGTAGGGAATCCTTTTTTTAAATATCTCCATAGTAGATATGGACTACTAAAATATGTGTAATGTCAGTAGAAAGTCATTTTTGCCTCTACTTAAATAGAAGACCTTGTGCCAAAGGTACGAGTTCTTCTGTCAGAGATGCTGGAAGGGCTTTAGTGTCTATAGCCATGCGTAAGAGTCCTTTCTCCGTAACCAATCATCTTTAGTTATATTTGGAAGGATTGCTCTTGGCTTTGAGACAGGATCTCCCTATGTAGCCCAGGCTGGCCTGCCTGAAACTCACGATCCTGCTTTTTCAGCCTTCTGAGCACTCGAATTAGAGGCATGAACCTCCACACCCAGTTTGACTCCATTTTTACTTTGGCAACATCTCCCTTCTTGTCTTTGAACATTTCTCTCTAGAACTGGTTGCCTCCAAACAGTTTAGTCTCAATTTTCCCTCAATGCTGGGAAGAAATATCCTAGTTTTTCTTTCCTTGTTAGGGGATGTGGTATCCCGTTTGGTCTGATTTGATCCTAAGTCAGGGAGAAGTAACAGACAGCCAGGAGTCAATGTCAGTAAGTGAAGCAGCAAAGAGATTGAAAGAAAGGACTCTTAGTCTGGGCTTACCGAAATTCCATTCTTAAGCTTACTCCTGTCTGTCCTATAGGTGATGTCTCAAAAACACTGCTCAGGTTGTACTGTTAAGATTTATACTGCAGAGTGTCAACAGACAACATCACAAAATTTTACAAGGAAAATACAAAAAAACAAGACCAAATATTTAAAGAAAATTAACTTGCTTTGGAGAATTATCCTCTCTGAGCTCGAATATAAATGCTCCAGAGAAGGAAGAAAAAAATTAGTATCTTTGGCTCAGGAGAATATTAAGTGTGTAGCACTGATGAAAATATTAGAAGGTGGTGAAGGAGTCAGATCCGAGAAAATGGCTAGAGTAGAAATTTTCTTTAGGTTTTATGATTTATCCCTGGATTCATGTATAAAGCCATGAGTGCTTAGACATATGGAACTTCTGACCATTTCTCAACTTCTACAGAGTAGGTCTAATTGCAGGATGGTGTTCTTAACTAGAGGTCTGTAGGGCATCCCATATTCCAGGGTATGTAGGGCCAGGCTTGAGAATTGGAGATTGAATTAAAATACAAACTGAGGTGAATATAGAGATGTGGAAGGCTGGCTTCTTATTTCTAGAAGTGGGAGGAAGAAGCCACAAAACCTACCATGAAGGGCATGTGAGAGTACCCTCAGGGGCTACCTCTATGTTTACCTATGTAAAGAGAAAGCATCTTTTCCTCTGTAGTGAGCTGCACTGAGTCTAGGCCCTTTTGTAAGGGACCTTGCACTGTGACCTTCTTTTCTCTGGGTAGAACATTGGACTTACATTTTGTGGCCCACAGTGATTCTAATTACTCCTGAACACATGCCTCACAATGGGCCTCCTTAAATCCTATTGTCCCTTTAAATAAATGATTTAAAATACTTGGAGAGTGACTAGAGTCTCTAATCTTGGAGATCCAAGGAATCTGACTTGGGTTTCTTGTCTTTCCAGAGGGAACCTTTAGATGTGCTGAGTTCAGGTAGAACTGAAACAGTTTTCCCTTGAATTCCCTTAGTTTCTACCTAGTGACCTGGGAGATGACTAATGAGACAAAAAGTTAGAAATCTGATGCATGGGGTTTTAATCAAGGTGGAAACATGCAAAGTATCAGCAGGTGGTCTGGGAACATTAAGTGAGGTCTTGACAAGTGATGGGAACCCATCACCATTCCAGAAAGTCAGGAATGTGTCATGTTTGGTTGCCACAGAGGCTAGGCAGGGAAGGGGACATGGCAGGCTTGAAAGAAAATGGAAAGGCAGGAAATCAGAGGGCAATCCTCCAGCTATCAGAGCAGGTGAGAACAGAGCTTACCCTTTAGCAGATCTGAGTCATTGTACCATTGTGTATGGAATGTTCCAGATGTTCCTCCATCCTTGGGTACAGCGTCTAAGATTAGGACACTGACCCAGGTGTGGAAAAAGAACTGTGAAGAGTAGAAAGATGGTAAAGAGTGATCTATTAGAAAAGCGTAAGTTCACTTCTAGGAGTAAAGTGGGCGGCTGAATGAGAATTGACTGCTTGAATGTGGACTATACCTCAAGGGGTGAGGCAGGCAGTTGGATAAAGCCAACTACCAGCACTGATTTCTGACTTGCTGTTGTGACACTACAAGAGGCTGGTGACAATTGCAAGAGATGCCAGAGAAATTCTTAAGAAAAAAATTAGGAGCTGGGCATGGTATGCCACACTTGCAATCCTGGCTACATGGGAGGCAGAGATAGGGAGGATTGCAGAAGTTCAGCAGAAGTAAATAGTTCCCAAGTCTCCATCTCAACAACCACCTGAGCATGGTAACACACACTTGTCCTCCCAGCTATGTGAAAAGAATAAAGGGGAGGATTGTGGCCCAAGTCAACTCTGGCAAAAACGCAAGACCTTATCCCTAAAATAACTAAAGCAAAAAGGGTTGGGAGCATGGCTCAAGTGGTATAGTGACTGCCTAGTAAGTGTGAGGCCCTGAGTTCAGATCCCAGCACCACCAAAAAAAACTCAAGTTGGATGTGTTTTTGTGTAAGAAAGTCAGGAAGGGATATGACAGAGAAAAAAAGATTTTATTCTAAAACAAGAAAATTTAAACACATCAGTATGCCCCTTCAAAATAGCATATTCAGGTGTTAATTCCAGCAATGTAGCCATTGTTTAGTTGCCTAAAGGGTTAGCTACAGCTAGATAAGATGAAACTTTACTATAAAGTTATACCTGTCACAGTCTCAAAAGTGTGAAATGCAACTCAGTAAGTTGTTTTACTTGTCACAATTCATTCTGAGTTTAGTATTATAAAATCTTTTAAAATCACTGTTTTATTTTTTGACAGTACTGGGTTTTGAACTTAGGGCTTCATGTTTGCTAAGCGAGCACTCTACTACTTGAGCAATACCTCTAGCTCCTTTTACTTTCATTTCAATTTTCAGGTAAGGTCTCAGTTTTGCCTGGGGCCAACCTCAGACTACAATCTAGCTAGACATGCACCACCACACCTAGTTGGGAATCTCTCTAAATTTTTGCTTGGGTTGACCTCAAAACATGATCCTCTCTAACATTGCCTCCTAAATAGTTGGGAATACAAGTGTACACCTCCCCAAATCACCTTTAAAGAAGGAAAAATTTCCACCATTGGAAACACTATTTAGATGTGCTGTCATCCTGCATATTAATGGCTCCAAGGTACTAAGCTGGAGTTACTCATATATTTCATGTGATTGCAGAGTTATTTTTTTTTGCCTAAATCATCCAAGCAATTTATTCATATCCTTCTACAGTGCCCACTGTGTTCTGGTTAGGGCATCTTAGCAGATATTCATTTTTTTCTGTATTGTGGTCTAAAAAATAATCACATAGATTATATAATATGACTATCAGGTCCTCCAGAAGCAAGACAGAAACACAAAGTTAAACCAGAGTTCCCTGTGAGGTCCATGGCTTCGTGCTTATGGAAATACAGCATTGTTTCTTGATTGCTGTGGCCAGAAAACTAAAGCTGGGAACAGATTAATTGAGTGTCAAATGTACTCCTGTGTTTATGACCACTGTAGAGTAAAATCTATTGTGAGTTGATGGCTTCTGCTATGTAGTAATTAATACCATGTGGTAGTATTGCCAGTTACACAAGAACAAGCACGGTTTTAAAAAAGCATTAATGGCACACAACTGTAATCTCAGTACTTTGAGGCAAAGGTAGAAGGATCACGAATTCTAGACCAGCCTGGGCTACACAGCAAGACCCTGTCTCAAAAAATTAAAAAAAAAGTAAAAAGTTGAATTTTTCTGCCAACTTGTCTCAAAAGAGAAAAGGAACAAAAACAAAAGGGCCAAAATCCTGTGGTCTGTTGACTAGAACTCCAGTTACTGAAGGACTTGCTCAGATGAGTGAGGAAAGAATACAGAGTTTTTCAAAGCAGAAGTAGTTTTTTTTTTTCCCCATTTCCACCATCAGGTTTTTCAGTCTTCATCATAGTTTGGGGGATCAGAAAAATTTCATCTAACTAAAGGAAAAAATAATTCTGATGTGGTAGCATAAAGCATTTCAGAATTATGGAGGTAAGAGGAGTTTTGGAGAGTTAATCTATTACCTTCCCCTGATTCCAAGAGCAGTTGTTCTTGAATCCTTCCTAAATGAGGCAGGTATGTATGGTATAAAAATATCTCTTTTGGAGCAGAAAATATCTCTTTAAGAGCAGACTTACTTGGTAATGTATCTCAATCTTAGAAAACTGAGAAATTAACTATTCATGCTTTTATTAAAACCAATTTTCCTCTTTTATTAATGGAATTGATAATCAGTTAATCATTGTGCTCTGAATTATTCTCCTGCTTAAGAAGACCATTGGATGTGATTTAGTTTTCTTATCTTTAGGCTAAATAAATCTTTTACTTTAATCTTATCCTTCAGGTGTAAAGTTCACTCTTATCGATTTTTATTCTTCCGCAAATCGTCCATGTTACAGCAAACCTCATTTTAGTCAATATGCTTTAAATTGTTCACAAATAGAGAAGTGACACTACTTAGCAGCCTTATCTCCCTGCAGCCTTTCTTGAAAGGCATGTGTCCATGAGCCAATTGGAGTTAACTGGCAAAAACAAGCTAAATTCACAATTGTGGTTTTATTTGTACTGTGTCTAATAAAATAAAGTGATATATATGAAAGAAAAGGGATCTGAGAAAGGAAGAGGAGAAACGGGGTCACAAACAGTTTGTGAGGCATTAGAGTATGCTTCTAAGCTGATGAAAATGCTTGTTAGAGAGGGAAAATGACAGAAGCAGAGTGAGGTGAGAAGGCAGAGATCCAGGCAGAGATGTTGGTGAATCAGTGATGCTATCTATAATGTAACTGAGGAAATGAAAAGTGTGGGTACTGCATGTAGGTAGAACTTCATAGATTTAATGGTGGAAAGCTAACAATGACTTGTCGTATTCCTCATTGAGAATGAAGAGAGAGCTGGAGAAGCAGGAGGTTTGGGAGTTGAGGAAAAAATATGAACTAGTAATTTAAAAGAGTAAACCAGGAATTGTGGTAGGATTGCCCATTCTATCTCAGGGGTCATGAATATGAAATGAAATCAATTAGCACAGTTCTTGGGTGACAGGGAGGTCATAATTTTGTTATTGTTTTTCACATTATCATTTGAGAGATAAATTTCTTTTTGTCCATTGGCTGTTTGGATAACTTCTGGGTTTGGTAAACATGTAGAGGGAATGTTCAAGCTCACTGCTGTCTGAAATCACAACCTTGGACTGTGTCACAGTTGATAAGAGATAATAGAAACAGAAGGAGGTGACCGGAGAAGACCAAATGGTTTCTCTCTTAGCTTGACTATGCTTCCTACAAGTTGAAGATAAGAGAGCTTCAAGGAGGCCAGTGTATAGGTCAATAAGCAGGAAGGAAGGGCCTTAGGATGAATAACCAACTCATCTTATCCTAGACAGCAAGGCTCCATGCTATTGTTGATTCTGGGAGTAAAATGGTTTCCCAGTTACCAGAGCCTGTTTATTCAGTCAGGCCAAAGAAGCAAGGATACAACAAGTTTCTCTTACCATCGTTTGTGTCACCAGGTTCTGTGAACGTTTTTCTGTCTAGCTGTGTTTATTTCTGTCCTTTTCTCCCATGGCTGCTTGTTTTCTTCTGCATCCAGCCCTGTGTCTATCTTTGGTTCTCTTTTGTGATCAATTTACACTCACTCCTAGAAAGATGAGCCATTTTTCTGGGTGCTCCCTTACGTACCCACCCTGTCCTTCCAAACAGTATCTGGAAATTTCCACAGAGATAAACATCAAAACTTTAAATTTAACCAGTTGAAAATCTAGACATTCAGGTTCACTACACTGGATGATGGAGTTATCACAATCACCTTTATCCAAGAAGACATTTTTGACTATTGTAGTAGTCAACAAGAGCTGCCACAATAAAATACCACAGAATCTGTGGCTTAAACAATAGAAACTTATTTTTCACTGTTCTGGAAGACAGAAGTCCAAGACTGAGGTGTTGCAGGATTGGTTCCTTCTGAGGCCTGCACTTAGTTACCTGACCACTGTGTCTTCACAGGGTCTTTTCTGTGTGAACAGGCACTCCTGGTGTCTATGTCCATTCTTATAATGGCACCAGTCTTATTGGGTTAAAGCTCCACCATTATAACCTCATTTAACCTTAATTACCTCCTTGATGTTTTTAAATACAGACAGAGGATTAGGGCTTCAACATGAATTTTGAGGAAACAGATTTTAGTACACAGCCTCTATAGAAACTTTTACCCTGCCCCTTCAAAATATGAAAAATATACTAAGAGGAATCACATTTTTTCTTTGTTATGGTAAAAATAGGAGATTTGGAATAAGAAAATGTAAAATGTCACCACAGACTTATCTAAGTATATCAAACCGGAATGTATGCTTCTGTTACCGTTATCATTTCATCTGGATGAATGTTTGTGTTGAAATTTTCCTCCAGTATAACTGTAAAAACTGCTTCCCTGTTCTCCATTTTCAACAAACAGGACATCAAAAATACAAGTTACATTCACTGAATTTGGTCCCAAGTTGTGGCATAGAAAAGGAAAGCAAGGTGTCAGGTCTAGCAATCTAGCAGCTGCAGTCACAGCTTTTGCCATCCAGAGTCCAACCTCTGCCTTCTGAGAGATGATTTTATATTGGAGTCAACATAAAGAGTGAATCATGTAGGGTGTTGACATTTCCAAAAGAAAGTTAGAGTGTGTTTTCTCCTAGAGACACAGTAGGTTCTGAGTATGGGGCTCAGCAGGGCCATCTGCTCATCTCTCCGCTGACTTCCTGACAGTAACACAAGGGCTCTACATGGGAGAGTCAATGGAGACACTTTGTCATCACAAATGGACCTTTGATAATAGAGATTACAGGGAAGTAAAGCCACACACAGTCTGCTGTTGGGAGGGGGAAGCCAGCCAAGAATCCAGGTAACAAAAGATCTCAAAGAGGCAAGCCAGAAAACAAATCAAGCACCCATGATCACATTGAAAAAGAATGCATTGTACAGCACAGCATTCAGTTATTGTACTTGTCAGTTTGCTTTGTGACTGTTCGTAAGTTAGAAGCTTGTTGGGAGAGCCTCTCATCACAAAGATAACATCCTACAGGACCAAATATGAGCTGGGTCAGTGATCAACTATCATCAGTTCCCAGCACTTAGAAAAAATGCATACAGCTGTTCAGTATCCATGGGGGACTGATTACAGGATCACTGCCCCCATACAAAAATCTGTAACTGCCTTATCCTCTTACATAAAATAAGGTAGTATTTGCATTTCATCAGTAAATCTTCTCCTGTATACTTTAAAGCATCTCTAGAGTACTTATAATATCTAATACAATGCAAATAGTTGTTAAGCTGAATTGTTTAGGGCATAATAAAAGAAAAAAAACTCTTTACATGTTCAGTACAAATGTAACCACGGTAGACCTAACCACATTTTCAATCTTTCATTGGCTGAATCTGCAGTGAGGAATTTGTGGGGATGGGAGGGGCAGCTGTGCATCGGAAGTTCTGTTATATTTTGTAGCCCCGTGGTTTTTTCAAGGCTTGTAACAAAGGCCATCAAATCAGTGCACTTATACTTGCTATGGGCTAAGGACAGTGTGTGTTAGATTTCCCAGAGGTCTTCAGACTTCATGGTGTAGCTATTTCACAGCCCTTTCCTTAAAAAATCTTCTATGAATCCAAAAAATACAAATACATCAAATGATGTCAGTCTCATCTCCATTGTTTCCTGCCAGCTGTCTTAGAGAGGTGCTAATGAGCAATAAAATGGTCCCGAAGCAAGCATTTGGAAAGAGAAGGAAAAAAAAAACTGGGAACCAGGACAGCCCAATGCTGGATAATCACCCAGAATGAACTGAAAATTATTTTAGCTGTCTTCTGCAAGGTGCCTGCAATGTTACATTTCTCAAGTCACTTGATAAATGGAACTAAAATAGAATATTATCATGAGACATTCCCAGCAAAGTTTTCTAGGCAACAATACTTTATTTTTGTCTTGCTTTTTATAAACAAAAACCATGGAATCCATATTTTTCCTATAAGATAAACACTGTGCTGTCTTTAAAATAACTCTGGCTCAGGGTGTAGACACCATCCCACTCATTGTCATCACAATATTCTTTAGTAGCCACTTCCAGGGGAAAAGCTGCTGAATGAGGTGGCAGCCAGGTCACACCGAGCTTTTAGTTTACTCTCGCTAACATGCAATTTCAATTACCAAAAAATATGTGTCTTTTGCTGATGGGTTCAATAATAGTGGGTGTAGAAGAACTTACAGTTCCAGGACCAGGCCACGTTTTGCACTAAGAAATTAAATCATTGACATTATGTTTTCTTTTAAATAGGAATTAGGAAAGTAAAAATGACTCACTGTTTTCTAATTGCACTCGAGACCTGTCTTTATGTTCCTTCCTCATCTTCAGGAGGTGAAAGAGACTGTGGAAATTCTGGAATTTGGTGAGCCTCGGGAATTTTTCAGTGAGTCAGTTTTCTAAAAAACCAACAGTTTATATTCCACAAAGTTTCACTATGGCATCAAATAGAGCTTATCTACTGCTAACTTTCATAGACCATTGAATTCTGAAGCAAATACCTTTTGACTTCACTGTGACATAGGTGGGTGCTTGGCCAAGGCAGGCTAGTTAAAACCAGCCCTCTTGCAAAGAGCCACAGACTAAGTAGTTATCTTGTCATTCTTCATCAGGAAAACAGCATGGGGGATCAAGTTCAAATGGGGCTAGAACTGTCTAGAATTTGGGAAGAGGTCATGTACTAGTTCTGGTTGCAGTAATTGGGCAAAATTATGCATCTTCAGGTGGATACTCCCAATGTGGGGAAAGTTCTGAATGGTTATTAGTTCAAAGAACCCTTGAAGAATTTATATTTATTCTTCAAAATTTGGCTCAAGCAGCCCTTCTGTGAAGCTTTCTTTGGGAATTCTTTTCTTTTCTCTGTGGAGGCATTCCTGCACTGTATTCCTATATTCCTTATGTTCCATGCACACCTCTATTAGACTTTATTCTACTTACAACAAAAAACAGGTCAGTTTTTACCCTCATTGTCTTTGTAACTCCAGGATCTACACAGTGCCACACGCTTTGAAAGATTAATTAAATTTTTTTATCTGATGGTATGTCCTTGATTATCTGCCCTGAAAACACTGAATGCTATGAATTCATAACACTTTTACAGACATCACTGAAATGCACCAACTGTTACTTGTAATAAAGATTCATCTGGAAATAAAGGAAAAAGAAAGTTTAAATCATGATAGAACAAGAGGAGACATGAGATTCAGACAGGGGGAGAGTGATATTCTTTGCACAGGTGTTCTCAATATTGATGGTGAAATCTGTATGCAGGTTTTTTTAAAGAAGTACTGAGATTTGAACTTAGGGCTTCTAGGCAGGCACCTTACCATTTCAGCCAAACCCCCATCCCTTTTTGCTTTAGTTATTTCAGAGTCTTGTGTTTTTGCCCTGAACCGGTCTCCAGCTGTGATCCCTCCTACCTATGACCTCCTGCTTAGCTGGTGTTGCAGGCATAGGCCACCACGCCCAGTGTATAAGTGGAATTTTTATCTGTTACAGATTTGACTAAGTATCTAGAAGTATCTGACCTCTTTAGGACATCCATCAACTCTTTTAGACTACTTGGCCTATATAATTCTGCCATCTTGGAAGGATGCAACTACTGAGATACTAAAAAAGATATTGTGAGTTCCCTTGCTATAACTTTAAAAAATCCCACACCTAGAGCAAACGTAACCATATAACAGTCTGCTGAGTAGCAGTGAAAAAGTAGGCACATTTCACCAAATTTAGGAATCTAGCTGTTTACAGTTGCCTGACTTCACATACCCATTTGGAATTAGGAACCACCAGTGAACAGTCGAGGGGGAAGACTCAGTGAGATGAAGGCATGAGGACTGGTCACAGAATAAAGAGGCTGCTGAGTGGTCAGAGGACAAACACAGAAACTGTGAAGATGTTGCAGCAAAAGAAAGTGAAGCAAAGCAGAACTAACAGTACCTAATTCAGAAACATTTCTTGTTTCATCTTAATAAAAGAATTACTAAAGTAGAGATGATGGGACCAATTCTACTTGCATTAGTATTTTCAGTTTAAGCACTATTTCCTATAATATATACTTTAGTTCATTTTACTATTATGAACTATTGGCCTCTGGGTATATTAAAATTAATTTTATTTAACAGTTTTATTGAATGTTAACTTTGTAAGGCAAGAACTCTGGTCTTTCTGTTTACTGCTGTCGTTCTTGTGCTTTAAACAGTGCTGTCACACATTAAGTGCTCAATATATGGGTTTAATACAGATATGCAAATCATTTTACTTATTATCTCTAATCTATCCTCTATACTACTGCCAAACGAATATGTCTAAAACACAAATCAGACCATACCATTACCCTGATTAAACTACCTCAAGAGCTCGTCAATCTTTCTCAAATTAAAACTCAAACTCTGGAGGATGTCACACAAACTTTTTCCTTATCTGGCCCTTGCTTAACTCTCTATTCTTCCTAATTTTAATTAATCAATCAAATATTTATTAAGTGCCTGCTGTGTTCCAGGTACTTTATTAGATATTGAGAACACAAAGGCAAGCAAAAAAAAAAAAAAAAAACACTCCTCTCACTTCTCATTCTACCATTATTGGAGAAACTCTTACTGTGTTTAAACATGAATCTGACTAATGAGTCAAAGAGAGAACACAGTGGAAATTAGAAAATAGTCAGAGCTTATCTGATAACTGTAAAATACATATACTAGAAAGAGGAGAAAGACAACTTTATTAGTTATCAGGGAAATGAATTCTAAAAACCACAATGGGTTGCCCTTCACACTCACAAGAATATCTAAAATGAAAGAACGTCAGTATCCAGTGCAGGAAATTATGTGGTTCAATTTGAATTCTGACATGTAATTGGTGCAAGTCTAACTTGCTATCTAAACTGGTATCATCCACTCAAACATGTAGAATAGTCATTGACTAACTATTGTGACCAACAGTTCACAAGTGTTCATTTCTTATTCTCTTCTTTGGCTTCAGTAAACTTTACTCAGGCTTATCTCATCCCTACAGACCTCTAAACTTTGGCTCACCTTCCTTAAGTAAGCACTCATATACTAAGGGTAAAAACACTTCCTCTTAGCACCTTCTGAGATTCAGCTGACCACAGAGAAAAACATTGCTTGCTGAAGCTCCTGGTCTTGCTACCTGCTAATACTCACTTCATCCCCCCATAAGATCCTGCTAATCTTTTTTCCTCCATATAAAAGAAAAGCTGTTTGATTTTGAGACACTTACAGATTTCTAAGATCAGTGTGTCTTCCCTATTATAATAGTCTTTTTGAATAAGTCTGGAAGACTGGATTTGTTTTTATTAGACATCCTGGAATGGAATACTGTGTAGAAATGAGCTATAATTATGTGAGATCATGTGAATGAATCTCACAAATGTAATGTAGAGAAAAAACATCAAGACCTAAATGTAAATACCTTATGATTTCATTTATGTAAAGTTCAAAACAGAAAAGGGAAATCTACATTGATGGAAATCAGGACAGTGTTCCATTTACATGGTTAGCTGCTGATGGGCACAAAAGGGTTGTCCCCTAGGGCTCTGATAATAACCTGTTTCTTCATCTGGATGCTTACTATATGTAATATAGCCTATTTGTGAAGAGTAATCCAGTGATAGATGTTTAATTTTGGAGATTTTACTGCTTTTATTTTTCAACAAAAATTTACTTAGAAATTGAATCATTGAGAATCATAATTTATTTTTTCAAACTTTCATGAAGCAAAACCAAAAGGATTTATGAATACATATCACTTATATATGTGACTTAAATAGAACTGGAGTTAGAGAATAAAATAATTTAGCCTGCAGATGATAGGTTAATTATCAAGGTGCTGGTATGTTCATTACTACCCAAGGAACCAAATTCAAATTCCTACAAAACATTCCCTAATGTGAAAACATTAGTATTTGCAATCACAGTTTTAAACTGTTCTGCAAGAGGAAAAATATATGGTTAGTAGGAGAATAAAAAAATGATAAAAACAACTTCACAACAAAAAACTGCAACAGTACAGAATGTGTATATGTGTAACTTAAATGAGAGCTTGATCTAAGCTAGTTGATTCTCTGCTTTTTGTGCTTGTAGTCACAGAAAGATAAATATTCCTGACCTTTATTTTCTTACATTTTATGGTAGCAAAGAAAAATAACTAGTCTAGTTACATTTTCAGAAGACCTGACTTCATACTGTTTTTAGTCTTTATCTTCTCTTAAATTATGTTTTGACTCTCAGATTCAGGTTTTAGCTGCAATTTTAATGAAGGTTTCAAAAAATGTTAAGGGTTTTTAATTTTGTATGACCACATATTCTAGTAGAAGTATCATTATAATCAAATAGTATTTATAAAGTAAATTTAGCACAAACTATGATATATGCTATGAAGGGGAAATGTACACTGCTGTGAGAACATATATCTGGAAACTGAATCTGTATGTTTAAGAAAAACTATTTTGGTTTCAGTGCAAAGATTGGAGTTTAAAGCAGGGAAAATGTGACAGGAAGACCCATTGGGAGGCTTCTGGGTAGCACAGGTAAGAAATGATAACAGCTTATGAGAGGACTCGGCATTAGAGATAGGGAGAATTGAACTTGACGCAGTTAGGAGATAAAAAGTCTTTCATTACACTTTCCACTATAGCTATTCAAAACTATTTGCAGGTCCCAGAATAGGCCAGCTTGGTCTCTCTTTGTATCTGATGATTCTTTCCTGGCTCATTTTTTCTTTTATGTTTCATCTAACTACATCTCACATATCCTTTAAAACTCTCTTCCATGTCCTCCATGACTCTCTGTCTCTGTCACTGTTGTCACACTGTCTTTTAGCCATCTGCTTACAGTCTCCATGGCAGACAATGAGGACAGTGTCCATTTTGTTTCAGTAGCCCCCAGTCCAGGGCCAGGAACAGAGTGCAAAATAAGTGTTTGTTAATTTACTGAGTGATTGAGAGACCCTTTCTGCAATCCACATGATGACATACTGCTCTTTGACTTAAAACACTAGAGTGAAACAAGTTGAAAGTAGACGTCACCTCTTCTACACGTTCATTTTTCAGAGTTAAAGATCCTTCAATCAAGAATGAGAGAAAGTAAACTGGTGGCATGGCTTAAGTGATAGAGCATTAAGGCCCTGAGTTGAAATCTCAGTATTGCCCCTCTCCCTGCCCCCACCCCAAAAAAGAAAAAGAAAAAGCTTGGGAGAATAAGAGAAAGTAACAGCTGTGGGTTGAATGTGGTCTGTTGCCTCCAAAACTCATGTTGAAATTTGATTGCCACTGTGGCAGTGACCACTAAGAGAGGTGAGTGCATTTTTTTGTGTGAGTTCTGCTTCTCCCAGGACTGGATTTGTTACTGCAAGAACAGGCTGTCATAAAGTGAATCCACCCCTTGTGTTCTGCCTCTTTCACGTTGCACCACGAGTTCACAAAGCACAAGGCCTCACAAAAGGGAATGTTCCAACATCCAGAATAATGAGCCAAAATAAGCTTCTTTTAAAAATAAATTACCCAATTTCAGGTGTTCTGTTATAATAACAGAAAATGGGCTAATACAGCAACACTAAGAATATGATGAGATAAAGGACAAAAAAATCAAACTGGCAGATTGGTTAGTTGTAAAGTCTGAGCCATGCAGTGATGAGATTGGCAGCTGTCACCACAAGCCCTTTCCTTCTCTTAGCAATCTCCAAAGTTGATAAGTGTTTCAAAGAAGAGACAAATCTAGCCTTTTCCTGACTTTGAGGTGTTTCAACAGTTACCCACACTATTGCTTTACTGTTTTTTAAATTATTGTTGTACTTGGTGGGGGTACATTGGAGTATTCACAAAGGTTCTTACAATGTATCAAATATATCATATTTGAATTCACCCTCTCCACTTCTCTCCCCCATTACCCCTCCCCTGATTCCTGGAACAGTTTCAACCGGTATCATTTTTGCATTTACATACACGTGCATACATTATTTGTGCCACATCCCCCTCCGGGCAGAACCTGTTTTGCCCTCCTGTTCTCTGACTTTGTAGAAGAAAAAACACAAAAGATAATAAGAAAAACATGGCATTTTTGCTAGTTTGAGATAAAGATAGCTATACAGGGAGATTCCTTGTGTTTTTTCCATGTATGTGTATTACAACTCAAATTGGCTCATCTGTATCAGAGACCTCTTCACCACGCCTCAGACCTCTTCCAATAGTGGCCTCAGCCAGGTTAAGATTACTATATTCGTTCTTATAGAGTGAGCACATCAACCACATTCAAGTTTTGAGTTTCCTTCCCTTGTTCCCTTGTCCTGTCCCTCCCGTGCACGGCCTCCTCTTAGTGTGACCCGTGTCCAATAATATCACTACATTTGTTTTAGGATAATAATCTGCATATGAGGGAGAACATGAGATTTTTGGCCTTCTGAGCTTGACTAACTTCTCTTATGATGATGTTCTCCAGTTCTATCCATTTACCCCCTGCAAATGACAAAGTTTCATTCTTCTTTGTGGCTGAGTAAAATTCCATTGTGTATAAATACCACATTTTCTTAATCCATTCATCAGTAGTGGGGCATCTTGATTGTTTTCATGGCTTGGCTATTGTGAATAGTGCCGCAATAAACATGGGTGTGCAGGTGCCTCTGGAGTAACCTGAGTCGCATTCCTTTGGATATATCCCTAGGAGTGGCTTTGTTGGATCATATGACAGATCTATTTTTAGTTTTTTGTTTTCCATAGTGGTTGTCCTAGCTTACATTCCCACCAGCAGTGTATGAGGGTTTCTTTTTCCCCACATCCTTGCCAATATTTGTTGTTGGTGTTCTTGATGATAGCCATTCTAACAGGGGTGAGGTGGAATCTTAGTGTGGTTTTGATTTGCATTTCCTTTAAGGCCAAGGATAGTGAGCATTTTTTCATGTGTTTTTTAGCCATTTGGACTTCTTCCTTTGAAAAGTTCTTTTAATTTAGGTGCCCATTTCTTTATTGGGTCATTGATTTTTTGGGAGTTTAGTTTTTTGAGCTCCCTGTATATTTTGGTTATTGGTCCTTTGTCTGATATGTAGCTAGCAAAGATTTTCTCCCATTCTGTGTGGCCTCTTCAATTTAGAGTCCATTTCTTTTGTTGTACAGAAGCTACTTAATTTCATGTAGTCCCATTTGTCAATTCTTTCTCTTAGTTGCTGAACTGTGTGAGCTCTACTGGGGAAGTCCTTGCCTATGCCTATTGCTTCCAGCGTATTCTCTGCTCTTTCCTTTACTAGCTTCAAGGTTTTAGGTCTTATATTAAGGTCCTTAATCCACTTTAAGTTGATACTAGTGCAGGGTGACAGGCATGGATCTAGTTTCAGTTTTCTGCAGGCAGATAGCCACTTTTCCCAGCAACATTTGTTGAAAAGGCTGTCTTTTCTCCATTGTATGTTTTGGGCACTTTTGTAAAAAATTAGGTGAGTGTAGCTGTGTAGATTCATATCCAGGTCCTCTATTCTGTTTCACTGGTCTTCATGTCTGTTTTTGTGCCAGTACCATGCTGTTTTTATTGCTATGGCTCTGTAATATAGTTTGAAGTCGGGTATTGTGATACCTCTAATGTTGCGCATTTTGCTCAGTATTGCCCCAGCTGTTTGCAGTCTTTTGTGTTTCCAAATGAACTTTAGGGTAGATTTTTCAATCTTTGTGATGAAAGTCATTGGGATTTTGATGGGAATTGCATTAAACATGTAGATTGCTTTTGGTAGTATACCCATTTTTATTATGTTGATTCTGCCAATCCATGAGCATGGGAGATCTTTCTACCTTCTGTAGTCTTCCTCTATCTCTTTCTTCAGGAGTTTGTAATTCTCCTTGTAGAGAGAATTACATTTAAATCCTTTGTTAAGTTTATTCCTAGGTATTTGATATTTTTGAGGCTATTGTAAATGGAATTTTCTCCTATATTCTTTCTCAATCTGCTTGTTGCTGGCGTATAGAAAAGCTACTGATTTTTGTTGAGTTTGTATCTTGCTACTTTGCTGTAGCTGTTTATGGTGTCTAGGAGTTTTGGGGTGGAGTTTTTTGGGTCTTTAAGGTATAAGATCATGTCCTCTGTGAATAGGGATAGTTTAACTACTTCTTTATTCCTTTTATTTCTTCTTTTTACCTTATTTCTCTGGTTATGAATTCAAGGACTATGTTGAATAGGAGTGGGGAGAGTGGGCACCCTTGTTTTGTTCCTGATTTTAGGGAAAATGGTTTCAGTTTTTCCCTATTAAGTGTAACATTGGTTATAGGTTAGTAATATACAGAATGATGTCAGAATGTTGAGGTATATTCCTTCTATTCCTAGTTTCATCAGAGCTTTTATCATGAAATGCTGTTGCATCTTATTGAAGGCTTTTTCTGCATCTATTGAGACAATCAAGTGGTTTTCTTCTTTGCTTCTGTTAATGTGCTGTATCACATTTAATGATTTACATATGTTGAACCATCCCTGCATATCTGGGATTGAAGCCAACTTGGTCATGATGTATGATCTTTCCTAAATGTTGTTTGATTCGATTTGCCATTATTTTATTGAGGATTTTTGCATCAGTGTTCATTAAGGAGATTGGCCTATAGTTCTCCTTTTTGGATGTGTCCTTATCTAGTTTTTGGGATGAGTATAATATTGGCTTCATAAAATAAGTTAGAAGTGATCACTAAAAACACCACTAACAATAGGTATTGGTGAGGATGTGGGGAAAAAGGAACCTTTGTACACTACTGGTGGGAATGCAAACTAGTGCAACCACTCTGGAAAAAAATTTGGAGGCTTCTAAAAATCTAAACATAGATATGCCATATGATCCAGCAATCCCACTCCTGGGGATATACCCAAATGAATGCAACACAGGTTACTCCAGAAGCACTTGCACAACCTTGTTTATTGCAGCACTATTCACAATAGCCAAGTTATGGAAACAGCCAAGATGCCCCACTATTGACGAATAGGTTAAGAAAATGTGGTGTTTATACACAATGGAATTCTACTCAGCAATGAAGAAGAATGAGATCTTATCATTCTCAAGTAAATGGATGGAACTGGAGAACATCACTCTGAGCAAGATTAGCCAGTCTCAGAAGACCAAAAATCATATGTTCTCCCTCATATGTGGACTTTAGATCTAGGGCAAATACAGCAATGTGATTGGACTTGGGTCACATGATAAGGTGAGAGAACACACATGGGAGGTATGGGGATAAGTAAGAAACCCAAAAAACATGATAGTATTTGAGGTCCTCACTGCAGAGTAACTAATACAGAAACTTTAAAGCAACAGAGGTCAATATGAGAAGGGGATCAGGAACTAGAGAAAAGGTCAGTTAGAGATGAATCAACTTAGAATGTAAAACATTTATACATGGAAGCAATGCAAGGAATCTCCCTGTATAGCTATCCTTATCTCAACTATCAAAAATGCTTTATCTTTCTTATTATTGTTTATACTCTCTTTTCTACAAAATTAGAGATAAGGGCAAAACAGATTCTGCCTGAAAGTGAAGGAAGGCAGGGGGAATGGAGGGGGTGGGAGGAGGGGGGAGAAATGGCCCAAACAATGTATGCACATATGAATAACTGAGGAAAAAAAAAAGAACAACACCCAACCAAAAAAAAAAAGTTAGGCAGTGTTCCTTTTCTTTGTACTTCATGGAAAAGTTTAAGGAATGTTGGTATTAGTTCTTCTTTAAACATCTGATAGAATTCAGCAGAGAATCTATCAGGTCTTGGACTTTTTTTTTTTTGGGAGACTCTTTATTGCAGCTTCAATTTCATTGCATGTTATAGATCTGTTTAAGTGATTAATACCTTTTTGGTTCAGTTTTGGAAGGTTATCTGTATCTAGAAATTTGTCCATGTCTTCTAATTTTCCAATTTATTTGAATATAGGTTCTCAAAGTAATCTCTGATGATTCCCTGGATTTCCTTGGTGTTTGTTGTTATCTCCCCTTCTTTGTTTCTGATTTTATTAATTTGGTTCTTTTCCCTCCTCATTGTAGTCAGATTTGCCAGGGACTTGTCAATCTTATTTATTTTTTCAAAGAAACAGCTTTTTGTTTCATTTTTTTGTATGGTTTTTTTGGTCTCTATTTCATTGATTTTGGCCCTTATTTTTATTATTTTTCTCCTTCTGCTTGTTTTGGATTTAGCTTGTTCTTGTTTTTCTAGGAGTTTGAGATTTAGCATTAGATAATTTATTTGAGATCTTTATGTATTTTTAACATATGCACTGATGGCTATAAACTTTCCTCTTAGGACTGCTTTTGCTGTATCCTATAGGTTCTTATAGGTTGTATTTTCATTTTCATGAACTTCTAGGAACTTTTTGATTTCCTCTCTTATTTCTTCTATGACCCACTGATCATTGAGCAATGTGTTGTTCAATCTTCAATCATTTGCATATTTTCTGCTGCTGCTTTTGTTGTTGAGTTCTAGTTTTATTGCATTGTGATCAAGATAGTATGCAGGAGGTGATTTCAATTTTCTTATATTTATTGAGACTTGCTTTGTGCCATCAGATATGGTCTATTTTGGAGAGTATTCCATGGGCTGCTGAGAAGAATGTATATTGTCCTGTTGCAAGATGAAATATTCTGTAGACAACAGTTAGGTCCATTTGATCTCTGGTGTCATTTAGTTCTAGGGTTTCTTTGTGAGTTTTTGTCTAGATGACTTGTCTGTTGGTGATAAAGGGGTATTAAAGTTTCCCACTACCACTGTGTGGGGTCTCTGTGTGATTTTAATCCCTTTAGTGTATGTTTAATGAAGTTGGTTACACTGACATTGGGTTCATATAAGTTGATAATTGTTATTTCCTCTTGATGTATTCCCCCTTTTGTTACTGTGGAGTGATCTTCTTTGTTTTGACTAATGTAGATTTGAAGTCTACTTTGTCTGACATAAGTATTGCCTGTTTTCAGGGGCCATTAACTTGGTAAATTTTCTTCCAGCCTTTCACCCTAAGCCAGTGTTTATTTCTATCAATAAGATGGGTCCCTTGTAAACAACAGATTGTCAGATATTCCTTTTTAATCCAGTTGCTAAATGGTATCTTTTGATGAGAGAGTTGAGTCCACTGATATTCAATGTTAATATTGATATGTGTGTGGTGATTCCTGCTATTTACTTGTTTTTGTTGTTTGAGGAGTTGAGTGTGTGCAGCCAATTCAGTGCTACTCTCTGATTACTTGTCTTTTGTTCTCCTGAGGTTTAATACTTCCCATATTCTTGTGGCTTTGTTTGCTTTCATCTTCCTTGTGTAGAATTCCTAGCAAATTCTTCTGTAGTGGTGGCTTGGTGGTCATATATTGTTTTAGTTTCTGTTTATCATGGAAGACTCTTATCCCTCCTTCAATTTTAATGATAGTTTTGCTGGGTAGAGTATCCTAGGGTTAAAATTATTTTTCTTTAAATGCTCAAAATATCCCACTCCATATGTGCTTTGTGCTTTTAAAGTTTCTGTTGATAAATTTGCTGTTATTTTGATGGGTTTACCTTTATATGTTATTTGGTTTTTTCTCTCTTATGCCTTCAATACTCTTTGTTCTTTGTGCTGGTTGTTTCAACAATAATATGCTGTGGAGAAGTTCTATTTTGGTCAAGTCTGTTTGGTGTCCTGGGAGCTTCCTGTACCTGAATGGGCAAGTCTTTCTTGAGATTTGGGATATTTTCTGCTATTATTTTGTTCACTATATTACATATCCCTTTGGCTTGTACCTCTTCTTCTTTGATGCCCATGATTCTCAGGCTTGATTTTTTGATGCACTTTCTGAGTTCTTGCATATTCCTTTCAGAGCTCTTGAGTTGTTTGACTAAGAGTTCTTGTTTTTTTTTTTCTTTAATATCTATTTTATCTTGGAGTCCTGAGATTCTGTCTTCCACTTGTTCTAGTCTGCTAGAATAGCCTTCTACTGTATTTTTTGATTATAGGGACTTTTTATTTCCAGGATTTGATTCTTTTTTCTGAGGTTTTCAACTCCTCTTTCATATCTTGTGTTGTCTTCCATATTTCATACATCTGTTTTTTCTTTTTTTATAGTCTCCTTGGTTTCACTTTGGTGTTTGTTAAAGTTCTCTCCGAGTTCATTTAGGTGTTTCTGTGTTTTCTCAAGTTTTTTTTATGTGTGGTGTCTTGATATTTTTTGAGTTTATCTTGTACTTTCTCTTTAACCTTGTCTTATAGCTTCTCCATGAGTTTCTTAGTGATCCTGTGCATGATTTCCTCTTTGAAAGATTTTTTTTTTTGTGGATATCACTGAGCTCATTGGTGACATTTATCATTGTTCTGTTAGTGTCAGGTACTAGGTATTCATTTTCTTCATTTTGCACTAAGTCTTCTATTGAATTGTTCTTTTGAGGATTGTAGGTTCTTTGCCTTCTTCTCTACAGAGATGCTTTGTTTCTGAAAAAATTCAACCAATTTAAATTAAAAAAAAATTAACAAATGAGGAGGTCATTGTTCCTCTTTCAAAAAGAGTTCTTTAAAAACTACTAGTTTTTTAGAAAGGTTTATAAAAAGAACCTTTTATAGAAAGGTTCCATAGAGCATTTATGATACAGGGATAGCAGAGTGGCTCAAGCAGTAGAGTGCCTGCCTAGCAAGTGCAAGCCCCTGAGTTAAAAAAAAGATATGACTACATTTCCAGACAACTTTTAGGCAACACACACCCATGATGTAAAATAAAGTCTATTAGCAATTTACATTCAATACTCTGTGTTTGGGTATAGTTTGACTTTGCTAATTTATCCATTAATTCGCTTTTCAACTCACTGAAGAATCAGTTCAATAAATTTTATAACAATTTTTTTTTGGTGGTACTGGGCTTCACATTTGCTAGGAGGCACCATATCACTTGAGCCACTCCACCAGAAGGAAGGCTCAGTGAGGACCATAGCATTTGGGCTATGCAAATTAGTGATAATAACTAATGAGCCTGACCTCTCATCTGGTGTGGCATCATATGCCATGCATGGAAGTTCACATGACTTTAAATAAAAATGTTCTAAGTTTGAACTCCAGCACTACTGGTAGTAATAATACTTGTGTGACCTTAAATAAATTATTTTGTCTGAGTCTCAGGTTCTCCCTCAAAAGAAAAAAATACCCCAAAAAACGATAACTCACAAGATTGCATGAGGATTCTTTAGATAACAAAGTGTATAATGCTTAATGTATAGGTACCAAGCTGCCACCAAGAAACCATTAGCTCCTTCTTTACTTCATCCAAATATTGTTCCAACTATGTCCCCTCACCTAGTAAAACGCTCAGTTAGTCCTCTAAGTCAGAACAGATTGTCTGAAATCTACATTTTTAAAGAAAGTTTTCTAGTGACAAGAACTGATAGTAACAGAGCATTAGAGGAAGCAGCTGGTCATATTGTATTGAGACTTCACTAAGTGCCCATTTCACCTCTTTTCATTATCACAACAACCTTAGATCTAGGTTAGATTATTACTTTTATTTTAGAGAGATGTTAAAGTAACCTTCCCAAGTGAGATGCAAACTTAATACATGCTATCAGTAACTATTGATGTTAATTTGCCACCTCCAAGTACCAACATTCTAATTTCTCAATGATGGTAAGTATCAGAAAAGCTCTACATTGTCCAACATGCCCTTACTCAGAAATGCCTCAATGGTTACAAATGGGAGAATGAGAGGATATGACATTGTGGAGACCTGGTGACAGTTCATAACCAGGGTATGAAGGTGACCTGTGTATGACTTAGTGGCATTTTCTGGTCTCATGGAATTTAAAACTTTCATCCTGCCCAGAGACTTCTGATAGATGGTCAGTATTATCCACTCATTCACATACAAATGTTAGTTATTATCCACACGAATTTTACATTTTAAGTGAGAAATACTAAAATGCCTCTGAGTTACTCTGAATTAAAATTTTAAGTAATAGACTTTATACTTTAGAGCAGTTTAAATTTTATAGAGCAATTAAAACATTCCTATGTGTCTCATTTCTCCACATTCTCCATATCCCCTTCCCCCCCTACTCTGGACAGTTCTCCCCCTCCCCACCTTTAACATCCTGCATCAGTGTGGTGCGTTTGTTACCACTGATGAACATATGTCGACACGCTAGGGTGCATTCTTTGTTCTGTGGAGCTCCGTGTGTTGTGACAAAAGTGTAATGTCCTGTCTGCCAGTACAGCCTCAGACAGAATAGTTTCATACTCTTCCCCTATGCTCTTTCTCTCTAATCCCTTTATTGCCCCTATGATTCTTGCTGTTTCCACAATGTCTTAGAGTTGGGATTAAAGAGTATGCAGACTTTTAAAATTGATTTCTTTCAGCAGTATGCATTTTGTGTGCTTCCACATCAGGTTGATTATTTATTTGTTTTAATTGTGGAACAGTATTCCCTTGTAATGGCACACCACATTTTGTTTATCTACTCAGCTGTTGAGGGACATCTTAGCTGCTTCCAATTTTTGGCAATTATGAATAAAACTACTGTAAACATATACATGCAGGTTTTCATGTGGACATATGTTTTTCAGCTCATTTGAGTAAATACTAAGGAGTGACATTTCTGGATCATAAGCTAAGAGTATGTTTAGTTTTGCAAGAAACAGCCAATCTGTCTTCTAAAGTAGCTGCACCATTTTGCATTCCCAGTGAGAAGGAATAAGAGTTTCAGTTGCTATGTATGCTCATTAGTATTAGGTCTTGTCAATGTTTGGATTTTAGTTATTCTAATTGGTATATAGCAGTATTTCATTGCTGTTTTAATTTGCAATTTTCTAATTGCTTCTGATGTCAATCATCTTTTTAGATGCTTATTTTTATTTGTTCACTTTTTGTGAGGTTTCTGTTACAGTAGTCTTTCCCCCATTTAAAATCTGGTTGTTTGCTTTATTATTATTGGATTTTAATGGTTCTTTGTATGTTTTGGTTACTAGTCCATTATTAGATTTGTGTTTTGAAAAGATTCTCTTTACAAGTTCCCTCAAAGAGCAGAAGTTTTTAATTTTAATGTAGCTACACATCAGTTTTTTTCTAACATAGATGACATTTTTGGTGTTGTATCTAAGAAGCTATTGCCAAACCTGAGGCTACCTAGATTTTCTGCTATGTTTCCTTTCAGGAGTTGTGCAATTTTGGTTTTTATGTTTAAGGCTATTAGCCATTTTGTGTTGATTTTTGTGAAAGGCCTAAGACTTGTGTTATTGTTCTCCTTCTTCCTCTTCCTCCACTTCCTTTCTTCCTCCTCCTCTTCTTCTTTTTCTCCTCCCCTTCCTCTTCCTCTTCTTTTCTCCTCCCCTTCCTCTTCCTCTTCTTTTCTCCTCCTCCTCCTTCTCCCGTCTCCTCCTTCTCCTCTTCTTGTCCTTCCTCTTCCTCCTCCTTCTTCTTCATATGGATATATAGTTGTTTCTGCATCATTCATTTTCCACCTGTCAACAATTAACTACATCCGTGTGGGTCTAATTGTGAACTTTCTATTTTCTTTCATTGATAGATTTGTCTATTCTTTTGCCAATACCACAGTTTTGATTACTATAGCTTTCTATAGTTTCTAAAGTTGGATAGTGTCAATCTTATGACTTTGTTCTTTGTCAATATTTTGTTGATGATTTGGGGTCTTTTTCTCTTTAGAACTTTAGATTGGTTTGTTGTTATTCACAAAATAACCTGTTAGCATTTTGATTGAGATTATATTGATTCTAAATATCAAGTTGGAAAGAACTGACATCTTAACATTGAATCTTCCTGTGCAAGAATATGGAATATCTGTTTATTTAGATATTCTTCAATTTCTTTATTTTTTCACTTTTCTAATAGTTTAGATTTGTATCTAAACATTTCACTTTTTTGTGTTAATATAAATGATATTGTGTTTTCTGTTTAAAATTCTAATTATTCATTGTTAGTGTATAGGATTGCAATTGAATTTTGTATATTTAACTTGTATCCAACAACCTTGCTATAACTGATGATTTGGGATTTTCTGCATAGACCCTTGTGTCAGCTGTAAACAAATGCAATTTTATTTCTTCCTTTATAATATATAAACCTTATGTTTTCTTTCCTGATTTACTGTATCAGGCAAGAATTCCAGTATCATGGTGATAGGAATGGTAAAGTGGACATACTTGCCTTGTTCTGGAACTTACAGGAAAAAAATCTAGTCTCTCAGAACAGATTATGATGTTAGATGTAGAGTTTTTTTTTTGGGGGGGGATAAGTTTTAAAAACTAAGAAAGGAAAATTGTTACAAGGTTTTCAGATGTCAGCGACAGATGTTTTGGGGGCATAGTTTCTAATCATTCTTAACAGGCTTCTGTTATATAAGAATGGCCAGTCAAAGTAGCAGAAATGTCCACCTTCTCCCACATAAACCACCAGAAATTTCTGATCCTGTTTAAAGATTATCTTCTCTAGCAAAGGCATATCTTCTAGTTCACATAGCGAGTCCTTTTTTATTAAATTTTATTTAATATTTAATATTAAATATTAAACCTCCACTGAGTGCCCCCTGATACTTTGCTGCTAGAGAAATGCCAGGATAAACAGAACAGAATTTCAGAACTCTGAGTGGGAGTCTTTTTGAGGGTGGAGCAGGATTTGTTGAGTAGGATAAGACATGCCTAATCTGCATCTGAAAGGCAAAGTAGAGTATTTTAGACTTCAGAATAGCCCTCATGAAGTGCTTTAAAAAAATCTTTTTTTTATTCATTTATTCATATGTGCATACATTGTTTGGGCCATTTCTCCCCCTGCCCCCAACCCCCTCACTCTCCCCCCAAAACCCCTGGCTTCCAGGCAGAACCTGTTCTGCCTTTTTCCAATTTTGTTGAAGAGTAGACATAAGCAATAATAAGACATAGTGTTTTTGCTAGTTGAGAAAAGGATACCTATACAGAGAGATTCCTAGCATTGCTTTCATGCACAAGTGTATTGAAACCAAAATTGATTCATCTCTACCTGACCTTTTTAATACTTCCCAGTCACCTTCCCATATCGACCTCTGTCATTTTAAGGTTACTGTATTAGCTCCTCTGCAGTGTGGACATCAGACACTTTCTAGTTTTGGGTTTCCAACCTATTCCCATTCCTCCTGTATGTGCTCTTCCCTTAGTGTGTGACCCAAGTCCAAAAACATTGCTGATTTGCCCTAGATCTAAAGTCCACATATGAGGGAGAGCATACAATTTTTGGTCTTCTGAGCCTGTCTAACCTCGCTCAGGATGATGTTCTCCAGTTCCATCTATTTACCTGCAAATGATAAGATTTCATTCTTCTTCATGGCTGAATAAAATTCCATTGTGTATAAATAAATACCACATTTTCTTTTATTATTCATATGTGCATACAAGGCTTGGTTCATTTCTCCCCCCTGCCCCCACCCCCTCCCTTACCACCCACTCCACCCCCTCCCTCTCCCCCCCACCCCCTCAATACCCAGCAGAAACTATTTTGCCCTTATTTCTAATTTTGTTGTAGAGAGAGTATAAGCAATAACAGAAAGGGACAAGGGTTTTTGCTGGTTGAGATAAGGATAGCTATACAGATAAATATCACATTTTCTTAATCCATTTGACAGTACTGGGGCATCTTGGCTGTTTCCATAACTTGGCTATTGTGAATAGTGCTGCAATAAACATGGGTGTGCAGGTGCCTCTGGAGTAACCTGACTCACAGTCCTTTGGGCATATCCCTGGGATTGGGATTGCTGGATCATATGGCAGATCTATGTTTAGATTTTTAAGAAGCCTCCATATTGTTTTCTACAGTGGTTGCACTAGCTTGCATTCCCACCAGCAGTGTACAAGAGTTCCTTTTTCCCCACATCTTACCAACACCTGTTGGTGGTGGTGTTTTTGATCATAGCTATTCTAACAGAGATGAGGTGGAATCTTAGTGTGGTTTTGATTTGCATTTCCTTTGTGGCAGAGATGGTGAGCATTTTTTCATGTGTTTTTTGGCCATTTGAATTTCTTCTTTTGAGAAAGTTCTGTTTAGTTCAGTTGCCCATTTATTTATTGGTTCATTGATTTTGGGAGAGTTTAGTTTCTTAAGTTCCCTGTATATTCTGGTTATCAGTCCCTTATCTGATGTATAGTTGGTGAATATTTTCTCCCACAGTGTGGGTGGTCTGTTCAGTTTAGAGACCATTTCTTTTGCTGTGCAGAAGCTTTTTAATTTTATGAAGTCCCTTTCTCTTAGTTGCTGAGCTACTTGGGTTCTATTGAGGAAGTCCTTGCCTATACCTATTACTTCCACAGAGTTTCCTGCTCCTTCCTGTACTAACTTCAGCATTTCAGGTCTGATATTAAGGTCCTTGATCCATTTTGAGTTGATACTAGTACAGGATGATAGACATGGATCTACTTTCAGTTGTTTGCAGATGGATAACCACTTTTCCCAGCAACATTTGTTGAAGAGGCTGTCTTCTCCATTGTATATTTTTAGCACCTTTGTCAAAAATAAGGTAGGTATAGTTGTGTGGATTCATATCCGAGTCCTCTATTCTGTTCCACTGGTCTTCATGTCTGTTTTTGTGCCAGTATCATGCTGTTTTCATTGCTATTGCTTTGTAATGTAGTTTGAAATTGGGTATTGTGATATCTCCAGCATTGCTCTTTTTTCTGAGTATTGCCTTGGCTAGTCACAGTCTCTTATGTTTCCAAATGAACTTTAGGGTAGATTTTTTAATCTCTGTGATGAATGTCATTGGGATTTTGATGGGAATTGCATTAAGCATGTAGATTGCTTTTGGTAGTATAGCCATTTTTACTATGTTGGTTCTACCAATCCGTGAGCATGGGAGATCTTTCCACCTTCTGTAGTCTTCCTCAATCTCTTTCTTCAGGTGTTTGTAGTTCTCCTTGTAGAGGTCATTCACATCCTTTGTTAAGATTACTCCTAGGTATTTGATTTTTTTGAGGATAATGTAAATGGAATTGTTTACATATATTCTTTCTTAATTTGTTTGTTCTTGGTGTATAGAAAAGCTAATGATTTTTGTAAGCTGATTTTGTATCCTGACACCTTCCTGTAGCTTTTTATGGTGTCTAGGAGTTTTTGGGTTGAGTTTTTTGGGTCTTTTGGATATAGGATCATGTCATAAGAAAATAGGGATATTTTGACAGTTTCTTTACCTATTCATATTCCTTTTATTTCTTCTTATTACCTAACTGCTCTGACTAAGAAGTCCAGGACTATGTTGAATAGGAGTGGGGATAGTGGGCATCCTTGTCTGGTTCCTGATTTTAGGGAAAATGGTTTCAGTTTTTCTCCATTAAGTATGATGTTGGCTGTAGGTTTGTCATATATAGCCTTTACAATGTTGAGGTACATTCCTTCTATTTCTAGTTTTCTTAGAGATTTTATCATGAAGTGGTGTTGGATCTTATTGAAGGCCTTTCTGCATCTATTGAGATGATCAAGTGGTTTTTGTCTTTGCTACTATTGATGTGCTGTATTACATTTATAGATTTGCATATGTTGAACCACCTCTGAATCCCTGAGATGAAGCTGACTTGGTCATGGTGAATGATCTTTCTGATATGTTGTTGGATTTGGTTTGCCATTATTTTATTAAGGATTTTTGCATCTATATTCATTAAGGTGATTGGCCTATAGTTCTCCTTTTTAGAAGTTTCTTTTTCTGGTTTTGGGATGAGTATAACACTGGCATCATAAAATGAGTCAGGCAGTGTTCCTTCCCTTTCTATTTTGTGGAAAAGTTTAAGGAGAGCTGGTATTAGTTCTTCTTTAAAGGTGTGATAGAATTCAGCAGAGAATTTTTCAGGTCCTGGACTTTTCTTTTTTGGGAGACTCTTTATTGCTGCTTCAATTTCATTTTGTGTTGTAGATCTATTCAGGTGATTAATATCCTCTTGGTTCAATTTTGGATGGTTATAAGTATCTAGAAATCTGTCCATTTCTTCAAGATTTTCAAATTTATTAGAGTATAGGCTCTCAAAGTAGTCTGTGATGATTTCCTGGATTTCTGTGGTATTTGTTGTTGTGTCCTCTTTTGCATTTCTAATTTTACTAGTTTGGGTTTTTTCTCTCCTCATTTTTATCAGGTTTGCCAGGGGTCTGTTGATCTTGTTTATTTTTTCAAAGTACCAGCTTTTTGTTTCATTGATTGTTTGTATGGGTTGTTTTTATTTGTTTCCAATTAATTAATTTTGGCCCATATTTTTGTTATTTCGCTCCTGCTTTTTTTGGCTTTGCTTGTTCTTGTTTTTCTAGGAGTTTGAGATGTAGCATTAGGACGTTGATTTGAGATCTTTCTGTCCTTTTAATATATGCCCTCATGGCTATAAAACTTCCTCTTAGGTCTGCCTTTGCTGTGTCCCATAGGTTCTGGTAGGTCGTGTTTTCATTTTCATTAACTTCCAGGAACCTTTTAATTTCCTCTTTTATTTAATCAATGACCCATTGATCATTAAGCAATGTGTTGTTCAGCTTCCAATTGTTTGCATGTTTTCTACTGTTGTTTTTGTTGTTGAGTTCAAGTTTTAATGCATTGTGATCAGATAGAATGCATTGGATTATTTCTATTTTCTTATATTTTCTGAGGCTTGCATTGTGCCCTAAGATATGATTAGTTTTGGAGAAGATTCCATGGGCTTCTGAGACAAATGTATATCATTCTGTTGTAGGAGGATGAAATATTCTGTAGACATCAGCTAGGTCCATTTGATCTATGATGCGATTTAGTTCTAGAATTTTTTTATTGATTTTTTGTTTAGAAGACCTATCTATTGGTGATAGGGGCATATTAAAATCTCCCACTATCACTGTGTTGTGAGTTTATATATGATTTAGGTCCTTCAGAGTATGTTTAATGAAATTGGGTGCACTGACATTGGGTGCATATAGGTTGATAATTGTTATTTCCTTTTGCTGTATTTCACCTTTCATTAGTATGGAGTGTCCTTTATTTTGTTTGATCAATGTAAGTTTGAAGTCTACTTTGTCTGAGATAAGTATTGCTATTTCTAACTGTTTGGAGGCCGTTGGCTTGGTAAATCTTCTTCCAGCCTTTCACCCTAAGCCAGTACATGTTTCTGTCAATGATATGGGTCTCTTGTAAACAACAGATTGTTGGATCTTCCTTTTTAATCCAGTTTGCCAAATAGTGTCTTTTGATGGGGGAGTTAAGTTCATTAACATTCAGTGTTAATGTTGATAGGTATGTGGTGGTTCCTGTCATGTAGTTGTCTTCCTTGTTTAAGGGTTTGATTGTGTGCAGCTGAATCAATGCTACTTTCTGATTCCTTGTCATTTCTTCTCCTGTGGTTTAGTACTGCCTGTCCTCTCATCGTTTTGTTTGCTTTCATTTTCTGTGTGCAGAATTCCTTGAAGAATCTTTTGTAGTGGTGGCTTGGTGGTCATATATTGTTTTAGTTTCTGCTTACCGTGGAAGACTTTTATTGTTCAATCTATTTTGAATGATAGTTTTGTTGGGTAAAGTATCCTAGGATTGAAGTTATTTTCACTCAGTGTCCAGAATATCTCACTCCAAGAGCTTCTTACTTTTAAGGTTTCCATTGAAAAATCTGCTGTGATTTTGATGGGTTTACCTTTATACGTTATTTGTTTTTTGTCTCTTACAGCCTTCAATATTCTCTCTACTCTCTGTGCTTGTTGTTTTATTGATAATATGTTGTGGGGTAATTCTATTTTGGTCAAGTCTGTTTGGTGTCTTGGAGGTTTCCTGTACCTGAATGGATGTAGCTTTCTCTAGATTTGGGAAATTTGCTGTTATTTTGTTGAATATATCATGAATCCCTTTTGCTTGGATCTCTTCTCTTTCTTCAATGCCCCTGATTCTCAGGTTTGGTCTTTTGATGGAGTTGGCGAGTTCTTTCATATTCCTTTCACAGGTCTTGAGTTGTTTGACTAATAGCTCTTCAATTTTTCCTTTAATTTCCATTTTATCTTCAAGTTCTGAGATTCTGTCTTCTGCTTGTTCTAGTCTGTTAGAGTGACCTTCCATTGTGTTTTGTATTTGTTGCATTCTTTTTTCTGAGGTTTTCCATATCATGGGTCACTTCCTCTGTAATATTGTCAATTTTCAACTTTAATTCATTTATCTCTTTTTATAGTGTTCTGTGTTTCACTTTGGTATTTATTTAGGCTCCTCTGAGTTCATTTATTTGTTTCTGTGTCTTCTCATATTCTTTATTTTTGGTGTGGTGGAATTTCTTCAGTGTCTTTTGTATGTTTTGGTTGACCATGTCTAGTAACATCTTCACAAAATTCTCAGTGATTACTTGCAGGATTTCTTCTTTGAGGTTGTTCTTGTGGGCATTGTTGGGGTCTTTGGTATGGTTTATCTTTGTTTTGTTGGAGCCTGGAACTGGATATCCATTTTCTTCATTTCCCTTTGAGTCTTGTATTAAATTGTTTAGGTGGGCAGAATGGTTTTATCCCATTCTTGTCTTCCCATCCCGCCACTTGGTACTGTGTAACCATGTTATCAATAGGCTATTGGTGGTTTCAGTCACTTGTTTTCTTTCCCTTGGTTTAATTTTGTTTTGTGGGTATATTAGATTTTTAGCTTAGTGTATATATGCTATTTCTGTCCCTGGTCTGGTTGTAACTTAGTATTGACTAACTCACAATACTAAAAATAACGAACAAAACAAAACAGCAACAACAACAAAAACTCAAGGAAATAAATGGGGAGAGATGAACAAACAAATGAGAAACAAAACAAACAAACACACAAAAGAGCCTCCAGGTTCAGGAACAGTAGTATTTCAGTCTTAGTAGTTCTGGTGTTACTCCTTCAGCATCCAGCCCTGGTGTTGGTATTTAAGCAGAGGCTCTGCCTTAGTCTTGCCAGGTGTATGGGGAGTCTCACCAGTTTTTCTTCTGTCTTTCAGTGGCAACTGCTTGGTCAGCTCCTCCTTCAGTGAGGTGTGGCAGTTTAAGTTTGTATGTTGTCCTCAGTTTCTGGAGATCAGTTCTGTAGCCCACTAGCTGTCCTGCTTTGGAGTTGGGTTTTCACTGTGCTGGTTTACTGGGAGCTTGTTTCTTTGCCTTGCCCCCTTTCTGTGGGGCAAGGTCAGTAATCCATCAGCCAGTCCCCTGCTGTCAGTGTGTTCTGATGGTTTGCTGATTATTTTTCAATTTTGCAGTGTCGTTTGACTTTGGATGTTGCTTACTAGCTCAGGAGATGAGCTTTGTGGATTGCTAACTGCCCCTTTTCAGGCAGCAGCTTATCACCAGCCTGCTGTCAGCCCTTCTGCTTTTCCAGCCTTTGTTTACTGAAAGTTCACAGGGAGATCAGCTCCTTGCTTCTCCCTTCTTCTCTGGTGCACTTACAGCACCCTGCACCCTCTGCTGTGTGTTAGTTTTCTGTTCCTTATTTATTGTTCAGTTTTCTTTGTTTGTTTGGTTTTTTGTGGGCCGGAGGTTCAGTCTGCCCAGGGAGCTATGCTGGTTTATCCCAAGGGTGGCTGGGAGAATTCCACATGATGCTTGGTGCTCACTTCTTGGTCTGCCAAATGTCTCCCAAACAGGATTGGAGCCCATGTCTGGTGGCACGGGAACCCTCCTGTTTTCTCATTGTAGCATGGCACGGAGAAACTTTCCACAGGCTAGGGATTCAGGGTGTTGAAGTTTTGGTTCTTCTTTGTGCTTTATTTCTGCCAAGTGTGGCTCCAACATCTCAGCAATATTTTTGATTTACAGAGCTCATGCTTTCTGCTTCTGTACCCTAGTTGCCATCTTAGATCCTCCTCCTAAAAAACCTTTTTGTTAGTTACTTCATAGAACAATCCAAGAGATAATTGATATTATTACTTTCATCAGATTTGGACTGCTTCTATAAATTTGCTGAGCAGATTCTCTTAAGTTCAGTTTCTTTACCAGGGTTTAAGGAATGTCTATGCAGATTTTTTTTGTTATGAGGCCTGTCCTGTAATAAATTGTTGCCATCAAAGAGGTAAAATACAGACACATCTGAGGAAAAGGAACAAAATAAAATTGTTGAGGCAAGAGTAAAAGAGTAATCTAAGAGAGCCCAACTTATAAAACTGAAAAAAAAAAAAAAGCTCCAGTCAGGTTAAGGAGGATTTCATATGATCATGGTCATTTGTTCTCTAGTCCATTTTAAAAAGGAACTAATCAGAGTCCTAGAGGTCAATTGCTCAGTGATTGCTACTTGTAAAATGTCATTTTGGGATAACTTTGACCCCTCCACATCTCCAGCCGGTGCAGAGAATCTCCACTTCACGTTAAATGGAGAAACGAGGAGGGCCCCCGGGGCCGCCAGTGGCTGGCGCCCATACGGCTTGGGAAGACACGGACCAGGTGAGCTTCGCAGTACCACAGTAGCCCCACAGACAAGCCTGGGCCAGAGCAGCATAGCCCCCGGACAGACTGACCTCCACCCGGGAAAAAAGAGAAACTGAGTAATAAGCAATAAGAACAGTTAAGACACGCTGGAAAGAGGGTGGGGCGCCCTGAGCGCTGAAGATTGGGGGAAAGGAATCCTTCTCTGGACTGTAAATAAACAAGCCAGGCGGGCCGGAGAGCCTCTGGCGGGAGCGGGGTGCGTGCCCAGCAACCAGGAGCAGGGAAGCTTGTGAGTGGAGAAAAGACCCACTTCCCATGTGAACTGTAAACAAACATGGTGGCTGACAGAAGCAGCAGCACTGCCCAGTAAGCAGGAGCAGGAAAGCTTCTGAAAGTGGCAGTGGGAGGAAAACTTCAGAGGAGAGGGGGGAAGACCCACCTCCCACATGAACTGTAAATAAACATGCAGGCCTGACAACGCGGGGGCAGTGTCACCTTTCCCAGTGCTTGGAAAGGGGAAAGCCTGTAGCAGAGGCTCCTGCACAGGAGAACTCTGAACAAACAAAGCCTGTGGGACCAGGTGAGTGCTAGCTCACCCCAGAGATCTGCATAAATAACGCCGCCAGCTACAGGCTGAGAGCAGCAGGCAGGCAAGCCACAGTTGCAGATACCACTCTCAGAACTGTCTCCAGATGCTTTTTTTCTTTTTCTCCCTACCTTTGATGAGAGAACAACCGAATTACACCTGCAAGCCGAAAAACTTACTGAAATTGTATTGCATTTGAACTGGGGACACTTGGTGGGGCTTTGTTTTTGTTTTGTGTGTGTGTGTGTGTGTGTGTGTGTGTGTGTGTGAGTGTGTAGTTTTGTTCTACTTTATGCATCCCCTTTGATGAGACAACTACAGAACAACATCTGAGGCACCAACTCCAGGACTGGAGATTGAGACAGACACCCAAATTATTAAGACTGAAACTGCATTGCATATAAACTTGGAAGTGTTTTGGTTTTTTTTTTTTTTAATTTTCTATTTTCCATTTTAATTCATTTTTATATATAGATATTACTTTCATTTACTTATTTTTTATTTTTTTATCTTTGATTTTCAATCCTCTCTCTCTCTCTCTAATGTCTGTTCAGCTTACTGTCGATTAGTACACTAACACTCCCTGTTTATACCTTTGAAACTCTCTTGTCTGATACCTTGTTCTGCTTTCTCCCTCTTGTCTGTATATTTGTTTTCCCCTTTTCTTTAACTTCTTGCTTTCCATCTCAGCTCACTCTTCCATTCTAAATATTACCATTGTTATTATTACAAGCTAGAAAATACTTAATTACACACAGTACAGGGACAGAAAGAACACCAAGGACAATGACGGGAAAACAGAAAAAACAGGGAAACCAGTTTCCCCACAGCAAAAAATTAGTACAGGAACCAGAGGGGAATGAAGAGAACAGAAACTCAGATCCAGACTCCAACAAAATGAAGATAAACTATGCCAAAGGACCCAGTGAAGCCCACAAGAATAATTTAAAAGAAGACATACTACAAGTACTCAATGAGAATTTTATAGAGATGATACTGGATAGGGTCAACCAAAATGTACAGGAGACACTCAAGAAATTCCAAGACAATAAAAATAGAGAATTTGAAAAAGCAAAAGAAGAAATAAAGGAAACCATAGAAACACTGTATAAACACCAAAGTGAAAGAGAGAACACAATGAATAAATGGATAAATGAACTCAGGACAAAAATAGACAACAATAAAGAAGAAAACTGCCAGGATATGGAAAACCTCAGAAAAAAGAATGAAAAAGAACTGCAAAACAAAACGGAAGGCCAATCCAGCAGAATAGAACAAACAGAAGACAGAATCTCAGAACTTGAAGATGAAATGGTAATTAAAGGAAACACCGAAGAACTATTAATTAAACAACTCAAGACCTGTGAAAAGAAAATGCAAGAACTCACTGACTCCATCAAAAGACCAAACTTGAGAATCATGGGCATCGAAGAAGGAGAAGAGGTGCAAGCGAAGGGAATGTGTAATCTATTCAACAAAATAATAATGGAAAATTTCCCAAATCTAGAGAAAGATATTCCCATACAAATGCAAGAGGCCTCCAGGACACCAAACAGACCAGATCAAAATAGAACTACTCCACGACATATCATCATTAAAACAACAAGTTCAGAAACTAAGGAAAGAATATTGAAGGCTGTAAGAGAGAAAAAACAAGTAACATACAAAGGTAAACCCATCAAAATCACAGCAGACTTCTCAACAGAAACATTAAAAGCAAGAAGAGCATGGGGTGAGATCTTCCGGGCACTGAATGAAAATAACTTCAACCCCAGGATACTCTACCCAGCAAAGCTATCATTCAAAATAGATGGAGCAATAAAAGTCTTCCATGATAAGCAGAAACTAAAACAATATGTGACCACAAAGCCACCATTACAAAGGATTCTGCAAGGGATCCTGCACACAGAAAGTGACACCCAACTTAACCATGAAAAGGCAGGCAGCACCAAACCACAGGATAAGAAAAAGCAAGACAGTACAGAGTAACATCAAGTTAGGTACACACAATCAAACCTTCAAACAACTAAGACAAGTAAATGGCAGGAATCACCACATACCTATCAGTACTAATGCTTAATGTTAATGGACTTAATTCACCCATCAAAAGACACCGTTTGACAAAATGGATTAAAAAAGAAGATCCAACAATTTGTTGCTTACAGAAGACTCATCTCACTGACAGAAATAAGCATATGCTTAGGATGAAAGGCTGGAAAAAGATTTACCAAGCCAATGGCCCCCCAAAATAAGCAGGAGTAGCAATACTTATCTCTGACAAAGTAGACTTCAAACCTACATTGATCAAACGAGATAAAGAAGGACATTCCATACTAATAAAAGGGGAAATAGACCAAAAGGAAATAATAATCATCAATCTGTACGCACCCAATGTCAACGCACCCAATTTCATCAAACATACCCTGAAAGACCTAAAAGCATATATAAACGCCAACACAGTGGTTGTGGGAGACTTTAACACTCCATTATCATCAATAGATAGGTCATCCAAACAAAAACTCAATAAAGAAATCCAAGATCTAAAATATGCAATAGATCAAGTGGACCTAGTAGATGTCTACAGAACATTTCATCCAACTTCTACACAATATACATTCTTCTCAGCAGCCCATGGAACCTTCTCCAAAATAGATCATATCCTAGGGCACAAAGCAAGCCTCAGCAAATATAAGAAAATAGAAATTATACCATGCATACTATCTGACCACAATGCAGTAAAAGTAGAACTCAACAACAAAAGTAAAGACAAAAAACATGCAAACAGCTGGAAACTAAATAACTCATTACTAAATGAGGGATGGATCATCGATGCAATAAAAGAGGAAATTAAAAAGTTCCTAGAAGTCAATGAAAATGAAAACACAACCTACTGGAACCTATGGGACACAGCTAAGGCAGTCTTGAGAGGAAAGTTTATAGCCATGAGTGCATATATTAAAAACATTGAAAGATCCCAAATCAATGACCTAATGATACATCTCAAACTCCTAGAAAAACAAGAACAAGCAAATCCCAAAACAAATAGAAGGAGAGAAATAATAAAAATAAGAGCTGAAATCAACGAAATAGAAACCAAAAAAACCATACAAAGAATTAATGAAACAAAAAGTTGGTTCTTTGAAAAAATAAACAAGATCGATAGACCCCTGGCAAACCTGACTAAAATGAGAGAAAAAACCCAAATTAGTAGAATTAGGAATGCAAAAGGGGAGATAACAACAAACACCATGGAAGTCCAGGAAATCATCAGAGACTACTTTGAGAACCTATATTCAAATAAATTTGAAAATCTAAAAGAAATGGACAGATTTCTAGATACATATGATCATCCAAAACTGAACCAAGAGGAAATTAATCACCTGAGTAGACCTATAACACAAAATGAAATTGAAGCAGCAATCAAGAGTCTCCCCAAAAAGAAAAGTCCAGGACCTGATGGATTCTCTGCTGAATTCTATCAGACCTTTAAAGAAGAACTGATACCAACCCTCCTTAAAGTGTTCCACGAAATAGAAAGGGAAGGAAAACTGCCAAACACATTTTATGAAGCCAGTATTACACTTATCCCAAAACCAGGTAAAGACACCTCCAAAAAAGAGAACTATAGGCCAATCTCCCTAATGAACATTGATGCAAAAATCCTCAACAAAATAATGGCAAACCGAATTCAGCAACACATCAAGAAGATTATTCACCACGACCAGGTAGGCTTCATCCCAGGGATGCAGGGGTGGTTCAACATGCGAAAATCAATAAACGTAATAAACCACATTAACAGAAGCAAAGACAAAAACCACTTGATCATCTCAATAGATGCAGAAAAAGCCTTTGATAAGATCCAACATCATTTCATGATAAAAGCTCTAAGAAAACTAGGAATAGAAGGAAAGTTCCTCAACCTTATAAAAGCTATATATGACAAACCTACAGCCAGCATTATACTTAATGGAGAAAAATTAAAACCATTCCCTCTAAAATCAGGAACCAGACAAGGATGCCCACTATCTCCACTCCTATTCAACATAGTACTGGAATTCCTAGCTAGAGCAATTAGGCAAGAAGAAGGAATAAAAGGAATACAAATAGGTAAAGAAACTGTCAAAATATCCCTATTTGCAGATGACATGATCCTATACCTTAAAGACCCAAAAAAACTCTACTCAGAAGCTTCTAGACATCATCAATAGCTATAGCAAGGTAGCAGGATATAAAATCAACATAGAAAAATCATTAGCATTTCTATACACTAACAATGAGCAAACGGAAAAAGAATGTATGAAAACAATTCCATTTACAATAGCCTCAAACAAAATCAAATACCTAGGTGTAAACCTAACAAAAGATGTGAAAGACCTCTACAAGGAAAACTATACACTTCTGAAGAAAGAGATTGAGGAAGACTATAGAAAGTGGAGAGATCTCCCATGCTCATGGATTGGTAGAATCAACATAGTAAAAATGTCGATACTCCCCAAAGTAATCTACATGTTTAATGCAATTCCCATCAAAATTCCATGACATTCATTAAAGAGATTGAAAAATCTACTGTTAAATTTATATGGAAACACAAGAGGCCACGAATAGCCAAGGCAATACTCAGTCAAAAGAACAATGCAGGAGGTATCACAATACCTGACTTCAAACTATATTACAAAGCAGTAGCAATAAAAACAGCATGGTACTGGCACAAAACCAGCATAAAGACCAGTGGAACAGAATAGAGGATCCAGATATGAAGCCACACAACTATAAGCAACTTATCTTTGACAATGGAGCTAAAAATATACGATGGAGAAATAGCAGCCTCTTCAACAAAAACTGCTGGGAAAACTGGTTAGCAGTCTGCAAAAAACTGAAACTAGATCCATGTATATCACCCTATACCAAGATTAACTCAAAATGGATCAAGGATCTTAATATCAGACCCCAAACTCTTAAGTTGATACAAGAAAGAGTAGGAAATACTCTGAAGTTAGTAGGTATAGGTAAGAACTTTCTCAATGAAACCCCAGCAGCACAGCAACTAAGAGATAGCATAGATAAATGGGACCTCATAAAACTAAAAAGCTTCTGTTCATCAAAAGAAATGGTCTCTAAACTGAAGAGAACACCCACAGAGTGGGAGAAAATATTTGCCAACTATACATCAGACAAAGGACTGATAACCAGAATATACAGGGAACTTAAAAAACTAAATTCTCCCAAAACTAATGAACCAATAAAGAAATGGGCACGTGAACTAAACAGAACTTTCTCAAAAGAAGAAATTCAAATGGCCAGAAAACACATGAAAAAATGCTCACCATCTCTAGCAATAAAGGAAATGCAAATTAAAACCACGCTAAGATTCCACCTCACCCCTGTTAGAATAGCCATCATCAGCAACACCACCAACAACAGGTGTTGGCGAGGATGGGGGGAAAAAGGAACCCTCTTGCACTGCTGGTGGGAATGTAAACTAGTACAACCACTCTGGAAAAAATTTGGAGGCTACTTAAAAAGCTGGACATCGATCTACCATTTGATCCAGCAATACCACTCTTGGGGATATACCCAAAAGACTGTTACTCCAGAGGCACCTGCACATCCATGTTTATTGCAGCACTATTCACAATAGCCAAGTTATGGAAACAGCCAAGATGCCCCAGCACTGACGAATGCATTAAGAAAATGTGGTATCTATACACAATGGGATTTTATGCAGCCGTGAAGAAGAACGAAATGTTATCATTCGCTGGTAAATGGATGGAATTGGAGAACATCATTCTGAGTGAGGTTAGCCTGGCTCAAAAGACCAAAAATCGTATGTTCTCCCTCATATGTGGACATTAGATCAAGGGCAAACACAACAATGGGATTGGACTTTGAGCACATGATAAAAGCGAGAGCACACAAGAGGGAGGGGTGAGGATAGGTAAGACACCTAAAAAACTAGCTAGCATTTGTTGCCCTTAAAGCAGAGAAACTAAAGCAGATACCTTAAAGCAACTGAGGCCAAGAGGAAAAGGGGAACAGGTACTAGAGAAAAGGTTAGATCAAAAAGAATTAACCTAGAAGGTAACACCCACGCACAGGAAATCAATGTGAGTCAACTCCCTGTATAGCTATCCTTATCTCAACCAGCAAAAACCCTTGTTCCTTCCTATTATTGCTTATACTCTCTCTACAACAAAATTGGAAATAAGGGCAAAATAGTTTCTGCTGGGTATTGAGGGGGGGGAGAGGGAGGGGGCGGAGTGGGTGATAAGGGAGGGGGTGGGGGCAGGGGGAAGAAATGAACCAAGCCTTGTATGCACATATGAATAATAAAAGAAAAATGAAAAAAAAATGTTATTTTGGTTTTATTTTTTAGCAAATACCTAAGAGTCCCTCACATCTTGGAAAATTTCAGAAGAAAAACATCCCAGTGAAAGAAAAAAATGCAAAAAGAAAACATTGGAATAGTCTTTCCATAAATTGAATGTGTTGGCATTTGTGAAAGTTCATGAGATTTTGCAGAGTGACAGATAATTTAGAACTTTTTGCTCTAAAAGTAGTGGATGTTGTAAGTTGTCCTCAAAATAATTCCATATGTTACTATGTGAATCCTTGGAAAATTCAGAGTATGTTCTGTTACCTCAAAGGCAACCCACTGGGCAACAAGCTCCCAGTCCACAAAAGAGTAGATACTATTGGGGACCAGGCATGAACCCTTGTCTGGGGTTCATGAGTTTGCACAGCCTCTCCATGTGGAAGTTTGCACAGCCTCTTCTACCATAATTTTCTCAGTACCTGATGTCTTAACCTTTGTTCTCACATCTCCTTGAAGAATACAACCTGCTGTGTCTGCATACCAGCCCCCTGATGCAAAACTAGATAAAGTACCAGAACTGTTAGGAAACTCCCTGATGCCAAATTAATCAATTATCTTAGATAAGGTGTCCTGCGTGCCTTGATGATTCCAGAACTGATATGTTGTAATTAAGCTTCGTTAGCCTTAGGAAAATTAGGCCACCAAACTTCATTCCTTTTACCTTGCATCAAGAATTGTTAAAGCTTGATTTTTACCTGAGTCTTTTCCTTGTACTGACCTAATAAAATAAACACTCTGGCTTAGGTATGTACTCACATTTCCCATCAGGAAAGTGCAGTCCTCCTGAACCCAGATTTCTGTTTTATGTTTTGTGTATTTATGGTTGTGTGTGTCTTTTTTCTCATCCCCCACCACTCTTAGTCAGGTTCATGCAGCATACCCACATGAGTCGCAGGCAGATACCAATAGAAAAGTTGAACTGTTTATTTTTAAACATGCTGACCTAAAGATTAATGATAACTAGCTAGGTATTTGAATACCTTTTTCTCACCAAAGACTAGAAATATGCAGATTGGGAGTGGGAGCATGTGCAAAGTCAATCTACATCCTCAAAGAGAAAAATCTCACAAATGATATTGTAGGACAAAGATAACCACATTTAAAAGCAAAACTTGAAATTGACAAATAGGATTACATCAAATTAAAAAGTTTCTACATAACAAATGAAACCAATTCCAGAGGTAAGAGTCAACTTACAGAATGGGGGAAAATATTTGCCAGATATTTGTTTGAAAGAGAATTAATATCCAGAAAATATAAAGAACTCAAAAAATTGAGCACAAAACAGAACAACTAGTTCAATTATCTGGGCAAATGAACAGACAGTTTTCAAAAGAAGTACAAATGGCCAGTAAGTAACTGACAATGTTTGAATTAGTTACTTTTGCATTGCTGTGATGAAATACCTAACAAAAACAACTTAAGAGAGGAAGGATTTATTTTTCACATGGCTTCAGTGGTGTCAGTTCATCATGGAGGAAAGGGTGTTGTAGAGCAGAGCAGATCATATCATGGTCCACAGGAAGCAAAGAAAGAGACAGGAACTGGAGACCAGGAATAAACTTCAAAGTGACCTACTTCCTCCAGCTAGGCACCCCTGAAGCTTCCAGAATCTTTCAAAATATCACACTAGCTGGCCAAGTATTTAGCACATTTTATATTCACATTTCATATTTAAACCATAACAATAATTAATGACTCTAACCATCAGGGAAATGGAAATGAAAACTACAATGAGATTCCATTTCACTCCAGTCAGATCAAAGTATATTATATACATGTATGAAAATGTCATAATGAAACCCATATGCTAATAAAAACACATTAAATGCACAGGGCATTGGTGACTAATGCCTATAATCCTTGCTACTTGGGAGGCTGAGATCAGCAGGATCACAGTTTGAGGTCAGCCCAGGCAATTAGTTCCTGAGACCCCATCTCCAAAATAACCAGAGTAAAATGGACTAGAGGAGTAGCTCAAGTGGTATTGTGCCTATTTTGCAATCGAGAAGCCCTGAGTTCAAATCCCAGTCCCACCAGAAAAAACAAAATGAATAAATAAAAACATTAAACACATGTAAACTTTCAAGCCTCAAGAAAAATTACAAATACTTTTTCTTCTCAGCCCCATTCTGTCTTAGAAGGCGGCTATGCTTACCACTATACTATTAACACTGCATCCCATTCTCTCCTGACAATGAACATTCCATGATTAAGACCATCTGAGAGAAGCAGTAAAGGGAGGGGCCTGGTGCCATGTGGCCAGTCTTTGCCCAGAATGAGATCTTCCACCTTTGCTTTTCCTTCCCATCCAGTCTCACAATTAGTTTCTCAAAATTAATCCATTTGACAAGTAAGGAAACTATTTTAAAGTAAGCAAAATAAATCAACATGGTGCTAACTTCTCTCACCAATGTCTTCCATCAGTCACGGATGACTTGAACTTTGTAAACAGAAAGATTGAGGGAGGAACAGAATGAAAATGGTAAACTAAATTGTTCTACCAACTCTAACATTGGAGGATTAGAACTAATTTGTTATTAAAAAGAGATCTGTAGATACTTTACATGCCTAGAAGAAGGGAAAAAAATGAATGTCAAGCCACATAATTGGGAGAGTGAGGAAATAAAGTAGATAAATTCCCTACTGAGTCAGAAAAAATGCAATGAAAGAGTCAAAATACCTTAAAAAAGCAAGCCTTGGAAGAATCAAACTATTTCCAAGAAATTTAACTGTAATCCAGAACAAATCTCAAACATATTTCTAAGAATAAAAAACAACTACAAACCAAAATAAAATTCACAATATTTGGAATTCAATAAAAATTATCAGTCTTACATGAACCATAAAAATACTAGTATAATAAGAAAAAGGGGCTGGTGGAGTTGCTTAAGCAGTAAGAGCGCCTATGTAGTATAGCAAGCATGAAGTCCCGAGGTGGGTGGAGGGGGGAAAAAAGAAGAAAAACACATATTGATCTCAAATAATACAGATGATAGAATTATTAGGCAAGGACAATAAAATAGTTAATTCCATATATTCAATAAGATAGAAACTGTTTAATAGAGACATGAAAGAAGTAAAATAGACCCAAAATGAACATAAAAAATATCCACAAAGAAGCAGAGAGAAAAAATAGTGAATAAAATGGAACAGAGTACTGGTGACTAATGGGAAAATTTCAAATGGCCTATATACATGCAATTGGAAGGAAGAGGGAGGAGACAAAATTATTTGGAAAAATATCCAAAAATTTTCCAAATTGATGAAAAGTGTAAGGAATTCAGCAAATCCCATGTATGAGATGCACAAAAATATACCAAGGAATCTCAGAAGCAAAATTCTTGAATGAAATGTAGTCAGAGAAAACAGAAATGTATCCTGATAAAACAATTTTATAGATAAAGGAAGCCAGAATAAAATGGAGTAACCTCTTTGATGTTAAAAACAAATGCACAAAACTCCCCCAAACAGTTCAGATATCCTTCAAAAAGGAATGCTGAGGAATGTTTGTTTTCCCCAGATATATAAAATTAGGAAGAATTCATCACCAGCAGAACTTCACTACACAAAATGTTAAAAGAAAGTCTAGCAGAAGTGAAATGATATCTGAAGGAAATGGGGATATATTCAAAGAAGTTAAAAGCACCAGAAATGGCAGTATATTAGTGTGTGTAGAACTTTTCTGATTCAAAAATCTCATTGAAAGATAATTGACTAAAGAAAAAAACAATAAGTGTTTTGGAGTTTGTGATATTTAGAAGTAAAATGCAAGACAATAGTTATACAAGGACTAAGGAGGGGACATAATTATACTATTAGGAAACTTTTATATCACACTTGTGGTGGTATAATATGACTTGAAGGTAGTTTGTACCAAACATACTGTAACCATTAAACCAACCACTTAAAATTTATATCCAAAAAAGAGATAAAATAGAAACATTTAAAAAAGAGCTAATCCAAAATAAAGAAAGGGTATAGAAGGGTGAATGTAGTGAAAATATAATATGCTCATATATGAAAATGGAAAAAAAAACAATATGATAGTAAGAAAACAAAATAAGGAAAAATATGAAAATAACAAATGTGACAAGTAGAAACAAATAGCATGTTGGTGAACCTAAACCTAATCATATTAATAAACACATTAAATGTAAATGATAAACTATCTCATTAAAAAGCAAAAATGAAATACTGGATAAAAAAAATGAAGACCCTATGATATGTTGCTTATATGAAACTCTTCTTAAATATGAAGGAAAAAATAATTGAGCACAAAAGAACAGGAAAAAGGCCAACACTAATAAAAACAAACCCGGAGTGAATGCAGGACTTATGGAATGGTATAGTAAGATCAGTTGAAAATGTTTTTTTAAAAATAAAAACGAGAAAAAAAATGTCAAAATCAATCATTTGAGAAGTCTAGAAATTAGTTAAGCTTCAAACAATTTGAGAATGTTTTCAAAGAAGACAGCTGGAAAAAATGTTAAAAAAAGAAAAAGCCATTGATAGCAAAAAAAAAAAAAAAATAGGCTGGCTCTCAGGACAAACAGTGAACTTTGTGGCATTTAAGCTTGTCTTCCTCTTGTCCTTCTAGCCCCAGCTCTATGTGAGGCTTGAAAAGTAGAGCCGAGAGCCACTGAGAAGAAAAGACTGAGTTTGGAGCTCAAAAGAGCTGTGATGGCCCCAAAGTTCCAAATGTGATTTCCCAAACCCCAAGAACTCAATAAACATAAGTGGAATAAATAAACTTAATGAAAGCATGCATAGTCACATGAGTAAAATTGTTAAAAGATAAGGACGAAGGCACATTTTGAAAAACAAGAGAAAAATTGTCCATCTATTCAACAGGCCTTTAATAAAGTGAACAGCTGATTTATCATCAGAAGCCATGGAGTTTAGAAGGCAGTGGGATGATATACTGAAAGTAAAAGGCTGTGGGTGAAGAAATTTATGTACAGCAAAACCATATACCAGAATGAAGGAGCTATTGAGACATTTCAGATGAATGGAGTGATAGAACTCCTTACTAGCAGATTTGTCCTATTAGCAAAAACTAATGAGAATCTTTCCATTTAAGCACAAGAGCTGGTGAGTCAAATACCCATAAAAAGAGAGCACCAGTAATAAAGTTAAAACACAAACACTAGAAAAAATGTACTTTTGTTAGTAGCTCTTTTCTTCTCTTATCTGACTTAAACAATTAAATAAGCAATATAAATAGTGGGATTATAACCTGATAAACACATTGTAATTTGAAAATATCATAAGCTGAGACACACTTAACAGACCTAACCAAGTGAACATTGTAGCTTAGCAACACAACACACTGCAGAGTTTTGGTTGTCCAGTCTCATGGTTGTATGCCTGAGTGGGAGCTGTGGCTGATGGCCACATTGCCAGATATATGTCACAGCATATATTGCTAGCCGAGGAAGAGAACCAAGTTAAAAATGTGAATTATGGTGTCTGCTGAAGGCATACCACATTTGCATCATTGTAAGATTGAAAAATTGGTAAGATGAGTCATTGTAACCATCAGTACTTAGAGAGCTGCATTGATGGGCCTACAATATATAATGATTTGATTCAACTAACAACAGTAGTATAGAGCAAAGAAGAACTAAAAAATATTCTTGATGTTATTGAAATCAAATGTATCAGTCTGAGCTAGATTACTTATGTTAAGATGTTACTGTTAATTTCCTAGGAAATCGCTAAGTAAAATAAAAATACAACAAAAAAGGAAATTAAAATAAAAATTAAACAAAAAGTAAGGGATTACATTAGAAAATATATACTTGACAGAAAAGAAGGCAGTATCAGAGGCATTGAGGGACAAAAACATATGTATCAAAACCAAAGAGCAATTAAATTAAATGTAATGTACTAAATACTTACGTGCAAAGGTATAAATTGCTATAATGGATAAAAATACATAATCTAACTAAACACTTTATAAGAGACACATTTTAGATTCAAAGCCAGAGATAGGTTGAAAGCAAAAGGATAGATAAAGGTGGAGGGGATGGACCAAACTAGGGTATTTTGTGTGCATATATGAAAATGTCCCTCTGCACAACTATTATATACTAACAAAATGTTTTAAAAGGATAGATAACCATAACCAAAGGGGAGTGAAATGGCTATACTCTAAAATCAGGAGTTTTACATTAAAATGGTTTCTTGTTACTAAACAAGGAAAGATATTCAATATTATCAAAGGGTTTATTCATAACAAAGACACAATAATTATGGACATATTCAACTATCAGTAGAGTCACAAAATACATGAAGCAAAGCCCAACAGAATTCAAGGAAGAAATGGTTTAACAAAAAAAATAATTCAAGACTGTAACATCCCACTTTCAATATAGATAGAATGAGGCAAAAAAAATCACAAGAAAACAGAAGACTCAAACAACAATATAATCCAACAGAATCTATAGAATACTCTACCCAGCAACAAAAGAATATAGATTTTTTTATGTGTATGTGACAATTTGCCAGAATACACCATGTATTAGGACATAAGACTAGCCTGAATAAATTTAAAAGAATTTAAACCACATAAAATATGTTTTCTATATATAAGGAATTAAATTAGATATAGACAATAGAAACGAATTTGGGAAACTCACAAATACATGGAAATTGTAGAGCATACTGCTATACAAATGAATTAAAGAAGAAATCAGATAGAAAATTAGAACGTATTTTGAGATGAACAAAATAAAAAACATATCAAAACAAAAGCTAAAGCAGTGCTCAGTGGAAATTAGTTTTCTTCTTTTGAAGACTGTCAAGTCAATTCATTTGCCCATCTATTAATTGGATTATTTGTTCTTTTCGTGCTTAATTTTTGGAGCTCTTTATATATTCTGAACATTAATCTGTTATCAAATGAATAAATGGCAAAGATTTTTCTCCCATTCTATATGGTGTCTTTTGCTTCTGGTAGTTGTTTACTTTGCTGTGCAGTTTTTAATTTGTTACAATCCAATTTGTCAATTCTTGCTCTTATTTCCTGAGCAAGTGGAGTTCTATTCAGAAAGGTGTTACTTATGCATGTATATTAAAGGGTTTTCTATATAATTTCCTCTAGTAGTTTCAAAGTTTCAGTTCTTACATTCAGAGTGTTGATCCATTTTGGATTAATTTTCGTACAGGGTAAGAGATAGGGGTCTTGTTTCAGTCTGCTGTATCCAGTTTTCCCAGTGCCATTCATTGAAGAGGCTAGCTTGAACTACCTATCAGTGGGTCATTGACGAAATAAGGGAGGAAGAAACATTTTAAAACTCATTCTACAAAGCAATCATTACTTTGATGGGAAAATCAAAGATATTAGAAGAAAATAAACATACAGATCCATATATTGAATGAATATAGATTCAAAAATTCTTAACAAAATATAGTAAATTAAATACAACAATATTTTAAAAGAATAGTATTTCATGATTAAGTAAGGTTTTATTCTGGAATTGTAGGCTTTATTTAATATTTGAAAATCAACCTTTATAATTCACCAGACTGAGAGACCATAGATTATTTCAAAAGATGCAGTTACAGAAAGCATTTAATAACATCCATATCCCTTCCTTATAAAAATTGTCAATATGATTGCTGGAATAAAAATAAATTTCTCCATGTGATCAAAGTAATTGATGAACCATCTATAGCTAATATCATACATAATGTTGAAAGACTGAATGTCTGCTCTACCACTTCTATTCAACTGGAGGTTCTGGCCACTCAATAAAGCAAGAAAAATAAAAGTCATTCAAATTGGAGAAGTAAAACTGACCTCATTTGCTGATGATACAATCATTTATGTAAATAATTTCTTGAAACCTACAGAATTCTTTTTGACCTATTAAGTTTAGCAATATTTCAAAGTACAAAGACAGTATTCCCAAATCAATTTTATTTCTGTGTACTAACAACAAATAAACAAAATAAATACCATGTATACTATGAGAAAGTATTAAAGGAAAATTGACAAAAATGTACAAAATATGTACATTAAAAATCATAATACATTCCTGAGCATGAAATATACTGTGCTTATGGGTTAAAGTACCTGATATTGTTAAGATGTCTGTTATCTCCAAACTAACCAACCTCAGTTAAATCCTTAGTAGGCTTGTTGGTAGAAAATGGAGAATCTGATTCCAAAACATATATGGAAATGCAAAGAACCTTGAAAAGAAGAAAAATGCTGAAAGACTTACCCTATCAGATTTTATTACTTATTATAGGGTCATTCAAGATAGTATTATTGACATAAATATAGACAAATAGATCAATGTAACAGAATAAAGAATTCAGAAATAAATTCCCACATATAGGGCCAGTTGATTCTTGGGGAAATAATTAAGGCAGTTCAAAGAGAAAGAAAAATCTTTTCAACAAATGGTGCTGGACAGTCATAGGTGAAGCTAACCAATCAGACAACATTGGCCCTTATGCCATAAAGCAAATAACATTAATTCAAAATGGATCATTATGACAGAAAGCCTGACCTGGGAAGGGGTGGAAATGAGTGATAACAAAGGACACAGGAAACTTTGGGAGGTGATGGATATGTTCACTATCTTGACTGTAGCTGTGATTTCACAGGTATTTGTACATGCAGGGAAAAATTTACCAAGTTGTACACTTTGAGTATGTGGATTTGTAAGTCAGTTGTACCACAAAACTGTGAAAAAACTGCAGTGGAATATTTTCATGTCCTATTAATTGTTATGGTTTTGTTCCTTCCTCTTTTACTATTCCACGATGGAAACTGGTCTCTAGGTTTTCAATCTCTGTGCACTTTTCTTTTTTCTTGGCTGTGTTGCAGTTTGAACTCAGGGCCTTGAGCTTGGTAGGCAGGCACTTTATCAATATGAACCATGTCCCTAGCCTTTTTTGCTTCAGATATTTTTCAAATAGGGTCTTGCATTTATGCTTATGATCCTTCTTTTATGCTTCCTGCCATACCTGGTATGACAGGCACATGTCATCATGCCCTGCTTATTGATTGAGATGAGGTCTTGAGAACTTTTTTCCCAGGGCTGGCTTTGAATCTTAATTCTCTCAATCTCTGTTTCCTGAGTAACTAGAATTAGCAGCAAGAGCCTCTGCACTCAACCCTCTCTGTGTACTTCTAACCTCTACCTTAATTTTTTTGTCCCCTGGTAAAGCTTAGCAAGTTGACACTAGGAGGTCTTCCTGTTTTAGGAGCCCTTGCCAAGAGGTTTCCTTCATGATTGCTACTGTTCACCTCCTGGCTTTCCCACAGTTCCACCCTCTGGCAGGTGGCGCTGAGAACCATCATCTAATGCTGTTCACAGTACACTGCTCCCCAAAGTGAGACAGTCTTAAGTCTGCATTTCCAATGGAAGGACAAATTTCCTCTAAAAATATGAGAAAGATGTGAGATAAATGTTTAAAAGGGTTATTTGGGACATATTTTGATATCTCTGTTTTCTAGCGTGGGGATTTGCATTTAGTTTGAGCACAATGGGGACATTATTTCAGTTGTATAAAGTGAGCACATGATTATCTTAGCAAAAACATGACAGGTTAAGAGGAAGTCCGGGTCACCCTCATTGGGAAGAAGCCTGTCAGGGGGTGTTCTCAGGTGGCATTCCAAAGAATAAACCGGCCCATCTCCCTAATAATGTACAGCCACTTTCTTTGTCCCACACATCTGGTCCTCAGGGCTTAACGAAGATGACTCTTGCCCTCCTCAACTTTTTGGTATCTCAAAGGAGGAAGGTACAAAAGCTAATTCCTTAGGAAAAATTATAAACAATTGAAATATACTGTGAAATCCTTAAATTATATTAAATAATTCTAATTAAATCTAATTGTTTATATAACCTACTGTTAAATCATAGTTAAATTTATTACAGTACTTTGTTTAGTAAGTTAAGAGTCTAATTAAATACAACAAAGCACAGATACTATAAATTAGGTTAGTGATGTTTGAATTTCTACTGAGTGATTTTTCAAAGTTCTGAGTTTTAAAAACCCAACAACTCAGCTACTACTATAGACCTCTGGCAAGTTCTCAACTTCCAAGCATGAAACAATGCCATCAGCTAGAACTCTTACTAGCTGAATATAAATTACTTTAGAAAAAACAGTGAAAGAAATGGTGACTTTTTCCTGTGATTGAGGATTTTACTTTAAAAATATCAGTAATTTAAAATGAACTACTGTGGTTCTTGGTTCCTTTTCTCCTCTCAAAGCATGAGGAATATTATCGGAATAAAGGTTTTTATATAGATCTATAGCAAAGTCTGCCATGTTGGTATCATTAAGATCCAATATCCTTTATAATAATTCTTTTTCATTGTAAATTTCCTTTGCAGAGAGAAATTCAAGGAGCAAAAGGACCAGATGCTGACCCCAAAAGTGTGCACTAGTCAAGTTGTACTCTACCATCTTGCCAAAGAAAAGGGGAGCCTATTGAATTTCTTTCTACTTTTTAATGCTGGCCTTGACTGTAAAATTGATTTCTTGAGCTAGTATGTCAGGACCTATCACTTGAAATCCAATATTCTAGGAAACTATAAAGTAATGTCTTGCCTGGGGTTTATGTTTTAACACTGAGTTTTCCATGAGTCACTCTGGAAGCACTTCTCTGAACATAGAAAAAGAGAAAGATAAATCAATCAAACTATTATATAATATAGTTATATATATGACAAACTACTCACTAAAAGGCAATGTTGTAAGTGACATTCTGGAAGAGCAAGTGCAAAAGACATGAGAGATATCATGACCTTTCTGCAGAACTATCAGTCTTTAAGGGCATGCAGCATCTTGGTGAAAACTGATTTACTCATCCATGAACCCTAATAACTCATGTGGGCAATATAGTGTGACTAAAATTATGAACAACTGATTTAATTTTTGTCTTTATCTAAAAAATTGTTTCATGCAACAAAAATACTACCAACTGACATTTCACAAAAATTGCGTTTTTGTTCTAAACAATGCTAGAGTTTCACCACTTTTTTCTATTAGATTTGTAAGAAGCACCCATTCCAATTTTTCTGGGCTCATTTCTAAGATAGAATGTGTTACTCATGAATGGCAAGAAAAAAATAATTCTGTGTTTGGTATTAATTCATCTCTACCTTCCTGCCAGCTCACCGTGCCTTGCAGGGGAATACGAAAGAGTTGGGGAGAGACATGGGAACCTGCCTTCAAGGGTATAATTAATTCCTAGTCTTTAATTCTTAAGCTCCTACTCATAGTCAAAGAGTGCTCTACTCTTAGGTGCTCTGGGCACCCAAAGCCTCCTCTACATGTGAGCTCATGCTTCTAATTAACTTTCAAGAAGCCTTAAGAAATTCCTTTGCCAAGGTAGACACCATGCAAAATTTGTCTTCTGAAACATTCTCTTCTCTTCTCATGTCCTTCTTAGTCACACTAGCCATGCCATCTCCAGCATTTGGTATCTCCGTTGGCTGACCCTGGGTCTTCTAGGCACTTTGTTCAAAGTCCTCCATCATCTGCTCTTCTTTACAATAGCATGTTTCCTAGAGACCTTTCTCTCTTCCATCATAACTGACCTGTGTGTCATAGCCTTACATCTCAGTTTTCTGCTAGGTGATAAGTGGGTAATTGGCTTTCTGGATAAGTGAAACTTTAATAAATATACTAACTAATGATTATAGGCCTGATCATTCCACCAATCACTAAAATGATTGGTGCTATTAACTACTCACGTTATTATCTACTAGTTCAACAAGGTGAACTAACAATGTCCCTATCATCAGAACTCGTAGAAAATGGAGTGGATACTTCATGGAAGGACGTGGGAAAGCATTAATGCTAGAATAAAAAGTGACTGATCCCTGATCTTTTCTTTGGGACCTTATACTCTCAACTAGTATTGAGCTTCAGAAACTGTCAAAAAAGATAGCCTGATGTAGCTAAGCCAGGAGGCAAGGAGCCCTGTGTCTTACCCTACCATGGGAAACAAGAGACATTAGCTTCTATCATCCATGTCAAAGCTAGAGTTAGAAGCCAGAAATTCTGATTCCTAGACCAAACGCTCCATTGTATCACAACAGCTCTCTGAAGGAGAGATCCTTCCTGCGTGAAGAAAAATCTAGGTTATAGGTGTTTTGGTGAGTTTTCCAATGACAATTTCAAAAATTGTTCCATCTCTCCAAAGTACTGATTTTCAAATGTATTTGAAGCCATTGACTCCTTTCTTCAAGTTAAATCCTTAGTGATTATCAGTGACAATGGCAGAGGTGAGACTGGAGCACAGTTGGGATGGCAGGTGAAAAGACCACAGAGACATATGTTAACTGCTGGGCTTCCTGTCTCCTCTTCTCATCCACTGCCACTAAAATGGCTTTTCCAATAAGCTCTGAGTTGTACCAAGCATAGTAATAAAACTTCTGCTCAGGCCGGGCTTATGTCTGTAGTCCTAGCTACTTGGAAGGCAGAGATCAGGAGGACTGGTGTTCCAAGCCAGCCAGGGCAAATAGTTCCTAAAATATATAATCTCGAAAATAGCTAGCATGAAAAAGGGCTGGTGTTAGAATGCCTGCCTACAAGCACAAAGCCCTGAGTTCAAAACTCCAGTAACACACAAACACATACACACAACCTCTGCTCAGACCACAAACTTGTAAATAGTATTTCACAGCAAGTATTCCTCTGTGAAATCTCATGAGGGGAAAGATGGTCAAACCACAGGGTTCTGACTTCCATGATACCACACAGGGAGTCTCTTTGTTATTATCTGTTAGTCTGTAATCATTGCTCCTCATAAGATTAGTTTTATAGCATATTTTATTTTTAAATTTAAAAAGCCACTGCTCTAAGTCATTGTTATGGAAAGGCCCTCGTATATAATATAGTTTCTGCTTATGTTGTGGCCACATCTATGGTATCTGGAACAAAGGGACTGAAGTGCAACCCAAGGCATTTGATGTACTTTAGGGTGTTCCAGCTGAATGATAGTGAGTTAGCCCATTCAATTCCTTCATGTTTCATATTAACTCATTCAGGAGCTCAAAGATATATATTTAGCATCTACTATGTGCCAAGAATTGGTTAGCTACTGAGAAGGTTACTTTCTTTTGAAAAAAGGAAATGCATAAACAAGTTCTAAACAGTACTATTCAAATGCAAGAAAAATCCAGAAGAAGGGCACCTATTTATCCAAGCAGGGGTGAGGAGTAACAGGAAGAGCTGGGATAAAAAAGAAACCTTGATTCAGATATTTGATGCTGGATGTGCCAGGCTCTGCTCCACATGCCTTATGCCTAGGAACTCCTTTATACCTCATATGACTAGCTGTACAAGACAGAGACTATTGTTATCCCATTTCCCCTTTCTTTAGTGATGAGGAAACAGAGGCACAGAGAGATTAGGTCACAGACTTGAGGTAACACATCAACACATGGCAGAGCCGAGTGTACCTTCCTGTATCCATCCTCTTACCTACTGTGCAACCTGCCACATTGGTGTTGGTAGGATTGAGTTGAAATTTTCTGATTCCAAGACTAGCATTAAATTCTAACTCCCAAGACCCCAGAGCAAGTGTCTATTTTTCTTAGTGGCCTGTCAGAGACTGAAAGGTAGCATCTTTAAAAAAGGCAAGACGTTTACTAGAATAGCAACTCTGGGGTCCTTGTTTAGGAGGGCTTGGAATAGGGGAATATTTCAAATATAAGACTGGACTTCCATTGAACAAAAATGTACTGTGAGTTGAGCCTGGTATGCTTGAGTGAATAGTGAGTTCCTACCACATGCAAGGTATAATAATAGTCAGGTTTTCAAAATACTCATCCAGACTCTGCTGGCTTCTCAAGAATAAAAATGCACAGACAGATAAAAGACTGTGTTCAGGTTTTATTTTAATCTTTGCCTCCTTGCTTGTGGTCTTAAAGGCCTTAGTAGTGAAAGCAAATGATATTTTCTACCTCCTTCTTCCCAAAGCAGGAATTTGCACTTTAATTTTGGAACACTTAGGAAAAAATCAAATGAAATGCTTTATTTACTTTTTTTGATCCACTCTTCCCTTCTTTCCAGGAATAAAGCCTATTGTTTATTGAGTTGTAGACTAAATATCATGAGTCTCAAAGCAGTGCTGGTTGTTGGAGATACAGAAAATGTATTTATGCTTCACTCAGGAGGAAATACCACAAGGGGCTCCAGATTGGAATAGATTTGTACTAAAGTATAATAGTTGAGTTTGCCTTGAACTGAACTTCAAATCTGGAACTTTATTAAGAAATAAACTTTAATAAAAATGTGCTGAGAACCTGCTTTGGTAAGGAAAGTCAATTTTATACACTTTATCATCTAATTTAGCAATTCTGAAGGCCTCTAAACAGTGAAAATGATGTCTGCGTAGCTACTAGTATATAATTCCTAAGTTTGTCTACTTATCTAGCTATTGTTCACCTAGGCAAGGTTGTCACACAATTTGTCATCCAACCTGGATAGTTAGAAACCCAAAGTGGTTGCAACCACTAATTGCATAGGAACAACAGCATAAACTGGGACTACACCAGGCAAACTAACATGAAAACCCAGTCAAATCATGGACAAAATTCTCTTTTCAGGCATAGAAACAGACGAAACTGAATCAGCCATGAGTTCATAGGTAGAGCACAATGTCAGGTTCAGGAACAAGTCAGTAAGGAGTCAGGGCGAGGAAGTTCCCTACCTGGGATAAGGGAAAATTAGAACTGGAAAGGATGGTGAGATTTTCCAGTTCAAGCAGATGAGGAAACAAAGAGAAATTGGGGTATTATGGTTTAGATATGAAGAGTGTCCCAAAAATTTCATATGTTAAAGGCTTAGTTGCCAACCTGTGGTGCTGTTGGGAGGTGGTGGGAGATTTAGGAGATGGGAGCATGTCCTTACAAAGGACACTGGCACCCCTGCCCTTTCAGTCTCTGTGTTTTCCAGCTGCTCTGAGGTGAGTAGCTTTGCTCCAACTGGGGTCTTCCCATAGGCCCCAAAATGACTAAGTCAACTCACCATGAACTGAGACCTCTGAAACCTTCCCTCCTTTTAAGTTGTTTATGTCACGTTATTTTGTCACAGCAACAGAAAGTTGAATAACACATAATCTTATTAAAGACAACTGTTTTTTATTCTTATATTATGTCCTTTGTTACCTTTTCTTGGCATTAAAGTATGCTTTTATTTTTAATCAGTTGAAAATAATATTCAATAATTAATTGAAAAATAATAGAAATTCTAATTTGTGGGGCCAACACTGCCCTCATGTTCTGAACCTGGAAAATTTTAAAATAGGCATCTATATAAAGATCCCAACGAGTTTGGTTAGGTCAAAGTGATAAGAGCTCATAGCTCTAAGGTATTTGGAAGTCATACAACACAGCTGAAATGCAGATAAAAGGCTGATTGTTATGTTTCAGAAAGAAGATGATGATAATGTGTGTGAAGTATTCACATCCATTGTGGCTTGGTGTTGGCCAGGAACCCCAAAGCCGCTGGAGGTAGGGGTAATTTGAGGGGACTGTGTTCAGTCTGTCTGTCCCAGTCCTTGGCTCCTGCACTAGCCTGTGATTCTTTTTCTGCACCAATTTCTGTTCCTTGCAAATCCCTTCTCTGTCTCCACAGAAGAGGCTCCGTGAGTTTGAGTAATGATTAACTCATGAAGAAACTGGTGAGCCCAGCTCATTTATATTGCTTTTCGAAGAGGAACAAGTTGACTCTTTTGGGGGCCAGGAATGCAATTACTCAGCCTAATTCCATTTCTCCACTTGGCTTTGTGTGCATGCCTATTGACTCTGCAGCACGAGAGAGGAAGAATACAGAAGAAGGTTTTTGTCACTTGCCAAGAAGAACTAATGAGAACATGATTTTACTAATGCCACATTCTTTTACCAAGCCCCCCAGCACTGGATCAAGGAAAAGAAAGACAAATTCACTCAGAAATATTATTTTCATATTTCAGGATAAAGGCAGCTAAATAGCAAGTTTTTCTAAGTACACCAAAACTCAGCAAGTCCAGGCGTATTTCTGCTTGAAAAGAAAAATATATCAAGCAGCCTCTGCTCTTATAAATCCACATATCTATATTTTAACATGACAGCATTACCAAGAATTAGCAATTAGCCTGAAGTATCTGGTCAAAGTCAAACAGACTTGAGTCAACCAGCTCCCATGAATTCATTTAAACTATTTCAGATTTTGTGATATAAAATTGCTTATGCAAAGTTGCTCATAATAAAACAAAATAAAGGATGGCTTGAGGACATCTTGTCAGACTTTAATCATTGTAGATTAATTACGGTTTTCAGAAACAAAACACATTGTTTGAGATGTTTCCAAGCTTGGCAGCACTCAGCTGGTGTGTCAAGAGGAAGATCGGTTTAGGCAGGTAAATGTTTTCAGATTTCTTGTGGTTGAAGGGTTGCCAGGCTCCGTTCTCAGTAAATAGAAATTCTGATTTGTGAGGCCAACACTGCCCTACTGGGAGGGAGGCACTGACAGATACCATCAACAGGTAAGCTTGTGTAAAGACGCAGAAAGCTGTTGGGGGAATACCTCTGAGTGTTTACCTACAAAATTTTACTTGGCACTGCCAGGCTGCTAGTCAGCAATCATTTCTGGGCAGGATATTATGCATTTTTTATGGTATAACTTGGATTTTCTCTTTTCTAGCAACTTGGTGGGAGGAGTTGGGGCAGGAGAGAGAAATTTAGAAAGCCACATCTCAGAGGCTCATTTAAGTATCCATGACTGATAAGGTGTAAACCAACCACAGACTAATGGTATTTATACAAGTAAATTCTTTAGAAACACAGGCTGATTTTCACTACTTTTTAGAGAAAATGTGTAGAGAGGTTATGAACAAGTTAGAGAAAGTACTGCTATACAAAGCACCTGTATAAACATGTGGAACGTGTTACTTGAAGTGTTAGATCAGGAAGCAAATATAAACAAATTAGGCAAAGGTTTAAATTCATGTTGCAAATAACAGAAATGCAGTGACTACTCAGATTCATCTCCAACTTTTTAGTAAGGAAACCAAGGACAGCAGACCAGGGAGGAGGAGAAGCCAAGGTGAGGTTATACAGGCACAGGAAAGGTGCACCTTCTTACCATTCTCCCCAACTTTCTTCATGTCCAAACAGAGGCACAAATCTAAGACAGTTTCAAAGAACCTCAACCATTATCCTTACAAAAGGTGTATATGCAGCTACTTTCTTTAGCAGGGCTTCTTAACTCCTGGACTGTGAGTAGAATGCAGGGGATGTGGAGAGGCGTGTTGGCATATAAACTCAAATGGGAAAATTCACATTTATTTTCACAACTTCTGTCTGAAATTTAACTTTTCCTTATATTATCTATGTAGACCACAAACCACAAATTACCAATATTTGTGGATTTTCACTAAGAAATGAAACACATTTTCACACCATATTTCAGTAGGTGCAGTATCTCTCGTGTATACTTACTATGCTGCAAAATCATGGCAGCCAATAGTCTGCCACTAGATCCTGTATCTGGTGCATTAATGACAACTCACATTTTACTATATCTTGCACAATAGTTTTACTATTTTGACAAGTGAATTTCAATATTTGTTTCCTCTATGATATTAATATTTTGATAGTTATATTTATAGTTCTTATCTTCTTTTGAGACATGGTATCCCTATGTCGCCCAAGAGGACCTTGAATTCATGACCCTCCTGATTTAGCCTTCCAAGTGCTAGGATTACAGTCGTGGGCCACCATGCCTGGCTGATAACTGTGTTTCAACAGAATTTATTTTCTTTGTAATTTTGTAACTTTTATGCAACTATGCTTCACCAGCATAGATTCAAATGAAAAACTCCTGTCTTGGGGAAATTAAGATACAGGATTTACTTCCATATGAAGTCATTAACTCATTTAAACAACCTTGACTTTTAGAATGGTTTTAGACTTACAGAAAAACTGTCAGGTTAGTATAGAGATCTCTAACACCCACACCCAGTTCCACCTATAAACAATGTCTGGGATTTGTATGATGTATTTGTTATGATGAATGAACCAATATGGGTACATTATTGCTAGTTGAACTCTGCACTTGATTCAGATGTCTTTAGTTTTTCCTGATTGTCCTTTTTTTCGGCTTGAGGACACTATCCAGCTCTCTCTCTCTCTCTGATGTTTGGATGGAACTCAGTGCCCCCAGCCCTTTTGCTTTTTAGTTTGTTTTTTAGATAGGATCTTGAACTTTTGTCTGGGCTGGCCTAAGAAACTTGTATGATAAAATTCACTCAACTCAAGCCTGTAATGAAGAAAGCACCCTTGCAACCACTATCAGCCTGCTGACTGTCAATGAAAGCTTCATGCACTGTAGAATCAGCATACTTCAATATTCTTTGCCATAAGTCCAATTTGATAGATTCAACAGATGGTATGTGCTAAGAATCATGTCTTGGCATTGTATCTGAATGGAAGGGCAATTTAGAGAGAAGTTTTAGGAACAAATTGTCACTCACTAGAACTACTCTCTCCTCAAAAAAAGGACTTTTATCTTCAATATTTTGTATTTATCCTATCTTTGGTTAAAGACAATTATGGAACTGCTGTTTATGATTATGAATCTTGAGCGTGATGATTATCTGTTGAGAAATATCTACCTGGTCATCCATCCTTCCTTCTATCCATGCAACATGAGGATGTGGCAGTTTTATCTCTGTTAATCACCTATGATGTGTAGTATAGGATGTTAGCTAACAGTTTATGACAGTGAAGCCTAAATTGAGGGATTTGATAGAAACTGAAGGAAAATTATCTGCTAATTTTCTCTCTTACTCATTCTTCACCGTTCACTGACCCCACTCAGCATCACAGAGAACTACATTTCCCAATATCCCTTGCAAATTATCTTCCTGTTAAATTCTGCCCATGGGAACTCTGATGGGCGCTTACAGTAAGGGAGGTAAGGAGGTAAAGGAAGCCAGTATATTCCCACTGCACCCTGTGCTTGCATGCACACACTCTCTCTCACCCATGCCCTTCTACCTCAGCAGCATCTCTGACAGGTGCTCCATCTCTTCTGTATGGTCCCATTGCCTGAAGAGTAGACCCACTATTGGGTGGCCCAGATGGCTAGGCTACTAGGCTCCACTAGCATTATCCTAATCCTTCTTGCCTCCAGTTCTAGAAAAAGTTGAAGTAAGTTGTTTTTAATCATCTTTGGTTGGCTTGCCCCACTCTGTTTAGCTTCTCACTTCTTCATCATCTGTGATGATGTTCCATGCTTAAAATGTCTAGCACAATCAAATAAATATAAACTGTTAATCAAGGGGGACATCCCTGGGTATACAGAATGGTACTCCCAACTTGGCAGAAGTGCCCCAAAGCTGGATGCTATAGTTCAGATTTATGGCTATCATTGCTCTACATCATTACTGCACCCACTTGAATGTTAAAAAGCTTTAAATTAACCCACCCCACAAGGGAGCATCTCCTCAGAAATCTACCACTTGAGTTTGGAGTTCCATGATAAATATTTTGGTCACTTGGTCCTTACTTGCCAATGACCCCAAGATGTTATCCCCTATACTACTGCTTCAGAAGATGCCTTTTTCCAAGTTCAAGCAGGGCAGCACTGGTCTAATGTCATATACCTCTCCTATTCCTTCTCCATCTTTCTCCTGCTCCCAAGAGTTAGAGTAGTGGAAGAAATAGAAGCAATAAAGCAGCTCAGATAATTCCAAAGTCTCTACTTTCATAGCATATGGCTTTATGAGAAACAGAATCTTGAGTACTGGATTAAAATTCTGTTCAAATCTAATGTGAATGTGTATCAATTCTATTCAGTATCCAGGAAAAGTACTGTTTGTTGAAGCTAACTCTAAACTGTGTTTGCTTAAAAGTTTGTAGGAGAGGGAAGAGCAGTGATTTGTTCTGTAAGTCTCAGATGAATGGGTTTACATTAGCTGTATGCCAGATGTAGGAAGGCAGGTGTCCACAATATACATAAGCAACACCAAGGGGAAATTGAGTGGCAAAACTTGTACTCTTATTTGTATAGCAAATTTCCTTTACTTGTATATGAATTTTATCCCTCTCTTCCATTTCCAGGAACCCATGTCTGGTCTGAGTGTTGAGGGGATATAGAGGGGCAAGCAGCATGGAAGGAAAGATAAAAGGAAGGGAGATAAAGAAAAATATCTGGATTAAGAAAGATATAATGGATATTTCTTCCCAGATCTGGGTCCTTGTTTTCACTTCCTTCTTCCAGTACATTCCATTCTTCTCCCTTCCTTATCTTGTACTCATTTCTCGATGCTTCTAATGATCACTGGAGAATCTTCTTGTGCCTCTTTACTCCTGGTAAACAACCTACCCTCAAAGTTTGCTTCTAGGCTTTGTGACAGCTGCCAAGATAAGGTATCTTTTCATCAGAGCATTTTCAATAAAAATTGAGAATTGGAGGCAATTCCATTCTTTCTTCTGAAAAAGTCTTTTAACTTCTCAGGTAATAGGAGAAAGAGTGCGTCAGTCATCCACTGATTGGCAGAAGGCAGCTCTATCTCGATAAGCCTTCTTGTCTGATGTCCTTCTTGGGTGCTTGAATGGCTGCTTGGTGAAGGTTTGAAAGAGAAAAAAAAAGAGTGTGAAGGTGCTCTCCCCCAGCTTCCCATGCAACTCCTACCCACCTTTCCTTAAAAATCCATGAAGTGGTTTTCAATTCTAACCTCATGAGGGCTTGACCTCAAGTACCTGTTAGGCTTTTATTTCATTCATGTTTTATTATCCCATCAATTCCTCCCCAAGCAAGAATTCCCTAAATATGTATTGCTTAATCGATTGGTGGCTTAGTTTCTAAGGAACACAGTTTAGGACAAAGGACACATCTGGCAAAGACTAACCTTGTTCAGCAGAACTTTTACTTCAATTTTTAAAAATTTGTTTTGTTTTAGCTTAATTTGGAGTTGAATTTGAATTATTTTAGGAAAGCATGCATGCTCCAGTTTGACCACTCTCTTCCCTCACCCCTCTGACTCCTGCAGTTCCCTACATACCATGTAGAGTGCTCACTTGCTTTACTTATTACTGTCACCTTCCTGGCCCTTTCACGTTTTTGAGTTTTCTGCTCCTTATGTAGGAATTTAGTTGTAACCACTTCAGCAATTTTATGTGTTTTAGAGGTTATTGAATAAGATTCCCAATTGCATGTTACAAATAAATGTCACATATCCTGAGGGAAATGTGTGGCTAGGCTAGATATATTTTTTTATTTTTACTTTGTCTTGCCTTCCCAAGTAGAATATGAATACTGAGGGTGTAAACCATCTATTTTCCATTTTGTACCAATGGCTCTTTTCCTTCTGTTTCCTCCTACTATATGTGTCTGCCATGGTTCCTGTCCTATAGTAGAGGTTCAATTATAAGATGTTTTGTAAATTGTCCTTGGTAATTTTTATTAAATAGACCTTATTTTTTAGAGTAGTTTTAGGTTCCCAGAAAAATTGAGTAGAAGGTATAAAGAGTTCCTGTAATTGTCTGTCCCCACATACACAGCCTTTCACACTATCAAAATCCTGCACTAGAGTAGTGCATTTGTTATAATCAGTGAACTTACATTGACACATCATTATCACTCAAAGTCCATAGGTTACTTTGGGTTTACTCTTGGTGGTTTGCATGCTGTGGGTTTTGACAAATGTGTAATGAAATGTACCCACCATAGCAGTATCATATGGAGTAGATAAACCTAAAACCCCTGTGCTCTGTCATTCTTTCCTTCCTTCCCCTAATCCTGGACAATCAATGTCTCCATTGTTTTGCCTTTTCTAAAATATCATGTAGTTGGTGTCATACAGTAAAGAGCCTTTTCAGATTAGCTCTTTCACTTAGCAATTAATACACATTTAAGTTTCTTTTTTATCTTTGCAGTTCTTTTTTAGTGCTGAGTAATATTCCATTGTCTGAATGAGCCTCAGTTTGTCCATTCACCTTCGAAGAGCTTTTCGATTGTTTCTAAGTTTTGACAGTTATGAATAAAGCACTATAAGTGTTCATATGCAAGGTTTGTATAGATATAACTTTTCAACTCACTTAGATAAATACTAAGGAACACAATTGCTGGGTCATAAGATAAGAGTGTTTTTAGTTTTGTATGAAACCAACAAACTGCTGTAGCATTTTGCATTCCCACCAGCAATGAACGAGAATTCCAGATGTTCCATAACTTTACTTACATTTAATGCTGCTTGGGCTCTGAAATTTGGCAGTTCTAGTCTGTAGTGGTTTCTCATCTCTGTTTGAATTTGCAATACTTCAAGGACTGATGGTATTGAGCATCTTTCTTTGTGTTCACACGCCATCTGTATATCTTTGTTCTCTAGTGAGGTGCCTCCTCAGTTCTTTTATTGGTTTTTAAATTCAGGTTGTTCATTTTTTATTGTTGAATTTTAATAGTAATTTGTGCATTTTATAACAGCCCTTTTGCAAAATATTTTCTCTGAATTTGTAGCTTTTCTTTCTCTTGACTACTTTGTAGAGTAGAGGCTTTCAAATTTAATAAAGTTCAGTTTGTCAATTATTTCTTCCATGGAGTGCACCTTTGTTAAGGATCAGTTGAGTATATTTGTGTGAGTCCATTTCTGGGTTCTTTTTTCTGTCTCATTGATTTAGTTGCCTGTTCTTTTTCCAATATTACACTGTGTTGATTATTGTAGTTTTGAGCTAATAAATCTTCAAGTCAGGTGGTGTTACTCCCCCAACTTTGTTCTCCTTCAATACTGTGTTAGTTTTTGAAGTCTTCTGCATCTTCGTAGACACTCAGAATCATTTGGTTGACAGTCACAAAATAACTTGCTGAGATTTTGATTTTGATTATATTGACTCTATATATGAAATAGGAAGAACTGACATCTTCAGAATATTGTCCACTAATATGGAAAATCTTTCAATTTATTTAATTCTTGTTGATTTCTTTCATCAGAGTATTATAGTTTCATTGTGTAGATCTTGTTCGTACTTCGTTAATTCATTCCTAAGTATTTCATTTTGGGGGTATTAATTTTATGTTATCTTCAACCTGTGACTTCATTTGGTTCCCTTGGTGTCATCCAGCTGGAAGATGAAGAGAAAATAAATATGGGTTCCTTTTTTGATTTACCCACTTCTATTCATTCTGTAAGCAAGCATTGGGTATGCAAAAAAAAAAAAAAAGAATTGTATATGCAGGTGAGACCCACCCCCCCACCAACTCCACTGAAGAATGTCCATTTAGCTATGTGCTAGGAGGAATAAGGAGGTTTGGTAAGTACCTGGTCAGTCTCTGCTAAGCATTTTTCTATTTATTTAAACAAGAATTAAAAATATACTCCATATATAAAGTGAAGCACTGCTTTGCCTCAATTATCCTTCAATAAGGTACTCAGCTCCTTTAATTTGAAGTATTTTGGGCTTGAAATTATGCCTGAATGAGTTTAGCAGACTTATAAAGTCCCAGGAAAATGCTGAGGGGGCGAGTTTTTCTTTATAAGATCTACAAGAGTTTTTCTTTGTAAGATCTGTAAGGGTTACATATAGATTTTTTTCATGTAACTTTTGAAAGTGATTATAAAGCAACACATGCATGCACCCAGAGCAATCTCTAGCAGAATCGTGAGAGAAGTGGCATTGCTTAATGTTTTCCTTTTGTACTCACTGGACTTAGCCCTGACCATAACGAGTGCTGGGGCTGGAAGTTGTCCCTGTTTTGCTCTCTTACTAATTGTGTGACTCACTTTTCAGTCACCTTTTGTCTCTAGCTGTTGCTAACAAGTACCTAAAGGAAGAGGAGAGACCTGTTACCTACTGAAGTAGCTTCCAGCAACACAAACTCAGTCCCCTGATTCCAATGAAGGGTTCTACTAAAATGTAATCGGAGTCAATTTTATTTTATTTATAATTTTAACAGGACAACTCATCTTATTTCCCACCCAAGAGCATATTGGAGATAACAAACTCGAGAAAACAAAAAGAGGGCTTTTATAAGTCAAAAACAATTTGGGCAACCTCCCAGTGACAAATAGTATTGACATGGATGGAAGACAAAACAATAAAACAACTAAACAGAGCAGGCTTGAGGCAAGGTGGAAACAAACATCTTAATAAGCTTTGAGAACAAAATTTCAAATAGTGGAGTGAAATAATAGCTGTTTAAAAACATTTAGCAGAGATAAAGATATGAATTGTATGCTCTAGTTAAAGAGGCATTTTAGTTGGAATTTTATGAAACATACTAGTTTAAAATTTGAGTAGAATCCCCAGGATCTGCTGAAAGGAACAGAAATCTTCTGGGGATGAATGAAGGGTGAGAAGATAATGCAAAATCGAAAGGACAGAGTTCTCCATCTATACTCCCTCGAAGAGCCATGAATTACTATATGAAACGTGCAGCTGTTAACATGGCCTCATTGGCTTTCTGCATATTCTTTACATTTTCTGGTGGAGAGGATACAGTGCAGGGCCGTATCCAGCATGCATACTGAAACCCTTCTTTCAATGTTGGAAAGCGTATTTTTAGCAATATCTGGGAATGCAGACTCTTTATAACATAACTATTAGAGAGGATCCAAGATTACGTAGGTCCATTGAGTATTATATCGGAGGCCAAGTACTGTGTGGTCCCAATGTTTACTCAGGCCACAGAAATAGAAAAAGACAAATGTAGAGCAGTAAATTAAGTCCCATGGAAGTACTCAATTACTAGAAATTATCAGACATCTTATTTATTATTTTTAAAGCAGTTGAGAGCTAAATGGAATTTTTATTTGTGCCTAAAAGTGATTTAAAAAGTTCACATCAAGTGTTTAATGAGTAAGTTTTAATATGGTCTCGTTTTTGCCTTTGATGGTTTTAATTCCCATAAACAGAAGAAAATAGAATGTCTAAAATTTGAAAGAACTTTTTTTGTGTGTGCTGGGGTTTCCTGTGGTAGGAGAGAGAAAGCTTCTGGCTGCATCAGGACAGAGAAAGTGACTTTGGTTAACAGAATCAGACATAATCTCATCCTTTCTTGGCATCCAAAGGGATGATTTGAGTCTAGATTACCACTGAGTTTCCCTTTTACCTTTATCAAGGAGCAGTTGCCCAAATGTGTGGTCACTTTCCATCCTTTCTATTTGGCTCGATTGGTCTATTTTGATGCCAATGATCCATTGTTTTGATCACTGTAGCTTTATTATGTTTATTGTTGAAATCAACTAATATTGTACCTCCAAATTTATCACCTTTATCAAAATTATTTTGACTACTGGGTTCCTTTGAATTTACCTATAAATTTTAGGTTCTGTTATCAATTTCTACACAAAAGCCTGATAGGATTTTAATTTGGAATGCAATGAATGACTAAATTGGGAGAATTAGTATCTTTACAATATTGGTATCTTAGCTGGTATCAATATCCTCTGACAAACAAGATGTATTTAGGTTTTTTATTCAGTTTTTTTCTTCCATTTATCTGTTTTGTTATTTTCAGGATATATTTCTTATATACTAGTGATTAGATATAAATCTAATCTAAATATGTCATGCTTTTGTGTTATTATAAATGATAATTTTCAAATTTCAACTTCTAATTAACCATTGGTAATTTAAAGAACTACTATTGATTTTTATATATGGATCATGTATTCTGCAATCTTTCTAAGGTAACTTACTACTTCTAGTAGCTTTTGTCCACGTTCCTTTGGATTATCTACGAAGATGATCATTTGTCTCTGAACACAGAGTTTTACTTCTTCCTTTCAAATGCATAGACTTTTGTTTCACTTATTGCACTGCTCAGATCATCTAGTATAATGCTTTTTTTATAGAGATGATAGCTGCTATCCATGCCTTGTACCTAATTTTAGGGAAAACAGTTTTTGACCATGAAAGTGTGATATTAGCAGTAGGTTTTTTATAGATGCCTTTATCAAGATGAGGGCATTCCCCTCTGCTATGCTTTTTAAAAATCAATGAAGCCTCTATGGAAATCAGTATGGAGATTCCTCAAAAAGCTAAAAATAGACATACCTTATGACTTCACCATACCACTCTTGGGTATATCCAAGAAAGTGTAAATCACTATACAAGAGAGATATCTGCATACCCTTGTTTATTGTAGCTGTCTTTACAATAGTCAAACTGTGGAATCAGCTGAGTGCCCCAACAAGAGATGAATGAATAAAGGAAATATGATATTTCATGATATATTACTCATGAAGAAAAATGAAATTATGTCACTTGCAGCAAAATGAATGGAACTGGAGATCATCACTGAATGAGATAAGCCAAGTTCAAAAGGCCAAAATATTGCATTTTCTTGCTCATTTGTAGCAGCTAGAACTAAAGTGATGATGATGGTGATGATGGTGGTGGTGATGATAGTGATAATAATGGGATATGAATATACGTGGGTGACTGCCTAGGGAGATCAGTGTGAGGAAAGGGGAAAAGGAAGAGATACTGAGGTATGAAGAAGATAGAAGATGTTACACATATATATGCATGAAGATAGCATAATGAACCCCATCAAACACTGTTTGAAAGAGGAAGGAAGAGGGAGAGGGGGATGAGAATATAATGGAGATTATGAACTTGTTCAAGGTACACTGTATGCATGTACAGAATTATTACTTTGAAATAACCTCATTTTATTAATGTATGATAAATCAAAAATTAAAAAGAAAAAATACAAAAAGTAATGGATATTGGGTTTGTTCAATGCTTTGTCTGCATCTATTCAGATGATAAGTGTTTTTTAGTTTTTTATATGATGAAATACATTAAGCTGACAGTATTCCTAGGTAAACCACTTGATCACTAGTTGATGTGCTAAAAATTTGTTAATAACTTTTGTATCTCTGTTTATGAGGGACATTGGCCTTAGGGTTTTTTTTTCTAATAATATCTTATTTGGTTTTGGTATGGGGACAATACTGGCTTCATTAAATGATTTGGGAAATATTCTCCTTTCAAGGTCTTCCAAAAAATTAGTGTGAAATGATATTTCTTTCATTAAAGATTGGTAAAATCTTCCAGTGATGTATCTGGAATTTAGTTTTCTTTGTCAGAAGACTTATAACTACAAATTGAATTTCCTTAATATTATAGGCTATTGAGCTTATCTACTTTTTCCTCAATACACTGTGGTAGGATGTGATTTCTGTTTATAAGTCTATTTCATCTATGTTATAAAATTCATTGATATAAAGTTACTATATCCTTAACCAAAGGAATGCAACACAGGTTACTCCAGAGGCACCTGCACACCCGTGTTTATTGTGGCACTATTCACAATAGCCAAGTTATGGAAACAGCCAAGATGCCCCACTACTGATGAATGGATTAAGAAAATGTGGTATTTATACACAATGGAATTTTACTCAGCCATAAAGAAGAATGAATTCTTATCATTTGCAAGTAAATGGATGGAACTGGATAACATCATTCTGAGCAAGGTCAGCCAGGCTCAGAAGACCAAAAATCATTATGTCCTCCCTCATATGTGGACTTTAGATCTAGGGCAAATACAGCAATGTTGTTGGACTTGGATCACATGACAAGGGGAGAGCACATACAGGAGGTATCGGGATAGGTAGGAAACCCAAAACGTGAAAGCGTTTGGTGTCCCCACTCCAGAGGAACTAATACAGAAACCTTAAAGCGACAGAGGTCAACACAAGAAGGGGATCAGGAACCAGTGTAAAGATCAGTTAGAGATGTATCAACTTGGGTTGTAACACATTTGTACATGGAAGCAATGCTAGAAATCTCTCTGTATAGCTTTCCTTAACTCAACTAGCAAAATTGCTTTGTCTTTCTTATTATCCTTATGTCTTCTCTTCAACAAAATTAGAGATAAGGGCAGAACAGGTTCTGCCTGAAAGTGAGGAGGAGAGAGGGGGAGAGGGTGGGGGAGGGGGGCAGGGGGGAGAAATGACCCAAACAATATACTCACATGTGAAAAAATGAATAATAATAATAAAAAAACCCAGAGAAATAGTTTAAAAAAGTTACTATATCCTGTTATCTTTCTAATTCCTTTAGAGTCTGAATATCATCTTCTATCCCTCAGATTGGTTATTTGTACTTTTTTTTCTTGTCAGTTTGAGTAGAGTTTAATTAAATTTATTGGCATTTTCAAAGAACCACCTTTAGTTTTGTTAATGTCTATTATTTTATCTTTAATTCATTTCTATTCTAATCTACATTATTCCTTCCTTTTGTTTACTTTCACTTCAGTATGCTCTTCTTTTAGTTTATAAAGTGGAAGCTGAGGTGATTGGGCTTTTCTTATGTTCTCCTGTAGGCTTTTAATACTGTAACTCCCCCTCAAATAGATGCCTTAGTAGCATTCTATCACTGTATTCATTATTTTCATTCAGAGTACCTATTTCCCTTTTGATTTCTTCTTTGATTCCTGAGTCAAATAATAGTTATTAGGTTCTAAGTATTAGGGGATTTTCTGCATATTTCTCTTTGCCAATTTCTAATTAATCTTCATTATGGTTATAAAGCTTACTTTATATAATTTTAATCTTTCAAAAGTCATCAAGGCTGTGCTTTATGGCTCAAAATAGGATCTTTGTGAATGTTCTGTGTGGTGACTGTTGGTGACTGGAATGTTGAAAATGTTTAGTCAAATTGGTTGTTAATGCTTTTCTCTGGAGCATTACTCTGTGAACACTTTGGTTGAGAGAATCAAAGTGGAAGGTAAGGCAAGATGCATTTATTAATATCAATATAAATGGCCAATATCAAGGTAAAAATTGAGGAACTTAAAATTAATCAGATTTTTTCCAAAAAAAAGTGCATATATTCAAATATATATGTACATATATATATTTGACGTGTAATTTAAATGTCCAGATCTATGATAAATTTCTTCTCTTTTCCTCTATATGTTTGACATCAGTAACCACAGTGATAATCTCAAATCTCAGGCACAGTGCTTCATAAATGTGTGCTGAGTTAAAAATAAATTTTCCCTATAAATGCAGAGAAAATCTTGTTTTTGTCAAAACAACAATATTGGTACTGTTAACTTTTGAGGAAAAAGCTATATTGAAAATAATTTCCATAAAGGTAATAATCATCCTACTGTATCTGTAAGCCTATTATGAAGGATCTAAAAATGTATTACCTTTGAAATGAGGAAAAGGAGAGCTTGCTGTTTTCAAGGTGTTATTCTCCAACCAGCATGTGACTAACAGGGAAGGTATGTGACTCTTGGGGCATCCCTGCAGGTATAGTGAATGAGCAAGTTCTTAGCTGCATTATGACATCACCAGGGAGCGTGACTTGGGTCAAGAGCTTGGCAGGAGGCTTTGGGAACAGTAGAATCAACAGTGATCAAGACTGGCAAGCCAACATACTGGCCACCATAAAACTGAAGAGAGAGCTTATTGTATCTCATGCACAGCAGCAGATTTAACAGAAAATTAGACATGTTTATAGTCCCAGATTTACAGCACGCCTTATAAACACCTTATTACTTAGAATCCAGTCTGCTGTCCTAGAAACTAAGAATGTGACTTTGTTAAGCAGTAGGATTTGTTGACATAAATGTCTTGACTAAGTTTGCCATTGTGGTTAACCAAAACGCATTTACTCCTGGGAAAGTAAACAGAAGCAAACAAAATGCCTCTTATACTATAATACAGTAAGTTTCAAATTGACCAAACTTAATGCTATGACATAAATATGCTTAATGTTTATGGAATTTTTTAGAAACCCTTTGCCATGTTGGGCTTACCATCTCTGTATAAGTCTTACTGAATGGGAATGTGTTTTCAGAATTACATGTGCTTAAAGACTTCATCAGAAATATTCAAAAAACCTGCCATGAATACTGAGGCTGACCATGTAGCAAATAAAATGGGTCATGGTCTCCTTGGACATTAACACGGATAAATCAGCTATTACCATGTAATAGCTACACACTGAAATGGTTACCAACAATTAAAATTAGAGAACTAATGGAAAATAATGTTGAATAAATATTATAAAACCACATGAAAATTTGTTTGAGGAAGGCAAAGTATCTGGCTGAAACCCACAAAGCTGAGAAAATTTCTAGGGAAGGATGAAAATTCAGAGTGATCTCCCAATGTTTAAAAATGTAATTTGTTTAATAGTAGATAAAACTGCTGGGTTTAGGGGGTAGATTTTTGAAATTACAGACTCACAGAACCATTGGAGCATAACCAAATCAACTCAGCACCTTTCCTATCCTTTCTGGTTTATAGTGAACCTTCTCTCAACCTCAAACAAACTATATAGTAGGAAAGCTCCTTATGTCAGATACAATGAAGGAGCCATGATTACATAGTTTGAATCTAGAGTAATCATTTCTAGTAATTCATTTTCTCCACAAAATGTACATCAATATAGGTCTAAAGATTTTATAGATCTACAGGAAATTAAGAAGAAGACTGTGATGGTCAGAATAAAAATTGATTAAATATATAGACACTGATTTACCAAATCCCATAAAACCAGACAAGAACATGGAAATCTTTCTAATAGAACCATGTGGCTGAGTTTATGGTCCATAGCAAAAGGAAAATGACCACACAAAGCCATAAAGACAATTTTATAAGTCATGATATAGGCATGTGGTTCTGCAGTAACATATTCAAGAATGACATTAGGGGTTTCATTAATTAAGATCCATGAATCTCCCCCAAATTGAATGCTATTAGAGGCCACATTAGCAGACCAAAATGTTCAAAACGAGAGATTTGATGTTTATAGTTAGTATAGAAATTACTTTTTACAATTCTAGCACACAGATAAAATCTTATACTGATAAACTACAAGTCCAAAGAGATGCTGTTAGAATAAAGGTATTAAGCCCACACATTCTCACATTATGAGAAAGGTGAAAAAATCAAGGATGGTTAGTTTATAATAAAAGAAAGAAAAATGTTTTCAGAGGATATGGTCATTGGCTCAAATAGTCTCATGGAATAGAATACAATTTGGTTCTTTTCTAGTAACAAATAGAATATACAAGGAAACCATCAAAAGATAAGAATGAACTTCCTAAATAAACAGTTAAAGTGGTCCCAGATAAGATGGTCTTCCTAGAAAAGATGGGCATCACTGCGGATTACGGCTGTTGAAGAAGAGACTGAAGCACTGCAGAGGGGGACAGGACTATGTTGAGTGGGTTTCAATGGTACAGTGGAACCTGAGTATCTGCATAGAACAAGGAAACTAAGTAATATGGAGAGTTCACCTCCTCCTCCAATCATAGCATCTTTGATTAAATCTGTTGTATACATGCTGCTCTACCAAATATTTCATTTTATAAAAGGCATGTGTTATTAAAAGGTCTTGCAAACCTATTATAGTGTGTGCGTGGGTACTAGTGGGAAGGGGGAAAGTGAATGAAGGAGATTAAGGTGAGGGTATATGGTTGATGGACTTCATATACTTAAATTAAATAGACCAAAGAAACCTCTTGAAATTGCTTTAAGTGAGATGGGGAGGAGGTCAAGGGAGACAATTGGGATGATGTAACCCCAATATAAACCTATTTGGAATGGTCACAACGAACCCCTGTACAACGAATATATCCTTAATAAAAATGTTTTTGAAGTTCTGCAAACCACAAGAGAATATGATGTCTGAAGTCAGTTTTGATGCTATTCTTTGATTCAGCCCTTCTGGCAGAATTTGGTCTTTAAGACATCACTCATTGTGATGTTACTAACCCACAGTAGCTCTGCTGAATGAAATGCTGGTACCAAGAAGGCACAGGCTATCACCTGTGAAAGGACAACAGTAAACATGACAGTTACTACCCAGCCTGTGGCTTGGGCAGGAGGAAATTCATTAGCAGGAGATGGGAAAGGCAACATATAATCAAAAGAAAAAGGTTGCAGACTTGGGATGTGAGACATTGGAGCAGTTTCCAGGAGTGAATGTTGTTCATGGTACTGTGAAAGAGGAAATACCCTGGCCACCAAGAGTCTTCTACACTCTGATATTCCTTACATCAGATTTCATTTTCAGTGGAGTGTTAATTTTATGAGTTGCACGTAGAAAACCCAAGTGTCTAAAGACAGGGAAGAAGGTTGATTTCATTTTTTAGGTACCTTAGCATTTTAAGGCCTCTGGCATAATGCCAGAAAAAGAATGCATCCTTCTTTAATCAGAAAAGCAGTTGATAATTTAGAAGCATTTTTCCAGTCATGATCTCATTTTGTTCTCAACAATGACTAGCAATGATACATGGGCATATATTTTTCATCTTTATTTCCCAGATGAGAGAACTGGAGATCAGAAACATTAGGTGACCAAACCAAATCACACAACTTCTAAGTGGAGGAGCCAGATAAAATCTGTATCGTGATCTGAAGTTTTGCAATATCCTCAGCACGATTTCTTGGTCCTCTAGAAATAAACAGGTTTATTTAAAAGCAAAACCTTTAATTCAGTGATTCAGCAAGTTGTACTGTGATAGCTTTTAGTAATTACTTTTTTTTGAAATAATGTCTATGGTAAGAGGAGCATGCAGATAAACAACAGACTCTGTGTGTTTTTATTTTCATTACCTCTTCTACCACTTGAGGAAGTCTAGCCTCCCCCTTGCTCAATGTCTGGCAAGGTGATCTAGTCTTTGGCAAAACACCTTGGACTATGTTGCTTAAAAACCAAATGCAAAAGGCCCAATAAGAAGCTAGATTTTCCCCTAGTGGTGCCTTCAAAGTGGATCAGGTTTTCTTGGCTTTTTAATGTTTTGACTCTTCAAAACCTATCTATAATGTCAGTGTCTTGAGTGCAAAGATTTATGATAAACAGCAAATTCCAGAATACCTGTACAGGTTGAATATCCTTTAATTTGAAGTGCTTGAGACCAGAAGTGCTTCAGATTTTGGAGTTTGGGGTATATTTGCATAGCTGAATGCTGGACTTCTAAAAAGATTGTAGATTTTGAGTTCTGAATTTTCAGACTGGGATGCTCAGCCTGCATGTGGAAGAGTTTAACCCATTTATGTTCAAGATAATTATTGATAGGTATGGACTTAGTATTGCCTCTTAGTAAATTATTGTATGCTTGTTTTCTGTATCCTTTCTTCCTTTATTTCTGTGTTTTTTGAGATTTGATGATTTTCTGTAGTGGTATGTTTTGATTCCTTTATCTTTTGTGTATTTACCGTTAGGTGTGTGCCTTGTGACTACTATGACACTTATCTAAAACATCTTATAGTTATAACAATGTTTTTCATTTTTTGAGACAGGGTCTATATAGCCCAGGCCAGCCTGGAACCTGCTATGTAGCCTAGGCTGATCTTGAATTTGTGCTCCTCCTTCTACACTAGTGCTGGGATCACAGGTGTGCACCACTGTGCTCATCCCAACAATGTTTTAAACTTTAACTTAACTTCAATTACATGCAAAACTCTACACTTTTCTTGTATAGCTATCCTTATCTCAACTAGCAAAAATCCTTAGTCCTTCCTATTATTGCTTATACTCTCTCTTCAACAAAATTAGAAATAAGGGCAAAATAGTTTCTGCCTGGAAGCGAGGGGGTAGAGGGGAGAAGGAGGGTGTGTGGTGGTTAAGGGAGAGGACAGGGTGAAGGGGGGAGAAATGACCCAAACATTGTATGTACATATGAATAAAAAAAAATCTACACTTTTATACCTCCCTAATTTTATGTTTTTGATGTCACAATTTTTGCCTTTATAATTCTAAATCTGTTAACAAATGTAGCTATAGTTATTTTTTATATTTTCTTTTTAACCTTTATACTGGAGTTGTAAAGTTCATAGCACCATTATAATATCAGTGTATTCAAAACTTGACTATATACATATTTTTACAATGGGTTTTGTACTTTGATATGTTTCATGTTATTATTTAATGTCCTTTCATTTCAACTTAAAGAACTCCCTGTATCCCTGTAACATTTCTTGTAAGACAGTACTAGTGATGATAGACTCTAAGCCTTTTTTTTCCCCCTGAAGAACAGCTTTGCTGGCAAAGCTGTTGGCATTTTTTTTTTTTTAGCACATTGATTATACCAACGTACCTTGTCTTGTCAGCAAAGTTTCTGCTAAGAAATCTGTTGATAGTCTCCTGGAGATTCCCTTGTGAGAATTTTCTTTTTCTTTTTTGCAGCTTTCAAAATTCTTTGCCCTTGATTTTTTGACAGTTTGATTATCATTTATGTTAGTAAAGCCTCATTTTGGCTGTGTATTATTTATGCTTCATAAGTCTGAACATCTGCATCTCTCTCCCATTTGGAAAGAGAGCCATTATTTCCTTAAATAAGCTTTCTGTACCTCCCCCTTTTCTCTTCTCCTTCCAAAGTCCTATAATGTGAATGTTAGTTTTTTTGATGGTGTCCCATAAATCTCAGAAGCTTTATTCATTCTTCTTTATTTTTTTCTCTCTGACTGGATATTTTCGTTTTCCTTTTAGGACAGGGTATAGCTAAATAGCCCAAGATTGCCTGGAATTTGCAATCCTCTTGCCTCGGCCTGAACTGCCATACTTGGGTATTTTTTAAGTGACCTGTCCTTGACTTCATGGATTCTTTCTTTTTCTTGATGAAGTCTGTTGTTAACAGTCTTTATTGCATTTTCAGTTTCATTTATTGTATTTCTTAGCTTCAGAATTTCATTCTTTATTATGATTTTTCTCTTTACTGAACTTCTCATTTTGTTCATGTATTGTTTTCCTGATTGTGTTGTCTATATTTGCTTATTGTTTGTTGCTCTAGCTTAAAGCAAGTTTAAAATTTTTTCAGCCATTTCATAGAGCTGTATTTCTTTGGGGCTGGCTACTGAGATGTCATTATGTACCTTTGGTGGTATTATATTTCACTTTTTGTGTTTATTGAAGTCTTAACATTGCTGTTTTCTCACTTGAAGAAACAGTGAGGGCTTGTGGGGTGGCTCAAGTGGTGGAGTACCTGCCTCGCAAGCACAAAGCCCTGAGTTCAGACCCCAGCACGGGAAGAGGCAGCCTGGTGAGGGGAGATAAGATGTGAGATGTTTGGAAAACCCAGGGATCAATTGGGAAGGATTCACAGGCTATTCTTCTAAAGCAGCTCATGGACAGGTTTCTGGTTGGAGTCTGTGTAGTAGTTAGTAGGATCTGTGGTCTCTCTCCCCTGCTCCCAGCTGCTCTCAACCAGTCAGTCATGTTGATCACTTCAGTATTTTGGGTAGGATGAGAAACAGGTACGGTTAAAAGTAAAGCTTTGGAAGGCAGGAGCAGGGGAAGAGACCAAAGCCCAAAAGAAAATAGTCAAGACAACCATATTGATGTAATTGCAATTTCTCCTTCTCATCTTTCCCTTCCTCTCCTTTTTTCTCTCTGGTTTAGGTTCTTCCTCTTCTTGATTTTCTCTTTCTCCCTCTGCCTCTTGCTCTCTGTCTCCCTCTTTCTTCTCTCTTTTTCTCTCTGTCAGGTTTGTGCTTTCTTCCTAAAGACAGGAGATCTATGCAATCAGAGACAGAGCTGCTGGCAATAACTCCTGGTCACAGAAGAAAGGACTCTCTTTTCAGGGAAGGATGCTGATTAGACAGGCCTGGATCATGTGCCAAGACTGTGGGAACCTGTTAAAAACTGGAAGTAGCAGCTGGATGTGGTAACACACACCTGTAATCTCAGCACTTGGGTGGCTGAGGCAGGTGGATCATGAATTTAAGGCGAGCCTGGGCTACATAGCAAGCAAAGGGGAGGTCAAACTTCAAAAGAAGAATATGAAAGGCATATTGCAGATATAACAAATGTCCATTTGAGGCTTCTGGATACTTTTAAAGACCAGAGTTTATCTATGATGATGGCACAGAATATTTCCCTTTATATGGAAAAGGTGTCAGTCTGTGTTCTCAAAAAACTTCATTTAATAAGATCAGAAAAATTTAAATCTTAAATTAGAGATGTTATGAAATTATTGTAGCTATTTCTTTGTACTTGTTTCAAATGTGTAAACGTACATAAATATATGTATACATACATATATCTGAAACATCTGAAATTGTGTAAAAGAGATTTATTTACAAACATTCTAATTCAGCACTACCAAGAAAATAGTTTGTCTATTTTCCCAAGACTTTAGTACTCTGAGTTTCCTAAGTAGGTAGCAGTCATGTAGATAAGCACATTGCAGGGCCAAATAAATAATTGTTAATATACTCACCAATTTCAGAAATCTATCTAAAACTCCCATGATACACACTTTCTATGAAATACATTCCTGAATTGGTATTAGGCCTTAAAATATTTAAAAATCTGGAAAGGGAAGAAGTTAAGAGTCAGGATAATAAAATTTCCCAGTGGAAATTCTTTGTGGTTCTGGTTTAAGAAATGGATTTCATAATTATATATTATCATTTATATTATTAATTGAAGAGTCTAAATATTCAGAAGTGTATGTTACCTTGAAAAGCTTGAACAATTTCTTTCAACATTGATTGTATTATTATTTGCCCAAGAAAATTCCTTTTCAATAGGTATTACAGAGGGACACACCCATCATCTTTATCCAAATAATGTGTGTAGATTCCATGAGAAGGGTCTTGGTCTGAATTTACAAGTTTCTCATAATATGACTTTTTTTTTTGTGGTACTGGGGCTTGAACTCAGGGCCTTCACTTTGAACCACTCCACCAGCCCTATTTTTGTGAAGGGTTTTTCGAGATAGGGTCTTGCAAACTGTTTGCCCAGGATGGCTTCAAACCACGATCCTCCTGATCTCTGTCTCCTGAGTAGCTAGGATTACAGGCATGAGCCACTGGCACCCAGTTCATGGTATGATATTTTTATGTAGGCAGACATGAAGATACTTACATCAAGGGCCAAAGATCCACAGCAAGGTTAGCGCGCTACAAAGATCTAATCTTGCTTTATGCAGATCAAGTTATGTGATAGTTTCACTTCTTGAAATTACCATGGCCTCACTGAGTGCCACAGAAATACTCTTTTGACCCTAGAAATTCTCACCAGCTTAGATGTGCTTATATTTTAAATGAATTGTCTCTTTCTTAAGTCTAGATCCAGGAAATAGTATTATACACATGGCAGTTCTTTTGTGCTTATGATACCAAAGAGGTTCAGTTTTGAGCATTCCTTGGTTGTGACTGTGGTAAATGGCAAAACATCTAACAGTTACTACATCTCAGGCAGTGCTGCAAGCAAATCAGGGCTCCCATAAGTAATTAGTATGACCCAATCACTAAAACAACCCCAAAGGCAGTTACCCCACCATTGACACTCAGCTCTCTACAAATTTTAGTATTCACTAAAATGTAGCATAGTTAAGTATCATGAGCTTTGAATTATTTTGGTTCTATTAGTTATCATTTAGCTTCTGAAAAGTAAAACACTTTAAACCACAGTTTCCTCATTCTCCCTCCCATATAGAGGAACCAGGGCAAATCTGGATGGCCAATGGTGTAAGAACTGAGTTCAGGTCTTTGAGAGAACCTTTGGCAGGGAGTGTAAGCCTTTAATTGTCCAGGAGCACACTCAGAGGAGAGTAATCTGAATCCTTATCAAAGACAGTTATCAAGGGAAGATCTACCACCTGATAATACCCATTACTCATCTAAACTCTGGAAATTAAAATATTGACTCAGCATTACTGATTGCCTAATCATCACTGCACTGGGGTAAGAAAAGTGTTGACATTATAAGATTTGATAAAAACATGAGAGAGAGAGAGAGACAGAGAGAGAGAGAGAGAGAGAGAAAGAGAGAGATACAGAGACAGAGAGAGAGAGACTGATTTCCTCATAAACTCAACATACTCTAGGTAAGATGGAGAAAGTTAAATGGACTTTCTAGTATGCAAATTCTATTCCATTCTCTAAAACTCTTTAGTTGTTTAAGAAAAATTTACAATAGAATGAGGGATTTTATGGGAAAGGACAAAATGGCTTTGTTTAGGGCTGACATTCACTGAGTAACAAATACTTAAATTGCCTTTAGTTATTTTTCTGGAAGTATTAAAATATGTTCAAAGACAAAACTACTCTCTACTCATAGTTTGACTATGAAGTCTCTTCCACAGGCTTATGTGTTGATTTGTTGATTGCTGGGTCCCTAGCTAGTGGCACTATTTTCAGAGGTTATGGAAACTGTAAGAGGTGAGGCCTATTTGGAGATAGTAGGTCACTGACGGCAGGCCTTTGAAGGTTGTATCTGGCCCCTGGTCCCTGTGTTGCTCTCTGCTTTCTTCCACCATAAGGTAAAGAAGCTACTTTGTGCCACATGCTCCAGCCACCTCCATGTCTTGGGCCCAGTGTCAGTGGAGCCAAGAACTATGGACTGAAATCTCTGAAATCCTGAGCTAAAATAAGTATCTTCTCCTCTAAGTATTTCTCTCAGACATTTTGGTAATAGCTATGCATACATGAATATCTCTGTGTCATAATATTTTTAACGCATACCAATTATGTTAATGACCATTTTGTTTTTATTTACATTCAAATAACAAGGACATGGACAAACATGTAAATGAAATAAAAATTTAAAATTAATTTTCTAACTCTGAGTATTTTGATTAAAATTTAAGAAGATAGTTACTCTGAGAAACATCCAATAACAACACTTAGAATGCTGAATGAAATATTGTGTATTTATTTTAAAATGTATGGTTCATTTAAACTTACAAAGTGGAGTTGGAAACTTTTGCCAAATCTTTAGATGTCACAGGGCATGTGACAATCTTTATGCCCAGAGGCATTAGTGTGTGGGGGCACCAAGTTGTGGAGTTGGACCCGAGATCTCGAATTAAAGGTGGGACCCCTAAAAACTTTCACCCTCAGGAACATTTACTATATTATTCTTTATACATTTTTGTATGTCTGGAAAGCATTTTTATGTTTTTTTAAGTTTAAAGGTCATGAAAGGATGAGAAACTACATTTTCCCCCTGAGGATCATATAAAGCAATTCTCATTCAATTAGCTAAATATTAGAGTGAATTTTTATTTTAACAATAAAATTTATTCTATTTTTTAATGTAACATTTTGATAGTAGTATCCTTAACTTTAGATAATCAGTTCTTAAGGATGGGAAGTGTTAGATGGATAAGCTCAAATATTAACTATCTAATAGTTCTTGACAGTTTTACAGTTTTTCATACAACACAATAAGTGGGGACCTGAGCTAACCTATGTAATTAAATATATGCAATGCATGGATTGAAGTCACTACTTGCACATTCCAGCATCTCTAGTTCTTACAGCTCTTCCTGGTGCTGCTATTCCAGAAGCTTTCTTTGGGTATTGTCCATCACCAAGAAATCACCAGTGCAGATGGACAACCCAAGGAGCACACAAGCTTGTAAATGATGACATTTGGGTATACATCCCCTTCCTCAGGTCTGTTACAGGGAGAGCCTGGCCTTGGTGGTAAAGCCACCTGTCAAAAATGGTTACATCTTTTCCTACCCAGTGATTTCTTAGTAAGAAAGAATGAGCACCAAAATGTTAGCACTCCTGTGGAGGTTGCATGTAAATTTATTTCTTAATAAGAACAATAACTCTCATTATTGTGCCAGGAAAAATTCTGAACACTTTCAGTTTCTCTTGTTTAATCCTCAAAACATTCCAGAAGAAAGTTATAATCATTTACATTTTATACATGAAGAAATTGATGCTCAGAGATGTTCTGTATCTTGCCAACATGATAAGTTGTTGACAGAGTTTGTTATGGAGCCAGAATTTGGGCCAATGATGTTCAATTCCTTAAATGCAGGGCTGTAGGTTTCCCCCCCTTTTTCTTTATCTGTTATCAAGGAAGATGCCTTTGCCAGACCAGTATAGGGAGGTTGGCTTCTTTTATCTGAGCTAACCTCAGGGTAGGTGCTAGGGAAATACCTAGTTTACATGAAAAAAATCTTTTTGTCTTGGTTTTGATCTAATTCCCTGACAAGCTGGTTAAGATTTATATTAACACGTACATTTCACTTGCCAAAGCACACGTGGTATGTTTAGACATATGGTCTCATTTTTATGATCTTTTAACCTTTACATATTTCAAATACTTCATGGTGGGGTTAATTATTCGTGGCGACCAAAATTGGCAGCTGGTCTGACGGGGCCATGTTTGGAATCCCTAAGGAATGAGAGGATGGATATTCTGTGAAACATGCCTTCAAAGATAAATAGGAAAAGAAGAATAATTTTTGTGAGTATTTAGTAATGTCCTTTTCTAAGTTGGTAAATTTACTCTGAGTCCTATCATTATAAATGGGTTTGAGATTAGCTTTTTGTGCTTACAACCTCCTTGCTCTACTGAGGATTGAATTCAGGGCCCCGTGCTTGCTGGGCAAGAGCTCTATCACTTGTGCCAGGTCACTAGGCTCAAATCATGCTAAGATAGGTAAGTATTGGGTAATTAGAAAAAGATCGTTCAACTATTGTTAGTCTTTATATGTCCTGAATATATAGTTGGGCTGAAAGGATTAAAGCATAGAAAACAGTAAGACTGGCTGAACTATTTCAGTCTTATTAAGCATTAAAACATGCCTTGGGTAACTCGATAGTGAGGTGTCTAACTGAATTATAAATAGAATATCATTTATAATTAGAATTATAAATAGCTTTGAAGAAGTTTTAATTGGAAAATGTGATGGTAAACCAAGTTCTTTATCCTTCTAAGAGCTCTTTGACAAAAACAACAAGAGAACCCTACTGTTTTTGAGGCGCCATGTGGTAAAAATTGGAAGAAGTATACTCTTTAAAGACAATATAATATAAAGCTTATAGGTACGTGCAGTCTGTGCTTACCTATGCTTTAGCTGCTTCAACACACCAAGGCAGTGAACTCATATGAGCCCCCCTTTTGAGGCAGTAAAGAGACCAGATTTTGAGCTACAGCTTCCTTAGGTTTGAATACTGTGAACAAGGTTATGGGCCTAATTCTTGCGTACCAGGAAGGCTTCATCCTACTCTATATTTTCCTCAGAGAACATCTGGCAATGTCTGGAAACATTTATGTTAAAACCAGGGAAAGGGATACCATGCTAGGGCATAGAGGCCAAGGATACAGCTAAGTGGTTAATACACAGATAGTGCCCATCCCAAAGAATTTGCAGTCCAAGACACAATAGAGTAGAGCAGTTCTGCTCTAAACCAAGATCACCAAAGTTGTTTTTCATAGATCCCAAGCTATTTTATGATCAGATCTTTAAGTCTCATACCTTATACAGTTCAGTTAAAAATCATGCTTAGGGAGAATTTAGTCTCCAGCTTGATGAATGACTGCTCTGACATCTAAGCTTTAATTAACTCTTCCTAAGTTTGTTATTGACTGTGTCAGCAAGGATATTTTTTGAATAAATCTGTTGCATATATTTATTCCATATTCAAAAAGGGAAACTTTTAAATAGCTTAATATAACTTTCTGCCTAAAAGTTATAGCTCTAGTAATTTATTGTCCAAAATTTATGCCCAATGTTTGATTAACAGCAGCTCTGGGTTTAGCTGACTGTCAGAGTCCACTTTCTTCCATGAGACTACTTTAGAATAAGTGGAAACTTATTGCTCACAGTTCTGGAGGGTGGGAAGTCTACAACTGAGGAGCTAGCATCCGGTGAGGGCCTTCTTGTAGCTTCATTCTATGGCAGAAGTTGGAAGGGCATGACAGAGAGTAAGAGGGCATCAAAGTTACAATTTTATAATGGCCCCCTGAGGGTGACAGGCCTGAGAGTGCAGCCCCTGTGGCCTCCTGCTACAACATCAATTAAATTTCAATATGAGTCTTGGTCAACCGTAGCATCAAGGTTTTACATGAAGAACAGATGTACTTCAAATAAGGCTGTTTCGCCAAACACTTCAATTAGACACTTTACAACCTCAAGGAGAATGCCAATGGAGCACTGCATCATTTCTACAGGCATACTTTATCAGTAGCCTAAGCTAGACAGGCTCCTACTTAAAACTAGTACGTAGCCATTGATTGTTCCATATGAGAGTGAGGATTAGTAGGAGTGATCTTTGATTAAACTTGTTAAACTGGAGATGTTCTGTACTTCCCTCATCCCCACTTCTATCTCTATTCTTTATTTCTCAGTTAGCTGATATTCCTCTTAAAAAGTTGGATATGTTTCTCCTTTCTTAGTGAAAAGAAACACACAAATTATGTGATTTTTTTTTCAAAAACAATATTTGAAACAAGTGTTGATTTAAGTAAACAACTGGCTTTGTAAGCTAAGTACATTAAACAGAATTCTTTATTAATTACACCATAACCAAATTTAAATCTGCTGATGCTCTCTAACCTGTGAGTAAACACAACTCAACAGTGTTTACTTTTAATTAATAAATGACTTACTTTGTCAAGTATGCTAGGAAGTAGTATTACGGAAGCAAAGAGTGTGGGAGACTTACTGAATTTTTCTCCTTCACTCTTGCTATTGTTTTACTTTGGAGTTACTGGTGCTTTAAATTTTTGCCAGCCTACAGTCATTATAGTTATTCTGTCTGGAACAAAGAGAGAGTAGGTAGGTAAAGCTTTGGTGAACAGTGATGCTGAGCTGAGACATCAAGAAAATCCAGTCATGAGAAGATACATAGAGTGATATTTTAAGTAATGGACAGGGTTCACACAAAGAATTGATCTTAGGACAAGAGTCTGTATCTATGTATAAGTTTCTCTTTATTCATGTGCTCTTTCCTAATGGAGTTCAAATACAGTCTCAGACTCATTTTCAACATAAGGCTTTAGATACCTACTTTCAAAACATGGGCTGGGTACACTGGTACATCCCTGTAATCCTATCTGCTGGGAGCTAGAGATCTGGTGGATGGAAGTTGGAGACTAGTCCAGAAAAAAAGTCAGCAAGACCTCTTCTCAACAAACAAGTTAGGTACAGTGGCATACACCTGTGGTTGCATCTATGTGAGAGGCTGTATGTAGGAGGATTGGAGTCTGAGGCCAGCCTGGACGAAAACATGAGCCCCTACCTGATTAAACAACAAAAGTCAAAAAAGGCTGGGGCATGGCTCAAGTGGTAGAGTGCCTGCCTAGCAATTGTGAATCCCTGAGGTCAAACCCCAGTGCCACAAAAAGAAGTCATAGTTGAGCTTTAGAAATAAAAAATAAAACCAATCCCAGCCTTAGTCACAATGGAATTTTAGGAACAGTGGAAATCACTTCCCGTCCTACTTTGACTTCCTCCTGCCCTTCCTCAGTAGAGTCCCTTATCTAATTTGCTTGATGGTGTGAGATATTGCCCTTGACAGACAGCACAACAGATCCTTCAACAATCAAAACATATGTTCAGGAGTGCACATCCTTTCCAGCTTTCTTCCTACATCTTCCTCTTCTTGTCCCCTTTATGTCATCCCTTCATGCTCGCTCCTCCTCTAGAATACTTACTTTAAAATAACTCTTTCCATAATGTAGATAGGATGAATTTGATAAAAATATATTACATGCATGCTGTAAATGTATGTAAATCCCAATGAAACCCCTTTGTGAAGTTAATTTATACTAATAAAAATTACATTAAAAAAACCTCTTCTCAAACCATTACTTGCCTAATCTGCCCTTCTATCTCTTCTGGTCTATTAAGGTGTGGGCTAGGCCTGCTGCTTTCACTTAGTAGTCTGGATTCCATTGTGTCTGTACTTTACTGTTGCTGCTGCTATTTCCTTTTATTGTGGGCTAAGAGTGGTGGTAAAATATGTGTATAGAAATATGTGTATATAGCATGTATGTAATTATACACATAATTTAATTGCTTAGAAAAAATCTCTTAGGTAGATGTGGTGGTACATGCCTGTAATTTTAGCACTTGGGAGGCTAAAGCAGGAGAGTTGTGAGTTCAAGACCATCATGGGGCTTATAGTGAGTTCTAAGCCATAGTGAGACCCTGTCTCAAAAACAAAAACATGTAAACAAACAAAGCCTCCAGAAGATAAGTGCTAGAAACTAGGTATAAAGAAGCTAAAAACTAAATAACTTGTGAAAAGACACAAGATAGGAAGTGGAAGAGGAAAGAATTTTAACAGAGAATTTAGAGGTTACTTTTGCTGAAAGGCACTGACTCTTCATTTGTGCCTGCAGCTGTCTGATTGGTCACAACACAAAGATAAAATCTTGACATCTCTGCCTTCATTTTGTACTTGTCTCCTTTGCTAACTTAAACTTTGAGTCAGTTTTCTTTATTTTTTTATTGTTATTGTAGTGGGATACTTTGTGACATTTACAAAAGTTCTTATAATATATCATAGTTGGATTCACCCTTTCCATCATTCTCCTTTATCTCTCCTCCCCTCACTCCTGGATTAGTTTTAACAGGTCTTACTTTTCCATTTACATACATGTGTAAATAATATTTCTACCATATTCACCCTCCTATGTCCTTGTATTTGTACTGGGTCTATGTTCCACATAAGAGAAAACATGTGGCCTTTGACTTTTTGAACCTGGTTAACTTTACATAAGATAATGTTCTCCAGTTCCATCCATGTACTTGCAAATGATAAAATTTCATCCCTTTTTGTGGCTGAATAAAATACCAAATTCTCTTAATCTATTCATCAGTAGTGGGGCATCTTGGCTGTTTCTATAGTTTAGCTGTTGTGAATAATGCTGCAATAAATATGTGTGTGCAGGTGTCTTTATTGTAACGTGACTTATAGTCCTTTGGTTATATCCCTAGGAGTGATATTGCTGGATCATATGGCAGTTCTATTTTTACCTTTTTGAGGTGCCTCCATAGTGTTTTCCATAGTGGTTGTACTAATTTACATTCCCACCAACAGTGTATGAAGGTTTCTTTTTCCCACATCCTCACCAACGTTTGTTGTTGTTCTTGGTGATAGCCATTTTAACAGGAGTGAGGTGGAATCTTAGTGTGGTTTTGATTTGCACTCCCTTTATGGCCAGGGATGGTGAACATTTTTTCATGTGTTTTTTGGTCATTTGGACTTCTTTTTTTGAAAAAGCTCTGTGCAGTTCATTGGGTCAGATTCTTGCTTAGCTCTGCATCTAGACATGTGAATAACTTAGATCTGTCAAAAAAACTGGTAATGCAAGGTTGATTAGCCCTGAATTTACACAACCTTTTCCCTCTTTGAACTGAGGACTCCATGATAACAGTAACTGTTACTTTCAAGATTCTAGTAACAGCAAGCCTTGCAGGCAGATCACCCTGTGATGGGACTGCCCCTTAAGCAGGAGCAATCATCTCATAATAGAGCCAGATTGTAACTTCCAGCATTAACGACTTCCGGAGCCATTAGGACCAACAGAATCAGACCAGAGACAATGATTGCTTAACTATGCATTCTTCTTGCTCCATTTTTTTTTTCCTTTCTCTATATAATCCTGGGGTTCTCATCAGTCCTCCTGAAGACAAGGCTTAATATGTTAGTCCTCCTGTCTCCAAGTGTGGCCACACTGAATAATAAATTCCTTTTCATTTTACCATCACTCATGTCTCTCATTGGATTCTCAAGATGGCTAGTGGCAGAGCCTGACCGCTTGTCCCCTGCATTCCCCAGGTCAGAGCTCTGGCCTAGGACTCTGGTAAAATAATTAATCTGATATAATACTAAAGCTGAGGCCCTTAACTCCTTTGAAAGACCACCCTCATGTGAACTTTTATTCAATTTTTTGTATTCTTCAATTCAACACTGAATAAAAGAACTCTCTGGCATGATGGACTAGTTCTATACCTGTGCTATTTTTTTTCCTGGAAGCCAGTTATCCCATAAAATAGCACAGTCCTTGGGGGAAGGACAAAGCCAATGAGTTCAAAGGGTGAGAGGACTGTGAGGGTCTAAGTACTGGGAACAACAGGGTGAGTGATGGGAGATCACATCAAACATGGGCAAGGCCCTGATTATGCAAGGCTGTGAGATGTGAAATTTGGATTTCATTCTAAATGCCACAGTGAAGCAGAAACAAAATACTTCTCTGAGGAATCCCTTGACTCTCACTTCCATTAAGACCATGACTTCGATAAGTTCCTTTGCTTGTGGGAAAGGATATACAAATACTTCCACTGCCTGAATTACCTGAACTGACAAGTGAAAATTACTGGAAGGAAAAGAAAACAAAATTCTCAGAACCAGCTCAGTAACTCAGAGCAAGGTCAGCCAGTTTGACCCACAGCTGTGGAAGACTCATCATTTCTGAGATTTTGGCTGCAAATTATCTCAGTCCTGGTAGATCATAGTTATGGCATTAGAACCTTTTATAGGAGTCATAAAACTTTTGCTTTTTGTTCTTGGGCTAGAAGAAGTTTTATCTAAGGGGTTACACAGAGTGTTGGGTATGGAGCAAGCTGCCCAGATTCAATTTCAGCTTTCCATTTACCAATTAAAGACATTTGAGTAAGTTACTTCATATTTTTATGCCACAGTTTCCTCATCAGTAAAGTAGGGATGATAGTACATAACTCCCAGAGTTGTTAAGGGACCAAATGAGTTGTTCTATGTCATTTAGGACAGGTTCCTAGAAAGGAATGACATGAAGTGATGAAAAAATGTCCGATAGTTATATCATCATTATTGATGAAAACCACTATTTCTCACATCCTCTTCTCTCTTTTCAATAGTGTGTTGAACCTTTGGGCTCACTTTCTTTTGTAAAGCATTTATTTTAGGGACTAAATATCAAACTAGATTCTTCTTTTAGATTGATGGATCTTTTTGAATCTGAGGGAAGTTTGGGACAGACACTAAGTTTTATTCTTATAATAGCAGCTGTTTGGGAATGATGTAGGTAGTATTTCTTTTTTCCATGAGACTTTAAACTCTTGGATGACAGGGGACTTGTGTTGTAGAGAAATGACCAGTGTTTGCAGAGTCCCTCCCTCCCCTCTAACACTTCATATAGAGTGACAATGAAGGAAGACTAAGCAGAGTCAGGATTAGAAGGTTTTAATCTATACTCTGTTTCCAGTTGCATGACCTTGAAACTGATCACAATGATAACATTGAGAAGGAGGTGTTAATTAGATAATCTCTGAAGTATGTTGTAAGCATTAGTGTTTGTTTTCTACAAACCCTTGCTATAGGAAGTCCTACAATTACTCAGAAAGGAGAAGGGATAGAGAGAGGGGGAGAGGTTGAGAAGCAGGAGGGAAAGGAACAGGGAGAAGGAAAGAAATACAAAAGGAAACAGAAGATGAACTAGGTTATTAAGAAATGAGTTCAATGGGAAATAGAAAATAAAAGAAGGAAGAATCAACTAGACAGCTGGTTGATACTTTTTAATTGAACATTCATCCTTGCCAGGTCCTGGGGATATGACAGTGGGACAAGATCTTGTAGAATTTGGAGCATTGTAAATCATGTTCACAGGTATCCAGAAAGACAACATTAGAAGCTCATATCATCTGGAGGATAAGAGGAGGCCTTCCTGAAAAAGAGTGCTGGAGATTGGGGTAGAATACGTGGGGTAGAAAAAACAGTATTTACAAAGAACCAAGAGATTTCATGCATGGCTGCAATCAGGAAGAAAATGAAGCAAGAAAGACAAGCATATTCCCCAAAGATCAACTAAGGGATGCGGTGAGGACTATTCATTTTATTCCCTGTTGTGTCTGCTACTACGTGGGATGGCCTGAAATGAAGCTCCCATGTGGTATGACCCTCCTATTGCTATCGATCATCCTATAATAAGCAATAACAGAAATCCTAGCCTGGTCATCCCTGGAGAATCCTTTCCAGACCATCTTAGGGCAGAGAAAAGCTATGTTTTGACAGGCACAAATTCCTGAGCAGAGAAAAGAAGTGTGAAGAGAATGTTAAATATGCATCCATATGTTTCCTCCTTCCCTCATTCTGCATCTCCCATGGTGTGCTCTTTTTCCTTAAATTCTAACACACACACACACACACACACACACACACACACATACACACACACCCCCACCACCACCACCACAACACCAACCAAACTTTTACCTTTTTTTCTTCTTTTTTATCCTGTTCCCCCTTTGGCCCAAATCATAGTCCTGAAAATGTAAAACCTGCAGTTTTGGGTATGTTACCAAAGGAAACAGTTTTACTTAAAATCTTGTTTTTTGCCAAAATATTTTCAAAGTAGTTGGAGAGCTGTCAAACCACAGTGTCTCTCAGCTGTGTTTCCTTCTAGCATTTCCCCAGGTTCTCCCAGCACAGCGCTCAGTAATTGGATATTATTTGAGGAGGAGGGAGAAATGCTGCAGGAGACAGTTTGTAGATTTAAGAATTATCCTCCCATGCTGAAGCCAGGGATCCAGAGGTGCTCAGCCGCCAACTGCTGGGGCTGCGTGACTGTGTATCATTCCTAGATGTAGCTTTCAGCAAGGACCTGGGGGGACACGCTGGTAACTGTCAATATTTAGACTGTCATTCCAAAGTCTTGAGATTCTTTTCTGCCTTAGGCATGTGATCTCAACCAAAAGAATTTCTCCTAATAGAAAAAAATTACTGAAAACAGTTTGAAACGATATACATCCTAGCATTGTAGGTACTGACAACTTTCATATTTGTTCTTAACCATCTCTTTTAAATCTTGATAGCATTTGTGGGTTTAGGTACCACTTTGTACTTTTCAAATAATTTGAACATAGGCAAGCAGTCTTTGTGTTCCTCTAACAACTTTCTTCAAGGGCTTTGAAGGATGTCTGGACTTGCTGTTTTAAAACAGATGGTGTATTATTTAAGAGGCAGTAGTTACCATGTCCTCTTAACTCATTCAGAAAAACTTCAGGAAGGTGACATGATTTTCCCAAGTCTAAATTGCTTCTCCCTCAATATGCTTCTAGCCCATTTTGTTGTAAAACAAAAAAAATCAAGCAAATTCAATCACAATAAAATAATTTTAATAACTATACACAAATTGTGATAGTTATCAATTTTCCAACTACTACCTACTGGCCTCAGTATTCAATTATCTTTGAGGTTTTTTTTTTACCGGATCTACTACCAAGTCTTTTGGGTCCTGGCAGGAGACAGGTGGCACACTGTGAAGTGGTAATTGAACAGTTAAATAGAGTACACAAGGTCAAGAGAGCCAATAAAAGATGATAAAGCAGCCAGGCCTGATGACAGGGAGAAGTCTCTCCATCACTTTTAGTGAGTAGTGACCAGAACCTAGTGAATTCACTCATAATAAGAGATGAGTTTCCTGACATGAACCAGGTAGAAAGTAAACTCTGACCTTGCTTTTCTCTCTTCTCTGCTCTCCTGCAAGTGCCTTCCCTTGCCAAAAAACAACAATATGCCAGTGGGAAAAGAAGCTTAGGCGATCCTGTCTGGAGGGCGTCTGGACGGCTTATGCCTCTTCTTTTCTCTAGAAATGTCATTTATATGCTGATGACTACCTGGCTTTGATTTCTAGTCTTGAATTCCAATTTCCTACTACATGTCTCCTCACTGAGCCTGCTGATCATCCTCTAAATTATGTTCTTCCCACAATCTTCCCCATCTTAGTAGTTAGCTAACTCCTACAAGTTTCAGGACAAAATCTTAGAGACACCTTGAACATCTCTTTTTCCCTCCCAACCAGCATCTTCCCCTTTAGTGAATCTTGTTGACTTTCCTTCAACATATGTCCAGAATCTCACCACTTCCCTGTTTCAATACTATAACCAGAATCTAAGTCGAAACCATCATTTGTCAGGGCTAATCTGCTAAACAATGCTGCTTTCAAACGGTTTAATCTCAACACAGGGATACTTTGAAAAATCTATTTGAACATATACTCAGAATGTCTAATAACTTCCCATTTCACTCAAACTATAGTTGTCTGTAAGACCCTACAAGATATGCCCAGCTTTCCTCTTAGCTCTCTGGCATCGTTTCTTATTATGTCCCCCTCTTACCCTTTTTGCCAACACTAAACTATTTTCTGTGCTTAAAACAAACCAGATACATTCTTACCTCTAAAAAGTGCTTACACTTGGTATTCACTTTTCCTGGTACACTCTGCCCCCATATCTGCATGACTCAGTCTTAAATCTCCTTCAAGGTTTTGCTTAAATGTCACCTTCTCAATGAGGTCTTCCCTAATTACTTTATATTAAAATAAAAACAGATCTCACCCTAACATTCCCAACACAGTTCCCTACTTTCTTTTTCATTTTTCCCAGTGTACTTATGACCATCTGACACATTTTGTATTTTATTCTTTTGTTTATTGTCAGCCTTCCCTTGCTTGCAACTCCATCCTATAATGAAAGATCCATGAGCCTGACACATTTATAGGACCATGAGGACACATGAGGTATTTCCAAAGTTTCATTGCATGAGCAAAGCCTACTTTTTTGTCTTCCTGATAGAACTTGACAGTAATTGGCATAGGGATGCATAGATACTCCCTTGTTTCAATCAGAAGAGTTTTAAATAAATACATACTAACCTAGCAACAAGGGGTTCAAATCTAGTAATGATTGAGCCCTTTGTTTAAGAACACATTTAATGGATTCTAGAAACCTCTTTGGAAGTAAGAAGAACCACAGAGAAGACTTTTTCATAAAAGCACCATCAGTAGTTTATCTGAAATCTAAGGACCAGAGTCTATCCTGAGAACAAACTATAATGTTAGCACTGCTGAAATCTGAGCCAGAGTTGTAGGTTAGAGTTCAAAACTCTGAGAAAATGAGAAAAGATCTAGAGAAGTTGAGCTATGGGAGAATTCTGTGTTGTTATATAGTCCTGGCAAATGTTTTGTCAAAAAAAGTCCCTCGCTAAATTTTCCACCCTAATTTTTAAGATTTTACCATAAAGGACTTGGAAAAGTAATAAGATATGTAAAGCCTAATATAACCTAGAAATCAAAACTAGTAAAGTGATAAAATTATTGAAAAATATTTGTGACATTTCCCCCATTATATTAAATAAGTATGAGTAACTGATATTTGCTGAATGAGTACTCAAAATTTTGTCCAATTTCAGCAGAATGGAAAATCCATTGAGGATTTTTCTTATGCAAAGAATTAAATAATCATTACTCATATAATGTAATTTTAGGGGCCTAAAAGGACCAGAAGTAAAATGAAATCCTTCCTTATAAGCTTGCTGATACCTAAAATTCCACATTTTACAATACAGCTGTTTTACTTAAGGATTTACCCCGGGTAAGCTCTCATCAGTTAATTATTCCTCAGAGTAAAAAAGAATTTGAGAACAGGTTTTGCTCTGGGATATAAGAACAGCTTTAAGGACCTTGAGAAGCCTGTGATCCAGGAAACAGAGGATTTAAGAGGCTCAGACAACAAACTTCACCTACTTCATGGTTTTGCCTGAATTCAGTCTCGTTATGAAAGATTCCTCACTTTCAAGATTTAATGTCTTCTGGGGTAAGTTGTCATTTCAGAGACCAGCTTTCATGTATTTGGACATGTAATTATGAAGCAGGATAGATAGATGAAGTGACTGGGAAATTTAAAATAATAGATTTAAAAGGATCAGACTTAGAAATTAAGCACACATCAGAGCAGCAAGCTCTCCTTCCCATCACCTCCTTTTAGATGTTGTTACAATAGTAGGGAACTATAAACAGGCTGCCTGCATCTTCCTTCTCCTTTGAGATTGTAAGAAGCTACAAATTCTTGAAATGGATAGAGACAGAAAATTAGAAGGTATGTCTGGCAAATGGAAGTCCGGTGTTTGGATAAGCCTAGACATAGCTCCATGTTTCTGAACAATAAGCAGCACCCATTTTGGCCATGTTTTGGAAAATAGACCACACAGAACACATTGTCTCTAGTGACTAGGGATTGTTAGGCAACATGATCACATGTAATTCCCCAGCTCAGAAAGTATAAAGATCACAGATTAAAAACTACTATTTTGAGTCTATTTCCATTTCCTGTGTAGGAAGCAGAAAATGTCTTACCTCACACACACACACCACTTTATCTTGTTTTTCTAAAATCAACCCTTAAAAAACTTTAATCTTATGATACTCTCCTTTTTATGAGACCCCCTGAGATGCTTTTCATTGTGGATCTTAAGTTCCTGAGACTTTTGTGGAAACTGGGAAGCTGAGGGAACCCTCTCTTCTTTTTCTCCTCTGGTAAGAGTTGGAAAGAGACAGGAGTGTTGAATTTTACAGTGTTCCTTTTACTCCCTGTCCAAGCCTCCTATGTCTCATTCTGTCTTTATAATGAATTTAGCATGATCAATGAAACCAGTAGCAAATTTAGTCATAGACAAAATTAATAGTAACAACTCAAATCCAATCTGTACCCTCTATGTATGAGTAGATTTCAATCTTCTATATTCTCACACTGGAAGATAACTCACATTAAAAATGTGTGCTCATTATGCTCCTAGTCATACCAATTCTCCTCCAAGAAACACTTGTTCAGCACCAGATACTGGATTACATTAAAAGACCTTTGAGGAAACAAGACAGAGTAAATGTATGACTATAGAAACTCCCTCCCTGAGTCTAAACTAACAAAAATAAATGAAATGAACAAAAAATATACAGAGAAATACTCTTACGAGGACAGAACAATGGATCCCAAATTTTAAAAGTATCTTTAGATAATGAAGATTTTAAGAATAATGCAAGATTTCTCTGCTATCATCTCTTCCCAAAGAGGGAGACAGAGAGAATAACCAAGTGAGTGGACAAAATCTTGAGAAGTCTCTTGATGTCCCATGAAAGAAAACTAAAGAGTAGATGAATGAAAAACTGGAAAAACTAAAAATAATCACATTTTCTTTTTTTTTTTTGGCTCAGAGGAACAGGGGAGAAATACCTCAGGAAGAACTATCCAGAACGAATTGTCTATAATAAAAGTTTGGCAGAATAAAAGGTGAGCTAAAAGGAAAATGCCACTCCACAAACTATTGGGTACTTTTTTTTTTTTTTACAGAGGTTTAAAAAGTACTACACTGAGGGGAGAAACTTTACATTTTGAATATTTCTCCAATATAACCACAGTGGGAAGGAAGCAGGAGCAATGTTTGGGGAGCAGCCAGCTAAGAAGTTGTTTTCATATGTCCAAAGACTCAGTGGAGCACAAATTGTGGATTCACCCTAAAATGGGGAACAATCTATTACTTTCATGGATATGTAGGCAGAGTAAAATCTGATAAAAGAGGAACAATACCTTTCCAAAGAAAGAGATTAATCTTTGAATGGAATCCATTCATAACCTCTTACTTTTCTCTCTCTCCTTCACAGCACCACTGCCCTCATCCAGGTAATCAACATGCAAATACATAATCCAGCCAATGGTTGAGGAGGATTTACAAAACAGATCAGGTGAAGTAGAAAGGTAGGCAGGGGTAATCTACCTAGAGACTTTGGAAAGGAGAAGGAGGAGTGGAAAGAGAGCAGTTGCAACGAAACAAAACAAAATTTTGAAAAGAAAATAACTGGTAAATAAAATGTAAGTAACCTATAAAAACTCACCCTGGATGAAGACTTCAGTAATAAAAAAATTTATGAATTAAATAATATTGAAAGATGGCTTTTAACCAGGCACTGGTGGCTTATGTCTCCAATCCTAGTTACTTAAAAGGTTGAGATTGGGAAGACCACAGCTTGAAGCTAGCCTGGACAAATAGTTAATGAGATCCCATCTCCAAAACAACCAGACCAAAATAGACTGGAGGTGTGGCTTAAGTGGTACAGCACCTGCTTTGCAAGAACAAAGTTCTGAGTTCAAATCCCAGTTCCACCAAAAAAAAAGATGAACTTTTTGGCATGCTGGGGTTTGAACTCAGGGCTTGTACTTGCATAAGGGAGCAATTAAAGTCACCAAAGTTATTACTGGAAAAATAGTGCTGATAAATACCTCAGGTCTTGTGTCTGGCAGGAGAAGAATTCAAGCAAGACACAAAGATTAGAGAAAGTAATAGTAAAGTTGGAATTACAGGCTAAGGGCGAGTTACTTTAAGAGGGAGAAGGAGGGGTTAGGCCCTAAGGTTAGATGTTTATTACAGAAGTTTTAGCATTTGGTTGATTCAGACCCTGGGATGATCTCCTAGGTTTGGTCATTGTCTTTTTAAATCCACCTGTGTAAACTCAGTACCAGTTTTAGCTGATGTTTAAGAAGTAAATTACTCTTAAATAGAGTGTATTAAATATTGAGTAGCTACCCTCAAAACAGGCCCAAGACAGGGAGAAAGATAAAGACAGTTAAGGGAGAAGGGAAGAAAAAGCATGACAAGACCCTAGAAGAAAAAAATCAAGTGCCCACCTATCAGAAAGCTATATCCAAGGACTTACGCAGTCTGCCCCAAAAGCATGCCACAAAACTAGATAAAAACTTTTATACACTCAGTTGCCATGACTTAGTCTTTTTGGGTCCCTCCTGTGTCCCAGGAATTTCTACCTTTCTTCTCCCTCTCTTGGGACCCCTCCCAACTCTGGGGTTTCTACTCTCCCACCTTACACTTTTCTGTCTCAATAAATCCTCCCACTTTACTCACTCTCAGTGTCCGTGAAGTTCATTTTTCAGCATTGTGAGACGAACCCGAGCTCTGACACTCCTTCTGGCTGAATATCTAAGCCAGCAACGTTGAGTGGAGGCTCTGGGGTTAACAGAAATCTCCTGTTTCACTGGTGACCACAAATACCAAGTCAAATCAGCAGTACTTGGTGAATTAAAGTCAATGAAACTGATGAACTTGTGAACTTACTGGCATTCAATAAGTTCTGATATTGTGGAGAAACACAAACATGTCCATCTATGTTTCTGACATACCTTGTTCCCAACACTGTTAAAATTGTAAACTCACAGTAACATTTAAATGATAATTTGCAAAACTGCTAAAGGTTTTGTGTGTAGGAGCATGAAAGCAAGAAATTCCTGTGGGCCAAAATTTAAGGAATCCCAACACTTGCATGGCTTTTCCCTTCAAGAATTCAACCAGGTTCTCAAAGTGAATAACCACATATGCACAAAAAAATTCCTCCTGTTTCTTAGGAAGAGAAAAGGGAAAAGTAACCATTTTGAAACACACCCAGGGCATACTTCCTAACAATGGTCTATTTTCAAAGGAAAAGACTTAACTAGTGCCATATCCCAGGGGAAAGGGCAATTTCCCCATCTTCAGTCCCCTCTAGACTGTCACCTAGGGCAGAGAAAACCAACAAGAATTTGTGAAGGTACAGGTCAAGAACACAGGCCTACAAAGATAGATTTGATGATAAGATTACAGTATAGGATATTTCTCCAGTCCTCCCAAAGCTCCCATTGTTGTGATTATGAGCTGAGATACAGGACACTGAGGCAGATTAGCAGGAAGCAACATTTTATTGTGCTGGCATAGACTCAGCGGACTCGTGTCCAAAGGGGTCTCACCTTATATACCCTTGCAAGCAGGTTACAGAAGCAGAAAGCAAAGCTCAACCCACATGTGGCTGCATGTGACTTTACTGGCTATTTCATTTTCCCAGTGCTATGTGACCTTCATGTTTCAATTCTTTAAGTTTTATCTCTCTGCTTTTCCATCCACCCCCCACCCCATCTCATGGTCAGAAAACAGTCTGTCTGTTTTTTTTCTGACCCCCTCCTTTCCTGCTACACCATGAGAAAGTATTAGCAGAAGTCAAGGCTAGAGTATCAGACAGATTTACTTATGCAAACCAAAGTAAAAAAAAAAATAGCCAAAGTACACCCTCCAGATAGGATAAAAGAAAAACTCAAAAAGGAGCACTACACTGGAGATCTTGAGACCTCGTTTTTTTTTTACTGGAGTCAACAAAATGGAGGTGTTAGTCCTATGCCTTCCACATGTTGGGTGGAAGGAAGTTTTGGTCTGTGTGGCCAGGTTGGGCCTGTTAGTATGGGGGGTGAGGGTCCATTGACTACAGGTTGATGGGATCCTGCTGTATAAGAGCCATCTGTTAATGTCAACAATCTGGGATGTGATCCCTTATCAACATCTGAGCCATGATTCTTAGTCATTAGGTTTCCTTACTCCACATTTAGTCACCATAAATATTTATCTGTTTTCTCTGGTAACTTTTGTCAGGGTTTTGACTACTGAGGTAACTGAGTCATAACTAAATAACAGTTCATTTAAAAGTTGGTTTATGTAAAATCTTATAGATGACTTCATAATTATGGCTAAACAACTCTTGTCTTGGGTGATTTTAATGTAGTCAGTACCCTGTACATGTCTGTGACTAGGCTATTTGGTGTCACTGACACTGTCCCCCCTCCTAACTGATGGGAAAATCTAATCTAAGGTTTTACTTCGAGTAACAACTAAACTAACATGTATATATAACCTCTACAGAGCTGTGATGCTGTTGCTGGCTTCTATATATATATATATATATATATATATATATATACACATATATACATATATATACAGGGGTCTATACATATATATGTGTGTGTATATATATGTGTGTGTGTGTGTGTGTGTGTGTGTGTCTTCCAAGAATATCAAGCCATCTAAAATACAAAGTTTAGATAAACACTATAACAAGAAGTTAGTGGTACTGATATACTGTTCTGTTAGTTGCTAAATTGTCCACCAAAGTTTTAACCATGGCTCTTTCAAGCTTTTGTCATTATAGTTCTGATCCTTCTGGGGCATTTACAATTGAGTTCATGAAAAATAACTTGAACAAGTACTTATGTGTCAACCAGGCTAGCTCTTTGGATGTCTGATTTTGTTTTGTATTGTCCTTGTCTAGAAGCCCACTGCCTAAGAGCCACTCCTTCTAAGCCTCTTAGTTGCTTAAATTTGGCCCAAAGGATCTACTTGGCACTGACTCCCACCTGATCTGCTTGTTACTCCCCCCAGCCCTCTATGTGGGACCAAAATAAAAAAATCCAGAAAAAAAAGTCCTCATGATGAGGGAAGAAAATGACCAAACAAGAAAGATCTTCAGTCTAAGGCCATACCACCCTGAACACATCCAATCTCATCTGATCTCAGAAGCTAAGTGGGGTCAGGCCTGGTTAGTACTTGGATGGGAGAAAGATCTTCAGAGGAGACTGCTCAGAGACAGTTTGGAGACAAGGGGGAATGCCATCAAAGTTCAAATGGAGTCACTTGTTCCAGACCTCTCAAAAATAACAAAGACGGAGAGGGTTAAGAAAATGGTTCTTATGCATGTGTGGTTATCTGGCACTAAAGCCCTTCCAGGCACAAACTCATATACTTAGCTAGCGCCTTTTATTTAAACAGAGGGAAATTGACTATTTTTACTGGCTCTAGACATGTCCTTTGATACTTAAAGATGGTGTTTTTAATTTTTTTTAAACAATGGGCTTTTTTTGGACATATATAGGCCCCTCATTTAAACTGTCATGAGACAAAGTAACTACTGATAATATAATGTTGTCACGGTAATTCTGCAGACAAGAAAAACTGCAGGTTCAGACATTTAAAAAATGTGCTAGAGGCAACACCTCCCGCTGCATGTGCATCAACACCCCTACACACATGGACACGCATCCACACAGTCTCAATCTGCTTGTCAAGTTTGTTTCTTCAAGGTTGGAAACAATCAAGCTCCAGATGGTGATAGAGGTGAAGCCACACATGCTGGAAACCTCCTCCTGGTACCCTGGACCCTTTGACAGACGCCCTTCAACATCTCAGAAGAGACCCTGACTGACTGTCCAGGGACCCCTCAAGTCAACATCCCTTTTCCTGATAGAAGTCAGGGTTACCTCTGGAGAAGAGGGGAATATAAGGGATCAAATGTAAAAAAAAAATAACAAAAATGTGCCTTAGGGATGTAAATGTGAAGGAACAGACAACAAAAGTAACTTTGTTTTAAATAAAGAAGACAAGAAGACATACTTAAACACTAATCATTTGGAAAGACATAATAAACCAGCTTCGCACACAGGTGCTGAGGCACAACAAACTCTCCCAAATTAAACAAAAAATGTTCTTACCAAAATAATGAGCAATATCCATAAAATACAGATGATAAAACTCAAGGATAGAATAGAGTAATGAAGCCTCTTGAAATGTCCAGTCTGATAAGGATAGAGGCAACTAGTTTGTCCGGCTTGACCAAAAGTCAATTAATACTAGCTAAATTTAAAGAAAAGATATGTGAATGACAGGGGGAAACTATGAGAATCAACTAAATTTAGGTCTTTTCTGTCAAAGGAGTCAATGTATAGACACCAGCTAACTTCCCCCAATTGCTGCCTACTAGCTTTGTGAAACGTTGCTTGACCCTGCAAGGTTCTTGTGGTCAAAGAGCTGTTTATCACCAGATGCCCTAATCTCAAACTGTTTGATAAGTAAAATGTCAGCCCCTGTCTCTTATCTTCAGGGGACTTTAAGAAATCACTTTCTCACTGAGAGGTAAAAATGTCACTGCTTCAGAAAACCTTGCCCTTACCCCAAACAATAGCTAGCCAATTGGGAAGATTGTGAACCCAAACCCATCCATCAGTGTGAGGGGCAAAGAGATAAAAATTGAGCTGACTCCCTGCTCAGTGTGTTCTGCCTATCAGGCTACAGTCTATGGCTGCATCCTTCTGTAGAAGTAAAACTTTTCTTTTTGCCTTGCTGAGCGACTCCCGAGTGTTTCATTGATCATTCTTTGGGAGAGACACTTCTAACAATGGGAACCTAAAAATGATGACAGGTGCTTGGGAAGTGCTATGGTTTGGAACAGTACATTCCAAAGATCCATGTGTTAAAGGCTTGGACCCATGGGGTGCTTTTGGGAGGTTATGGAGCCTTTAGGAGGTGGGGACCTTGTGAAAAGTATTCAGATAATTAGTTGTATGCCCCTCAAGGGGAATGTGGAACCCCAGTCCCAGTCTTGTGCAATTTCTTTTCTTCCTGATTTAAGATGGAGCGTTCACTTCAACATATACTTCTCACCGGTGCCATCCAGGACCCTCAGGAAGGCCCACAGCAAGGGGACCACCCAAACTTAGACTAGAACCTCCAGAACCATGTAATACATAAACCTCTTTTCTTTATAAGTTAATTCCCTAGGGTATTTCATTGTAGTAACATGAAGCTGACTAATACAGGCAGGTTCCAATTAAGTTTAAGGTTTTTGAATCCCTAAATTCCATCAAACTATTTTTGTTAGTAGAAGCAGCTCTACCACTTCTACCCAAGAAGCTAAGTCTCCCTTGCATGAAGAACCTGTCAACCTTAGCTGAACCTCTTCAGAACCTATCCTTATCAACTCTCTACACTTCTCATACTCTAACTGGATACACCCCTCATTAAGCCACTGTGGATGAGATTCAAAGTATGATCTGCAAGGAGGTCAGTCAATTATTTTCCCATTTTTATCAATAGAAACCTGGGGAACGTGTGTGGGGGTGGATTTGAAAGTGGTGTGATTAAGATGGAAGGAATACAATCACATCAAACTAATTTTACTGATAAGGGTATATTGGTAGAGATTTCAGTTTTGATGTGATAGTGCAAGGGTTTGGAATGACTGTAAGAGTTTTCTTAGTTGCTTCACTGAAATCTAGACATAAAATAGTCTAGAAGAAATAAAGTGGAAATGACAAACTTGTTGAGAAGGTGAACTGTAGAGAGAGGAGATTGGAATCCTGCAGTGGGCTCGTGTGAATCCTGCTCACCTGTCCCCTTCCAGTGTCCTCCAGGAAGGTCAACAGGACATGCTTTCTTACCAAACTATGAGAAACAAATTCATAGGGGCAGTCTCGGTTCCTGAATAACTATGTGGTGGTTGTTCTTCATTGGCCAGGAATTACAGAGGGAATTGCTCTCACTGAGTAGAATTCCTAAATTGAATGGAATAATGGCATTTTAGGATGGCAGGGGTGCCCAAACTGGTGGTACTTAGTTGTCAAAGATAGCATAAATGTGGTTACTGTAATGGTCAGGAGAGTAAAATCAGTGATCAGAATAGTCTCAGTGCAGAGATCTTTAGTGTAGGCTAGTTCATATGGTGTACCTAAGACTTAAATGGAGAGGTATACAATTAAATTCTTTTTTGGTCTTACTAAGGTTTGAACTCTGGGCCTTGCACTTGCTAATCAGGTGATCTATCACTTGAGCCACGTCTCCAGCCCTTTTTGCTTTTAGTTATTTTTCAGAAGGGCCTTGCTTTTTTTCAAGGGACTGGCTTGGACTATGATCCTTTACATATAGCCTCCCATGTAACTGGGATTTCAGATGTGAACCACCATGCCCAGATTATTGGTTGAGATGAGGTCTTGCTAAGTTTTTGCATGGGTTGGCCTTGAACTGTGATCCTCCCAGTCTCTACCTCTGGAGTAACTAGAATTTCCAGTGTGAGCCGCCATTCCTAAATTTTAGGAATAATGGTCAGAAGTTGATTTAAATTACTACAACAGAGAATTATGCCTTCTCAATCAATTCCAAGTTACAAGCCTCTTCACAAACTCTGAACCCCTTTAATAAATGAAGGTGTGGTGGAGTTCCTCGTAAATCTTTTCTCCTGAAAATTTTGTTTTGCTTTATTTTTGAAACAGGCCTCATCATGTAGACTAGGCTGGCTTGAAACTTGTGACCTTCCTGCCTCAGCCTCTGGAATACTGAGATTATAGGCATCTATCACCATGCCTGGCCTTTAAAGGTTCTTTAGAAGGACTCAAATCTCTCCAAATCTCTACTGTCAGTCTGCCTCCTACCCTTTCAGTCTTCCTTATGGCCTTTAAAAAGTGATCTGGGAATTGGGGAAGGGAAAATATTCAGAATTTGGAGGACCCTAGATATTGGATCCTGAAGATCCAGAGCATCATCGTGGTGCACAAGGCAGAATAGGGTCTTAGGGAGCTGAGATGGCCAGTGGAATTTTGGCTCAGTTCTCTTGTACGTTGAGTGCAGTGTATCCCTAAATTCACCTTGCAGTTATTTCTCAAGTTCTTGAGTACATAACGGGAAAAGCATTACTCCACCTTGGTAGTCCTATATGTTTTCCTGATCTCTGAAGTAAGGGATATTACATGACAAAAGGTCAAGTGTAAGCCATCAGAACTGCCTCTACTTATGAACATTGTAAACCAAAGCAATACTGCTTCCCTGGAACATTTTAGAGATTAGTGTTCAGCTCATTTACCTTTAGCTCGACTAGCTAACCTTTTAGAACACCTATGGATCTGGAGGATGAGAGACAACATACAATCACCATAAACTTAGTCAGATGATGACTCTAATTGTAGCACAGAAAATTATGACATTAAGTAGCCCAAATTATTTAATTTCAGATGTCATGTGATTAGTAACTGGCTCTAGCTCATGTTCAGCTCTTATTCTCCAATGGGGCAATGGTTGCATCTTCTGAGATGGGTGGACATAAGGCGGAGGGAAAAGGCACATGGCAGGAAACCCTATCTAAAGACACTGGGAGACACAAGGTGAGTCTTGATAACCTAATAATTTTCTGGGTCAATATTCTCAGAATGGCTAACAAAACAGGTACCAAATAACTAAGAAATCTGGAATCACTGCTATTGTGCTGTAAGTTTCAGTCAGCATCTGGGCTCAGAGCTGTCCTCTTCTAATTGCCATTAGGATTCAGGATGTATTTGGATTTTAAAAGTGGACATTAAAATATCTAGCTAGTACCAATATAAATCTGTTAGTTATTTCATTAACTTCAAAATAATATGATCTCATGCTTTATGCAGTTGAAATTTTTGTGTTCACTATAACAACTGTACACTATGATACTATAATTCAAGAAAACAGTTGTTATAAAATTGTTACAAAAACTTGCAGTTCTCATGCATTTAAACAATAACAGAAATATAATGGAAATGTGCCTTCCATAATTATAACTCCAAAAGAGAAAATACCTAGTATTAAAGCTTTTCTATAAGAAAACACTTATTTCTTCTTTAACTAATATAACAACCTACCTTAAGAAAGAGAAATCTTAATATTATAAAGATGTCAATTTATATAAATTAGTCTATAAATATAATACAATGTCAAGTAAAAGACTATGAAAGATTCATATTTTGGGTATGGTGGGAGGGTAGGGGAAAATCCTAAACCCTTTCAGGGATTTCTACAAATTTCTGGAATCAACATCTTTGCAGCCTCTTTGTTTTGGGGCCTACATATCTGACTAATGCCTTTTCCCCCTACAGCACATTGGTCTCACTTTGACACTCAGCTCCTTTTATTTGAGTTTCTACAACTTAAATAGGTCTCCTCAAGATTTTGAATGTTCAGCAGACTTTCACTAAAATAGGAAGATACACAGAAGAAGGATTTCATCACATTAATGTAAAAACTTCCCGATCAATCCCTCTCAAATTCAATTGCTTCTCCCTCTCAAAGTCCAAAATCTTTTCTGTTATACAAAGGAACTGTTCTTTTTCTGATTATCTAGAGGCACTGCTGTGACACAGCTATCTCCAAGGAAGCTTATTAAGATCCTTTAAAACAGTATTATTCAAATTGAAATTTTATATGAGTAATCTGGTATAACATTATTTGAAGGTAAAGTACAGAAAATAAAGAAAAATCATATTGTGAAACCTAAAGAAACCACTAAAAATTAAACAGTAAGGCTTAATAAGCCAGTACTGGTGATAACATAGAATGCTATAAAATACTTAAAAAGAAGCAAGATTCTGGGTGCTGGTCCTCATTTCTGTAATCCTAGCCACTCAGAAGGCAGAGATTAGGAGGATCACAGTCCTAAAACAGTCCCAGCAAATAGTCTGCGAGACCCTCTCTTGACAAAAACTCATCACAAAAAAGGGCTGGTGGAGTGGCTTAAGGTGTAAGCCCTGAATTCAAGCCCCAGTACTGCCAAAAAAAAAAAAAAAAAAAGAAGCAAGGCAAGAAAAGAGAAAAAAAATTAAGAAGGTAGTAGTTTTAAATCCAACTACATTGATAATTGCATTAAAATGAAAGTATCTAAACACTCCAAGTCAAAGATAATTATCAGTATAAGCAAAATAGCAAGATTTCACAATGGCTGACTATATATAATCTTTTTAAATAAGGTAATAGATAGATTAGAAGCAAAGTTATGTAAAAATGCATAAAGAAAATGTAATACATAGATACACACACACACATACACAGTGGAGTTTTAATCAAACATAAAGAAAAAAGAAATTATCTTGTTTGTAAGAAAATGAGTAGAACTAGAGAACATCAGTTTACATGAAATAAGCCAGTTCTACTAGGGGAAGAAAAATGACATGAAAGTAACAGGGGGACTATTAGGGACATTGAAGGGGAAAGGGGAGGAAAAAGTGGGAGCGAGGATGATGGTAAATAGCAGGGGTGAATATGACCAGATTACATTATATACATGCATGGAATCCCTGACTTTGTACAATTAATATATCCTAATAAACACAGATGCCACCAGCAACCAGTCTGAGAGAAAGTTCAGATGGCTGCATCAATATTAGATCAAAGAGATTTAAAGTAAGGAATATTAACAGGGATAATGAGAGATGTTTCACAATGATAAATGGGTCAACTCAAAATGGGACAAGAAAGTTAACAATCCTAAATATGTATGTATGCTTAACAGACCTTCAAAAGATGAGACAAAGCCCAAAATGCTGAAAGGAGAAATTCTAGTTGCTTGTTTCTACTTTCTTCCCTTAGCTGTTATTCATGCATGCAGACATGAAATGAATAAGATGCCATGATGTGAGGAACACTGTCAACCAGACCCATTTCAAACTTATAGAACCCTCTGCAGAATAGCAATCATTTCATGTTCATGTGACCAATATTCTGGGCCACGAAACAAATCTCAACAAATTTTTAAAGATTAAGATCATATAGAGCTGACCATAGGAGAATTAAACTGGAAACCAATAATTGAATAGAAAAAGGAACATTTTGGAGGAATCAGTATCAGTAAATCACTTAGTTTAGAAAAAAACAAAATAAAACATTCCCATCCAAAGTGTGAGGCAGATAAAAGGGAGCACAGTCAAATCAAAAGCAATCTTGAATTGTTTTGAATAGTTCCTAATCAGGCAGCAAATAGTATTTTTCTACATGTTTCTATTCACCTTTGTCCATTTAGCAAATGAAAATGCTTTGGAATGTTAGAAAGAGGTGTGTCTGCCAGATTATTTGAACTATTTTTAATGATAGGCATTTTTGGAATTCCATTCATTTCAGTAGAAAAACAAAATTTATGAAGAGAGGGGGAGACAAAGAAATGGGGAGAAAGAAAACAAAGATAATGAAATTAGTATTCCTCATCTATATTTCTGTAAAAGATAATTACTAAATGATTAAAGATATTTTATTAAAAATAAGTTATCATTGTATATTATAATATTAAAATACATTATATATAACTAGGTGGCATACTATATTATTAAACTATAATAATTATAAGAAATACCTTGGAGCAGTAACCACCCACATGAACTTTGATATTAAAGATTCAGATGTTAGAATCTCTTCACTAAAGGAATTGAGAGTTTAGAAAATCAAAGTTATAATCACATACAAACAGTTTAATCCAATCACCAAAGCATCTATTTTCTCAATATGACTTGATACTAAGGTAAGCAGCCCACAACATCAGAGCCTGACAATGGGTCCTTATGCGAAATTTAGAAGGAAGTCAACTTTATCATTGGAACCTTATCATTTCTACTTTTGGTATTCCCTTCTTTTCTCTGCTAGAAATTTAGTTTATGTTTATCAATTCAGCATCTTGCTCTCAGAAGATCTAAAATATCTATAGAGATTAATCCTGCAGTAGTAGGAGGCAAGTTGAGGCAAATTAAAGAGGCTGTGGGACTAGTCAAAAACAAATCTTCTTTATACGGCTTTTTATGTTCTAGATCTAGTACTATTTATTCTAGTACTTTCAACCATAATTAGAACTTCAAGAAATCTGGGTCCTATCCCAATGTTAAAATTTGAGGAGCTAGATTCTATATAGCACTTGCCACTGAAATTTTAGAAAACCTAAAGTTGTATAAATTGAATAAGTGATTCCTTAATGACAGGATTTGAGATATCTTATTTCTGTTTGTATTCCTGAGTATCCTTAAAATTTTCTTTCATTTTGAAGTTGTTAGTTAAGTTCTATAAGATTTCCCTTTTTGTGTGTGTGAAAAAATTAGTTTCTTCTTTTCATCTTTCCTTTGAATTCTTTTCTTTTTCTTCTTCACTCTAACCCTACTATCTCCTGCTCAGTCTTTTGGTTGTGCGTTGTATAGAAATAGTGTCAAAATAACTGATAATAACTTTTCTCACCCCATAACACTAATTATTCAACTAGTTTGTATGTCCAGAGTCAAAATCAGACATTGACTATGAGGCAAAAAAACCAATAAAAATTAATCACTAATTCTGAAAATGATTTAAGAAACTCTTTTTCCTTTCTGTTTCCAATTTCCTTGGTCTTCATGGCTATTTGTTCATAAGAGCAATTCTGGGTGAATTTTCTTAAATAAATCCATAATATCTGTGATCTTTTTAGACATGTAGTATGAGAAATGTTAGAAGTAGGAAAAAAGAGACTGGCAGAAAAGGTCAGGATAAATATAAATCCAGTAAACTGAGTGCAAATTTCTGGAATCTGAAATAAATATTTGTAGAAGTTAGAAGAGCTGGACGTGTTTATCCTAAAGAGCAGTGATTTTAACCTGAGTCCACTTTCAAAGACTCTAGTAATCTGTGGCATATGATTCATGTTCCAAAATCTATCACAAGACTTTGAGGTCTGACTAAACCCCAAATGAGTGGAAAATATTATTTTTCATTGATTTTAAGTTCACATTTTCTGTGTATTGGGAAGTTTCACATTCTAAAAACTATTGATATGGACAACTCAAGTCCCAAATTGCTATTGAATAGAAAAGCAGACAGAAATGTAGAAGACATGAGACCTGGGTCATCTTGATACTGACTGAGCTGTGAGTTCACAATAAATGAGGTCAAAGAAGCTAAGCATATATAACCTCCAGATACCAAACAGGGTAACCCTTGATCAAACATTAATGAGCAATCATTTACAGCACTAAACCAAAAACAAAAGTAAACTCAAAATGGACTGAAGACTTAAATGTAAGAACCTACAGCTATGGAAGTACTAGCAGTAAACATAGGGGAAACACTTTAAGACATTGGTTTAGTAAAAAAATTTTTTGTGGGAAAAGCCCCCAAAGCAGAAAAAACAAAAGCAAAAAAAATTTGACAAACTAAAACATTTCCTCACAGCAAAACAGTGAACAGACAATACCTAATGGGAAGAAAATTGGAAACTAGTCATTAGTTAAAGGTTTATCATCCAGAATATATGAGAAACTGAAAAAAAACTTTAAAAAGTAATCAATTAAAAATGGGCAAAGGGTACGAATAGATATTTCTCAAAAGAAAAAATTCAAATAACCTACAAATTTGTTAAAAAATGCTTAGCTTATTAGCTATCAGGGAAATTCAAGTTAAAACCACAGTGAGATATCATCTTATCCCAGTTAGAATGGAGAATATTAAAAAGACAAAAACCTAACAAATGCTAGCAAGGACATGGAGAAAAGGGAACTTCTATATGTCATTGGTGTAAATGCAAATTAGAACAGCCACTATGGAGAACAGTACAGAAGTTCCTCAAAAAACTAAAAATAGGTCTACAACATGATCCAGCAATCCCACTACTGGCTATATATTCAAAGGAAATGATATCAGCATATCAAAGAGACACCTATATGGCCATATTTATAGGTGCACTACCACAATGGCCAAGAAATGGAATCAACCTGGATGCCTCTCAACAGATGAATAAATAAAGAAAAGATGGCATATTTGTTCACACATACATACGCAATGGATTATTATTCAACCATAAAAAGAGTGATATCTGATCATTTTCAGCAAAATGGGTGGAACTGGAAGACATTATGTTAAATGAAATAAGTCAGGCACAAAAAAGACAAATACTATATGTTATCTCTCATATGTTGATAGTTTTTTTTTTTAAGTGGATGAGAATGTGTACTAGTGATTACTAGAGGTTGGGAGGGTAGAGGAAGAGGGGATAGTTGGATAATGGGTGCCAAAACACCCATTCTAGTGCTTTACAGCACAGTGAGGTGACTATAGCTCACAATAAACCATTATGTATTTTATGAATAATTAGAAGACAGGAACTTGAAGGCTGTAAACACAAAGTAATGATGAGGAGACAGACACATTAATTGCTATGATTTCATCACCACATATTTTATCCATGTGCATAAATATCACACTGTACCCTGCAAATAATTATTACATATTAATTAAAAATTTAAAGATGTTTAAGGAGATGGAAATGTTAACTGCTTGATCATTACACACTATATACAAATATACAAGAATCAAATTATCACACTATAATCTGTAAATTTTAAAATTAAAATAATAATAACACAAACCACAATTTAAAAAAAATCAGCAACATTCATTCTAGTAGCATGGTTTGTTGTCTGAACTCTGTTAGAGTAAAGAAAATCAGTGTTATCGTCACTTAGAAAATCACCAAGGTGATGAATTAAATCTTCTAGTGAATGCTATTGTGATTGTAAGTCAGTCCTAGATATTCCTTTTACCCAGCATCCCTCCTAGATTAGCATTTGTCTCAGAATTTTTAGTTTTAATGAAATATTATTATAAATATATTTAAACAAGTTTCTTCTACATAGAAGAGTCAATTTATGAACTCAACAAATTTCAAATCTATAACCAAGACTGCTGTTTTGAAGCATCTGGGTAATTTTGTGACAAAAGTTAAAATAAAAAAATAACAAGTTATAAAAACCTGTTCCTTAAAAAAAATCCAATAGGGACACAGTAACAGATTTGGATTGGGTTAAGAAATTTATTATGGTATTTTAATTCGGTTGAGAACAATTATTCTACTCATGTCATTTTTTGATATGCAGGCAAACAACAGAAAGGCTCATCCCCACCAAAGGCTAGATCTCCTATAGTGTTGAGAGGTATCAAGGCTTTAAGGGGTATTGCTTTCCTTGTGGGAGTGAGTTCCCTCTCTGGCAGGCCTGGCTTGATTACTGGGACAGTGGGTTGTTGTGAAGTGAGCCTGGTACATGCTCTTCCATTCACTCTTGCTTCCCTATTCTGCCCTGGATGGAACTGCCTGAGACCCTCCCTAGAAACTGGGGAGATGCTGGTGCCATCCTCTCAAACTCCCCTGCCTCTAAAACTACGAGCTAAAACACTCCTTTTCATTTATGAAGTACCCAACCTCAAGTATTTTGCTACAGCAAAAGAAAACAGACTAAGACATGGGTTATCTTCCATAGCTCCAGGTGTCCCAGCCTCTGCTAATAACTGTTGTCTCTCCAAGCCTTTCAGGCTAGAGGCTTTGTAGTGAAAATAGTTCTTGCTGATGGTCCCTGGGTGGTATATCATATGGTGCTGATTGCCTTACCCCTGCTTGCATGCTTTAAATATTTTCTAAAACTACTCTTTAATTTAACCCATTTGAATTTGTCATTTATTTCCTGTTGGATCCTGATTGGCAGGCCTGCTATCACCAAAATGAAAGTCCTACAATCTACTTTCTGAGCATTCCTGTTACTACTGAAGTATTGATAGTTCAGCGATTATAGAACCAAATGGTTCACTGTGGAGTCATGGGAAGCTGAAAATTAAATTTCATTAAAGATTGGCAAAGTAACATAATTTAATTTGTCTTCTAGATATTTCTGAAGTACAAGAAATGAAGAACTTTCTCAATGTACAGCATAGCCTTGTCATTTAGCAATGGAATGATCCCAGAAATTTTAATTTGGAAAAACTTTTCTTTCATTGCACCACAAGTACTGTTTCAAGCAGAATTTGTGAGGTGCTATAGATTTCCACTGAACATAAAATTTGAAGGCAATGATTCTAAGAGACACCAAAATTTAACCAGCATCATATAGCACACTAGAAAGTTTGCCATTATGCTAGGTCACCCGGTGCCAAGTTCCAGGGATGATACATTTGGTTCTTATTCCCTCGCTGTTGAAAAGGAAATGTAACCGAGGAACTGCCTTTATTCTTCTAGAGGGTGTTAAACTCCGCATTCAGAGTCTGAAATGTTCAGTGACTTTAAAATGTCTGAAAACATCTAGTGAATCTTTTGTTTTATTCTAGTATCCATACTGATCCATTAGATTAATCATCTTACACAAATTTAAGGCAAAAATTGTCTCCATTCCTCCATCTGCAGGAAACCCAACACATCGACCACATTTTGTTTACAGATTTACTGGTGAATTTTGGGGTCATAGTAAAGGAACCACATTGAAAACATCCTGCCTTCCATTCCTGTTTTCTCTCATTCCTGTCTTCCATTCCTGTTTTCCATTCCTGTTTTCTCTCATTCCACCTGCCCACTTCCTTTTTCTATGCCTTTCTTCCTTTCCTCCTTCCTCTTGGTCTTTCTTCCTCCTGCTGTCCTTAAATCCTTGTTCACTCATGTCTGCCTTTTGTGATGGTATCTATAATTCATATTGTTGTATGCACTGCTTTTCTCAAAGGAAATTCTAGTCAGTACATTTTCTTACTGCTCTAAGACACAAAAAAATTATGAAAATGCAACTACTGAGAAAATGCCCAGTTAATTTCTTAGAGAAACCTGATAGTCTGTTACAAATAGAAGTGTCTTTAGGAAATAGAGAATGAGGCTCAATAAAAGCACATTTTGATTGTCTCTATAATCGAAAGAAACTGGGGCACCTTTAAAATATAAGCATTCCTAAATATTTTGTGATTGTCAAAATCTGTGAAGTAGTAAATGTTGGTGAAATCGTGTGTGCCCTTGTCAGGACAGTCCAAGGACAGCAAAGGTCCATGGAAATTTGACCTTAAAAATCAGCATGGTTTTGCAGATGTCTAGTTGACCTTGTCATAGGTTGGATGTTCCAGAAGAAAATGATAAGATGAAAATTCATGCCCAAAGATCTCTGAAAGAAGTTCTCCTAGAAAATGTGGAAGGAAAAGAAGTCAATCAAAGTGTGCTTTTAAGCAAAGTTTGGTTGAATGGAAGCTTCATTCTAATCCTACAGGATCAGAGTGTGAGCTATGTCCCCTCTGTGAAAAAGGGTTTCCCCATGTCTACTCCCAGGCCCTTCTGGCTTCCTTGCAGCTCAGGAACAATGTGATTCTCTTCCAGGGAAGTCCTCCATGAAAGAATCACACAGGTGTAAGGGTGCATGACTGTAATCCCAGCACTTGGGAGAATGAGCCAGGAGGATCTGAGTTTGAGGGTAGCCTGGGACACATATCAAGACCGTCTGCCCCAGAAGAGAAAAGAACAAAGAGAAAGAATGAATCACAGAGACAGGAAGTAAAAGCACTTCCAAGCTTGGAGGGGCAGTGTGGTAGTTTTAAAACATCAACAAAAATTCTTCAGCATCCTCCCATAACCAGCAGTCCTATTTTCATACCCTTAAATTTGGTCTTGCCTTCATGCTTCATTTCTGAGGAATATAATGCAACAGAAGAGACAATGCATGAATTCCATGGTAGATTAAAGGAGGTGTTATACCTCCTGATTACGTCTTCTTTTCTTGAGCTGGTCTTGCCGTCAGAACTCAGGTTCTATGTAATGAGGAAATTCAGAGCCGCATGGAGAGGTCTGTCTGACAGCTCCAACTAAGCTCTAACTCACAGCCAGCATCAAATGATTTCCATCCTTCAGTTTTGCACCTGATACCTTGGAATCACATGCAGAGGCATTCTACTTCTGCCGTGCCTGATCTAAACTCCTGACCTGCAGAACTCACGAGCATAATGAATGCTTGTTTCATGCAATTTTTCACGCAATGGTTTAATTATGAGGGTAAGTTGTTACACAGCTGTAGGATCTAGAACAGGCACAGAAGAGTTTCTGCAGGAAGTCTCTGAAGAAAATGGGTGGAACACTGGCATCCTGTCACAGTCCCCAATGTATTTCTTGTCCGAGGGACTGTGAATGTCACTTCTACCTCACAAATGATTGGAAAGACTCATAGGATAGTGTAATTTAGTGGAAAGAATATTGGCCATGGAGTCATAAGACCTGGGCTCAAATTCCACCTCGGTTACAAGTCCCTGAATCTCTTATATTGAGTTTTCTAACTGGTAATATGGAGATTATTATTATACCTTTATGACAGAGTTGCTTTTAAGGACTGAATAAGAGAAAATATTCAAGAGTGTCTGAGGCAGTGTGGAAAGTTTCAACGAGGAGACTACTTTCTCCAAGTGCTCATATACTTCGCATAGACGTTGCTCAGGTGAACAGTTCTCTTTGCTAATAGGGAAGACGTTTTCTGTATTAGGAAGCAATATTCTACTCAATTAATGATATCAGAGGATACCTCCATGGTATTATTTTTACAATACTAAAGAGTTGGCCTTTGCAGTTCAAGTCCTCAAGTGCATTTACAGCTCTCCATTAGGGTACCATTATTATTATATAACATTGCACTTTCCAGTATATAAACAATTTTTTACTGTGGGAAATATTGTCAAAATCTTGTTGGGTAAACCAGGAATGAAATGCATCCTTGTTAAGTTATTCAACAGTTTTGAAGTTTGCATTTGAAACTATTCACAGATTTATTTTTGAGCTATTAATTTCACATGTGACAAGGATGACATGTCTAGACAAATGTTTCTTAAAGAAAGTATTTTGAAATATAGCCTTTTCTGAGTGGGTTATACACTATTGTGTTCTAACATTTTATTTTGAAATGTCTTAATATTTGTTTTATTAAAAGCAAGCTAGGGTTCTGAAATTAACTAGAGAGAATTAATTAATCAGAGAGTTCTGATCCTTATAAAGAACAAATTCTCTGAGGTATGAAAAAACTCAGTAGAAAAGCTTTTTAGAACATTTTTATTATATTTTAAAAATTCAAAGGGATTTATGGGCCTACAGACATTAAAAATGAGGAAAACATATTCTTGTCTTAAGAAGAACCCAATATGAATACACCGAAAATAAAAATAATAACATTTGTGATTTGTAGTGACATTATTTGGTTGTTGGCAAAATGACCTGCCAAGATGATGGATTTTTAAATCTTAATTGGTTTTCACAGTCTACTTACTGACTTTCTTAAAAAACTGTATTTGGCCATGTGTACATGATATAAATAAATTTTGATAACACAGTACTTAATTCAGTTGAATTAAAATTTGTTGTGAAACCGATGTATAACTAATTTTTTGCACCTGAGAAGATTTTCTAAACAAGCTCTGGAGTCAGATTCAGGTCAGTAGTAGCATGATTGTTTTTTTGTCTTCTTCATTGTATCTTTAGAAAGAAACCTGGGAAAATGCCAAGACAAATCCTCATACTGTTGTCTGAAAGGTGACAAGATGTTACTTCACTGTCTTCACCCCATGGGTGAAACAAGAATAATCACTTTTAGAAATTGCAGGGAAATGAAGCATTTTTTACTTCTATATAATTCTTCTAATACTCATTCATTTATTCAACAAATATTTGCTGAGCACTGTACTATACGCCAAGTATAATTATAAGTACTGAGGATATAGAAGTGAAGAAAACATATAAAGATCCCGCCTTTATGGAACAAACATTATGGGATGGGGGAGCAGATGGTAAACAAGTGAAAACACAAAATATATCTGATGGCATTAAATAGCATAGAGGGACATGAAGCAGAAAAGTAAGTGAAGAGGGTAGAAATTATATCACATGGGATGGTCTAAGGAAGTCTTGTGCTTTGTGTATAAGGCAACATTTGAGCAGAAACCTGAAGGAGATGAAACAAACCTCTCAGGTACTTGGTGTAGAGCAGTCTAAGCATAGACAGCAACACATGTCAAACCTCTGAGGTGAAAGGAGACTTGGCAACTCCAAGGAAGAGCAGTAGGCCCCGTGCAAGGATAACGGTACAGGTGGAGGTCTCAGAAGAAGTGAACCAAATGTTATAGTGACGTTCTTGCAGCGAGTCAAGAATAAGGTAGTTTTCGAAGATAAAGAAAACACAGCATCAAAATAGAATCTGCCAGGTGCTAGTAGCTCACTCCTGTAATCCTAGCTACTCAGAAGGCAGAGATCAGGAAGATTGCAGTGCCAAGCCAGCCCAGGCAAATAGTTTACGAGACCCTATCTCAAAAAAACCCTTCATAAAAAGAGCTGAAGGAATGGTTCAAGGTGAAGACCCTGAGTTCAAGTCCCGATACCACAAATAAAAAGAATAGAATCTATGTAAATGCCTACATTTGGAGGTAGAAAAAGAGAAGGAGGGAGTAAAGGGGACTAAAAGAAGTTGATAAGGAAATGCCAGGAGAAAACAGTGTCACAAAGCCTGGGAAAGAGAAATTAATAGAAGAGGGTTGTATGTACAATGCATAGTCTGAATGGTTTCATATTTTGCCTGCAAATAAGGACCAAGTCAAAGCCTTTCAATTACATTGGTAATTAGGGTTCCAAACCCTTAAGAAGACAGTTTCCCCTGAGTAGTGGGGACGGATGTTAAGAAATGAGAGTGAGGACTGGAAATGTGGCTCAAGCAGTAGAGTGTTTATCTAGCAAGTGCAAAGCCTTGAGTTCAAACTCCAGTTCCACCAAAACAAAAGAAACAAACAAAAAGACTAAGAAGAAATGAGAGTAAGTAGTGAAGAAAAGCAGGTAGCACATGCGGATTGCTCTGGATTTTGTGGTTCTTGTGTGTTTTTTCAGTAAATTTGTTCACAAATAGGAAAAGGAAGATAGGATGAGACTTTGAAAGTACAGAAGGAATTTGCAAGAACAGCTCCTGGCATTCCCTCTATGTGGATACACAGCCATTGAAATCACCATAGAACTCAAGATCCACCTAATGCTCACATATACTTCTGCTAGGAAAGTATAGCAGCCTACAACTTCTCTTGTCAAGAGACATTGCAATAAGACAATCTCTCCTTTCATTATCTTTTAAGATAAAATTAGTTTTTGCTAGGGTTATTTTCCATCCATCTCAAATGCTTCTTGACAGGGAGATTCCAGTCCGTCTTAGCAAGTTTGTGAAGACAGTGTAAGTAGTATTTCTAAGCAGGTACTATTAAAGCAGATGAATGAGGATGGATTTTGATGAAAGGGAGTAACCAAATTTTTTAGCTGGGCTTCATTCTGCAATGGATAAAAAGACTGGGTCTTTATTATAATTTTTCTTATTACTACAACTGCTTAAAATTTTGGCTGCTGTGTACTAAGCTGACTGTAGTTACTTTAATTTTGTGCTTTGTTGAATTCTTAAGGCAGTGTGCTGGAGTTCAAAAAATGCTGCATGTTAACATTAACACTTTCCATGTTGCCTTCATTAGGTTTTTATACCTTAATTAAATGATTATACTGGAAGTAAATCAGATAATTGGATGGTTGTAAAATACCTCAACTCCTCCAAAGTCAAAGGTCAACATGTAAAAATCCAATGTACACTCTTCATAATTGACCAAAGAAAACACATTTATGCATCACATATATGGTGTGATTTGCTTTTCTCTCTTTAAATTAGGGAACAAAATGAATGTGCATTGATATTTTTGGTTAGTTGAACTTCTCAGGATGTGCTATTAGAATGTCTTTGCATCAGCCATATTTGGCCTTCTACAAACAGTGAGAAGCTAAGTTTGAACCCCAATTAGCAAAAGAAATTTTTACACTGGAAAGCAGGATCTGGCTAACCAGTACTACAGCTCTGTTACAACCTAGATCACAGAGCAGAAAAAAGGGAAGATTTATGTCAAATAGATCAATCATGTTAGTAAATTTTTTGGCAGGGGATGCTGAGAACTACAGAGCATCTCTTACCAGTTAAGGTGGGAGGCCAATGAAATGTCTGCTTTTCAGAAATTATGTGAACTATCAAGAATATTCTTCTGAGGCTGAGTTCAAACCCCAGTAATGCTAATAAAAATATTCTTCTAAGTTTTCCCACTCTTAGACAAAGTGATGTCTCTAAGTGGCTGAAGTTTTGTTTTGTGACTCATCAGTTATAGCACTAATTACATCTTGTTTTTCAAAAATCGTGATTTTCAAAAGTTATTTTATTTATTTATTTTTTAAAATTTTATTATTCATATGTGCATACAAGGCTTGGGTCATTTCTCCCCCCTGCCCCCACCCCCTCCCTTACCACCCACTCCGCCCCCTCCCTCTCCCCCTACCCCCTCAATACCCAGCAGAAACTATTTTGCCCTTATCTCTAATTTTGTTGTAGAGAGAGTATAAGCAATAATAGGAAGGACCAAGGGTTTTTGCTAGTTGAGATAAGAATGGCTATACAGGGCATTGACTCATGTTAATTTCCTGTGCGTGTGTGTTACCTTCTAGGTTAATTCTTTTTGATCTAACCTTTTCTCTAGTTCCTGGTCCCCTTTTCCTATTGGCCTCAGTTGCTTTTAAGGTATCTGCTTTAGTTTCTCTGCGTTAAGGGCAACAAATGCTAGCTAATTTTTTAGGTGTCTTACCTATCCTCACCCCTCCCTTGTGTGCTCTCGCTTTTATCATGTGCTCTAAATCCAATCCCATTGTTGTGTTTGCCCTTGATCTAATGTCCACATATGAGGGAGAACATACGATTCTTGGTCTTCAAAAGATATTTTATAGTAAAACATCAAGCTGGGTGTTCTTAACATAAACCTACTGGGTTAGAATGACCCTCTAAATGCAGCTGTTTCTCTACTACAGAGGGGTAAAACAAGATATTTTTTGATCTAATAAACTTTTATGACAAAATATACTACATGTCTACTGTAAATGGATTAATGAGCCAACATTTGACAACAGAAAAATTAGAAGTAACTAGGGACAGAGGTATATATATTTCAAACTCTTTAGGTGAAACACGAGTTAAGGTGAGAAAATGAATTATGAGAATACACAGATGTTTGCAATTTAGAATGTCTGATTGATCTCCATTGTGAAGAAGGGGTGGGTGTTCACACATATTGGTGTGTGTGCAGAATAATATGTGATTTATTTTCTGCCTTCTTTCTTCAATAGACTTTTACTTCTTTCCTTGGGTGAGATCATATGTCAGGAACCGTTAGTTAAAGAATGATTCTGGATTTTGAATACATCCAAGAGTTAAGCATTGACTGGTATCTGTGATAAGCAGAAACTTTACATTCCTTTCTTTCTTTTTCAATATACCTTACTCTAATGTCTCAAAAATTAATGATATTTGTGGGTCATCAGTATTAACTATAAATTTTCAAGGTTTTGTGTTCATTAAGATAGATTTAAGGTTCAGCATTAAATGTAATTTTTTTCTATTCATAAAAACAGTTTAACTTAGCTTTAATGGAAGATGATCAGGGTTGGTTGGTATTGGTTATTGCTGTAGGTATTGCTATTGGTAAGACTCAGATCTTCTGGTAACAGTATTAAATCTTTAACTCTATTTCAACACCCAAATTGTTGTGAAGCAGAATTTTAATAAAATAATAAACATTGGAAGAAAGCTACCCAGTTCTCCTATAGGAAACCAGTATGTAGAAAAAGAGACATTGACATCTATAATGATTGCTTTTATGCTTCTATCTACTAAATAGATTGACACAGCAATTGTTTTTGTTGAGTGTTGTGGCAGTAGTGATGATTAATTAAAATGTTAACTTTGTGAAGATTGGCTTCCTTTTAATAAAATAATTTAAGCTCATTTATAGTCCCTAATTGTCAACTAGCCTTTTAATTTTTTTTTTTTTAGCCTTTTTATTTTTTTGGTGATTCTATGGTTTTGAGTCAGGAACTTCCCCTTGACATGATTCTCCTGCCCATACCTCCTGTATAGCTGAGATTAAAGATGTGAACTACTATGCCTTGGCTTGTTTGTTGAGATAGGGTCTTGCTAACTTCTTTCCCGAGCTGTCCTCAAACCACCATCCTCCTGATCTCCCCACGCCCCCCACTCCCCTAATGAATGGGGTTGTAGGTATGAGTCACTGTGCTGAACCTGTGCTAGCCTTTTCCGTGCATGTACTACATGAACATAAATTTATTGGTGCAAGGCAAACACTATGAATGTTGTTGTACTTCATCACTTTAAAAGACAATATCTTCTTTGCTTAAAAGACCATTTCCCTACTCTAGTTTAGGTTTTCTGCTACTGGTTTAGGATGTGTTATAGATTTAGCTCAGATATAAATGCAGTTTAGGACAGTGTGGTTAGCAGTGCAACTGACTAACAGTTACAGGACCATGTATCATTTAAACTAGCTTCTACCTCAAATTCTTGTTAAAAATAGTTGATAAAGCAGTCTGAAGCTTCAGCAGGCAAAAATGATCTCCAGGAGGTTAGAAAGCCTCGCCTCAAAGTCATCTTGAAGCATGCTGTGGGTAACAAATGTTCTTCTGATCAGTCACATCCCAAAGAAAAGTCCACATGTTTAGCTTCCCAATACCAGACATTCTTTCCTCAATGTCTTCCGAAGTTGATCCTGGTACTAGACCAGAAAAGATTGTGGGTTCAAACAAGTAGGAAGTAATTAGGTGTTGATGGACTGTACCGTCTACTGGCATTATAGGGGTTGAGGGCCTTGGAGCTACCTTAGATCCAAAATTCAGTATGGCAGACCACCCACTAGATCAGTCTTCTGACAACTGTCAGGAAAATGCCTACTACAAGAGACCATGAGCCAAGGAACAAACTTACCAAGCACAATTTCCTTTAATAGAAAATCTCTCTCTCTCTCCTCCCCCTCTGTTTCTACACACACACACACACACATACACACACACCCCTACCTCATGTGGATATACAATTTATGATCCCGCCAACAAAATGTCTTTGAGCCCAAATATCACCAAACCAATACAACACAACCTATTCGTGACATTGTTTTCAGAATAACAAGCTGTGTACTGGCATCATGGAGAATAATGCACCTCTAAAAGAACAATCCCAGAATAAGTAAGAAGCTGTTCTGTTCTCAAGAAGCTTGATATGTACAAATATAAATGTTTTGCATGCTCTGATAACGATAATATGTATATAATCCAAGGTGAAATTGAAATAATCTTAAGGAAGTATAAAGTGTTAAAAAAGACTTAAAGTTGAATGGGAGAACTCGATCTGACTTTGTCATATTATAAACACAGTATTCATAATTTAACCTTCAAGCATGGCAAGTCACTTAAAATAAAACTTTATTAAATTAATAATAACTTTTTCATTAGCAGGCATTATTATTACTATAATACATGCCATGTATTGACTGTCCTGGCATACATTAGATTCTTTTTATTAGATGGTCAACAATTTTTGAATGAATGAGAGGAATGAATAAATGAAGTGCTGAAAATGGAATGGATAACCAACGGATTGGTTGCTTCTAAAACCCTTGATCCTTTCATCAGAGCATTCTATTTTTCTAATTATTGAACTGGCATATTGGGATTACCTAGAGAGACTGAAAAAGTTCTTATGCCTATGCCCTAACATTTTGTTACCATACCCTAACATTTTGATTTAAGTGGTGTCTGGGGTCCAACCTGGGCATTAAAATTTAAGTTTTTCAGGTGATTCTAATGTTGAGAATCATTATTCTTAATGCACATTTTTGAGATAAAAATGCAGAAGCTCTTATTTTTTAGATAAAGCCTTGAAAGTTGAAACAAGAAATACATTTTAGCACAGTGTTTTAGTGTAGATCTAGACCACCTGTATGTAATTAACCACTTTTCATCTCAAGGATTTGTAAATGAAATGAGCAAACCTTGCAGTTAGTAGATACTTTGATATTAAAAAGATAACACCTCACCCCAAAGATTAAGATACTTTTGGGTGAACACAATCAACCTTAACTAATTATAGTTACTATACAGCTTCCTGTATGAAAACGCACAGGGTAATTTGGAACCGGAAGAGCTTTCTGTTACTTTTTAAAATAACTTTCCAAATGTCTCAAGCAATGTAGTTGTCAGATTTGAAAAAGTTTCACCTAAATTCTAGGGTCCTCTTTCTATATTAGAGTTTGTTCTAGAAGTTTCCAGTAGATCTATGCATGGTGACTCCATTTTATGTATTGTAACACATTTGAATCAAGTATATAGTAACTTCATATATTAGATTTATCGTCTAACCAACAAAAAAGCCGCATGAAAGGAAGGAAAATGTGAGATCTATAACGTGGTTACTGCCAACTCAGCCAAAACTAACTCTTTGATATCTTTATGTTCTTAACATCTGCATTATACTCAGTCTCCAGTGTAGTGGGAGAGGTAATAGAGGAGACAGATGAGAAAAAAATGGAGGAAAAATAGCCCTCTGAAAACAGCATAATAAATTATTATAATGTACTTTCATTAATCATGCTCAGCTATGGTTTCAATTATTTTTCAGTGGAGGCTTCAGGGTGAGTGAATGAGGCTTCCTTTCAAGTTGTTTTATGATTCTTTGAAAATCTGGGATGGAAAAAAATTCTTAGCCCTTAGTTCTTAGATACTAATTGAAGCCCTATTCCTACTGAAGCCAACAAGAGGTGGAAATATATAGGGGTCCTCTCTTAGAACCTACAGATTCCTTTTCTTACAACCTATAGATTCCTTTTCTTCTATAAACAGCACCAGACCATTGTCTATCCCAAAACAAAACAACTCAGTTCTATTTGTTCCTTACATTTTGAAAGTGATAATCGTTCTAAAGCACACAAATGGCTTAAATAAATTTTTCCATAGAATCACACTTCAGCAGTAGAAATATTATCTTCCTGGAATGTTTAAACCATAGTCTCCATATGATAGAGTGAAACTACTTATTCTGGGGTCAATGCAAATTATCTCTTCAGTTTTCATGATTTTGCACCAGACTTCAACTTCTAGTTACAACATCACTGAAATAGTTTGAAAATGAGCCCTTCTTCCCATGCCAGCTGAGGGTGGCCTTTTCTGGAAGCCCACAAAAGATGGAATGTCTGAGATCCTTGAAGGTTTCTCTCTGGAGTTTTAAGACAGTCCACACTCGTCAAAGATGTTGCCAGATTTACCAAACTTTTCATAAGTCTGACCCAAATTGTAGACTCTGCACAGGGCCAAACACCAAGTCAAACTCATCTGGTTCATATGTATAACTACATTTGTAAAACTGGCTGCATCTGGCAGAAGGATCAGTAGAATTGAGTACCAAAGTATGGCATGTGAGAACAGAAGCAGGAGATAAGCCTAGGCTTAGCAGGAAGGAAACTGAAGTGGGCCTGGAGGTTCAGAACGGCTAAAGGGAGTGAAGTCAAGCAATAACTGGTGAAGCTAATATGTATGTACTTCTAAAGATTGTCTTCTTTTGTCAAGTTTAAGAAAGCTGAACCAACAAATAATAACTAAATGTTATTAGCACTCAAATACCTGATTGCTATAATAAACTGAAGTAATGCCCTAAGTGACTGAGATGAAAAAGGGAAAATTATACAGTCATGATTCTAGACATGGCCTTGGAAATGGGGTGGAGTTGGTGTGTGTGCATGTGTTTGTCACTGTTAAATCTCTGGGTGGGAGTAGCATGTAAAAGGGACCCAAGGTTTAGGACAGCAAGGCCTGGAGATCTATTTCAGCACATCTGGTGACCACATGTTCCCTTCTATTGTCAGGTAGGAAAGCAACAAGCTTTTCTCTATCTCTGCTTATGGAGTATGTGTTTCTAAAACCCACATTCCTTTTGACAACATCCACAAAGAAAGAAAGAAAGAAAGAAAACAGAATAAGAACCTTCTTAGTACCTTGAGACAGCCTATTATTCAGGCCAACTCCTTTTCAAAAAAATAATCATCAAGATTTTAGCAACTGGCTGGATTCAGGAGAAGGTAATTAAGACATGAAGCTGAAAAGTGAAAGGCTATTACCCACGAAGCCAGACAATCAGAAATCAATGGAAAATAATATCATAACAAATGGTTATAATAAGAAAAAAATGCCCTTAAAACTTGGATACAACTAAAATCATATAGAAGTTAAATCAGTAAATGAATAAGTTGTCATACCAGACGTGAGAAAAAAATGAGAATGACAATAGCCCTGATAAGGATGTGAGGGACAATGGAAACACTCATTCAATAAACACTTTTGAGACTTTACTCCCTGTCCTTGAGCCATTATGAATTAGTCATACAGTCGAGCTATAGAAAAGTAAAAAAAAATTACCAACGGTGGAAACAATCTGCAATAGAAATAAAAAAAAAAGTTAGGAACACAACAAAAATGGTAGGTATAAAGACCAAGTGCTATGACAGTTGTTGTATTGAATTATATTGCAGGAAGAGATCAGCAAAAGATTTGTGGAAGTTGCAGATTTAGACTTAACTATGAAGCATGAATGAGATTACACAAGACAGAAAGGGGAAAGGCTATTTGTCTGGAAGGTAATGATCTAAGCAATAAGAGGGAAGTGAAAATTCACATGACGCACTTGAAGAAGACTGAGTAGACAACTCTGGATAAATAGTAAAAGATGTTTATAGATACTAAGATTGTTATTGAAAGATAGATAGGGAAAGAGATTGTGAGGAACGTAGAAACCATACTGAGGAGTTTGGACATTATCTTTTAGGTGAACAGAGTCCTTTGGAAGATTTGGGATAGAGAATAGTTAGATATTAGAGTATTACTTTAGGAAAATCAATTTGACAGTATAAAGGAGAAAAAACAGAATAAGCACCAGAGATAGGGATAATACTTAAGTGACTGCTTTTTTGAGGGCCTGCTCAGTGCAAGGAATTGTGAAACATGTAACAGAAGCATAGATGAATGAAACATTGACATTTCTAAGGAAAGTTTTATAGTGTGATGTAGAAAATATGAACAACATTAAAAAACATACACTTATAAAATAACCCTTTATAACCATTGTGAGAGAAGTGTTTCGTGTGAGTTTAAAAGATCAAATGATATGATCTAGGCGATAAAATGAAGAGTCAAGTAATGACATGAACAATGATCCAGAAATAGAAAGACAAGAAACATTGAATCCATTGTGGGTACGTTTAAAAGACTGTAGCGTACACTGTCTGTTGAAGTGTCAGAGATTATGGGGTTGGAGAAGCAAGTAAAATGCAAGATATGGTAAGCAATTCAAATTGCACTAAAGGCAATAAGGACTCATTAAAAATTTTTAAGTAAGGGAATAGCACATTAAGACAAGCAATTTAGAAAGTTAAATCTGCCAAGCAGTGTGAAGTGGCTTAATTAGAAAACAAGCAAACAAACAAACAAATGAAGGCCAGTTACAGATGATTGAAATAGTCCAAGTGAAGAATATGACAGGTAAAACTAAGGCCATCACATGGACTCAATCAGTATTCAAGGGATAGAAAAAAACAGAATCAGAATTTAGGGACTGATTAGTTCTAGTTAGAATAGGGAAAAGCAAAAGGAAATGATGACTTAAAGATTCCTGGCCTAGTTCACTGGGTGGATGATGGAGAGGAAGGACAACCTTGGGAAATGTGGTGGGGAACTAAAAAGTGAGTTCAATTTGGGACATGCTATGTTTCAGATTTTGGTGAGTCAACCAAAGTTACAATCTTATTTGTAACTGTTGGGCAGTTACAAATAAGATATGGATCACAGGAGAGATGTTTGGACAGGCTCTGTGAATCATCAGTGTACAGGTGATTGCTAAAACCAGGAAGTAAATGAGATCATCCATGAGAATAAAGGGTGAGAAGAAAGACTTGAAGGCTTAATCCTGGTGGACATAGACCCTCAAGATCTAAATTCAGCTAGAGACCAGAAGAATAGTTTTTGAAAAAGGAAAGAAAAAAAGTAAGAGTTAAACCAGAAGAGAGACTATAATGAAAACAAATTTGGGGAAAGATAGTGGGGCTTAGAGTAAATTCATAGTGACAAATATTGGCGAAAAGTCAAGAATGAGTTTTGACATTCTTTGTGTTCTTTGGCAATAGCAGTTTAGGGACATGGTAGAGTTAGTACCTGTTCTTTAGCAAGATTGGAGATGAAGCAGTGGGGATTGTATTATTTGGCCTATTTTATTAAGGATGGTACTTGGGAAAGCATGGCAAGCAATAACAAGAGGAAAAATGAAGGGTATAGGGGGAATTTTAAAAATTTATTTACTGACTAGAGTGAAGAAATCCCTAGAGTGGCAGCAGGAATGAGGCATGTGTGGTAGAATTAGTTTTGAGATTGTCTGAGAATTTCGTGTAGAAATTTTGAAGATGAAAGAGAAAGTAAGGGATGAGCTATAATGAAATGTCTTTCTCTAAGAAGCAAGGATCCAGGCTACTTCCTGAGAGTGAGGGCTGCACAGGTAAGGTAGGAAGCTTGTGAACATGGAGTACAGTGTTGGAAATGGAACAGCAATGAATTAGTTGTAAACAAGAGGATTTCTGAGTAGCAGAGAGTCCCTACATGATCTTAGAAAACAGCCAAGATGTATTTTCCTCCAAACACTGCCGGTCTATATGCAGCAGTATAGAAGGTAGATGTTTTGTTTGATCTGGGTTTAAGGATTGATGGAACAGGTAGGCTAAAAAGACAAAGGCATTCAGAGTACTAGCAAGAACACAGAAATGAGATGTATTGTAGTGTCTGAAGAATCAGTTAACTAATCCATTTGAGAGGGACAGCACTAAGAGAGACACAAAGGTGATTTAAGGTATAAGCCTCTAATCACTTCTGAATTTTTATTCAAAAATATCTTTCCCCTACTCCTCATCTTTAACCCAGCAATTCATTTAATAAATTTTCCAATACAGATGCAAAGTATATCATTGAATCACTGTCTATATTAGCAAAATACAGGAAACAACATGAATTTTCACCAATAAAGACCTGAGAAATAAATTGTAGCACAATGAAATAATGGATTATTAAGGCAAGTAAATAGAATGAAGCCTATTTACATGGACTAATGTGTATGTGAGACATATTAAATGAAAAATCGAGATGTCAAAGAATGTGCTCTGTGTGCCCCTGTTTTTGTACATTTCAAACAATGCACACTCACACACGCATAGTACCTCTAAAGGATGCCATTGGATATCATAACTGCCTCTGAAGATGGGCTAAGACTTACCCTCACTGTACCATACATATTTTATAGTTTTCCAATATTTTACTATGTTCCCATTTTATTATCTGGAAAAAAATGATAAAAAAAAATCTGCTATCATTTTACACTGTCCTTAATGGTGGTGAGGGCTAGTGGGGTAGCACAAATCAGTGGCCTACACTTAAATATATTTGTCCTTGCTTTTGTCTGAGTCCTTCTGGACTCATCAAATTTAATTCCATTAGATAAAAATGAGGCATCGCAATGTATAAACATTTTTTATGCCTTAAACATAAAAAATTTAAGTTGAGATCTAGAAAAAATGGAACTCTGTCTGTAACAACAGCATGTGGGAAAGACATTCAAATGGAATTGTCTTACTGACAAATGCTTAGCCAACAAAGCATTCCTTAGAAGCACGTGTGCACCTTCTCCAAAGTTTAGGGACTAGAAGAAGTTTACAAATGTGCAGGTATAATTCTACTGAAGCTTAAATATAATTTAAGCAATTTTTGTTTATTTTTTAATAGACTTTGTTATGACTTAAGGATAACTTTTGACTTAAAGATTTCTGATGGTAACCTTACTTTCAAGGGAATGCACTTTCTAAGAGTGAAAACTATTTATTCTTTCTTTTTTCCATTTTCAGAATGTTAGAGAGATTTTGCTGCTCTGTGAATATGCAGCACCTACATTTCAGGGGTAGTTCTGAAGAAATATAAGCAAGATTCTAGAACTCATAATTTGCTAAATGAGTTTGTGTAGAATATAGTCATATTCTGTGATGAGATAACCCAAAAATTCTATAGGATTTAGGCCGTAAGAAGGAGACACCACAAATATATTTGAGGCTAGACTGGAACAAGTATAATGTACCACACAAGCAGCTTTTGTAATGCCCAAGTCTGGTATGCATTTACTATTCAAAACTAACACTGATGACTGCCAACCCACATTGTTTTCTGTGCTGATTTGTACAGTGGTTGAAGTGGCAGTGCAAGGAGGAGAAAGAAAGAACTAAAGAGAGCAAGAGAGAGACAAAGTTTTATGCCAGTGTTGCTCTCAATTGTTCCCTTCCTGGGCTTACTAGAAATCAAATTATTTCAAACAATTTCGGCAGTGTCTACAGCAGTCTCACCATTACAACATACCTATGCTTGGGTTTCTGGCTCAGAATGTGAGCCATTAGTTCAAGGAAAAACATAAACACAGCACTGCTGATGATAAGCACTCCTGTAACTATCACTACACAGAAGACTCTTCTTGCCTGGAATGTCATTTCCTTCCTTTTGTACCTGGAGAGCTACACAGCCTTCCAAGTTTTATTCAGATGTCCTTTCAAGAGTGATTTCCCTGCAATCACTGCCTTGGGACTCACCCTGATTACGCCTCTGTGTCTCTATCCATAGTGATGAACATCTGCTTCGTCACTGGACTACTGACGTTCATGAGGGGAGGGGTCTTGACTTTTTGTCTTTTAATTCCCAACAGGTTACAGTGACTTGGTGGTCCGTGATCTGTCTCAGCCTCGGTTTTCTCATATGTAATTCAGGAAGAATGATTTCATTCTTAAAATATTGCTTTAAGGATTAAAAATAATACATGCACAGTGTCAAGGAGAGAGGAAAAACAAGAGGAATTCAAGACTAGGCAAAAGGAGTAGCCACATTCCACTCTGGGTGGTCACATTTTCTCAGGTAGCTTTTGGAACAGAGAGTGTGTACAGAAAGAAGCATGAACTAGATATGCAGTAAGAAACAGGGATTGGAGATGGAGAAAGTGTGTACAGATTTCTCTACAGTTTTGCAATTCTGAATTCCAGCTTTGCTGTGGCTCAAGTGGATCTTTTGGCATTGAAGTAAATGGACTTGAAGTATAACATGCTGAAGAAAGAACACTGTTATTTGTTAAGTGACAAATAGCTTCAAAAGAAGAGAACAAAGGGCTGGCATGGTAGCTCAGGCCTGTAACCCTAGCTACTCAGGAAATGGAGATTGGGAGGATCACATTTTGAGGCACGCTGTGAGGGCAGGGATTGTTAATGGGACCCTATCTCAACACAAAAGCTGGATGTGGTGTTGCTGCCTATCATCCCAGCTATGTGTTAGGTATAAGTAGGAGAATCACAGTCCAGGCCAGCACAGGCAAAAATTACAAGACTCTACCTAAAAAATAACTAAGGTTAAAATGGCTGAGGGTGTGAGCACCTGGCTAGCAATCGCAAGGCCCTGAGTTCAAAGCTTAGTCCCACCAGAAAAAAAAAAAGAAGAGAACAGAAAGAGATGTGGCAAGCTAGGAGAAACTTATGTCAACAATGTTGTACTTTACTTTTTGGATGCTTTGGGATGATTTGCTATAAAACTCCTAAATTTTCCTTGAAACACATCCAGAAGCATAAAATATGCCGTTCCTGTTCACAGTCTTGGTAATAAAATACACCCTGATTTGCTAACCAGTCTATAAGCTCCTAGAGAGAGAAATTGTATCTTTTTCCTTTCTATTCCCCACAGAACCGAGCCTACTGTTGAACTTATAACTGATAATCAGTAACTCAGACACTATAGTCCTCCCTCAGTATCCATGGATAGCTGGTTCCAAATCCTCTTGTGGGTACCAAAATCCACAGATGCTTAATTCCTTTATCCAAAATGGCAGTGTATTTGCATATAACCTGTGCACATCCTCCCATGCACTTTAACTCATCTCTAGGTTATTTATAACAAGTCAATGCAAATGCTTTCCAAATAGTTAGTATACTATACTGTTTAGGTAATAATGATAAAGGAAAAAATCTGTATGTGTTCAGTACAGCTGCAATTTTTTCCCTAATATTATCTATATACACAGATGGAAGGCAAAGTTTATTCATTAAATGAGAGAGATACAATGCATTGAATTCTTATATGAGGTATAGAAGAGGAATTCAGAAGCAAATAAATTAAACATACATGTTTCTGCCTCTTCTCTGCCTACATACTCTGGTTGGGTGATATAATACATACCCAGAATTTCAATCACTACATATGTGCTGTAAATATCCACACCTCCATCTCCAATCCAGGCCTCTAATGTAGGCTGCAGACTCTCAATCCCATTGCCTGCAGTAGTAGACATAATGGCCTATGGATATCTGTGTCTCAACTGCGTCAAACTCTGATCTTCAGCACCTCACATACATGTTCTCCTCCAAACTTGCCCCTCTGCCTCAACTCTTGGTCTCAGAATATGTGTACTACCAGTTTCCACCTGGTATGCCTAGATGAGAAACTGTAGGTTCTTGACTCCTTTGTTTCCTTCCAGCCCTGGAATAGGAGAAGAACAATGTGAGGCACATAAAAGGCATTAGCTTAAAGGGTTAACAAGGCGTGGATTTGGGCTGTGACATATGTCTGACCTTGAAAACATTAATTGCCATGTGACTTATTATCTTTATTTGTTAAAGGGATATTTAACAGCTAGATATTATGTATATAGCATGGCAGACTCCAATCTCCATTTAGTGCCCTAGATAATTTTACTGTGTCCAAGTACACAACAGCTAGTTTTTAAGCTCCTGTCAAGTTCTGAGTAAGTTGAGAAGGGGATCCCATTATCTTTATTTCCCCATTAATTCTCTCTGATACTTTGAATTAATAAAGTTAATGAACAATGGCATAATTTTACCCCAAAGCTTTGAAAATGCATGTGAATAAGGAAAAGGACAAAAGGCACAAGAAACAAAGACAGGATAAATGAGACTCAATCTTATTAGGCTTCATCTATATGACTTGTGTATATTGTGTGTGGATATGTTATATATATATGTTTTATATATATGTATGTATATGTATATGGAAGCTATTTTTCAAAAGCGTTTGCAAAAAGCTAAGGAATGTAATAAGAAGAGAAGAATAGAATATACTTTAGAGTGACAGAAGACTACAAAATATCTTGATGAACAATCTAACAAATCCCTTAGAGAATCCAAAACACAGTTAATATGGAATGTTTAGTCTGGCTAGCTGGGGGGACAGGAAGGTGGGAGAAGGCACAGCCAAGAATTGCTTTTCAGTGACTCACTGCTCCTACAAAACTGGTGGCTTCTGAGAAACACAATTTAAAAGAAAATACCAATAATAAAATGTGTTGATGGAGGGGATGAATTTAACTAAAATATAAGCACTTTCATATATGTCACAATGTACCTCCAGTACAATAATCATATGATAAGAAAAAAAGAAAGCCATTTAAAATGGATAATTAAAAAATGTGTGAGCCCATACCAAAAATAACATTCATACAGAGAGGGAAGCCCTCAATTTCCCTTACAAAATAGGATTTCCTCAGAAATCACTGAGAATCTACCTGAATGTCTTAGGAGGTTTATGTGAGTTTATTTGTTTGCTATTGGCTCATCCATGCAGTCATTCAGCAAGTTATTCATTAAATGCCAACTACAAGCCTAGGCTGAGATGGGGATGGTGGAGCACAAAGTAGCTTATATAAGAAATCAGTGTGAGTTAACTCCCTGTATAGCTATCCTTATCTCAGCTAGCAAAAACCCTTGGTCCTTCCTATTATTGCTTATACTCTCTCTACAACAAAATTAGAGATAAGGGCAAAAAAGTTTCTGTAGGGTATTGAGGGGGTAGGGGGGAGAGAGAGGGGGTGGGGTGGGTGGTAAGGGAGGGGGGGCAGAGAAATGACCCAAACATTGTATGTACATATGAATTAAAAAAAAAGAAGCACTGCAAAAACAAAACAAAACACAAAGTTCTTGTATTGAGGGGGGAGTGGGTGGGAAAGTGGGGGGGATGTGTGTGTGGGCAGATAGGATCTGACAAGGAAGACAGGCAATTAAACAAGGCAAAACCAGTAAAACGTGATATATTCTCTAATGAGTGCTACTTTTCAGGGCTATGAATGATATAGGAAGAGCACTTAACCAATCTGGGATTCCCTAAGGAAAAACTTTCTTTATAGTGAAGAAAGAGTGGAAGGATCATCAAGTAATGGGATATTTCACGGAATACTTGAAAGGTAAAAAAAGAAGGAAAGTCCAAAATAAGGAAAGCTTGGAGAGGAAACAACTGGAGATCAGGCTTGAGGAAAGGAGTGCAAGGCAGGATATGAAAAATTTAAATTTTTTTGAATGAACTGATTTGAAGTACAATTTACATTCAACAAAATGCACACCCCTAAGGTCAAATGCATTTTGACAACTGTTGCTGCAACCTAATCAAGACAGAGAGCACTCCTGTGTCTTGATAAAGTTTGTTAGTGACCCTTTGCGGTTGTCTCACTTCTCCCCTCTTATTCTTTATCCACTTAACAATTACTCATTTCCCAACACTATAGATGGTTTGGGTTATTCTAGTATTTCATATAAACAGAATTTTTCAGTATGAACTCTTTATTCTTTGACTCAGCATAGTAACGGTAAGATTCCCCCAGGTCTTAGTGCTGAAGAGTAGCTGGTTTTATGACATTCTATAATTTGTTTATCTAGTTCTTTACTGGAACCTGTCATTATTTGGGTTGATTCCAGTTATGGTCTACCATAAAGCCGCTATGACCATTCATGTAAAAGTCCTTCAACAGACATAAGTTCTCCTTTCTCTTGAGTGAATGTATGAGATGAGTTGCTGGGTCACATGATAAGTATGTTTAACTATAAGAACCTGGCAAACTTTTTAAAAATAGTCACATAATTTTAAACATTGTCATAAATGTATGAGTGTTACCATATCTGTGCATCTCTGCCAGTACTTTTTATTACCAGTCTTTTTAATTTAGTCACTCTAATTGGTATGAAGTAGTATTACATAATGATCTTAATTTGTATTTATACAAGAATAACATCTTTCAAATTACTACTGGCCATTCATATTTTTTCTTTTGTAAAATTTGCTTTAGATCATTTTTTCCATGAAAAAAATTGAGTGCATTATCTTATCAGTATGAGAGTCATTTATATATTATTAAGTAATATGTCAGTTTTATGTGTTGTGAATATTTTCTTCTTTTTTATTGTGATAATTCCACACATGTATACAGTGTACTTTGACTAAGGTCACTGCTCTATTTTATTCCCATTCCCCTCCAATATTTTAATATCTAGCTTGTGTTTTTGTTTTCTTGAGTGTCACCTTTGAAAAGTTGATGATTTCAATTGTTGAAGAAGCCCAATTATCAATATTTTCTTCTCTGGTACTGCTTTTTCCTTTCTCCTATGTTTGCTTCTAGAAGTTTATAGTCTTAATCTGCATTTAGTCCCATAATCCATTTAAAATTGATTTGTATTGGTGTGAAGTAAATGTTGAAGTTCACTGTTTCCCACTTAAAGATTAGATTCTAATCTTTTAGCACCAAGTGTTGAAAAGACCATCATTTTCCCATTGAATTGTCTTGTAGAAAATCAATTATGTTTCTACTAAGTTTTCTTTTCTTGATTTGGTATTATATTTCTTCTTCTTTTTGATTGAAAGATATTTTAGATAACATGTTATTAGGGAATTAGGATTCTGCTATTTTCCTTGCTTCTTACTTAGCAAAAGTGCAATAACTTGTTGACTCCTTAGATTTTGTGCTTTATAGTTAGGAACTTTGGAAGCTCATGGTATTTTGCAAAATTCTCTAACTCAAGGGACCTCTAAATTCTATCTTTCTGTGGATCTTGTTAGAGGTTGGTTTTAAGTCTTCTTAAGACAACACTATAGATGAGTTTACTGTGGAACATGGTCTTTACCCCTAAGATATGTCCTTTCAAGTGTCTCAAATAAATATCTGCAGTGTTAAAGAGGTTTAAGGAATCTCTTGACTCTGGTAAGGCTGGCATTCCCTGTCCACAGGTATTACTTAGCCCTTAACATCTTTATCACTTCTCTACTCTGTAGCAGCTGTTATCTCTTAAGCCTCAGAGTGTATATAGTTCACCATCAGCAATGGACTTGAGGTGGTCTATCATATCACAAAAATTTCTGGGATAGCTCATTGTTCCATCGTGTCCTACCCATCATATTCCAGCTGCTTCAGTTACCCAAACTCTGATTTTGCCTCCTCAGCTCAGAAGGACCATTGTACTGTGCTTGACTTCAGCCCTGTATGCTGCAGTCAGCAAATTGTTCCCAGAACAGGGCAGTGTGGGACTTCATGAGTTTCTCTTCCCTCAAGGATCACAGGCTTAAGCTATCTGTGCCTGCAAAACAGTTTCCTGATATGTTTATGGCAAAAAGTCTAGCTGAATGTCATTTAGTCAATGATTGCAGAAGACTAAAATCCCCTCTATTATGTTTTTATACAAGAAAGTAAAGTGTTCTAATTGTACTGTAGAAAGGTCACTTTAGCTGCAAAGAAAAGTGAATTGTTAGGGAAGAAGACCAAGGCAGACAAGCCAACATGTGGTACTGGTAATAATCCTGGAAAAAAATACTCATTTAACAAATATATATTTAGTGCTCCCTCTGTTCTAGACATGATTCCCATTCTAGTATCATCTCACTTAATCATCACCAATCCTGAGATATAAATACTATTATCTTCATATTAATTGTCTGGAAAAACTGATAGTAAATATGGGACAAGGAGGCTAAGTAATTTGACTAACAAATAGAGCTGGAATTGAACCCAGTTTCATGCACTGCTGCAGCATTGGTTGCCTAAAGTAGTAGAAATAAGTAAACTTTGTTCATATGTCTGAAGAGATTATATTTCCCTTTTTGGATGTTATTATTAACAAACATATTATGTGCCAGTATTACAAGAACAATAACCAGGCCATCTTGGAAAAGAAAGAAAGGGATTCAAGGCAGAAAAGATTCTCAGCCTATAATCTAGATAAAGACTAAAAAGACATAAAATCATAAAACATTAACTGTTAAACAACTCCTGAAGTAATAAGCAGATATTAAGAGAAGTATCTAATATTAGTTATAAAATTAGAGTCTATTTTTATGAGGGTTGTATTTGACAAGAGAAGAGTCATCCATGGTCCAGAGAGCAATCTGGTTCTGAATCAACTTTCCCAGCTATAAAGTGATGCTGAAGTTATAACAATAAAGAGCACATAATTATTGAATTAATTTTCATTTAATATGCTCATGAAATTCTCTGTTAAAATGTATGTTGGTATAATTGCTGAAGAAAAGATCTGAAATGAACTACAGAGGAAAAAAATAAACTTAAGCTATGAAAACAAATAATGGAATATTTCCATTCTTGGAATAATGAATGAAACAAAATAAATCTTATTATGAAATAATCCCATTTGAGAGGTCAGGAAGAATGGCCACTGAGGCTAAAATTAAAACACTTAGATAGGCTATGAGCTCAGTACATCTGGGTCTAGGTCAATGTGTCATGTGTATCAAATTAAAGACATCTTCTGAATTTTGGTAATAAACAATCGTTCAGATTAAAACATGCCATAAAAACCATGTTTTAAAAAAGGACTGTTTATATTTATCTGTGGAAACTTTTGTCCTTCTGATAACCTAAATGCATGACTTAAACCATCTGCCTCTTTTGCAGATGTTAAAGGGAATGACGTAAATGCTGTTTACAGCAATGAGTTGGTTTCCTGGGAGGTTGCTGTTCCTTATCAATATTTTAACATGAACTAACTGAGATAATTATGCTGCAGGCACATTTTTGAGAAGGGTTGAAGGGTTCCACAGACATCTCTTCTGTTGATGATGGGCATACTTGGAGAGCTGCTAGGACAACAATAACAAAAGCGAGTATGAAAAGAGAGCAAGATTCCCCAACTCTTCAAATTTCCAACTCTACATCAGATCTACATGTAAACAGTTTCACATAAGAGGCACTGTGATAGAATTAGCAGAAATGTAGATAGAGATTAATCTAGATTCAAGTTCTGCCTATCTACTTTTGACTGAATTTTACACATTCTTTAAATCTTGGTCTCATCAATAAAATGAACTTAAATGACTGTCATGGTTTGAATGGTAACTCTAATCTACCTCCCAACCCCCAGAACTTGTGAATGTGAGCTTATTTGGAAAAAGAGTCTTTTCAGATGTAATTGAGTTAAGGATTTTGAGAGTTAATAATTCTGGGTTTTCTAGGGTGGGTCTTAAACCCAATGACAAGAGTCCTTTTAAGAAAAGCACAGAGGAGAATACATGGGGAGAAGAGAAAGCTACATGCAGATGAAGGTAGATGGGAATTACTCAGTTACAACCAGTGACTATCTGGAGCCATCAGGAATTAGAAGAACCAAAAAGATCCTCCTCTAGAGGCTTCAGCAAGAAACATGCTGTGCAGGTATCTTTATTTATAACTTATGGACTCTAGATCTATGACTGTGAGAAAATATATTCTGCTGTTTCAAGGCACCAAGTTTTGGTAATTTACTGTGCAGTCCTAGAAACAAATACAGTGATCTTCTAAGGACCTTGAGGGAATATAGATAGTTTAGTGCATGGCCCAAGTAAACTTTTAATTAATGTCAGCTACTGTGGTAATAATGGATGATACCTCACACACATGGCCACAGGAAACCTTGTGGAACTGACGACTATGTCTTCTTCTTCTGTGTAAAAGTTTGTAAGGTTGGGTGTCCAGATTATTTCTGTGGATGTTCAAAAGAAGTTAAGGACTCTGAAGGTCTAAGATACTATGAATCTAGTTTTCTTTACTGCTGTTATTAAATTCACTTGTAAGAAGAAGGCTACATTTATTGAAGGCAAGATTTCAAAAGGCTGTTTTAGAGATGACACTGAGCCAAGTCCTGAATATGATTTGCATAATACAAGAGACAATATTTGTAGGTGACTCCAGAAAACTAATGAAAGTGGAAGATAATAGAGAAGCCAAATTCCAAGATGTAACCCATCCTCTATAATCACCTTCAACAAAGTGGTAAACACCACAAAGTATGACCTGAGATGGGTCATTTGCTTTCTCCCTTCTTTCTATCCTTTCTTTTTTCTTCTTTCGGTGAAAAGTCCAGGGAGACTGGGCAAATAATATAGAATACGAAGACAGTATGTGAATATGAGAGTGGAAAGAAAATGATGGAGGGGTTATTTTGTCTTTGCTTAGATCTACAAATCATTTCAAAGTCAAGTTAGGGTGGAAGGAGGATATACGTATAGAGAATTGCCAAATATTAGGCTGAACTTCCTTTGTAAAACTTCACTCACAAACCATACAGTTCAACAACCAAAAATTCTTATCCATAAATTTCAAGGGCTCTGGAATGGAAATATTTTTCTGGGTTGGAAAAGTAGCCTTTGAGATGGAAATATTTTTCACACTCAAAAATTTAGTCACAGCATGTATTTTTAAAGCAGCATATATGTTTTGAAATGTAGTTATTTTTAACTAAAATGGCCACGATTGAATATAGTTACAACTAGTTACAATCATTAGCAATAAAACTAATTGATTACACTACATGTCTAATAAAGAATTGAATTACTAACTAAATTATATGCTACTTTGAAAACTTTTTTGATTAAACTACATTTTTGAAAACTATTTTTGTTCAAATACATGTATTATTTGAGAGAAATCACACACTAGAATGTCTGAATGTGTTGTAAATAAAATACACATTTAGATGTTGTAGTAATAAATATAGAGTAGTCAAATTTACAAAGTTTCATGGGCATCCTCTCTTGGGACCCCTCCTAGCTCTGGGAGCTCTACTCCTTGACATTTTTCTATCTCAATAATCTCTGCCGCTTTACTCACAAAAATAAAAAATAAAAAGTTTTGTGGCAGAGCAGTAGGCTTAAATTAAACATTGAGGAGGAACCAAAAGGTGGCCTGCAGAGTTAAACTTCATGAAGGAGAGTCAGTTAAAATCCTAGGACACCAGAGATAAAGGTAGGCAGGAGAAGGTGCTTCTCACCTCACTAAGAAGCAAATCTGAATAATAACTTAAGAATCTTTATATTGAAATTATATTTAGCATACATTTATGAAATTGGGAAATGGTCAATGGAGGCTCTAGGCCCATCTAAAGAGAAAGAATGAATAATAATAAGTGCACTTTTTAATGCACTTAGGCTTATGAGCAAAAGGATAAGCTGAACTAGTGGTAAACTGAGAAATTATAAAACATTTAAAAATTAAAATGCATTCTCCTCTTAGGTTGAAATTTTTTCCCAAGTGGGTAGATTGGTTAGTCTGGACCCTTTGGAGACTTTTAAGCATTCCAAAGTGCCTCCAATGAATTTAGAATGCCAAGAATGTGCACAAATTTGGTATTTAAAATTCTAGACTTGCATTTGCTAATCCAATTAAGTGTAGCTTTGCCAGACACAGGGACTGAAGTACATCTCAAATTATGTAGCTGAAATGGAAAGACTCAAAGAATTTGTGTGAAGAAAAGCCCATTGTACATCCATAATACCTGAGTGACTAAAATGACTGTAAATACTTAAAATTGCTAACATTTCTTTGCAACTGATAATTATTCCTACCTTCAAATCTTGTCCCTCCAAAATTATATGAAATAGACAAAATATGTGGGAAATTGTTAGCACTACAAATGATTTTATTTTCAAAACCATTTTATATTTAATTTTGTATTCAGTCTGTACTTATACATTCCTACACTTCTCAGAAACACTAATCCTAAAATATTCCACCTAATTAAATTATTCAGTTGTTTTGGTTAAAGTCCACCTTTAAGTTTTTTATACTTTTGATGAAGTCTTCAACTCTCATATAAACATTGTGTAGATTTTATCATCCCAAAGAAGAAGACAAGGCCCTTGAAGAAGAGACTACACCATTTATTTTATTTTATTTTTATTTTATCATTTTTACACTTACTCACATGTTTATATATTGTTTGGGTCACCCCGGACCCCCTCCACACAGGTTCTGCCCTCTTGTTCTCTGATTTTGTTGAAGAGAAGCTCTTTATTTCTTTTATATCCCCTGCAGGTCAAGCATTGTTGAGTCAGATTCTCACTTGACATACTCCAATTGAGTATTTTTATATTAGCAAATGTTACTTTCCACTATTATGGAATTTACTCTGTAGTAGGTTGCATATGGAAATCAGAGATCTTTAAAGTTAGAAACAGTATACAAAGGTGGAGAGATAGGTTTACATCTTGAAATTCTGAAATCCTTAATTTCATATTTAATATAACATATTGGGAACACAGTTATTCATGCAATGTCCAGAAATAAATCCAATGAAATGTTTTTAAAGTACAACCCTCACAAGAAAAAATAATGGAACAAATACAGAAAACTAGAGATCTAACCATAAATTTGGAAGATGATTGAGTGGTATCTAATCTGACAATGTAGATAAAGTTAAGACCCAGATGTTGTCAAAAAAATAATGACAACTAGGAGCAGGATAATTAGCACTATAAAACTCAAAAAGGGTCATAAAGCAGGGACAAAGAAAGTTTTGAAACAGGGGTAATGAGACACTCCTAAAACAGGGGGATTGACTGAGAGTGGAAGAGTCCCAGACCTCCTCCCTCACTTCCTACAGCACGATAAGCACAACAAACTAATAAAGGAGTAGTAATCAAAGCATCAGGCTCCTCAACAACACAAAAAACTAGAGCAATGCCTTCTAAATTAAGAAAAAATGATCTGTAATCCAGAATTCAATACTAAATTATCAAGGAACTATAACAATGAAAATAATACATTTCTACGTATGTGAAGTCAAGAGTTTACCTCTATGACTTCTTTCTTAGGAAGCTACTAGAGGATATGGCCCATCAAAAAATTTAAAAAAGGAGAGAGAACGTCTAAAAAATTCCACAAAAATGAATCTAAGAAATAGGGAATTTAGTTTGGGAGAAAGCTATAGGACATTTCTGGGAAAATTGTATGACAAAGTGCCAGATGTGAAAAAGTCCCAAAATAACAGATAGGCAACAGACTAAGAGAACTACTCCTTAAGTCTGGAGCAGAAGGACAGAGGGTTGTTCCTCAGCTTGGCTCTTGTGAATAGTAGTGCAATAAGCATGGTGTGCAGGTGTCTCCATTGTATGCTGATTTAGATTCCTTTCAGTACATGCCCAGGAGAGGTTCAGTTGGATGACATGGTAATTCTATTTTTAGTTTCTTGAAGAGATGTGATAGTGACTGGACTAATCTGCATTTCTATGTAGAAGGATTCCTTCCTTCCCATATCCTCACCAGCATAGGCTGTTGTTTTCTTGATGATAGCCATTCTTATTGGGGTAAGATGGAATTGCAAGGTACTTTTCATTTTCATTTCTCCTGTGGCCTGCAGATGTTGAATACTTTTTCTTGTACCCACTGGGTATCTATGCTTCTTCTTTACAGGACTGTCTGTTCATTTTATTTGCCCACTTATTGATAGGATTATTTGTTCTTCTGGTGTTAAGTTTTTGAATTTTTATTTATTCTGGATATTAATCCCCTATTGGATAAATAGCTGGCAAGGAATCTCTCCCATTCTGTAGGATGTCTTTTCATTCTGGTAATTGTTTCTTTTACTGTGAAGCAGCTTTTTAAGTCATGGAATTAGCCTAGGTGCCCAATAACAAATGAATGGATAAAGAAATTTTAGTATATATACAAAACAGTATTATTCAACTATAGAGAAGAATGAAATTATGTCATGTGCATGAAAATAGATGGTACTGGAGATCATAATATTAAGTGAAGTAAGTCATACTCAGAAAGACAAATATCCTATATTTTCTCTTAAATACAGAGTCTCGGCTTAAACACAAATAATCATGTGCAAAGGGAGGGGACTGTTTGGGGAATTGGATCAGAGTACGGAGGGGAAAAAGAAAAGGTGATAGGAGTAAATATGATTGAGGTGCATTGTAAACATGTAGAAAAATCATAATGAAATCTATTTTATAAAATAAAAAAGGACAGAAGCTCTAGAAGGGATAGCTTTTTTTTACTTTTTTTTTAAAGTGTTTTTATTAGTATATAATAGTTGTACAGGGGTTTTTATTGTGACAGACTTTCTTCTTTCTTTTGTTTTTTTTTTGTGTGTGTTATTGGGGTCTGAACTCAGGATCCTGTGCTTGCTAGGTAAGCGTGCTGCCACTTCAGCCACTCCACCAGCTCTTTCAAATTTTTGTTCTGAATATTTTCCTATTCTTTTTTTTTTTTTCCTTTGATAGCACTGGACTTTGAACTCAGGGGTTTGCCCTTGCAAGGCAGGCTGTCTACTACTTGAGCCACATCTCCTGTCCTGTTGTTTGTTTGAAACAAACAACAACAATAAAAAAACTGCCTAAGGGCATGTGACATTCAAATTGCAGAAAATCAGACAAGAAGTCAGAGGGAAAAAAACACACTTAATGACCCATCTTGAACAGAACAACCCAAAAACAAGGACTAGATGGAGGAGAAATGAGAGAATGTATGTGGTTCATAGGGAAGGTATATGACAGAGCAGTATCCTCACATTTTATAACAGAAAAGAACTAGGTAACATCTAAGACTGAAAAAAAAAAAACCCACCCACAAATGGCAGCATAGGCATATTATTTAGGACTGCCATAGAAAATAGTTGAAAGGTATTGCTACCAGGGAGCATAATGCAGATTGAAGAGGAAGAGGAGAGAAGCATCACATCTTTTACAAACTTCTAGCAGTGTTTGACTTTTAAGCTTGCATATTTTTGACTACCTTGAAGAATAAAAACTATGTTTTAAAACAGTAAACTCAAAGCCAAAGCAAAACTAAGAGACAAATATATTAAGAAATTAAAATATCCAAATGTGAACATAATATTATTTGAATTTAATATCCTCTAGTAAACTATCCATAGGTTAGATGAATTTAAAAGGAAGGAGATGCTATTGATTTTATAAATAATTACCAGATTCCTACTTCTTTTGCTTATGTCCAGAGCATTTCTCAAGAAGAAACACTGGGGTAATCAAAGTTTTGATTTAACACATAAATCAGATATCCTTATGGCCAAATAGTCCTGTGCAAAGGTTACAGAGTCAAGCACATTCCTTAGAGTAATTGTCGCTATCCACACGCCCTGCACACCCACCTCCCCCATCTTATCTCCTAAGCTTTCCTCTTGTACCATAAGCTCCACTGTACTATTTGCTGTTTCTTTGCTGCACCAAGCACATGTTGCTTCAGGGCCTTTGCACTTGATGTCCTCTTTGCCTGAAATGATCTTCTCTCAGATAATTCTGTTTCCTTATTTCTTCCAGGTTTCTGAACATTGTTGAGCAGAGAGAGGAATCCCCTGACCACTGTATATAGGATAACACCTTGCCCAAACATCTCTTAATACTCTTTTATCTGTCTTTGTACTCCTTCTGTTATAACTTAGGTTGGTAAGAATTCATGAACAATTTTTTTTGCCATTTTTAAATTAAGTTGTTTTCTTATTGTTGAGTTTGACGAGTTCTTTATATACTTTTGATAACAATCCTTTGGTAAATATGCAATAGTCTCTCCCAGGCTGTGGCTTGTCTTCCTGTTCTCTTGACAGTGTCTTTTGCAGACAGAAGATTTTAATTTTAATGAAGACTAGTTTATTCTTTCTTTCTTTCTTTCATGGATTGTGCTTTGGACATTGCAACTAAAAGTCATCACTAAGTCCAAGTGATACTGGTTTTGTGTTCTTTGGGTGCTTGTCCAAGGTCAGGTGAAGAACGATAAGCCCAGATGAGTGAGCAGAAAAGAAGTTTATTGGAGTAAAGAAAGACAACACCCAAGGACTGAGAAAGATTGAGCCTCTGCAGATGTATGTATAAAAGCTTTATCTAACTGGATAAAACACTTTGGCACACTTTTGGGGCAGATCTTGCAAGTCCCTGGATATAGCTTTCTGATGGGGGCACACAATTCTCCCCTTATAGGGTCTTAGCATGCTTTTTCTTTCCTTCCCTCTGATGGCTGCTGGTTCGTCTTTACATTTTTAAATTTAACTGTCCTCATCTTCCTCCCTGTCTTGGGCCAGCTTTGAAGTTAGCTACTTATCTAAAACTTAACCTACTCTTTACTTAAGAATAATCTATATCTTTTTGATCTAAATTATTTTTCTTTTTTTCTAAAGAATTTCTTCTAGCATTTCTTTCTAGTCAGGTCTACCAATGAAAAATTCCTTCAATTTTTATTTGTCTGAGAAAGATTTTATGTCATTTATTTTTAAATTTTGTTTTGCTTTTGCTTTCTTGTGGTGGTAGGGATTGAACACACTAGACAAGTGCTTTCCCACTGAGCTACATCCCCAGTCCTCTCCTTCATTTTTGAAGGACAGTTTTATAGAGTACATAAATACAGGTAAGTGGATTTCTTTTTCCTCTCAATACTTTAAATATTTCACTTTACTTTCGTCTTGCTTATATGGCTTGTGAGGAGAAGTGAGGTGATGTACTTCTTATCTTTGTTCTTTTCAAGATGGGTCATTAGTGTGTTTTTTTCCCTCTGACTTCTTGTCTGATTTTCTGCAATTTGAATGTCACATGCCCTTAGGCAGTTTTTTTATTGTTGTTGTTTGTTTCATTTTAAAATTTTGCTTGATCTTTTCTGAGCCTCCTGGATATCTGGTTTCATGTCTGACATTAATTTTGGGGGAAATTCTCAGTAATTATTATTTCAAACATTTCTTCTGCTTCTTTTTTCTCTTCTCTTTCTGGTATTTCCATTATGCATGGTTACACCTTTTATAGTTTACCACAGTTCTTGGATATTCTGGTGGTTTTTTTTTTAGCCTTTGTTCTTTTTGCTTTTCAGTTTTGGAGGTTTCCATTGAAATATGCTTGAGCCATGTCTAGTCTACTAATAAACCCACAAAAAACATTCTTTAGATTGGTAACAGAGGTTTTGATCTCTTGCACTTTAATTCTTTTGGTTCTTTCTTAGGATTATGGTCTCTCTGCTTGCATGCTGTCTGCTTTATCTGGTAGTGTCCTTAATCTTAGTTGTTCTAAATTTCCTGTCTCAGATTTTCAACATCCATACTATGCAGAGTTCTGATGCTTTCTCTGTCTTGTCAAACTGTGTGTATTTGTGAGGTGTTTCCTTCTAGTTTTCCTTGTTATTTTTTTCTCAATAGTTGAAATATTGTATGTAGCAAAAGAAGCTTCTGGAAATTGGTCTTTGACAATGAGAGGGAGTAAGATGTGGAAGGATGGATAGCATTTTACAATCTCAATCTTTTAGTAAACCCATCTATGCTTCTGGACTGTGACTCTTACAAGTGTTTCATTTTTTTCCCTTAAGATGTGATAGGATGACTAAACTGTTGAACAATATGGGGTAGGGAGAAAAAGGTAAAGTCTAATTTTAATCAGTGATATATTTACAGGTAATATTCCAAGGCAAAATCCTACTGAACAATGAACAGATGTTTAAACAATGAAGGGAAGGAATGTAAAACAGGTCATAAGGGGAGGGTACTAGTGGGAAGAGAGGATAAAGAAGGGTGAATATGGTCAATGTATTTTCTATACATATATGAATATGGAACATTGAAACCTGTTGAAGTCATTTCAGAAGGGGAGAGAGAAAACATGTGATCTTTGTGTTTCTGAACCTGGCTTAATTCATTTAACATGATGATTTCCAGTTCCATTCATTTACCTGCAAATGATACCATTTCATTCTTCTTTATGGCCTGAATAATACTCCATTGTGTATATACCATACTTTCTTAATTTGTTCATCAGTTGTTAAGAATCTGGGCCATTTCCATAGAATAGTGCTGCAATAAACGTGTGTGTGCAAGTGCACTCCTTCAGGTAAATGCCCAGGAGTGGTATTGCTGAATCATATGGTAGTTCTATTTTCAGTTTTTTGAGGAACCCCCACACTGCTTTCCACAGTGATAGTACTAATTTACACTGGTATCAACAGTGTATAAGGGTTCCTTTTCCTCTGTATCCTTGGCAACATTAGTTGTTGTGTTTTTGATGATAGGCATTCAGACCGGAGTAAGGTGAAATCTCAATGTACTTTTGATCTGAGCTTCCTTCATGGCCAGGGATATTGAACATTTTTTCATGTATTTCTTGACCATTTGGACTTCTTCCTTTGAAAATTGCCTATTCAGTTCATTTGCCCATTTCTTATTGGGTTGTTAATTCTTTGGGAGTTTATTTTTTGAGCTCCAGCTATATTCTGGTTATTAATTCCTTATGAGATGTAAAGTTGGCAGAGATCTTCTGCCATTCTGAAGGTTGTCTGTTCAGTCTTCTGACTGCTTCCTTTGCTCAAGCTTTTCAGTTTGATGAAGTTCCACTTGTCAATCCTTTCTCTGTTTGCTGAGATTTTGGAGTTCTATTCAGGAAGTTATTCCCTATGCCTCTATGTTCCAGTGTTTTCCATATTCTTTCCTGTAATAGTTTCAAATATTACATTGAGATCTTTGATCCACTTTGAATTAATATTAGTACAGGATGAGAGACAGGGATTTAGTTTCAGTTTTCTACATGTGGATATCCAGTTTTCCCAATACCATTTGTGAAGAGGCTGTCTTTTCTCCATTGTAAGTGTTGGCTCCTTTGTTGACTATTAAATGGCTCCTTTGTGGAATATTAAATGGATTTATCTTCGAGTCTTCAATTTTTTTCCATTGTTTTTTGTCTGTTTTTGAGTCAGTATCATGCTGATTTTATTGCTATGGCCCTGTAGTATGGTTTGAAGTCAGGTACTCTGATACCTCCAGCATTGATCTTTTGGGTCAGAATTGCTTTGGCTATTCCAGGTCTATTGTGCTTCCATAGGAACTTTAGGGTTGAGTTTTTAATCTCCGTAAAGAATGCCATTGGAATTTTGATGGGAATTGCATTGCACATATAGATTATTTCTGGTAGTATAATGTTTTCGTAATATTGATTCTGCTGATCCATGAGCATGGGAGGTCTTTTCATCTTCTGTTGTCTTCTTTCTTCAGTGATTTATAGTTTTTGTTGCAGAGGTCTTTCACTTCCTTTGTTATCTTTATTCTGAGGTGGTTTTTTTTTTTTTTTAGAATATTGTAAATGGGATTGTTCTTCTGATTTCTTTCTTAGTCTGTTCATTGTTGGTACATAGAACAGCTACTGATTTTTGTATATTGATTTTGTATCCTGCTACTGTTCTGAAAGTGTTTGTGATGTCTAAGAGATTTTTGGTAGAGGTTTTAGGATCTTTTAGGTATAAGATCATAACATCTGCAAATATGGGTAATTTGAGTTCTTCCTTCCCTTTTTGAATCCTTTCTGTTTCTTTCTTCTGTCTTATTGCTCTAACTAGGAATTCCAATATTATATTTAAAAAGTGGACACCATTGTCTTGTTCCTGAAAGTAAAGCCCAGGATCCAATGATTCACTTCCAAATTCTTGTAGAACTTTAAATAAGAATTACTAATACTTCACAAACTTTTTCATGAACTAGAAAGGCAAGGGACACTACCAAACTCATTCTATAAAGCCATTTGTACACTAATTCCAAAACCAGACAAGGACACAACAAAAGAGAATTATAGACCAATTTTCTTGAATGTACCTCAACATAATAAAGGCTATAGATGACAAACCTATAGCCAGCATCATACTAAATGAGAAAAAAACAAACCATTTCTTCTAAAGTCAGGAATGAGATATCTCTGATTTTTAATTTGGGTGCTTATGGCTATCTATTTCCCTCTTAGAATGGCCTTTTCTGTATATCAAAAGTTCTGGTAAGTCATATATTTATTTTAATTTGGTTTTTAGAATTTAAAAATTTCTCCCCTGATTTTTTCAGTCACCCATTGTT